>NC_138989.1:5007500-5731666 GCF_964341445.2 Mesoplodon mirus
ATGGATACTGAACATCCACCCATTCTTCCTTTTTTTGAAATGACATTTCATTTTTTCCTTTGGGTATCATCCCACTCTGCTATCAATGAATGTGGCTTGGATGGCACTGACCCAGGCCACCAAATCAGCCTTCACAAATGAGCAGATTAACCAAATTGTGGTCCATCAAGGTATTCCATCTCCATGTCCACAAAGACTGATTCAAGTGAAACCCAAACAAAAGAAATCAGACACAACGGTAGGAGAAAGACAGATTCCCAGGAAAGATTTCTGGGTTCCTGAACCCAGTTACATCTGTGTTATCTTTGGAAATTTAGAGATATAAAATAAACTGTTTTACTTAAGCCACTTTTAATTGGGTTTATGTCACTTGAAACTGAAGGTCTTCACTAATGCACATGAGATTAGACAACATGCTGGGCTCTAGGGAAAGAGAAAATACAAAAATAAACATCAGTCTCTGCCCTGAGGAAGCTCACAGCCTCTAAAGAAGACACTATAATCATTTTCCCAAACTGAGTTTCAAGGGAGGTGACTTTATTTTTCATAACAACAATTCACAACCAATCGGAGCTTGTTGATTTTATTTCAAAAACATTTGCGACCATGTTTCCTTCTGTAGCTTTTTCAGTGTGTGGCTGAGATTTTTGCAACAATGGTTTCCAGTGTCCACCAACAACTTCTCAAAAATCCCAAAGGCAGTTTCGACCTGCCTCTGGCACAGTGAGAAAGCAATTGGTCATATTAAATATTACATTTAAATCATACCCTGGTGCCAGAGACTGCTAAAAATTCACCATCTATCAAAATACAACTCTTTTATTGTGTTCCTGTTTGTGCCAGCTCTAGGTTTTACATCTTGAAAGCATATTTATATTCCTTTATGAAGATGTTTCCATTAACGCTGCACGTTAGTGTGACATCTGTGAAAATGGCAAAGTAGGGACATCTGAAAATTCTCTCCTCTGTAAAAGCAGTGAGGAAATTGGCCAAAAAAAAAAAAAAGAGTCAAAATCAAGTTTTCAGAACTCTAGAAATAAAACAAAGGCTTGCGCAGCCAGGAGAGCATTTATTCAAGAAAAATGGCTGAATCTTGCTAAAAACAGAGAATTTTGTGGCATTTTGACTTGATTCACTCCCATTCCCTACTCTCCAGCTCAGTAGTAGCTTTGAAAAATAACAGTTCACATTCACAGAAAAATACCACAATCTGACAGCCACAGAGAGCAGATCAGGGCTGGAGATCTTTCAAACCCTCATTCCCAAAGAATTGCCATTATTTGATTTGTCTGCCACTTCCCTGGAAAGATCTTCCAGGGATGCAGACTTCCAGACTTGCAAAGATGTCTGTATCTGACCTGACTCTGAACTCACCCAGTGTGAAAAGCTTTTTATGTAGAGGTATTTGTTTAAAGCAACTACAGGCAATTAGTTAACTTCATAGCTAGCAACAGACTAATCAAAAACAATAGACTAATCAAAAAGCTTAATAGGAAAAGATGAGGAATGGAATGTCCAGGGGGCTTTGAAAGGTTAATACTGGGGAATCTATAAGACCATGCTTATACTTAAGGCTGTGTGCATGCCCAGGACCCCTTCATACTCAAGGAAGACCTGAGAAAGCTCTAAACTCTCACCTCTGGTTGACCTTGAATTTCTATGGAAGCAGAAAGTGAAAGCTAAGGCAGAACTGTCTAATGCCTGACTGAGGATTGAAAGCATGTCTGAACACACTCAAAGAGACCCTTGGTAGTATGGGATGCATTGATTTCAGATGCCTAAGGAAATCTCCGTCCAATCACTGGCTGACCGCCAACCTAACCAAACAGAGAATCAGTGGCCATGTGCCACAAAGAATAGAGACTTTACAGAATTCATTCACAGAAGTCACTAAACAAACAAACTACGACCACTGCTGCTCCAGACAACAACAAAGACAAACCCCAGGAAGGGGACATCATCTGATTTGCAGTTGCTACCTTATATTATTTTAAATGTCCACTTTTCAACATCAACAGCGACAACAAAAATTTAGGAGACAGGCAAGAAAACAAAAAAGCATGGTCCAACCGCAGGACGAAAACTATCAATAGAAACTGTCCTTGAAGAAGCCCAGCTGTTGGATCTACCAGACAAAGATTTTAAATCAGCTATTTCAAATACATTCAAGGAACTAAAAAAAAATTTCACGTCTAAAGAACTAAACGAAAGTATGAGAAAGAGGTCTCCCCAAAGAGAGAATACCAGTAAAGGGCTATAAATTATGATTAATTATGATAAAAAGAACCAAATGGAAATTCTGGAGTTGAAAAGTACAACAACCGAAATGTATCTTCTCCAATAAGTATGGAAGGAAAGTAGAAAGACATAAGAGGAGGAGATGTAGGAAATCCACAAACAAGTGAAAATGTAAAAGCCTCCTTTTAAACAACCAATTGTTCAGAGAAGAAATCACAGAAGAAATTAGAAATCACAAAAGAAATTAGAAAAATGCTTTGAGGTGAGTGAAAAAAAACACAACATACCAAAACTTATGAGATGCAGAGAAAGTCATACTTAGACAGAAATTTATAGCTGTAAATGCCTAAGCAATAAAAGAAGAAACATCTCAAATCAGTAAACTAGACTTCCACATTCAGGGACCAGGAATAAAATAAAAAGAGCAAACTAAACCCAAACCCAAGCAGAAATAAGAAAGAGTAGAAATAAATAAAAGGAATAGAAAACAATATAATCAGTAAAAATAAAGCAAGAGTAAGTTATTTTGAAAGATTTAAAAATGGGCAAAGCTGTAGTTAAATTGATGAGAGAGAGAGAGACGGAATACAGGCTTCTAAAATCAGGAACAAAAGAGGGGACCAACCTTATGGAAAAAAAAATTATAGAGGCATACTAGAGCAATAGTATGCTAAAAATGAGATGCAAAAGAACAAATCCCTAGCGAGACACAAACTACCAAAACTGACTCAAGGAGAAGTTCCAATTTTGATAGACTTATAACAAAGAGATTGAAGTAAAAATCAAAATATTTCTCACAAAGAAAAGTCCAGTACCACATGGCTTCACCAGTAAAGTCTAAAAAATGCTTCAAGAAAAATTGTCTCCAATTTTCAGAAATTCTTCCATGAATTGGAAGAGGAAATAGTCCCAATTTATTCAATAAGTTTTCATCTTTTTCAGATATATGCCCAGGAGTGGGATTGCAACTCCAATTTGGAAAGACACATGCACCCCAATGTTCATAGCAGCACTATTTACAATAGCCAAGGCATGGAAGCAACTTAAGTTTCCACTGACAGATGAATGGATAAAGAAGATGTGGTACATATATACAATGGAATTTTACTCAGCCATAAAAAAGAATGAAATAATGCCATTTGCAGCAACATGGATGGACTAGAGATTATCATAATGAGTGAAGTAAGTCACACAGAGAAAGATAAATATTATATGATACCACTTATATGTGGAATCTAAAAAATTAACATAAATGAATTTATTTACAAAACAGAAACAGATTCACAGATATAGAAAACAAACTTATGGTTCCCAAAGGGGAAAGGGGAGGGGAGGGATAAATTAGGAGCTTGGGATTATCAGATGCACACCACTATATATAAAATAGATAAGTAACAAGGATTTACTCTATAGCACAAGGAACTATAACCAATATCTCTTAATAACCTATAATGGAAAAGAATCCAAAAATATATATGTATAACTGAATCACTTTGCTAAATATCTGAAACTAACACAATATTGTAAATCATTTATACTTCAATTAAAAGAAAAAATTTCCTTATCCATATACAAACATTGAAACAGAATTTTCATGTAAATCACAAAGAAAATTTAATGGACTTACAAAAACATCTAATTCTTTCTTAAATAAAGTTTCTCATCTCACTGTTTAAAAAAAGAAGAAGAAAACTTCAGTTTTTAGCTATGAAAATGTAGGAGTAGCATGTAACTTTTTTTTTCAACATCTTTATTGGAGTATAATTGCTCTACGATGGTGTGTTAGCTTCTGCTGTATAACAAAGTGAATCAGCCATACATATCCCCATATCCCCATATCTCCTCCCTCTTGCGTCTCCCTCCCACACTCCCTATCCCACCCGGCTAGGTGGCCACAAAGCACTGACCTGCTCTCCCTGTTCTATGCAGCTGCTTCCCACCAGCCATCCATTCTACACTTGGTAGTGTATATATGTCCATGCCACTCTCTCACCTCGTCCCATCCCACCCTTCCCATTCCCCATGTCCTCAAGTCCACTCTCCGTGTCTGCATCTTTATTCCTGTCCTACCGCTAGGTTCTTCAGAACCTTTTTTTTTTTTACATTCCATATATACGTGTTAGCGTACGGTATTTGTTTTTCTTTCTGACTTACTTCACTCTGTATGACAGACTCTAGGTCTATACACCTCACTACAAATAACTCAATTTCGCTTCTTTTTATGGCTGAGTAATATTCCATTGTATATATGTGCCACATCTTCTTTATCCATTCACCTGTCGATAGACACTTAGGTTGCTTCCATGTCCTGACTATTCTAAATAGAGCTGCAGTGAACATTGTGGTACATGACTCTTTTTTGAATTATGGTTTTCTCAGGGTATAAGCCCAGTAGTGGGATTGCTGGGTAGTATGGTAGCTCTATTTTTAGTTTTTTAAGGAACCTCCATACTGTTCTCCATAGTGGCTGTATCAAGTTACATTCCCACCAACAGTGCAAGAGGGTTCCCTTTTCTCCACACCCTCTCCAGCATTTATTGTTTGTAGACTTTTTTTTTTTTTTTTCTTGCGGTATGTGGGCCTCTCACTGTTGTGGCCTCTCCCGTTGCAGAGCACAGGCTCCGGACACACAGGCTCAACGGCCATGGCTCATGGGCCCAGCTGCTCCAGAGCATGTGGGATCTTCCCGGACTGGGACACGAACCCGTGTCCCCTGCATCAGCAGGCGGACTCTCAACCACTGCACCACCAGGGAAGCCCTGTTTGTAGACTTTTTGATGATGGCCATTCTGACCAGTGTGAGGTGAGACCTCATTGTAGTTTTGATTTGCATTTCTCTAATGATTAGTGATGTCGAGAATCCTTTCACGTGTTTGTTGGCAATCTGTATGTCTTCTTTGGAGAAATGTCTATTTAGGTCTTCTGCCCATTTTGGGATTGGATTGTTTGTTTTTTGGATATTGAGCTGCATGAGCTGCTTGTATATTTTGGAGATTAATCGTTTGTCAGTTGCTTAGTTTGCAAATATTTTCTCCCATTCTGAGGGTTGTCTTTTCATCTTGTTTATGGTTTCCTTTGCTGTGCAAAAGCTTTTAAGTTTCATTAGGTCCCATTTGTTTATTTTTATTTCCCTTTCTCTAGGAGGTGGGTCCAAAAGGACCTTGCTGTGATTTACGTCAGAGTGTTCTGCCTATGTTTTCCACTAAGAGTTTTGTAGTGTCTAGCCTTACATTTAGGTCTTTAATCCATTTTGAGTTTATTTTTGTGTATGGTGTTAGGAAGTGTTCTAATTTCATTTTTTACATGTAGTTGTCCAGTTTTCCCAGCACCACTTATTGAAGAGGCTGTCTTTTCTCCATTGTATACTCTTGTCTCCTTTATCAAAGATAAGTTGAGGGCCTCCCTGGTGGCGCAGTGGTTGGGAGTCCGCCTGCCGATGCAGGGGATGCGGGTTCGTGCCCCGGTCTGGGAGGATCCCATATGCCGCGGAGCGGCTGGGCCCGTGAGCCATGGCCGCTGGGCCTGCGCGTCCGGAGCCTGTGCTCCGCAGCGGGAGAGGCCGCAACAGTGAGAGGCCCGCATACCGCAAAAAGAAAAAAAAAAAAAAAAAAGATAAGTTGACCATATGTGCATGGGTTTATCTCTGGGCTTTCTATCCTGTTCCATTGATCTATATTTCTCTTTTTGTGCCAGTACCATACTGTCTTGATTACAGTAGCTTTGTAGTATAGTCAAAAGTCAAGGAACCTGATTCCTCCAGCTCCATTTTTCCTTCTCAATATTGCTTTTGCTATTCGTGTTCTTTTGTGTTTCCACACAAATTGTGAAATTTTTTGTTCTAGTTCTGTGAAAAATGTCATTGGTAGTTTGATAGGGATTGCACTGAATCTGTAGACTGCTTTGGGTAGTATAGTCATTTTCACAATATTGATTCTTCCAATCCAAGAACATGATATATCTCTCCATCTGTTTGTATCATCTTTAATTTCTTTCATCAGTGTCTTATAGTTTTCTGCATACAGGTCTTTTGTCTTCTTAGGTAGGTTTATCCCTAGATATTTTATTCTTTTTGTTGCAATGGTAAATGGGAGTGTTTCCTTAATTTCTCCTTAAGATTTTTTGTCGTTAGTGTATAGGAATGCAAGAGATTTCTGTGCATTAATTTTGTATCCTGCTACTTTACCAAATTCATTGGTTAGCTCTAGTAGTTTTCTGGTAGCACCTTTGGGATTCTCTATGTATAGTATCATGTCATCTGCATACAGAGACAGTTTTACTTCTTTTTTGACTTGGATTCCTTTTACTTCTTTTTCTTCTCTGACTGCTGTGGCTAAAACTTCCAAAACTGTACTGAATAATGGTAAGAGTGGGCAACTTTGTCTTGTTCCTGATCTTAGAGGAAATGGTTTCAGTTTTTCACCACTGAGAATGATGTTGGCTGTGGGTTTGTCATATATGGCCTTTATTATGTTGAGGTAAGTTCCCTTTATGCCCACTCTCTGGAGGGTTTTTATCATAAATCAGTGTTGAATTTTGTCAAAAGCTTTTTCTGCATCTATTGAGTTGATCATATGGTTTTTCTCCTTCAATTTGTTAATATGGTGTATCACATTGATTGCTTTGTGTATATTGAAGAATGCTTGCATTCCTGGGATAAACCCCACTTGATCATGGTGTATGATCCCTTTAATGTGCTGTTAGATTCTGTTTGCTAGTATTTTGTTGAGGATTTTTGCATCTACGTTCATCAGTGATATTGGCCTGTAGTTTTCTTTTTTTGTGATATCTTTGTCTGGTTTTGGCATTAGGGTGATGCTGGCCTCATAGAATGAGTTTGGGAGTGTTCTTCCCTCTGCTATATTTTGGAAGAGTTTGAGAAGGATAGGTATTAGCTCTTCTCTAAATGTTTGATAGAATTCGCCTGTGAAGCCATCTGGTCCTGGGCTTTTCTTTGTTGGAAGATTTTTAATCACTATTTCAATTTCAGAGCTTGTGATTGGTCTGTTTATATTTTCTGTTTCTTCTTGCTTCAGTCTTGGAAGGTTGTGCTTTTCTAAGAATTTGTCCATTTCTTCCAGGTTGTCCATAGTATTGGCATATAGTTGCTTGTAGTAATCTCTCATGATCCTTTGTCTTTCTGCAGTGTCAGTTGTTACTTCTCCTTTTCTATCTCTAAGTCTATTGATTTGAGTCTTCTCCCTTTTTTTCTTGATGAGTCTGGCTAATGGTTTATCAATTTTGTTTATCTTCTCAAAGAACCAGCTTTTACTTTTATTGACCTTTGCTCTCATTTTCTTCATTTCTTTTTCATTTATTTCTGATCTTTATGATTTCTTTCCTTCCACTAACTTTGGGGTTTTTTTGTTCTTCTTTTTCTGATTGCTCTAGGTGTGAGGTTAGGTTTTTTATTTGGACGTTTCTTGTTTCTTGAGGTAGGATTGTATTGCTATATACTTCCCTCTTAGAACTGCTTTTGCTGTGTCCCATAGGTTTTGGGTCATTGTGTTTTCATTGTCATTTGTTTCTAGGTATTTTTTGATTTCCTCTTTGATTTCTTCAGTGATATCTTGGTTATGTAGTAGTGTATTGTTTAGCCTCTATATGTTTGTATTTTTTACAGTTTTTTTTCCTGTAATTGATATCTAGTCTTATAGCATTGTGGTTGGAAAAGATACTTGAGATGATTCCAATTTTCTTAAATTTACCATGGCTTGATTTGTGACCCAAGATATGATCTATCCTGGAGAATGTTCCATGAGCACTTGAGAAGAAAGTGTATTCTGTTGTTTTTGGATGGAATGTCCTATAAATATCAATTAAGTCCATCTTGCTTAATGTGTCATTTAAAGCTTGTGTTTCCTTATTTATTTCCATTTTGGATACTCTATTGGTGAAGCTGGGGTGTTAAAATCTCCCACTATGATTGTGTTACTGTTGATTTCCCCTTTTATGGCTGTTAGCATTTGCCTTATGTATTGAGGTGCTCCTATGTTGGGTGCATAAATATTTACAATTGTTATATCTTCTTCTTGGATTGATCCCTTGATCTTTATGGAGTGTCCTTTGTCTCTTGTAATAGTCTTTATTTTAAAGTCTATTTTGTCTGATATGAGAATTTCTACTGCAGCTTTCTTTTGATTTCCATTTGCATGAAATATCTTTTTCCATCCCCTCACTTTCAGTCTGTATGTGTCCCTAGGTCTGAAGTGGGTCTCTTGTAGACAGCATATATACGGGTCTTGTTTTTGTATCCATTCAGCCAGTCTATGTCTTTTGATTGGAGCATTTAATCCATTTACATTTAAGGTAATTATCAATATGTATATTCCTATGACCATTTTCTTAATTGTTTTGGTTTTGTTATTGTAGGTGTTTTCCTTCTCTTGCATTTCCTGCTTAGAGAAGTTCCTTTAGCATTTGTTGTAAAGCTGGTTTTGTGGTGCTGAATTCTCTTAGCTTTTGCTTGTCTATAAAGATTTTAATTTCTCCATCAAATCTGAATGAGATCCTTGCTGGGTAGAGTAATCTTGGTTGTAGGTTTTTCCCTTTCATCACTTTAAATATGTCCTGCCACTCCCTTCTGGCTTGCAGAGTTTCTGCAGCTGAAAGATCAGCTGTTAACTTTATGGGGATTCCCTTGTATGTTACTTGTTGTTTTTCCCTTGCTGCTTTTAATATTGTTTCTTTGTTTAATTTTTGATAGTTTGATTAATATGTGTCTTGGCATGTTTCTTCTTGGATTTATCCTGTATGGGACTCTCTGCACTTCCTCCACTTGATTGACTATTTCCTTTCCCATATTAGGGAATTTTTCAACTATAATCTCCTCAAATATTTTCTCAGTCCCTTTCTTTTTCTCTTCTTCCTCTGGGACCCCTATAATTCGAATGTTGGTGTGTTTAATGTAGTCCCAGAGGCCTCTGAGACTGTCTGCAATTCTTTTCATTCTTTTTTCTTTATTCTGCTCTTTGGTAGTTATTTCCACTATTTTATCTTCCAGGTCACTTATCCTTTCTTCTGCCTCAGTTATTCTGCTATTGATTCCTTCTAGAGAATTTTTTATTTCATTTATTCTGCTGTTCTTCATTGTTTGTTTGCTCTTTAGTTCTTCTAGGTCATTGTTAAACATTTCTTGTATTTTCTCCATTCTATTTCCAAGATTTTGGATCATCTTTACTATCATTACTCTGAATTCTTTTTCAGGTAGACTGTCTATTTCCTCTTCATTTGTTTGGTCTGGTGGGTTTTTACCTTGCTCCTTCATCTGCTGTGTATTTCTCTCTCTTCTCATTTTTCTTAATTTACTGTGTTTGGGGTCTCCTTTTCGCAGGCTGCAGGTTTGTAGTTCCCATTGTTTTTGGTGTCTGCCCCCAGAGGGTAAGGCTGGTTCAGTGGGTTGTGTAGGTTTCCTGGTGGAGGGGACTGGTGCCTGTGTTCTGGTGGATGAGGCTGGATCTCGTCTTTCTGGTGGGCAGGACCACGTCCAGTGTTGTGTTTGGGGGTGTCTGTGAACTTATTATGATTTTGTGCAGCCTCTCTGATAATGGGTGGGGTTGTGTTCCTTTCTTGCTAGTTGTTTGGCATGGGGTGTCCAGCACTGGAACTTGCTGGTCGTTGAGTGGAGCTGGGTCTTAGCATTGAGATGGAGATCTCTGGGAGAGTTTTCACCATTTGATATTATGTGGGGCCGGGAGGTCTCTGGTGGAACAATGTCCTGAACTCGGGTCTCCCACCTCAGAGGCTCAGGTCTGACAGCTGGCCAGAGCACCAAGACCCTGGAGAAGATGGGCTATGAGTTCGGTCTCAGCCACTGCCCTGTTGTAGCTGTCTCAGCTGTCTCCAAAGTTCACCCAGATACATTGGGTTATTCCCATTCCTCAGAACTTGCACATGCCAGTCTGGGATTTATAGATGTCCTCCTGATACTCTTCACTGAAATACCCTGCATTCATGGTGGTGAGAGATATTCTAACAGTGTTGGTTCTCTTCAGTTCAGAGGCTGGGACAGTTTGAGCCTTCCTGTGGCCAAGTCAGGAGCAGCTGGCCACTGGTCCCAAAGTGATAACATGTCAGATTCCAAGAAGGCTTTCTGTAGCGCCCGAGCAGTAGTCCCAAGCAGCCGCTCCACTCAGCTGCAGTGCTCTGACCGGGGAACTTGGTGGTACCCTCAAACGAGGATTTCTGCTGGCCCTAGAGCCTGACTTGCCCACCCAGGCAAGGAGCTGAGGAGAGTGTGTCCCAGCCCCGTGTCACCAGAGCATGGACACCTGGAAGCTGCACGGTCAACAGCGCGGGAGCTGAGAGGTGGGTCTGCGTGTAACTTTTCAGCTTATTATTTTGACTACATACTCTCAGGCTAAAGATAAAAATAACTTTAAACACATTAAATTCTATTTAGGTTTGTTTTCCACAGCAGTATGGGTTAGCAATTCCAAAACTACTTTAGTGTGTTCTAGGATGGAGCAAACAATATATGTTGGTTAATGAGAGCCAGGGTTTCTCACTGCTAGAGAAGTGAGTTCAACAATGGAAAGAAGAGTGCACTCTGTGGTCATGAGTTTGAATTAGAAACACCAGCAACTCCTGGGGGAAGGTGGGTGTAGGCGTGTTTATATGTGTGTAAATGTAGGTGTGTGTGTGTGTGTGTGTGTATGTATGTGCTTTTCCTAGTTCCGTTCGCTGAGAGGGCTTAGATACAGACAATGGTGCCTTAGTAATCAGCACACCTAGACCCAGATTTTAGTTCTAAACACCATTCTCCAAGAAAGGAAACAGAGCTCCTTAGAGAAATGGCTGATTCTAGGGCCGAGGGCCAGAAAGTACAAGATAAAGAGCTTAAAATATATTGTGGACCCAGAAGGTAACAAAGTGCTCAAACAGATGTCAAAAGGACCCAGGAGACAGCCTGAAGGAGCTCCCACTGGCCAACCTGGGACAACTTTACAGGACTACAAATAACTGTAAGTGCTAGTAATATAACATAAAACATGTAATATAGTATATGTGATACGCAATAAGCTTCTGAGTCCATCCTGATATAAGCAAACAAACAGAGGAGAAAGAAAACTTCATTCTCAGGGTAGAATTCCAACTAATAAATGTAAAAAAGAATGATGAAATGAGAATACCATCATCGGGCAACCCCCATTTACTACTATAATTGTTTCAGGCAGGGATCATTATGGATGCTGCTAGTGATTAAAAGTATGATAAGAAGGAGGATATTTGTAGAGTGTCAGTGTACCTCTGTGCAAGAGACTTATTAATTTCAAAGAGAAAAGACAGTAACTTTATGGTACCAAAAGCTAGCATACATCACATTATCCACGTGATCAAAGATAAAGTCACTAGTAATGGGATAAAGAGGCATCCTATGTCCTAAAAGAGGATATAACATTTTCTGAAGTGCTCTCCATCACCCCCCCCACCAAAAAAAGGGACTCTGATAATGAAGAGACATCAGACAAACCTAAATTATGGGGCATTCTACAAAAGCGTTGGTCTGTACATTTCAAGTACATCATAGTCTGAAAGACAAAGACCGAGAAACTTGCAGATTAAAGAGGAATAAGAGACATAACAAAGGTGTGTGTGATCCTAGATCAGATCCTCAAACAGGAAAAAATACTTTTCTTTGGCTCTCATGACTGTTGGTGAGACAATCGATGAAATTTGAACAAGGTCTGGGGATGACGTAGGTCTTAGTACCAGTATGAATTTCCTGATTTTGATAATTTCACTCTACTTATGTAAGGGCCTGGGGGCAACTCACACTGAAGTATGTACAGATAAAGGATCATGGTGTGTACAACTCTCAAACATTTCATAAAAACAGTAATAATGTGTTTTTGTGTAGAGAAAATGTTAACATTTGGGGAATTTCAGTGAAAGTATTTGGCAAATGCATTTATTCAGATTCATGGGAAATTTTTAAATAACATGAAGAACCAAAGGAACCTACAATAAAAGCAAATCAATGAATAAATGAACAAAGATAGAAGATATGGTAAGTCCCTACTGAACATAATTCATGACAATTAATCTCCTTAAACACTTAGGTAAGTGTCTGGTACCATGCTAAGTGATTTACATGCATTACCTGTTAATAATGTATAATTATAATAAATACAGTATAATAAGAATTAACATCTAACAACAAAAAAAAGCAGTATAGAACAGTGCCTGGTATGTCTTGATAAATATTAATTGGTTTTACTAATCTCATTTAATCCTCAAACATCCCTATTGAAGGATTACTATTTTCATTCTCATTTTACGAATGGGGGAACCAAAACTGAAAAGGATTCCTTAATCTGGCCAGAATCACTCTTCTGCTAAGCAGCCCAGCCAGGGTGTGAATCCAAGCCCGCTGCCCTGGCTGCCGTGCTAGCTCTCCTCCCAGCCTCTCACCTGTAAAATGGACCCAACAATCTACTTGGCCTCACTCAGAAGCTTTAAGGATATGATAGATTTGTAGAGGCTTTGATTTTAAAACCTATAAAAAGATGTTTTCCAAATGTGAGGATTACATTTTAGTAGAGATGGCCAAGTAGTCCCAAAGCCCCAAGCCATGACCACATGTGGCTTCTGGTATGTTCCATTCCAGACTCTCCCCCAGCCTGTGAAGTTCTGGATCTGCAAGAGTAAACTTCGCTCAGAGATAAGCAAGATGTTGGCTCCAACTGAAATAATGGTTCTCAGTCCCACTGTTTGGATTATATAACTCTGTAGTCAGCCCCGTTCTTTCCCTCTGGATAGCTATTTTTGGATTCTGATCATTTATTATACACAAAGCAGTAAGTGATTTCAAAACTCAGCTCTTTATGAATCCTTGAATAACACGAGGAAAGTTATCTCAAACAGGACAGCACTGTGAAAATACTATCCAGACGTCTTAGCTTTGAGGGAAGAGTCAGAAGTTATTCAGAAGGAGTTTCCATCAGGCATCACCAGTGCCCTGGGCAAGCTCATTACTGTGGGTAACCAAGAGCACAAGGGGGAAAATGTACTTAATGGACATGATTAGGGGTCACGCACAGGAAAGACGGTTGTGCAATGGGCCTTACAGTCAAATTTATCTCCAGGGCCGACACAACAGGCTATCCATGGGTGAGTCCCTACACCCCTCTGTAGGGAGGGAGGTTCTATAGGGAATGGAGACCGAGCCAATGAAAGCCACGAAGAGACTGAACTCCATGGGGACAGGGACCAGGTTTCTTTTCTTCCTGTGAGCCCCGCACTGCCTGGGATGCAGTAAGATCTCAAACGTAGCTGAAGCCATCCAACTGTGATGTGAGAGTCAAAGACAGAGAACACACAGCTCTAGAACACAGCAAAACAGAGAGAGGGGAAGACAGAGAAAACGCACAAGTTTGAAAAAAGCCAGTCAGACAGAGACAGAGTGAGACGGGGGCAGAGAAAAGAACAGAGCACGAGAAGCTGAGACACACAGACACAGCCACAGAGGCGACGTGAACGGCAGAGAGGTAGAGGGGCAGAACGCACAGAGACTAAGTGCCACTCGCAGGCGTTCCTGTTTCCTCTGCTTGCCCCAACGCAGGCGGGTCCAGTTTCTCCACACCTCGGACCTCCAACACTGAATGACAATTATATGTGTTTTCTCCAATTCATTCCTCTACTTAACTATGAGCACTTCCTTAATTACAACTGTAACCTGTAAATAGTGTTTTTTGTTGTCTGGGGAAGCAGGGTGACACCTTCTCATCCAGCTTGAAGTAAATTAAAATTTAACACAACTTCCAGTTGCCAGAGATTCAGCAAGCAAGTGACATCGGTTCAATTAAAATCGAAACCAGATCTGATGGCACTAAAGAGAGAAATTGTTCCCGAGGAAAAGCTTAGCTCTGTTGAAACCCAAGCCCACAATAATAACTTTATTTTAATAGGGATAAGCCTTCCTGTACAGCGACTGTGAACTGGCTGGGGCTTTGGTGAGTGCAGTGACGGGTTAGACGCTTGGCTGGAGGCGTGGGGCTGATTCTCAATGCTTAAGTCAGACCCCATGTGTGGAAGGATGGAGAAGAGAGGGAGAGAGAGGGAGGGAGATGGGGAGGGTGAGAGAGAGATGGAGAGGGAGATGGGGAGGGAGATGGGGAGGGAGAAGGGAAGGGGAGGGAGAGGAAGAGCTTCTGGTCCAAAAGAGAGAGAAAGAAACATTGAGAACTTAGGGCCCTACAGAGAGAGGAAGAGACAGAGAGCATGAAACAGACAGGGAGATAGAGAGAGAAAGACAGATTGGGTGAGAGGACACAGGGACACGGACAAATGGAGGAGAAAGGCAGAGAGCCAGCGAGTCAAGAAATGAAGGCAGGCCATGATTGGCAGGAAGCAAGACAGGGACAGAGGCAACAGGAAAGAGAGAAAAAAGAAGACCTGGAGCTTGTGAGTCACAGGGCTTTCTGCTACGAACGAACCAAAGTGGCTCAGTGCATGTGCTGAAGGATTCACCTGCCCCAGGCCAGCCCTCTCCACCTTTGCACCCTGGGCCCGTTCAGCTGCAGCTGATTCTGCCCAGCCCCAGAATGGAGAATCATTGTCACATGCTGGGACAGTGGGCAAAATGCCCCTGGGAATGGGGTGCACCCACCAGGGTTCTCAACACGGTCATGCCCACCAAGTCTTCCCAGTAGAGCTCAACACAGCTAAAAATGCTTGTTCAGCTCAAGGCATTGTTGGGCATGAAAGTAATCGAAAAGCAACAAAAATTAGCAGGCTCTGTGGAATACTTACGACGTGTGGGCTCTATGTATGTAATAGGGAAGAACAAATCAGATCCATATGGAATCTGTTCCTTTTACTTGAACCTTTGTATTCTATTGCTTTTGCTACAAGTTAAGAATGTTGCCTCTAGCCTAAAATACACAGGAGAGCCCATTCTCAAGGCTCTGACCTTTAAAGGTGTAACACTTTCCCATTCATATAGAGATAAAAAGTTGCAGAACAGAGAATAACATTTATCCCATTGGAGTTTTATAGATACATTGTGACCTGACTTACTTGGACAGCTGCAAGAACAAACGAGTCTGACACCAAGAAATTTTTAACAACTACCACACCACCTGCTCTTTTAGTATAAAAGAAGCCTGAATTTTAACTCAGGTAAGATGGTTCTTTGGGACACTAGTCCACCGTCTTCTCAGTCTGCTGGCTTTCCAGCAAGGTCTCTAGTCCTTGCCCCAGCAATTTGTCTCTCTATTGATTTGTCGTGTGGTGGGCAGTATGAGCTTGGACTCCGTAACGTGTATAACTTACACAGTTTTGTTTGTTTAATTCTGAGAGTGAATCTACGAGGAGGAACTCTTATCATCCCCATTTTACAGATGAGAATGTGGAGGCACAAAAAAACACACCAGAATTTATATCACTATATATTTGATTAATATAGTAAATATCTCATTGTACTATTAGAAATCATATTACTAAAACCCAGAAAGTCTCACTTTAGAGTCTGTGCCCTTATCCACTGTGCTATTCTGCTTATTAAGAATAATATCAATATGATGGGGCCTCCCTGGTGGTGCAGTGGTTAAGAATCCGCCTGCCAATGCAGGGGACATGGGTTCAAGCCCTGGTCCATGAAGATCCCACATCCTGCAGAGCAACTAAGCCCGTGTGCCAAAACTACTGAGCCTGTGCTCTAGAACCCGCGAGCCACAACTACTGATCCCGCGTGCCACAACTACTGAAGCCCGCGCACCTAGAGCCCGTGCTCTGAAACAAGAGAAGGCACTGCAGTGAGAAGCCCGCGCACCGCAATGAAGAGTAGCCCTCGCTCTCCCCAGCTAGAGAAAGCCTGCGCGCAGCAATGAAGAGCCAATGCAGCCAAAAATAAATAAAGTAAATAAAAAAATAAATTTATTTTAAAAAAGAATGAAGAACCTACGGGTAAGACAGGAATAAAGACACAGACCTTCTAGAGAATGGACTTGAGGATATGGGGAGGGGAAAGGGTAAGCTGGGATGAAGTGAGAGAGTGGCATGGACATATATACATTACCAAATGTAAAATAGATAGCTAGTGGGAAGCAGTCGCATAGCACAGGGAGATCAGCTCGGTGCTTTGTGACCACCTAGAGGGGTGGGATAGGGAGGATGGGAGGGAGACGCAAGAGGGAAGAGATATGGGAACATATGTATATGTATAACTGATTCACTTTGTTATAAAGCAGAAGCTAACACACCATTGTAAAGCAATTATACTCCAATAAAGATGTTTAAAAAAAAAGAATAATATCAATATTAACATCATAAAACACTCCATGCCAGTAGAATGCTGAGCACTTTGCATGTTCTAGCTCATTAATACTGAGAGGGAGGGTCTTTTTTGATTCCTCTCTCCCTTGCATTATTTCTACACATTATTTTAGTTTATAGGAATTACCACGATTGGGACAATTTCTACTCCTTTACTTGCTTTTGATCTACCTCACTCATCAAAGCTTAATTCCTGGGCTTCTGTTTCCACTCATGACCCAGAACTGCTCCATCTGCTATAACTAGAAAATCAGACACGATACATGAAACAACTGTCTTCAGACACTAGAAAATGGGCAGAAATTTAAAAGAAAAACGTAAGGTGAGTCTCTTGGTTATCTTAAGAAGAGTACATCGAAATAAAACTCCACAGTTTTGTTGAGCCGAGAAGACACAGACTGGCGTTCAGGGAGGTTAAAGCAACTAGAATTTGTGAGGCAGGTAATCGGAGAGGAGGGGCTGCTGCAGAGGGGCCTTGGGGTCTCTGACTCACTACGTCATCCCTCGGGATCCACAGGGGGTTGGTACTCCCCAGGGTACCAGAATCTGCGGATGCTCAAGTCTCATATAACATAGCAGAATGTTTGCATATAAACATCTTCCCATATACAGTAAATCATCTCCAGATTATTTATAATACCTAATACAATGTAAGTGCTATGTAAATAGTTGACAGTGTGCAGCCAGTTCAAGTTTTGCTTTCTGGAACTTTCTAGAATTTTCTTTCAAATATTTTCCATTCGAGGTGGGTTGAATCCAGGGATGTGGAACCTGCGAATACAGAGGGCTGATTGTACTCATCCGTGCATGCAGAGCCAAGGAGAACATCTCAGAAAGCAGGAAGTTGAACAATTCCAGAACTTACACGGGGCTGAAAAGAGTCCACGTCCCCACCAGTCAGGCCGGAGAGTTTGCAATACAGGGGGCGCTGGATAGAATGCTCAGAAGGGTCATGCCGAAATAGTAGGGCTAAATTAGCCCAAGTAAAGGCTGCTCTAGACCTGCCCTAACAAAGCTTAAAGGCAGCCTCAAAAGGATCGGACCTATCTGCAAGAAACAACCGCATGCCAGCACATAGTCAGCATCATTGAAAGGAATGTACCAAAACCCAGCACTCAACAAGGTAAAAGTCACCATGTACAGAAGGAAATCAAAAAGTACCATGTACAGAAGGATATCAAAAAGTAACCAGGAGGAGGGGCTTCCCTGGTGGCGCAGTGGTTGAGGGTCCGCCTGCCAATGCAGGGGACGCGGGTTCGTGCCCGGGTCTGGGAAGATCCCACATGCCGCGGAGCGGCTGGGCCCGTGAGCCATGGCCACTGAGCCTGAGCGTCCGGAGCCTGTGCTCCACAACAGGAGAGGCCACAACAGTGAGAGGCCTGCGTACCGCAAAAAAAAAAAAAAAAAAGTAACCAGGAAAAAAATCAATCAATAGGAACAGACCCAGAAATTGTG
This sequence comes from Mesoplodon mirus, assembly GCF_964341445.2. Taxonomy (NCBI): domain Eukaryota; kingdom Metazoa; phylum Chordata; class Mammalia; order Artiodactyla; family Ziphiidae; genus Mesoplodon; species Mesoplodon mirus. The sequence continues at coordinate 5,025,468 of NC_138989.1, forward strand.
GAGATGATGGAATTATGTATATGGGGTAGGGGGATTGTACAGACAGAAAATATTCAAGTTAAAAGACAATGGGGTGACTTTTGAGTGCTTACCCAAGATAAATGAAAACTTATATCCCTACAGCAACATAGAAGCTTTATTCATATGAGCCAAAAGCTGGAAACAAGCCACATGTCCATTAACTGGGGAATGGATAAACAGATTAGGGCATAGCCATACGATGGAATAGTATTCAGCAATAAACTACTGATACATGCAAAAATGTGAATGAACTGCAAAACAATTATGCTAATGAAAGAAGCCAGAGTATATACTGTATGATTTTACTAACACAAAATTCCAAAAAAAGGCAAAATTATATTGATAGAAGGTAGATCAGTGGTCACCAAAGACGTGCTAGAGAGAAGAATGGTTACGAAGAGACAAGGAGGAGCTTTGGGGGCTGACGGAAATGGTCCATCTCTTTGTTGTGATGGTGGTGTCTAGCTACTCATAAAACCCATCAAACTATAAAATGGGTAAATTTTACTGAACATACATTATATCCCTCAGTAAACCTAACAAAAAACTAGATCTCATTTTCTGATTGTTCATTACTGCATCCCCAGTATCTTCCATTCAATAAACAGTTGTTAGAAGAAAAGGGAAGAAAGGAGAAAGGATTCAGGTGGTCCATTTACTAATGGCCAGTCCACTGCTGATCCTACTGTGTGAAGAAGCCAAAGTTCAAGGTCCATTCTCTTCCTTGCAGTGCAGCAGCTGGTAAGTGTCACATACTGCCCTTGGGTGGATAAAACTCATATACTCTCCTTAACTACTCACGGGTTGCCAACTTCCCCTTTTCCCACATTGCCCCCTTCTGCCCAGAGAGCTGGTGGTGTGGTGCAATGGTTCCAAGTTAGGCTGGGGAGCCTGACCCCCTGCTCCCCGTCTGGGCTGTGTCCCTTGGGAAAGTCACTGAAACGCACTCTGACTCAATTTCCTCATCTGCAAGAGGTAGTCAATAACCCCCTATGCCTCAGAAAGCAGCCATGAGTGATAATTAAGGTAACACATTTAAAACACTTGGAACACTGCCTGGCCCATTGTAGGTGTTCAGTGAAGGCTAGTTATTGGTTTTATTACTCCTACCTCGTCTTTCTTTTTCATGGAAAAACTCCACTCATCTTTCAAGACCCTACTAAAGTGTTACCTCTATGCAAAGCCTTCCCAGATGACATTCCCGCAGTCAAAAGTAACTGCTTCCTCAAATATGTCCCCATAGCACCTTATAAATAACTGCCTCCTTTTCACACATAGTGTCATAGTTTGCGCAGCCTGTCTCTTGGGTGTGCTTCGGTGTGTGCTTTGACCGCCCCGAGTCTGGCACTAGCCTGGAGTCATTAAAGATGTTTGAACAAACTTAACAAATACCGATTTATTTGGTATTTACCAGAACTCACATAGACTATACAGGGTAGTAAGAAGTGCCGATGACAAGGGGGATAAAGCAGGAAATCACCTCCTCAGAAAGACAAAACCCAAGCAGTTTTGTAGGCACTTCAATCCTGGGTCTAGCATTCTCCTTTCAAGAATGAAAACCCACCTCAGAAGAGCTTATCTAACTAAGAAATCTTCATGAAGTCTGTCTGTAAAGAAGAAGCTGCCTGTCATCATAAGCAAACCTAACCAAAACAGCCACACTTTTTTTGCTCAGAGCATTTTAGAATTTCTGTCTTAAGAAAGGCTGAAAGAAGGTAGCAAGACTCAGAACTCAATGAAAATTACGTTCTATTCTCTATTTTTTCCACATTGAACCTGACAAGAGGAAATGTGTGATGTCAGGATAAAAGCCATCCTTCCAATCTGTTTGATAAATTATTCACCATCTTTTCCTTAGTAAATGTAAGTATTAATATATAAGGTAAGCAGTTGACTATATTATTATAATCCAATGTCACTCTGCAGTGTTGCCCCAGCATTTGTGAAATCGTGCCCCCAAGGATTCAAATTAATGGAACTGCTGGCTGCAAACCTATTTTTGTTTTTGCAGCTGTGTTACATCAAATCCAACTGCATCCTTTCTTTGCAGGAATCTTCAAGCACATAGTTGGCATATATTCATTTTCTAGGGCTGCCATAACAAATTACCACAAACCTGGTAACTTGAAATAGCAGAAATTTATTCTCTCACAGACCTGGCAGTCAGAAGTCTGAAATCAAGGTACTGGCAGGGCCACACTCCCTCCAAGGGCTCTAGGGGAGGATCCTTCCTTACCTCTTCTAGCTTCTAGCAGCTCCAAGCATCCCTTGGCCTGTGGTAACATCACTCTGACCTTTGCCTCCGTCTTCACACGGCCATCTGCTCTGTGTTTCTCCTCTGTATCTCTGTGTCTGAAGTCCCCTTCTCTTTTTTTCCCCATAAGGACATCCGTTTCTGAATTTAGGGGCTGGGATGATCTTTTCTTGAGATGCTTGACTTAATTACATATGCAAAGACCCTATTTTCAAATAAGGTCATAATCACAGGTACCCGGGGGTAAGAACTCAGACATCGCTTTTTGGGAGTTACCATTCAATCCACTACCTGGCTTGTTTTCCAGGACTGTATAAAGTAAGGCACAAAGTGACCAGCCCTGACCTTTATGTTACTAGGAAAACAACGACAAAACTCTGGCCTTCACCTGTATTGAGAGAAAAGCTCGAGCTTTCTTATTCTTTAACAAACAAATCCCTCACTACTTTGGGGGAACTAGTGGGGTGGTTTTCTCTTCCATTTTCATAACAAATTTCATAACAAAATTTTCAAACTGCAAAACAAGCAATTGCCTATTGCCCGTACCCCCTTACCTGTAAATAGGAATCATCATATTCAGTATACACACACCCTGGAAGGTCAAAAAGCTTCATTTTTGCTTTCAAAGAATTGACCCAGAAAACAATGCTGGGCCATTTCTAAGAGACAGGAGTAGTGTCCCCGGGAATTTAGCTGTCCCCGGGAAGCCACTCTCTCCTCTCTGATGAGGTCAATGACACACATGTCTCTAAAACATGCCACTGGCTGGGCCACAAGGTCTAAGCAGATGGAAGGTCTGAGATACAGCACCCTGCTCAGGTCGCGTGCAGGTAGGGGTTACCAAGGAGTGTGGATGATGGGCTGCATGGTGGCTCTACCCTCCTCCTCCAGAAAAGGAAAATGAGCATGTTTATGGCTACACAGGAGTGATTTCCTTCAGGTTTGCCACCTCATGTAAATTCCTCTAAATTCCTTTTGAAAGACGGGCCCCAAACAAGCAGTTTTCAGTATTTGATTTGAGCTAATCCTATTACTAGACAAAGAAAAAAATCCATGCCTTTACTTGACACTTCAATTAATGAGTTGTTTTTGATTTGGGGAAGGCAGGTGAAGCACGACTGAAGCAAAGAGACAGTTACTGAACCCAGTAATTTAGATCGTTAACGTTCACTGAAGCCCAGAGTTAATCTAATGTCTACACTGATATGTCATAATGGATTTTGGAAACAATTTTTCAAGGGCCATCAAAACCCCAAAGAGAGAGAGGACAGAGTGACACTTTTTCCACAAGTGGGACACTGGCCATGTCCAGACTCCTATGGTCCGATAAGCACTGGCCCCATGTCGGCCCTGATTCTCTTCCATCCTGGGAACTTGACCCCTGAACCCTCTCAGCGCTTGTTGCTCCCGCAGGGCGGATGCCACCGCTTGTTCCAGAAATGCATTCTGGGACTCAGGACTACAGCCAATCAGCCTCTGGCATCCCTCTTGCCCCAGCGATTGGGTCAAGAACTGGCACGTGACCCTGGCTGGTCCAATCAGATCAGGCTCCTGTAACGTAAACAGCAGCCTCCTGGCTGATCCAAAGGCTTTACAGACTCGGCTCTAAACCTCGCTTCGTGCCTCTGAGTTGGGGCTGACTTCCTCGTGCTGTGTTTAAGAAGCTGGCAGGGCTGGGATGCAAGTCCTTTTCAGTGGCTCCTTAAACATGGAGACACCACATGCCCTGACGCTTCTCTGATTTGCAGGTAGACTCTGAAACAATGTAGTCAGTACTGGCCTAAATCCAGTGACTGCCTAATTAAGAGAGCAATCGTCGCTTAGGACGTCCGTCTCAATTAGAGACCAAACGAACACTCCCGTGTATAACAGAGACCCGGGGTCACCACGGTGTGTGCTCAGTGAGCTCTAATCAATTTTTTCTCCTAATTACACTTGACACCTACCTCCCCTGAAAGTAATTGTGACTTCACTTCCACAGCACCCATGCCATTCACGCCACCTTTATATCAAGAGATTCACAGCATTGGACATCCCTGGTGGTGCAGTGGTTAAGAAGCTGCCTACCAATGCAGGAGACACGGGTTCGAGCCGTGGTCCGGGAATATCCCACATGCCGGGGAGCAACTAAGCCCGTGCGCCAGAACTACTGAGCCTGCGCTCTAGAGCCCGCGAGCCACAACTGCTGAGCCTGCACACCTGGAGCCCATGCTCAGCAACAAAGAGAAGCCACCAAAATGAGAAGCATGTGCACCACAACGAAGAGTAGCCCCCGCTCGCCACAACTAGAGAAAGACAAAGAGGAAGCCCACTCACAGCGACGCAGACCCAATGCAGCCAAAAATTAATTAATTAATTAATTAATTAATTATTATTTTTTTATGATTGCATTTTTTTTTATTTTTTGCTTTATAACAAATTTAATCAGTTATACATATACATATGTTTCCATATCCCCTCCCTTTTGCGTCTCCCTCCCACCCTCCCTATCCCACCCCTCCAGGCCGTCAGAGCACCGAGCTGATCTCCCTGTGCTATGCGGCTGCTTCCCACTAGCTATCTACCTTACGTTTGGTACTGTATATATGTCCATGCCACTCTTTCACTTTGTCACAGCTTACCCTTCCCCCTCCCCATATCCTCAAGTCCATTCTCTAGTAGGTCTGTGTCTTTATTCCTGTCTTACCCCTATGTTCTTCATGACATTTTTTTTTCTTAAATTCCATATATATGTGTTAGCATACAGTATTTGTCTTTCTCTTTCTGACTTACTTCACTCTGTATGACAGACTCTAGGTCTATCCACCTCATTACAAATAGCTCAATTTCATTTCTTTTTATGGCTGAGTAATATTCCATTGTATATATGTGCCACATCTTCTTTACCCATTCATCCGATGATGGACACTTGGGTTGTTTCCATCTCCGGGCTATTGTAAATAGGGCTGCTATGAACATTTTGGTACATGTCTCTTTTTGAATTATGGTTTTCTCAGGGTATATGCCTAGTAGTGGGATTGCTGGGTCATATGGTAGTTCTATTTGTAGTTTTTTAAGGAACCTCCATACTGTTCTCCATAGTGGCTGTACCAATTCACATTCCCACCAGCAGTGCAAGAGTGTTCCCTTTTCTCCACACCCTCTCCAGCATTTATTGTTTCTAGATTTTTTGATGATGGCCATTCTGACTGGTGTGAGATGATATCTCATTGTAGTTTTGATTTGCATTTCTCTAATGAGTAAAGATGTTGAGCATCCTTTCATGTGTTTGTGGCAGTCTGTAGATCTTCTGTGGAGAAATGTCTATTTAGGTCTTCTGCCCATTTTTGGATTGGGTTGTTTGTTTTTTTGCTATTGAGCTGCATGAGCTGCTTATAAATTTTGGAGATTAATCCTTTGTCAGTTGCTTCATTTGCAAATATTTTCTCCCATTCTGAGGGTTGTCTTTTGGTCTTGTTTATGGTTTCCTTTGCTGTGCAAAAGCTTTTAAGTTTCATTAGGTCCCATGTGTTTATTTTTGTTTTTATTTCCATTTCTCTAGGAGGTGGGTCAAAAAGGATCTTGCTGTAATTTATGTCATAGAGTGTTCTGCCTATGTTTTCCTCTAAGAGTTCGATAGTGTCTGGCCTTACATTTAGGTCTTTAATCCATTTTGAGCTTATTTTTGTGTATGGTGTTAGGGAGTGATCTAATCTCATACTTTTACATGTCCCTATCCAGTTTTCCCAGCACCACTTATTGAAGAGACTGTCCTTTCTCCACTGTACATTCCTGCCTCCTTTATCAAAGATAAGGTGACCATATGTCCGTGGGTTTATCTCTGGGCTTTCTATCCTGTTCCATTGATCTATCTTTCTGTTTTTGTGCCAGTACCATACTGTCTTGATTACTGTAGCTTTGTAGTATAGTCTGAAGTCAGGGAGCCTGATTCCTCCAGCTCCATTTTTCGTTCTCAAGATTGCTTTGGCTATTCGGGGTCTTTTGTGTTTCCATACAAATTGTGAAATTTTTTGTTCTAGTTCTGTGAAAAATGCCAGTGGTAGTTTGATAGGGATTGCATTGAATCTGTAGATTGCTTTGGGTAGTAGAGTCATTTTCACAATGTTGATTCTTCCAATCCAAGAACATGGTACATCTCTCCATCTATTTGTATCATCTTTAATTTCTTTCATCAGTGTCTTATAATTTTCTGCATACAGGTCTTTTGTCTCCTTAGGTAGGTTTATTCCTAGATATTTTATTCTTTTTGTTGCAATGGTAAATGGGGGTGTTTCCTTGATTTCACTTTCAGATTTTTCATCATTAGTATATAGGAATGCCAGAGATTTCTGTGCATTAATTTTGTATCCTGCTACTTTACCAAATTCATTGATTAGCTCTAGTAGTTTTCTGGTAGCATCTTTAGGATTCTCTATGTATGGTATCATGTCATCTGCAAACAGTGACAGCTTTACTTCTTCTTTTCCAATTTGGATTCCTTTTATTTCCTTTTCTTCTCTGATTGCTGTGGCTAAAACTTCCAAAACTAGGTTGAATAAGAGTGGTGAGAGTGGGCAACCTTGTCTTGTTCCTGATCTTAGTGGAAATGGTTTCAGTTTTTCACCATTGAGGACGATGCTGGCTGTGGGTTTGTCATATATGGCCTTTATTATGTTGAGGAAAGTTCCCTCTATGCCTACTTTCTGCGGGGTTTTTATCATAAATGGGTGTTGAATTTTGTCGAAAGCTTTCTCTGCATCTATTGAGATGATCATATGGTTTTTCTCCTTCAATTTGTTAATATGGTGTATCACGTTGATTGATTTGCGTATATTGAAGAATCCTTGCATTCCTGGAATAAACCCCACTTGATCATGGTGTATGATCCTTTTAATGTGCTGTTGGATTCTGTTTGCTAGTATTTTGTTGAGGATTTTTGCATCTATGTTCATCAGTGATATTGGCCTGTAGTTTTCTTTCTTTGTGACATCCTTGTCTGGTTTGGGTATCAAGGTGATGGTGGCCTCGTAGAATGAGTTTGGGAGTGTTCCTCCCTCTGCTATATTTTGGAAGAGTTTCAGAAGGATAGGTGTTAGCTCTTCTCTAAATGCTTGATAGAATTCGCCTGTGAAGCCATCTGGTCCTGGGCTTTTGTTTGTTGGAAGATTTTTTATCACAGTTTCAATTTCAGTGCTTGTGATTGGTCTGTTCATATTTTCTATTTCTTCCTGGTTCAGTCTCGGCAGGTTGTGCATTTCTAAGAATTTGTCCATTTCTTCCAGGTTGTCCATTTTATTGGCATAGAGTTGCTTATAGTAATCTCTCATGATCTTTTGTATTTCTGCAGTGTCAGTTGTTACTTCTCCTTTTTCATTTCTAATTCTATTGATTTGAGTCTTCTCTCTTTTTTTCTTGATGAGTCTGGCTAATGGTTTATCAATTTTGTTTATCTTCTCAAAGAACCAGCTTTTAGTTTTATTGATCTTTGCTATCGTTTCCTTCATTTCTTTTTCATTTATTTCTGATCTGATTTTTATGATTTCTTTCCTTCTGCTAACTTTGGGATGTTTTTGTTCTTCTTTCTCTAATTGCTTTAGGTGCAAGGTTAGGTTGTTTATTCGAGATGTTTCCTGTTTCTTAAGGTGGGATTGTATTGCTATAAACTTCCCTCTTAGAACTGCTTTTGCTGCATCCCATAGGTTTTGGGTCGTCGTGTCTCCATTGTCATTTGTTTCTAGGTATTTTTAAATTTCCTCTTTGATTTCTTCAGTGATCACTTCGTTATTAAGTAGTGTATTGTTTAGCCTCCATGTGTTTGTATTTTTTACAGCTCTTTTCCTGTAATTGATATCTAGTCTCATAGCATTGTGGTCGGAAAAGATACTTGATACAATTTCAATTTTCTTAAATTTACCAAGGCTTGATTTGTGACCCAAGATATGATCTATCCTGGAGAATGTTCCATGAGCACTTGAGAAAAATGTGTATTCTGTTGTTTTTGGATGGAATGTCCTATAAATATCAATTAAGTCCATCTTGTTTAATGTATCATTTAAAGCTTGTGTTTCCTTATTTATTTTCATTTTGGATGATCTGTCCATTGGTGAAAGTGGGGTGTTAAAGTCCCCTACTATGATTGTGTTACTGTCGATTTCTCCTTTTATGGCTGTTAGTATTTGCCTTATGTATTGAGGTGCTCCTATGTTGGGTGCATAAATATCTACAATTGTTATATCTTCTTCTTGGATTGATCCCTTGATCATTAGGTAGTGTCCTTCTTTGTCTCTTCTAGTAGTCTTTATTTTAAAGTCTATTTTGTCTGATATGAGAATTGCTACTCAGCTTTCTTTTGGTTTCCATTTGCATGGAATATCTTTTTCCATCCCCTTACTTTCAGTCTGTATGTGTCTCTAGGTCTGAAGTGGGTCTCTTGTAGACAGCATATATATGGGTCTTGTTTTTGTATCCATTCAGCCAATCTGTATCTTTTGGTGGGAGCATTTAGTCCATTTACATTTAAGGTAATTATCGATATGTATGTTCCTATTCCCATTTTCTTAATTGTTTTGGGTTCATTATTGTAGGTCTTTTACTTCTGTTGTGTTTCTTGCCTAGAGAAGTTCCTTTAGCATTTGTTGTAAAGCTGGTTTGGTGGTGCTGAACTCTCTCAGCTTTTGCTTGTCTGTAAACGTTCTAATTTCTCCATCAAATCTGAATGAGATCCTTGCTGGGTAGAGTAATCTTGGTTGCAGGTTTTTCTCCTTCATCACTTTAATTATGTCCTGCCACTCCCTTCTGGCTTGTAGAGTTTCTGCTGAGAGGTCAGCTGTTATCCTGATGGGGATTCCCTTGTGTGTTATTTGTTTTTTTTTCCCTTGCTGCTTTTAATATGATTTCTTTGTGTTTAATTTTTGACAGTTTGATTAATATGTGTCTTGGTGTATTTCTCCTTGGATTTATTCTGTATGGGACTCTCTGTGCCTCCTGGACTTGATTAACTATTTCCTTTCCCATATTAGGGAAGTTTTCAACTATAATCTCTTCAAATATTTTCTCAGTCCCTTTCTTTTTCTCTTCTTCTTCTGGAACCCCTATAATTCGAATGTTGGTGCGTTTAATGTTGTCCCAGAGGTCTCTGAGACTGTCCTCTGTTCTTTTCATTCTTTTTTCTTTATTTTGCTCTGCAGCAGTTATTTCCACTATTTTATCTTCCACCTCACTTATCCGTTCTTCTGCCTCAGTTATTCTGCTATTGATCCCGTCTAGAGTATTTTTTATTTCATGTATTGTGTTTTTAATTGATGCTTGATTCATCTTTAGTTCTTCTAGGTCCTTGTTAACTGTTTCTTGCATTTTGTCTATTCTATTTCCAAGATTTTGGATCTGGGAAATAGAATCTTGGATCATCTTTACCATCATTATTCTGAATTCTTTTTCAGGTAGACTGCCTATTACCTCTTCATTTGTTAGATCTGGTGGGTTTTTATCTTGCTCCTTCTCCTGCTGTGTGTTTTTCTGTCTTCTCATTTTGCTTATGTTACTGTGTTTGGGGTCTCCTTTTTGCAGGCTGCCGGTTCGTAGTTCCCATTGTTTTTGGTGTCTGTCCCCAGTGGCTAAGGTTGGTTTAGTGGGTTGTGTAGGCTTCCTGGTGGAGGGGACTAGTGCCTGTGTTCTGGTGGATGAGGCTGGATCTTGTCTTTCTGGTGGGCAGGTCCACGTCTGGTGGTGTGTTTTGGGGTGTCTGCGGACTTTTTATGATTTTAGGCCACCTCTCTGCTAATGGGTGGCGTTGTGTTCCTGTCTTGCTAGTTGTTTGGCATAGGGTGTCCAGCACTGTAGCTTGCTGGTCGTTGAGTGAAGCTGGGTGCTGGTGTTGAGATGGAGATCTCTGGAAGATTTTTGCCGTTTGATATTATGTGGAGCTGGGAGGTCTCTTGTGGACCAGTGTCCTGAAGTTGGCTCTCCCACCTCAGAGGCACAGCACTGACTCCTGGCTCCTCAATTTGGGATGATGTGTTGTCTATTCATGTATTCCACAGATGCAGGGTACATCAAGTTGATTGTGGAGCTTTAATCCGCTGCTTCTGAGGCTGCTGGGAGAGATTTCCCTTTCTCTTCTTTGTTCTCACAGCTCCTGGGTCTCAGCTTTGGATTTGGCCCCGCCTCTGCGTGTAGGTCGCCGGAGGGCGTCTGTTCTCAGACAGGACAGGGTTAAAGGAACAGCCGCTTCGGGGACTCTTGCTCACTCAGGCCGGGCGGGAGGGAGGGGCATGGAGTGCGGGGCGAGCCTGCAGCGGCAGAGGTCGGCGTGACGTTGCACCAGTCCGAGGCGCGCCGTGCGTTCTCCCAGGGAAGCCGCCCCTGGATCCCGGGACCCCGGCAGTGGCAGGCTGCACAGGCTCCCGGAAGGGCGGTGCGGGCAGTGACCTGCGCTCGCACACAGGCTTCTTGGCGGCAGCAGCAGCAGCCCCAGCGTCCCACGCCCGTCACTGGGCTCCGCGCTTTCAGTCGCGACTCGCGCCCGTCTGTGGAGCCCCTTTAAGCAGCGCTCTTAATCCCCTCTCCTCGCGCTCCAGGAAACCAAGAGGGAAGAAAAAGTCTCTTGCCTCTTCGGCAGCTCCAGAGTTTTCCCGGACTCCCTGCCGGCTAGCTGTGGCACATTAGCCCCCTTCACGCTGAATTCTCGCCGCCAGCCCCAGTCCTCTCTCTGCGCTCTGACCGAAGCCCGAGCCTCAGCTTCCAGCGCTGCGCGCCCCGGCGAGCGAGCAGACAAGCCTCTCGGGCTGGTGAGTGCCGCTCGGCACCGATCCTCTGTGTGGGGATCTCTCCGCTTTGCCCTACCCAGGTATGTGGGGAGTTTCTTGCCTTTTGGGAGGTCTGGGGTCTTATGCCAGCGTTCAGTAGGTGTTCTGTAGGAGTTGTTCCACGTGTAGCTGTATTTCTGGTGTATCCGTGGGGAGGAAGGTGATCTCCGCGTCTTACTCTTCCGCCATCTTACCCGGAAGTCCCTAATTAATTATTTTTAAAAAAGAGAGAGAGAGAGATCCACAGCATCCCTGGGAGGTAAGCAGGGAAGATAGGACCATTCCCATCACACAGAGGAGGAAACTGAGGCTCCAAGAGGGCACCTGGACTGCCCAAGGTCTCAGAGCTGGTTATGAAATCTTCTCAGAGCAGGAACCTATGCCGTCTATCTTCCAGGGAAATATTTCTACTGAGGCAGTTTTGTTATTACTTATTTTAGTAAGGGATTGAATATATCTGCAGTGTGGCTGTACACTGTAGATATATTCTACATATACAGTATATGTGTATATACTGTAGTACAGGGAAGACTGTGGGGTCTTTCTTGACCTGGAATGCTGGACCTTCCACTCCCTGAATGGACTTAGATAAATGACTTATTTTCTCAAAGACCCAACTTACTGAATTTCTGCCTACTTGTTCTAGCAATTACTGAGGGAGAACTATTTAAACCTCCAACTACAATTGTAGATTTATTTATTTATTTCTCCTCTCAGTTGTAGAAACTTTTGCTTTATGTATTTTGAAGCTTTGTTATTGAGTGCTTACAGCCTTTAAAATAAAGAGGATTCCAAGTGTAAAGACTGGACTCCATAACCTCGGCAGGATGATATAAAGGTTGCAGACAGAAATCTCAAATGCCTGTTTTCTTCAAGAGCTGCATGCATCCTTTTGTCATAGCGAAATAGACTATCACTCCTCCTTCCCCTGAGACTTTGGCCATGGAAGTGCTCAAAGGGGAAATCCCTAATTGTGACAGGAATGATTCCTCTGGCCCAAAAAGACCTAGGTGGATAAAAAGTCAACTCAATGTGTTATAGCTCCACAATATTATGGAGTCTTCTCAAGCACCCCTTCTTTCTTCACAGATACTAAGTTACATGCTTCAAAGGATGTGTTGACAAATGTTTGACAAGATCAAAACAATGGCTTTTTAAGGAACCAAGCCCAAATCCTTTTTCAAAGGAAAGAAACTTTCTGTAATGGTAAACAATCAACCCCATCTTGACATGTCAATGTCTGAATTTCCCAGGGAGAACTACAGAACATTGAACCTGCTAGACGCCTAAGAAATCAACTCCTCCACCCCCCAGTCATGTTGCCAACATTGTCAAGAATGAAAATATACTGTGCTGACAAAGAAGAGACACAATGGACCCTTTCATATGCTGCTGATGGGAATATGAGCCTGGAAATATCACTTATAATGAATAATCCACAGTTCTTTGATCCAGCAATCCCAGTAATAAGGATCTGTATAAAAGTTATTTGTTCCGTGACTGTTTGTAGTGCAAAAAATGAAAGGAGGAGAGAAAGAAAGGAAGGAAGGAAGGAGGAGAGAGAGAGAGAGGGAAGGAGGGAGGGAGGAAGGAAGGAAGGAAGGAGGGAAGGGAGGGTGAGGGAGGGAGGAAAACAATCCCTTCTTTCGTGTAACAAAAGAAGATTGATTAAATAAATTATGCTCGTCCTATGAAATATTATGTGGCTATTTAGGAAGAAAAAATGTTTGGGGTCTCTATATATCAGCCTAGAGATATGTCATGATGTTACAAAGAAATGTGCATAGAATAATCCTATATTTCCCTGTGGGGCTGTATACTTAGATCAGGCAAATTGGAGGAAGTGATGCTGGGAACCAATAGCTAGATTTGCCCAGGACAGCCCCGTAGGCAGTCTTTGGGGGAAGAGAGTAGAGAAAGCCACCTATACACCATGAGACATTTCCTTAGGGACCACAGCCACTCCTGTGTTCAGCCACTGGTACCCAAGCAGCATTTCCCAAACTATAGTCCTTCATGCATGGGCCTCAAAACGTTTGCCATAATCATGGGCCATAATCAGTATTTCTTTGAATCAATTCACATTTTACTTAGATACTTAAACATACATATTTGTAAAAGACTTTTTAAAAAATATTTATTTAGGCTGTGCCAGGTCTTAATTGCATCATGCAGGATCTTTTTTTCTTTTTTTTTTTTTTTCAGTTGGGGCATGCGGACTCTTAGTTGTGGCATGCAAACTCTTAGTTGTGGGTCGCATGCGGGATCCAGTTCCCTGACCAGGGATCGAACCCGGGCGCCCTGCATTGAGAGCGTGGAGACTTACCCACTGGACCACCAGGGAAGTCCCTAAAAGACGTCTTCTTTCTTTCTTTTTTTTTTAAATTTATTTTATTGAAGTATAGTTGATCTACAATGTTGTGTTAGTTTCTGGTATACGGCAAAGTGATTCAGTTATATACATATATATATTCTTTTTCATATTCTTTTCCATTATGGTTTACCACAGGATACTGAGTAAAGTTCCCTGTGCTCTACAGTAGGACCTTGCTGTTTATCCATCCTGTAGATACTAGTTTGCATCTGCTAATCCCAAACTTCCAGTCCATCCCTCCCTCACTTCCCTCCCCCCAGCAACCACAAATCTGTTCTCTATGTCTGTGAGTCTGTTTCTGTTTCATAGATAAGTCCATTTCTGTCATATTTTAGATTCCACATATAAGTGATGTCATATGGTACTTGTTAAAAGACATTTTCTGTAGCATACATGGAAAGGGTCAGCATTACTTACCACAAATAAAAAGAAACTTAAAACTAAATATTCAGAACAGGAATATAACATTTAAAAATTGTGAATCACTATGTTGTACACCTGAAACATATAATATTGTACATCCACTATATCTTTTTTTTTTTTCGGTACGCGGGCCCCTCACCGCTGCGGCCCCTCCCGCTGCGGAGCACAGGCTCCGGACGCGCAGGCTCAGCAGCCATGGCTCACAGGCCCAGCCGCTCCACGGCATGTGGGAACTTCCCAGACCGGGGCACGAACCCGTGTCCCCTGCATCGGCAGGCAGACTCTCAACCACTGCGCCACCAGGGAAGCCCTCCACTGTATCTTAATAACAAAAAACCCCTAAATATACAGGCAGTCCTTGCTTTGCAAAGTTCTGCCATGCACAGATGTCAGTTACCACAATTCTGTTAAATAACACAAATCTCCCCTACAGCACAGTTCAATTTTCAGCTACCAAGATCTACTCTATTCACTAAAATATCTAAAGTACAAACTTCAAGTAAATATATAAAGTACAAACTTCTAGCTAGCTCTTCACATTTGCTAGCTCTTCAGCCCACAAATTACTATGTGACTAAAGAGATGGGTGTCATTATGAGTGACCAATCACATCAATTACTTCACAGTCTGTTGGTGACTGATAACTGTGCATCTGTTATTCAGTTCACACCCAGACAGCAAAGTATGGAAGTGTGTTGTCTCCTTGTCTCTCAGTGATAAGACCACCTGCCAAAATGGATCATCGAATGGTGGGATAGGCCAACAGAGTTGAAGATGCAGCAAAGAAATGAAAAGCGATGATGCTGAAAGTAAAATTAAAATTAAATGTTGATGGAGTCATCGCAGAAATAGCTGGCTGGTGGAGCAAATGTTGACACTATCAGAGTCCAGAGACTACAGCTATGGAGTTAGAGAAACTTAACAAAGGTGAACTCATCAACATAAATGAAAAAAAAAAGTGGTCGTAATAAAGACACCCAAAGATGTCCCAGAGGAAGTGACACCAGCCAACCAATCCCACATTAAAGAAATCCTCGGAAATCTTTCACGACATTGAAAGTGCAAAGGATAAAATGTGAGAAGCTGATTCTAGATCTAAAGAGTGTGACAGTCTGCCAAACCATGGAAAAGATACTCACTTCCTATCGTAAGTTAAACAATGAGTAGAAGATAAACACTGTTCAAAATGTTCTTGGTAAGTTTTATATAAGGAAATAAAATACTTTCTCAATGTTGCTACTGCTTTAAATTACAATTTTTCCAAATCAATATTAGTTTTACTGGTTTTTTTCATTTCCCTATACATTTTATAATCAACAGTGAGAGAGGTTTTAATGTTCTGACAAAACTTCTTAAAGGTCACAAAACAAACACAATTTTTCCCATTGATTAGTAAGATTGCTTTGCATGGTTTTGGTCTGCAGGGTCATTGACGTGGTCTGACACCACCACGCAAAGCCAGGGCTACCTGTAATTAAAGCACTATTATTAAATGATATTTGGATGCTGTTGCCTGTCCAAGGCTTTGGCAAAAGGCTCACTAGTTTGCTAGTAAACATGAGTAAATGTTTACGAATTGTTAAAAACAGTAGAACCCAAGAGAGACTTCGTTCTTGACCTAATCAGAAGGTTGAAAGAGAATTAAAGGAAAGCATTTTCTCCCGATGTCGTTCAGTTTTACTGAACACGGTGTTCGTGCACTGTGTAAACCCATCATACTTGCTCTGTAGTGTCTCCAGGAAACCCTAAGTCTTCACAGCTTTCTTCCCTCAGACCCCCTCCCCGACACTGTCCAACCTCACCTGCCACCATGGTCCTCATCAGCCTTCAGAGCTTCCCCGGGGCCCTCAGCAAATCTGCTCACTCCCCACCCTCTGCTCTCACAGCACCCCAGACTTGCTCATTCTAGCACCTCCTACAACTGGGATCACATAACCAAGCGTGTCCTTGGTTGTTTCACAGGTGACTTCCCAGTTAGAACGGAGGGACTAGGCTTTTTGTTCCTTTCACAATCCATTGCATCCCACGGGCCTCGCCCTGGGACTGGCATATAGTAGGTGTTCATTTAATATTTGGTAAGTGTTGAATGAATGATGACTCTGGATCACTGCAGGAAATAATATGTTCCCGAAAAAAAATTCTATTCAGAAAAGCTATTGTTAGCTCATTGCAAATTAGAAAATGGTGCCTCTTCCATCCCGCAGAAGATTGTCATAATATACCAATTTTGTTAGAATGAGGCAGTTTATTGCCATCTGCTATACAACTGTCCTACTTAATTCCCAACTCTGCAATGTCCGGAGTGTGGCTGACATGGCCGTGGCCATGCCCATGAGCAGTGCACAACCTGGACAACCTTACTTGGCAGTCTTGAGCACGCTCAGGCTGGGAGGCCGCTTGGCAGGAGCGGAGCTTGCATTCTCTTCTGCAGCCGGGATCACTGCGTGCTCGTCTCCTTACCTCTCACACAGTAGTGTACCCTTCACCCCCCAGGAAATATTCGGGTATTTCCATCGATGGATACAGTTCAGACTCTAAAGCCACAGAAAGGGATTTCAAATAAGAGGAAATGAAATGAAGCAGTGAAGCTACTGATCTAGAAGTTTACCTACATCCTGAGGTTAAACCATTGTCCAAGAAACAGGTACAGGGAACCTTATAGAGAAATAAAATAGTGACATTCTAAGAAAAGGGAGCTGAGAAAAGGAAAGGGGACCCATCTGGTGGGGACTCTAAGGACCCAAGGAAGGGCCTGGGAGAGTGACGAGGTGGGTTTTGGATGTGTGACTTTCTGTTTTCTTGCAATGGGATTACATCACACAAGGACTCTCAGGGGCCCAGTTACACTGTTCTGTCTGGACTAGAGCTTGAAAACATGCTGACAACAGGAAGTGGTTAAAAAAAAGGAGCCAGGCAAAGGGCAGGGCCACATTTACCCACATCAAGCCTCAGCCCACAGGTCCCCTCTTTCCACCTCTGCTGAGAAAAAAAATCCAGTTCCCCCACCGCAGGGAGACCCGTGAACCTCCAGAGTCCCAGGCGCCTGCGTTCACCCAGGCTGGATTCTCCTCTTCATTTCCATTTCTGTGGGAAGTTTAAGCTATGCAACACTTTCACTGGGAGCTTAGAGCCCGCGTCAAATAGAGTGCCACGATCTAATAACATAATGATTATTTCTTCCGCATAGTCAACTGTGAAGAAAATTATACAGGTTATTTTATCAGATGGTGTTTTAAATGAGCTTGAGTATAAATAGATAACGCAAAGTGACAGGAGCTATTACGGAGAGGAATTCAGGAGAAAGTGAGAGGGTTTTTCTCCTTTGCATATAGGAGGCTGGGGCGAGGTGCAGAGAAAGAAAATCATTTGTCGTCTTGTGGCAAGGAGGCCAAAGAAGCAGTGTTCCTGTTCTCAGCCCAGGCTGCAGGGCGCTGCATGCATTTCTGCTTGTCTTTTTTTTTTTTTAATTTATTCTATTGAAGTACAGTTGATTTACAATCAATGTTGTATTAATTTCTGCTGTACAGCAAAGTGATTCAGTTATACATACATACAGATTCTTTTCCATATTCTTTTCCATGATGGTTTATCACAGGAGATTGAATATAGTTCCCTGTGCTCTACAGGAGGACCTTGTTGTTTATCCATTCTGTATATACTAGTTTGCATCTGCTGACCCCAAACTCCGAATCTATGCCCCCAACGCCCCCTCCCCCTTGGCAACCACAAGTCTGTTCTCTACGTCTGTGAGTCTGTTTCTGCCTCATAGATAAGTTCATTTGTGTCATATTTTAGATTCCACATATAAGTGCTATCATAGGGTATTTGTCTTTCTCTGTCTGACTGACTTCACTTAGTGTGATCATCTCTAGGTCCACCCATGTTACTGCATATGGTATTATTTCATTCTTTTTTATGGCTGAGTCTGCTTGCCTTCTTCTATGTCCACCGTGGCCATGAAAAGAACAGGCCCAGGCTGGTCCCAGGAGAAGGATGAGAGCCAGAGGCACCCCATGCGACCACCCCGGCTGAACTCCCCGCCACTGGCCCAGCTGCCTGAGCTGCCCAGCCACTGCATGAGTGACCCTAAATGACTGTGGCTTTAAGCTGAATTCTATGGAACTTTATCATGCAACGGTAGCAAACCAGTCCGACTATAAAACAAACAAAAAAAACCCAAAAGGGTAAAAAGTAAAATATGGTCATCTCTTGTTAAAGACAAGATAGATGCACAGAAAAGAAACTGGAATTACACGTAGCACAATGTGCCTCTAGGGAGTGGAAAAAAAAGATGACTTTTATTTTCTTCTTTACAAATGTCTCTTTCACAAATTCTCTTCGATGAGAAAAAAGTATTTTGAAAAATGAAATTATTTGCCTGACTCGACTTCCTCATCATGTGTATGAAACAAACAGAAAAGAGGTTTCATTCTGTGCTAGAAAAGCAGTGTAGTGGAAAGGAAATGGGGTCTGAGATCAAAAGCCCTGGGCTTGGTTTCTGCCCCAAACCAACCCCTCATCTGCCTACAAGATACTTCTCTGAGCCATAAAGCAGTAAAATGAAATCAAGGCATTTAACAGGATGGGTGTAAGGATTAAGTGTGAAAAATATACACAGAAAAGGCCATTTAATGGTAAATCAGAGTACTCAGCCTCTAGATGTGAGGCGTAAGAATCCACATTTTAAACTAGCTCCCCTACTGAGTTGAGTTGCAAGTGACTAGTTGACATAAATGTTATGTTTTATAGGCATTTGATTAAACATATATTACTTTAAAAAAAAAAACTAGTTCCCCACATGATTCTGGAACTAAAGAGTAAGAATCTCCAGTCTAAACCATCAAGTGTTCAGAAAAGAAATGGTGTGATTACTTTTCAGTGTCTGTAATACTCTAGTAAGCTTAAAGAAAAGTATGCTTTCCTTCACTGAAAAGCTAGCCTGAAGGGATCCTGGGGAAACATATTTAAACATGATCAGTCAAATCAGAATTGGTTATGGGAAATAACCACTAATGTCTCTTGATGTTAATACATAACCATATATGGTAATATATCTGTTAAGGGTCCAGTCAGGAGACGGAAACCACACCAGTCATTTGATCAGGAAAAAATTAAGATGGGAATTTCCAACTAATGAAAGGTGGGTAACTACAAGAGAAGAAAAGAAGTCTAGAGAATCTAAGAATGGCAAATGTGAGCCCCAGTGACCAGCTCTAGGGCTGGGGGAGAGTGCCCAAGAAAGGATAAAACATGAAGAGCATCCTCTCCCCAAGGCTGAGATTCAGACTCACTGCAGAGGATGGGGCTGCAGCCCACTGCTGATGGAGAGTACGCTGGGTGCCACGGGCAAGCTGGTCCCCAGCAGGTGAGCAGGAAGTCACCCACCTGTGGCCCAGTGAAACTCACTGGACAATGAGCACCACAGTGTCTTTGCATGCTGTTGGGAGCTGTGCCACAGGGGACAAAAACAAGACCCTACTGAAGTCAGTTAGAAAACCCTGGCCCCTGCTACATCTTGCCCTGTCTCTCCAGCGGCCTCTGCTGGACAACTCCAATAGTGCTCCAGCTGACAAAGGAAAAAAATGTTTGCAGGGTCCAGCTCCAAGATCCCACAGGAGGAAGAGAGGGCAGAGTAGGAGCTGACAGGCAATAAAATGACAACTGGCACAGTGCTTGTTAAATGTTCTTGAAGGTTCGGGAGCATTTGTACTCTGGAATTCCCTCCATATCCTAATACAACAATACAATACTCTATGGCGTTAACTTTCCCTATTCTGGGTGTTCTAAGTCTGTGATCAGGGAAATATGAACCTATCTGAAAAGGTTTGCTAAATGGTTACAATAGTTCGTTTTAGCAGAATCTAAATTTTCAAGAAAGGAAACAAAAACAGAGATGTTAAGGAAAATAGCAAAAGAGGAATGAACTAAAAAATAAAATGTGTCTCCCAGGGAGTGCTGAAGACCTTCCATCATATCTGTGATCTTTAGATCAAGAGAATAGAGGGACCAAGTGTTCCTGAGAGATTATAGAAGCTCTCTGCCATGTTGCACCGAGCAGAGAGCGCTGAAATCCATTGCCAAGGAGGGCGCTGCTGACCTGTTCCCAACCTTCCTGCCTCAGTTGAGCAGGAACAAGCACAATTTGCTCCCACCTCTGATGCCTGTGCCATGAATAAGCACCCTCTCCCAGAACACCTTGACACACAGCAGGACCTGAAAGGCAGGCGGAGACCTCAGAGTGTGGGTGCGTCCACAGAGACAGGAAGGCAGACTCCCGGGGAACCAACAGCCTTCATTAATCTCAGAGATTAACCCGTAAACACCTGGCAGCTGTTGCAACACATTGCTTATTGTCACAAGAAGCACAACGTATCTCCACGATGATAAACAACACATCACAACAGCAGGCAAAGTCTGCCTCATGCAGTGACACTTTCAAACGTAGCTGATATCCAATCATCTATTCTTAGAAACTTCCTTCATGCTAATCATTTCCTATTACATAGAGGCAAATTTACAGGGGATCTCTGGTAACAACAAATGTAGCTGATTATCAATACTTTATTCCTAATTCATAATGAAATCCAGAATCCTCAAATGGTTTTCTTGCAGGGCAAGAAAAGGAACCAGCTCAAAGGCTCTCCATCAAAAAGCACACTTGCGGGCTTCCCTGGTGGCGCAGTGGTTGAGAGTCCGCCTGCCGATGCAGGGGACGCGGGTTCGTGCCCCAGTCCGGGAAGATCCCACATGCCGCAGAGCGGCTGGGCCCGTGAGCCATGGCCGCTGAGCCTGTGCGTCCAGAGCCTCTGCTCTGTGGCGGGAGAGGCCACAATGGTGAGAGGTCCACGTACCGCAAAAACAAAAAACAAAAAACAGCACACTTGCAATTCCACTCCTTGATAATGTCTCAGCGTCCTTCCCAGTGTAAGCCCCGTCCTGTCCTGCCTGGACCATTGCAGTAACTGTACGGCAGATCTTTAGAACTTATTCCTCTTGCATAACTGAAATTGTACACCTGTTAAATAGCAACATCCCATTTACTCCTCCCTCCAGCCCCATTCTACTCTCTGCTTCTACAAGGTTGGATATTTTAGATTCCACAGTTAAGTGAGATCATACAGTATTCTGTGACTGGCTTATTTCACTTAGCATCATGTCCTCCTGGTTCATCCTTGTCATTGCATAGGACAGGATTTCCTTCTTTTTTAAGGCTGTGTAATATTCCATTGGATGTCTCCACCACTTTATCCATTCATCTGTCGAGAGACCTTTAGACTGTTTCCAGTCTTAGCTACTGTGAATACTGCCGCAATGGACATGGGAGTGCAGGCGTCTGTTAGAGATCCTGCTTTGGGTTTTTTTTTTTTTTTTGCCTTGTTTGGAATTTTCCTCTCTGGGTTCTATCACATGTACCTTATCCACTGATGTGAGGGTCTTTCCTTCAGATATAAAAGTCATGACCCAACTTGTTCAAACCCAATCGCAATGCATTTTGGAGATTAGGACTAGGGAGATGAGGGGAATGAACCTGTTCTCCTGTCTCCATCCTGACTCTTTGCTCTCACACCCACCACCCACCAATCCACATGTGAACCTGGTCCTGGAGAAGCTGATGTTAAGCCCGGTGACCTGTGGTATCTGCAGCACTGCAGGCACCGCAGCGTTTTATAAACGTGTGACCGTGTGCCTGTCCTCAGGAGGCTTAGGATCCCAAAAATAAGAACCCTGTGGAGCCGCCGGGAGGGGGACCTGGCCATGTGCTGCGCCTCCTGCTGTTTCCCTGGCCCTTTACCCTTTTCACCTGGGAGATGCAGACTGATGGCCTCCTCCCTGGGGACGATGCCTCCCATTACCAGCAGCTTCGCTTCAGCTCTGACGTGTGACCGCCCCGAGTGGCGGCGCATCACCCACCCCACTGAGTGCCAGTGCATCACCCCCCACAAGCGGCAGCGCATCACGCCCCCCCGCAGCGGCAGCACATCAAACCCCCCCCCAGCGGCAGCGCATCACCCCCCCCAAGCGGCAGCACATCACCCCCCCACGGAGGGTGTGGCAGGGTCGTCCTTGGTTTACTTCATCCTTCTTTAAAGCAATTCCACACACACACACACACACACACACACAGAATTCTGTTCCTGGGCACAAAGTCCTTTTGACATCACTGATGCCAAGAACTGTGTCCTTCATCCGTCCTGGCTCCCACCCCCGTGCCTGGCACACAGGCAGGTGTGAGAAGGAGTGACCGACAACCTACCCCTTAAACCGGAACCGCGTGCCACAGTTTCTAAAGAAGGTTGGGATTATGGTGGATGAACCACTGGACTAACCTCATTTATCCTCTAGATCGCATTACAGCGGGAATAAATGCATTAAAATGTAATCCCCCAACAACAAGAAGAAAGGGCCATCGGCAGATAAAAGACATGCACCGTCTCTGAGGATGGAAAGCAGCAGATGGCGGGGGGGGTAACCGATGAAGCAGATGAAGCAAGCAAGACCGGCTTCCCATAGTCAGAGAGTTGACAATGAAGGAATGTAGCAACTAGGCTCCACGGAGGGTTATCGACGTTACAGACTTTAACAATGTAAACCTTGCAAAACCAATAAATATCCGGATGGGGGAAATGGCAAGAAATCTCAGCGTGCCGTTTCTTCTACTTTCAACTCAAGGAGCCGCCGTCACTGGCTAACATTGTGTCATGGAAGAACTGGAGACGGTGTGGCGATGGACGTGGGGGCGACGACAGCAGCTATAGTCACAGTAATAAGAGGAACAGTAATGACAACAATCGTTCCAAACCTTGGTATGATGTTTTCTACAAACGTTTCTTTCTTAAATTTACCAAGCTGTGTTAAAAATCAAAATCTCTTCTGGTCAGCTAAGTTTTCTATTTTTGCTCATTTCTTTTATGAAATACGACAACCCTGCTTTGGATTCTTTGTCCTCTTTATCTATAAATAAAAAGGAATTTAACACCTTCACGAATAAAATACAGCTTTAGAATAGGATTTCGTTGCTATAAAATACGGTGTCCAACCACCGTCTACTTATCCAGCCAGCCACTCCTCTCGCTGTGGACTCATGGATGTAGACCGCCCCGAATGATGATTCTCCAATATAACTAATGTCATATGGGGGGCTGTTGGGATTTGGGTTTTTTTATTATGTTTAACATTTTTATAATGAATATGTATTATTTCACATTAAAATGATAAAGCCTTTCGAGAAAAGCAGCTACTCGCAGGCTCCATCCAGCAGCAGGGCGGGCGGTGATGCTGGCGGAGAGGCAGCACCTGTCCAAGGGGCCGGAGGCCGCGGGCCAGGTGCGGGCCAGGTGCGTCTCAGGTACTGTGCTGAGCGCTGGGTGGGGCTGCGGGAGGGGCCTTCATTTCTCACACTTGAGGCGACCGGGACTCGCAAGTGAGCAAAGGGCTGGAAGCAGTCAGCTGACTGGGGAGAAGACTGGGCCCGGGGCGGAGTGGGGGGCGGGCAGGTGTGTTCGGGAGCCTTCTGGGGGAGGGGGGCGCAGGCCCAGCGCGGCCACGAGCTGGTCGGTCTGTGAGCGCCATCTAGTGGGAACCCCGGGGACTGTCGCCTGTGGTCCCCTCTCCTCGGAAAAAGAGTTCAAGCCAATCAAAAACGCCATCTTGGCAGTTTGCAAAATTAAAGTTATTTAGAAAAAGATGTGCTGGACTCTGCGATAAGCTATGCAAAAAAAAAAAAAAAGCATTGAACTTTAACTTGCGGGGCCAATGTACAGCTGGTGTGCCCTGGGGGGTAGGGGAGGGACTTCGACAATTACTTACAAGCTGCATCTAGTCCCATGGGTCATGTGAGGTCAGTGACCATGCCACCCTATTAGGAAATATTTTTAGTTTCACCACTATTCTTAAATGTCTCCCATTTAAGCATGCTGGGTTACTAATAAAAAGAAGTTGATGACATCTATCATATTCTTACTTTGTAACAAGAACTGCACATATAATGTTGCCTCATTTAATCCTCCAAGTAACCTGTTGAGGTTGTCCTAGTAGGAATTATATTACATACCCCTTTTGCAGATAGGATGACTGAGGCTCCAAAGGCCGGCTCAGATCACAAAGTTTAAGTAAATGGCAGGTTAGATCCGAGCTGTGGCAGCCTGACGTCTCTTAAGCACACACGCCTCCACACTTCCCCAGCTGTGGAGAAGGGGGTGTCCCTTCACTGGCCAGCACACAGCTGGGCAAAGTCCTCTCGTTTGCCAGGACTCTGGTTTGTCATTTCAAACAGGAACCTCATGGATGGCCCTAGAGTCTGTCATACAGAGTGAAGTAAGTCAGAAAGAGAAAAACAAATACCGTATGCTAACACATATATATGGAGTCTAAAAAAAAAGGTCATGAAGAACCTAGGGGCAGGACGGGAATAAAGACGCAGACCTACTAAAGAATGGACTTGAGGACGTGGGGAGGGGGAAGGGTAAGCTGGGACAAAGTGAGAGAGTGGCATGGACATATATACACTACCAAACGTAAAACAGATAGCTAGTGGGAAGCAGCCGCATAGCACAGGGAGATCAGCTCGGTGCTTTGTGACCACCTAGAGGGGTGGGATAGGGAGGGTGGGAGGGAGGGAGACGCAAGAGGGAAGAGATATGGGAACATATGTGTATGTATAACTGATTCACTTTGTTATAAAGCAGAAACTAACACACCATTGTAAAGCAATTATACTCCAATAAAGATGTTAAAAACAAACAAACAAACAAACAAGCAAACAAAATAGGAACCTGAGTCTCAGAGGAGGCTCCTGGAGGTCAGTACCCAGAAACACTTGCATATGGGCAACTCCATACTGTGACAAAAAATCCAGTTCACCCGCCAACAGTAAAAGAGATTTTTTTTTCAAAAAGAAATTTATTTCTTCAGAATACAGCCTCCGTGTTAAACAGAAGCACAAACCCTTCATATAATTGATCTCAATTTTGTCATTCAGGGCTCATCACCCAACAAAACAGAAAAATTCCTGAGCAGGGGTCTTTGCTGAATGTGCCACCTGACGGAGGTTTTTGGTGAGATAGATAGGTCATAAATATTCATGGTATTGACAGAGCCTTGGAAATCTGTCATGTCACATTACTGTAACAGAAACACCCAGACTTCCGTCACTTTGTTCCTTCAACTGACAGCCACCAGTTTCATTCCTAGGCTTGCTTCTTGGGTCTGTTTTTCCCGTTCATCTTCAGATATTATATGTCAGCCAAGGTTTGCCAGAAAGACACGGGTCAATGGAACCAAACATCTTAATGGGTTTTTTCCTTCTTTTCCACTTAGCTGACTCCAGTTCACTCTCCAAGGGCAATCCTTTTTATACCGTTATTTTTAAGTAAGTTAGGAAATGACAGAACAGCTACATCCAGCTATGGGGCCACTGCGGCGATAGGTTCACTGAATATGCTCACTGGCATCACGTGCCAGGATACGCTCGGCTGTGGGGAGTTGACCTGTATCCCGCACTTTGACAGGTGCCTATGGTGGCACTTACAAAGTGTGTGGCTTCAATCTAACCAAGATGGTTATTTCTGGTCATTTGTAAAGTATGTCCACTGGACATACCTTCTCCCGGACAATCTAAAATTGCTCCTTTCAGCTGTGAACAGGTTGGATCAATCAGGTGAAACTCTGACTATATAGGCAAGGGAACGGCTGTTTGCAGACCACCTGGCTCCTTTTTATATATAAGAAAAGCCTCAAAGACAGAGCTGAATCAGGTTTACTCTGGATGCCTACAGCAAGGTGTTGTATGCAATCTCCAACAAGTAATTATACCAACTCACTAGCTTTGGTGGAAGAAGAAGGACGCAGGTCATCTGGATGGACTTTTGAAGTCAGGGTTCCACAAACATACCTTTCAGAGGCATTGGAATCTCTTTCTTTTCCTGGTAAATGGAGTCTAATCAACACTACAGAATGTGAAGGCTTTGTAGCTGAGTTAATGACTAAAGACCTAATAGCCTTTAAGAGTCATTTTCCACAACATCCAATCGCACTGGAGATGTTGAAGGTGCAGGACGGGGCTGCCCCAAATACCACCCAGATCTCAGCTGGCAAGTCGGTGGCCTCTGTGTAGCCCCTCCCCGCTTCTTACCCCTGTAGTACGTTAAAGAGTGTGTCCCCCCGCCAAAATTCATGTCCACTGGAATCTCAGAATGTGACCTCATTTGGAAAAAGGGTCTGTGCAGATGTGATTCGTTAAGATGAGGTTATACTGGATGCTTAAATTCAACGCCCAGTGTACTGTTGAGGAGGGGAGACGCAGAGACGCAGACACACACACAGCCCTGTGATGACAGAGGCTGAGATGGGAGCAATGTGGCCACAAGCTAAGGAATGCCTGGGGCCACCTGAAGCTGGAAGGCAAGGGAGAACCTAGAATCTTCAAGTCATCAGAGGCAGAAGCATCCTGCTGAGACCTTGTTTTTGGAGCTCTGGCCTCCGGAACTATGAGAGAATCCACCCCTGTTGTGTTAAGCCATGCAGTTGGTGGTAATGCTTCATGGCAGCCCCAGGAAGCTAACAGACTATGGACTGATCACCAGTTTCACTCTAACAGCCCCTACACCTTTTGGCACATGATCTAGAACCCACTTTTCACCTCTAAACCAGGTGGAGCTTTACAAGATTCATGGTAGTAGAAAGAGAGAGAGAGAGAGAGAGAGAGAGAGAGAGAGAGAGAGAGAGAGAGAAAAGAAAGAAAGAAATGGAAACCACCTAAATATTCACCAGTAGAGAAATAAACTATGAATAGCCTACCACAGACTACTGAAGAGCAGTTTTTTAAAAAATGAACAAGGCAGCTCTATTCTCACGGGTATGAAAAAGCCTCTGAAACATAGTATTGGCTGTAAAGAATGTGATACACAGCACAGTACCCTTTGTTTTCACACACAGCCACGTATAAAACAAAATCCTTTGTTGTCTGCAGCCACATATCTGTGTATGAAGGTAGATACAAAGCCCTGGATGAAAAAAATAAAAGGATAAAATGAAGTTCATTTAGGGAAAGGGGTTGGAATTGCGGGTAGTCCGTGAACCCTTGAGCCTTAGCCATAAGATTTTAGGAGGATGCATTCAAGCGCTATTTAGTTAGATTTTACTTTTAAGTTTTAAACAAAAGACAAAGGACAGGGAAAAAAGCTATCCACAAGCCTTCAAAGCTTTCTGAATTACCGACTTAATTACTTAAGACTCCCTGGAGCTGTAACAGACCCCAAGAGGCCCAGGAGATGCCTGCTGGACCTTGTCTGGGGCGAAACATCCCTCCTTAGAGCTGGATCTGGGCTGGAAACTCCCAGGACAAAGTCTGCCCCCTCTGCATCCTGGGCCACATGCAAAGCAAACGGGCAAAGAAGAAAAGAGCCACAGAGGGAGGGAGAGAGATGCTCTGTGACCTGAAGCAGGAGCTTCACGAGATTTAAGTCCCATATTGTTTTGTGCCACCAGGACTATCATCCCAAGAAAATACAGGGTGTACAGAACGCTTGGAATTTCAACAAGGCAAACGGAGTGAAGTGCAGCCGCTGGACCAGCAGCCTGGACCCAGACAGCAAGGGAGCAGAGTGCCAACAAATCAAAGCAAAATGGTTTCACATGGGGCTTCCCTGGTGGCGCAGTGGTTGGGAGTCCGCCTGCCGATGCAGGGGACGCGGGTTCGTGCCCCGGTCCGGGAAGATCCCACATGCTGCGGAGCGGCTGGGCCCGTGAGCCATGGCCGCTGAGCCTGCGCGTCCGGAGCCTGTGCTCCGCAACGGGAGAGGCCACAACAGTGAGAGGCCCGCATACCACAAAAAAAAAAAAAAAAAGGTTTCATATGGCTTTGCCCTGGGTGGCGGGGATGGGGAAGCGGGAGGAGGAACCCCTCCCTCTTAATGGGAGCAAGAATCGAAGAAAAAGAAAGGAAAACAGATCTTTCAGAGATATAGCTCCCCACCTGCAAGCTAGAGTCAAAATGTTTATCAGCCTGGGCTCCCCTGACACGGTCCCCCTCCAGCTCTGCAGGCTCCCACTGTGAAAACTTCTCTCTACATATCACACCTGTGTCTTGTCTAATCCGATGACCTCAAAATACCACGGTGCCAGAAGTTCCTTCTCTTCTCCACTCTGTATGCTACTACTGTCCTGAGCTAACGGCCACCACTCCTATTTCTGACAAATAATTTAACGCCAGGCTCTATTCTGGGAAATTCCCACATGTGACTTCACCACAGCCCTGGGCCATTTTCCCAATGGGGAAACTGAGCCATCATAGAACACTTAAGTCACTTGCCCAAGGTCACGCAGCTGCGGAGGCACTGCCTGACACAGAACCTGTGAACACGTGACCTCATACAACCGAAGGGCTTTGCAGATGTGATTCAGTTAAGGACCCTGAGCTGGGGAGAGTGTCCTGCGTTATGCGGGTGGCCCAGTGTGATCACAAGGATCCTTACAAGAGGGAGGCTGGAGGGTCAGAGTCAGAGAAGGAGACACGGTAACAGAAGCAGAGGTCAGAGTGATGTGACATGGGGTCATGAGCTAAGGAATGCGGGCACCTCTCGAAGCTGGAAAGGGCAAGGAAAAGATTCTCCCCTAGAGCTTCCAAAATAATGCAGCTCTGCTGACACCTTGATTTTGTCCTCTAGACCCATCTCAGACTTCTGATGTCCAGAACTGCAAGATAGATTTGTGTTGTTTAAAGCCACTATGTTTGCGGTAATTTGTTACAGCAGCAAGAGGAGGCTAACACAGACACCAATAACTGGACACTGGAAAGCCCATGCAAGGTTATCTGTTACTACCAAGGCCTGCAGAAGCTGCCCCTGGCTTCCTCTCCAATCTCATCGCTTTCCCCTGCCCTCCCCCCTCCCCCCACCTTGTGGTCTACATTCCAACAGCCTGGCCTTCTTGGAGTTCCTCAAATAAACCAAGTTTAATTCTGCTTGAAGATGCACACTGTTCCCTCCGTCTGAAATGCTCTTCCTCCACAGCCTTCTAGAGCTGGCTCCTTCTCAGCAGTTAGTTCTCGGTGCAAACGCCAGATCCTTAGACAGACAGCTTCCTGATCACTTAGCACTGCCCACCTCCATCCCAGTGTCTCTGTTCTGTGACCCAGCATGAATTTCTCCACAGCATACATCATTGTCTGAAGTGATCAGGCGTACTTGTTTCTTATATTCCTTACTCTCCTCTCCTAGAATGTAAGCAGCAGGAGGGCTGAGACTCTGTGTGTCTGTTCATCATCAATCACTAGAACACAGAGTAGACACACAAGTATTATTTGAAATAAAGAAGTATTTGTGCCCAGGCCTTGCTGTAAAGTTTCAGGCCAATACGGCTAAAAAGGAGTCTGATTATCTCTTGCTTTTTCCATGCTTGCGTGCCCAGTTGCTTAGAAACTCACCAAGCAGGTTCATTTTTTGATTCCAACGTTTTGAAAGATAATGTGCTTTTTATCTGCATGAGTAGAGCTGGGCTTTTTAGTTTTAAGAACTGTAGTGGAATGGTGGGCTGCAACCCTAAACTCCAAGCCACCCACGGAAATAAATCTCTAAGCTCAAAGCTCAGTTATTGGACATAAAACTGCAGAGAATTGAAAGGGCATGAGGGACAGAGGTGGGGGGGGGAGAAAAGAAAACACATGCTTTCATAAAGAAAAGAAGGGCTTTTCTTTATGAAGGAAAGAGAAACAGGCACAAAGTTGGCATTTCACAGCCATGGAGGGGGCAGCACAAAGACTACTTTTAAATTTTAGATTTTAAAGATGATGCAGAGAACAGCGTTATTGCCCTAGGTTGTGACACTCCTCTTTTTTGACTGCCTTTTTTAAGATGGGATTTTTGAAGGTGTTGACCATCTGTGCTGTCTGCTAAAATGGAAACATTACACACAATGGTTTCCAAGGCCTGGTGATCAACTCAAAATTTCCATCAATTCCATTTTATCCCTTTCCATGCACCAAAGGTTAATGAATCCAGCACACAGTGTATGCTAAATAAGTGGCTGATTGTATAACGATTGACCAGATGGATGAATGGATGGTTGCATGGATGGATGGATGGATGCATGCATGGATGCATGGATGCATGGATGCATGGGTGGGTGGATGAGTACATCACCACTCTCTGTCCTTCCACAGACCCTCCTGCCTGGACTATTGCATCAGCCCACACCCTGGCTTCCACACGTGGGGTCTCTCCCCAGTTTTATCATGATTTCCCCTAAAGCTGCATATTTACCTTCTTGAAGTAGAGGTTGGTTTGCTACCCAAGGGGTGTCCACAGCACCCCACACTACACAGGGTCACACACTGTGGCAGCAAACTTCTAAATCATAACACTGGGGTTGAATCCCAAGATAGCAGTCCCTCCTCAGAGGATGCTGTGAGGTTGAGTGAGATGTTCAGGGGGCAGCAGCCGCCTTGACTACCTACCCACCATCATCTCTCCTCTCCATCCTGCACCACGGCTGTATCTGATTCATCAAATCGAGCTCTTTCTTTCCTCTAGGTGGAGAATCCACCACCCATACTGAGATTGAACTTCTGTTTGACTTTCACCAAAATCTGACACATATACTTACACGTGGTCAGACAGCACAATGGCAATGATGAAAATAACAATGGCTAAGTATTACTGAGTGCTTACAATGTGCCAGGCCAACGTGCTCTTTTTTTTTTTCCACAATAGACAGTTGAGTTTGTTAAATAATGTGGGTTAAGCAAGGGTTGAGGAGTTCCGTGGAATTGGGGGTGGAGGGAGTGGATCTCAAGGAGAGTTTGGAGTCCTCTCCCTCCCCTGGATTTCTGTCAGCTGTGTTCCTGCAGTACATCTTTAATCCTCATAAAACTCTAAGAGGCAGGCAACCTCCTTTTTACATTTTACAGATGACAAAGCTTGAGTTTCAGAGAGGTTAAGTGACTTGCCCAAGATGACAAAACTAGTAACCATTGGGGTCCAAATTTCCATCTAGGCAGGTTGACCCAAGAGCCTGTACTCTTGACCAAAATATTTCCTTGCCAACTACCTCAAAGGAGAAAACAACTGAAAATTTTTTCAGTATGGACGCCCACCCCCCCACCAGGTACATCAATAGGATGACAAAACTGGCGAGGTAGAGGGGGTCATCAATTCTACCTAACAGTTGAATATGCTCCGATCTACCTGGGACACTTTCCCACTGCACAGGGCTTGTCTATTTGCCTTGATATTTTAAGCATGTTTGTGTTTGTTGTATCTCATTTGGTCCATCTGACACCCCAGTGCAACAGACAGGAGAAGTATTCTCACTTGGAAATTCACACACAGGAAACTAAAGCAAAGGGATTTTAGGTGACTGCTCTGAGGCTACACAGAGAATAAGAGGCCAGCTGGCTCCGCTGTCCGATCTCCTCCCAGGCCCCGAGGTTGGAGGAAGAAGATGTGAAGCTATTACAGGAGCCTATGCAGCCCCAGCCCGCAGTGGTCCACATCCTCCCTGGGGCAAGGCTGTGTGTGTAAGCTAAGAGATTTGTGATCACCATGCCTGTGGCAGCTCTGCTGTGGGGTCCTCTGGAAATGCAGAGCTCAAAGTGCTTCCCTGGTGAAGGAGTGTGGTGTCCCCAGGAGCTGTCAGAGGTGCTGGGTGGCTGGGGATGACATGAGGTCCAGAGAGCTCCTCAGGGAATAGCCTGGGGTTGGGGTGTTGATGAAAGAAGGTCGTGGGAGGAGGGATGGAGAGCACTGTGCACAGCCTGAGCAAGACCAAGACAGGGAGAGCTGGGATCCTGCCTAAGGCAAGTGGTAGGAAAATAACAGTCCCCCAAAGATGTCCACATCCTAATCCCCAGAACCCGTGAATGTGTTACTTTACATGGCAAATGGGAATGTCAAAAATCTTGAGATGAGCAGATGATCCTGAGTTATCCAGGTGGACCCAAGGTATTCACAAGGGTTCTTATAAGGAAAAGAAGGCAGGAAGGTCAGGAAAGGAGATGTGATGAGGGAAGCAGAGGTCTGAGTGATACGGAGCCATGAACCAAGGAATGCTGGAAGCCTCTAGAAGCTGGAGAATCTTCTCCGTCAGAACCTCCGGAAGGAATACAGTCCTGCTGACACTTTCATTTTAGCCCCGTGAAACCCATTTCAGACTTGTGACCTCCAGACTCTTAAGATAATAAATTGGTGTTCCCTTAAAGCATTAAGTTTGTGGTGATTTGTTACAGCAGCAAAAGGAAACTAATACAGCAAATGAGGGCTATCCAGCTAGTGGGTTCAGGTTCTGATGGTAAATGTAACCATTTGTTCATTTGCTGAGCAGATACTCTGTATCAGGCACCATGTTTGGTGCTGAGAAAACATCTGGTGAGCAAATCAAACAGGGTCCCTCCCATCTAGGAGCTTGTGATCCAGTGGAGGAAGACAGAGAGTATTCTGGTCATCAATTCAGTGCCCCTTGGCTCCAAATTCACCCCTCATGACCTGCTCTGGGAAAATGGATCTGAGCCTTTAACAGCTGTCCTTTGCCAATGGGCAAGAGTTACGCTATGTCAGGGGGCGCTGGAGAGACACTTCAGTAGGAAAGTGTTTGCTTTCTGATTCTGGGGCACTCTTCCAGCACTGGTGGCTTCCCCCCCACACCCCTGTATCCAGCTCCTGCAGCATCCAGTGACCTGCAGCTTTCACCAGCATCCACTTTGAGCAGTTTGGTAGCAAGTGCTTCTGATGAGACAGCTCCCTGTGGACAGCTGTCCCCAGACTTCCAGCAATTTCCACTGGTACGCTACCGCAGCAGCTTCTCCTCATTCAGTGGGCTGTGAACGTACCCTCTCCAGCAAGGTCTGGATCTCGGAGGGTTGGGGGAAGGCCTCTGGCTCAGGTGCCCTAACTCCACCCCAGGGCAGTGGAGGCTCCTGACTCGGCCATTCCCATATTCTTCAGAGTTCTCTTCACTTCTTAGCAAGCAATCTCTCATTATTCTAGTCCCTGTTATAATTAATGGTCCTTTATATCAACCTCTCCCTGCTCAAATTCTTTCTTGTGATTGGAGCCAGACTGAGACAGGCAGTGCACAAAGCATCACGTAAATAAGCATGAATTATAGACGAAAGAGAGAACGAATTTAGCTGGAGTGGTCAGGAGAACCCTCTGTGAGAGTTGGCTTTGAAGGTGAAAGAGACAAGAAATCAACCAAACGGAGGGTTCTGGGCCAAGGGTGAGCCATGAGAAGATGTCAGCAGGACTGAGGCTCAGCGTGGCCAGGTTCTCAACGCACAGGCTTCTGGGACACCTTGGGACCTCAGACTTACATCGTACAATAAAAGGGCATCAGCCGGAGCCTGTCTGCCCTCAGATCCATTCCCAAGCTTTTCCCCTGATGGGTTCTGGCTCCCAGACGTGCTGACCCCAAAGATGGTGTTCCTTAGGAGACCCCAGTCCTGGGCCCCAGGATCACCTCCTCCTGCCTCCCAACCCAGGGGTGGGTGGATCCCCACTCCAGCTATGGTTCCGGAGTTTCCTGCGTTCTGTTCCTGGCTTATCATCTGTCCTACCTCCTGCATACCTGAATGCTTCCACTTAAAGTTTTTCTGTCTTAACTACAAAAGTGGCTTCCACTCCTCAGTAGACTCTGATACAATAGCAAGGCCAGTTTTGTTTGAACATCCCATGGACGAGTAATCTAGCACCCTTACATCACGTATAAGTTGTCCAGGGTTAGCTGCCATTGAGAAGAAGTATAAGGAGGGGGAGGGGGAGAAGGGAATGGAGAAGAAGGTGGGGGGGGTTTGGAAGAATTACATAAAAGTTACTTACACCCTAAGAGCGGTAGGCAAAATTCTCCCCTGAAGGCCACTCTGCGGCAGTTACGGGTTTGGAAAGCAGCTAAAACAACTGATGAAAGAGAAAAGATGAACTACCGACTCTGGTTCCACCGTAAACTTTACTAAATAGCTCTGGTCCCTTGGAGGCATTTCAGAGCCACTCTTCACAGGGATGCCAGAGGTGCCCTGCGATACATGACACCACTCAACCATCCAACCCTGGCACTTCCCAGCCAGTGGGAATTAAAGCCAAATGCAAGAAACCATCCCTAAGTAAAGATCAGCCAGATGGGGAGACACTAATCGTCACAGACATGCAGTGAGCACAGCAAACATACAACAGCCTCCTCGGAGAAGCCAGGGAGAAGCAGGCAGCTCAGACGGCTCCAGCGGGGGAGAAGATGGGGGCTGGCGGAGCGCGTGCCACAGAGAACAAACTAGCGCCGGCAACGCAGCCAAAATAAGCGCACCGCGTGTATCCGCTGGACCCCTCCCAGGGCTGCACCAGGCACCTGTCACTAAGAACGGGCACAGGACAGAGGATGAGCCCCACGGGGACGTGCTGGCAGCCAAGGAAAGGTTGTCCGAGCCAACCTGTCTCTTGGCCTGCTGGCCGGCTCTGCCAGGCTCTCCGTCCTCGCCCAGGTTTCACCACCTCCTTCTTCCCTAGATTCTGTCCCACCTCACCGTGTGCCCTGACCCAGTGACGAGCACCCCACTCAGACCAGTGCCATGAGTTACATCTTCAGGCGGCATCATGACAGAAGAGTTCACCTCTGGCCAAAGAGCGTTGGAGGGTCTCACCAAGCAAAGGTGTCATGGGGAAAGGCCACACTAGGAGACAATATCCGCCGAAGCCCTATAACAATAGGATAATAGTCCCCATTCACCAGTATTCTCCCTAGGTTACTTTATTACAAGATGCTAAAATTAAAGTTCTGGCCAAGGATACACTTTCTGTCCCAAAGGCTCACCTCTCTGCCATCACGGCATTAAAGCAAACCTAGACAATTCAGAACAAAGGAACAGGCTGTGTTCCGATAAGACTTTTTCTACTAACGCAGGCGGCACGCTGGATGGGTCGGTGGGCTGTACTGGGCTGACCGCAGGTCCGTACCCCTGTCCTGGTTCCAGCCTCCTGGCAGGTCAACATACATCACGTTCTAGCGCCTCTCGGAACCCACACCTGCCCACAAGAGAAGGGCACGACCCTCATCCTTACAAGAAGCAGGAGGCTGCAGAAGCCCCAGGGAATTGACTGGTACTGATGAGACATAGAGCAAAATCCTAAGGGCTTCGAGTAAAGAGATAACACCACCTCGGCCCGATCTTGGTCGACCTGGAGACTTGACAGGAATGGTCCTGGGAAAGGGAGCACAGCACTGTCTCACTCTATCCTACAATCCTCACCATCCACCGCTGCTCCCTCACGGGGCTCTTTCCCACGAAGCTGGGGCAGCCCTCAAACCAAAATGCAGATCACTGCTGCTGTGGATCATCTCCAACCGTCTAGCCTTCAAGAACTAGATGATCCCGGTAGCTAGGATTACAGCACGGGATTCAGTCATTCACTGGACAAATCGTAAGTGCCCCGGGCATTGTTCTAGGTGCTGGGGACACAGCAGTGGACAAAACGGATGGGCAGCTTACCGTCATGGATCTCTCCTTCTGGGGAGGAACAAAGATGATGAATCCTAAACCTCAAACACTGACAATATCTACGAAGAAGATAGAAGAGGATGAAGATGTGGACAGAGAGGGAGGGGCAAGGGGAACGGAGAGCCAGCTTGACTTCCCTGGTCAGGGAAGGTGCCTCTTAACAGTCGAATCAAGAAGGAGCCAGAGGGCTTCCCTGGGGGCGCAGTGGTTGAGAGTCCGCCTGCCGATGCAGGGGACACGGGTTCGTGCCCCGGTCCGGGAAGATCCCACATGCCGCAGAGCGGCTGGGCCCGTGAGCCATGGCTGCTGAGCCTGCGCGTCCGGAGCCTGTGCTCCGCAGCGGGAGAGGCCACAACAGTGAGAGGCCCGTGTACCACAAAAAAAAAAAAAAGAAGAAGGAGCCAGATATGAGGAGACATAGGGAAAGGGAGTTTTGGGGCAAAGCGTCAAGAACACAAATATGGGAATTGCAGAATTAATTGTAGGATAGAGGGTTTTATTTGCAAGGATCTCACCCCTGGTATCCAACTTTGAGTATGAATGATAGAAGTACCCCCAGGTTGTCCTAGAATCGCTAGGTGTGGACCCCCATGCCTTGGTCCCAGACAGGAAGGTCAAAGCAGCGCAGAATGTGTTTGGACATTTCCAGTGTGGGAAAGGGCATTAGCAATATTGCACTCCCGGGGTTTATTATCCCTGTGACCCATCGGCACCGTCTTTTCAGGTTCTGGGACCTTGTCCACGATACTGTTCTCAGAGGCGTTCCCCGAGCCTGATTGTGAATAGAGCTTCGGCCAAGCTCAGAGGAGAGAGCTGGTTACCCCCAGGCCAGAAACAGAAACACATGTGGTTTTATGGTCTCTGGGACACTATCCAGGTTCATCTGGTCAGTTCCCAGTAAGGCTCTTTCGGTCCATCTGCATTTTAGAGTTTGCCAACCCCCAAGCTACATGGGAACTCTCAGGGCAATTGACCTGGGGCTGCTTACTCAGCATATAGAGAGGCCGTGCCCACCACACACTCCTGATGCATTTCAATGCAACTGTCTTCACTCAGGACACACAGGCTGAGCCAATAAAAAACATGGGCTCCCCAGGACGCGGTTCAGCAGGATCCACAAAGGAAAGCAGATTTACACAGCAGGCCCTAGTTTCCAAGGAGGCATTAAAGAAATCAAGTAAATAAAATATAACTTAAGTGTATTTCCCTTGCTCAAGCAACTTCAAGGTGCATAGAAAACAGCAGATTATAAAATGCTCCTGTTTCTTTGAATATTAAAAGTACTCAGGGAATTCCCTGGCGGTCCAGTGGTTAGAATTCTGGGCATTCACTGCCAGGGGCCAGGGTTTGACCCCTGGTTGGGGAACTAAGATCCCACGTGCCACACGGCAAGGCAAAAAAAAAAAAAAAGTACTCGAAGAAAACATCTCTGTGACACTGATTCTGAAGCCCAACATCTCACCATTGCGAGCGGGACGATGCCCACGAAGGAGGTCTGGCTGACAAAGATCTCAGAGACAACCAGCTCCCTCGTGGCGTCCTCCACCGGGTACTCCACCTGCCAGGTGATCTGCTGGGCGCCGGCCAGGTCACTGCTGTTGTCAATTCCAAAGTCCACTTGCAAGATCTCATAGAAGGAGCCATTTGTTCTGCAAAACAAACACACAGTAAAGTGCAGTTTAAAACCCGAGACTCAGCAGAATGTCAAGAACGCGATCAATTGCCACATTCCTCTTTGTCAACCCAAAGAAGGCTCGCCAAGTTCAACAGCTCACAAGGCGGTGTCGATAGAGCCTGATTCACAGGCTGCCCACAGATGGCCCACACCTCCTAGTGGACAGACCATCTGTCTTCAGGGCCCTGTCCTTCACTGAATGAGCAGCTCAGACAGCACTGCTTCTCTGGGCACTGCCACAGCTCAGTCCTCCCAAACCCCACGCCTGCGGATGCCACGATCCAAGCACCACACACGGGACATGGCCCGACACCTTCATCTAGGGCCACCATTACTCCAATCGTGAGGCACAGCCTGGATTCTGGCTGTTTCTACTTCTACTTACCTGTGTGGCTGTGGACCCGTGGTGCAAACTCTGAGCTTTAGAAGTTGGGGAGAATATTGGTGCCCACGTGGGCTTGTGAAAGCATCGTGAGACCAAGGATGGGAAAGGACCTCATAAAGTGCCTAGTCCGTGACACCAACTGTGAGCTACGTGAATAAGGAGGTCTGCTGGGTTCTTCATGTCCTCAGCTTGCAGTGGGATGGGATGTAACGGAAGAAAACCCCACCCGCCTTCATTCATGGAGTGACAACATTGAACATTGCACATTGTTTGGAGGAGGGGGAAGAAAGTGGACGGGGCACATATAAGTGAAAAGGGCCAGTGTCCTTCTCAGCATCTTTCTACACAGGGAGAGCCTCTCATCATGGACATGAACTTATAAATTATAGGCTGACTAGTGCACTGATGGGAGAAGTTACTAAACAGAGAGTTAAAACAAAGAGCCATCCAGCATGGGATTTGTGAATGACTTCTGTTCCCTAAGTCTTTGTCCGTCACCCTGAATCTAGCTGTATCTGGATCCAAGCAATAAGACAGCAGAGTGAAGGATTCACAGCTCCGAAAACCTGAGTGACCCCCACCAACCTGTTCCTTTACCAACAATGGGTCTGCCTGGACTAAAATGAGCTGGGAAGCCTCTTCCCTGCCTTTGGGGATCTAGGACAAGATCTGCAGCCCAGACACCGAACCCACAACCTGTAGGGAAAGAGTTTTGAAAAAGAGCCTGTTGCCTGTTGCTTGCCCAGCAAAATCTCCTACCGTGGACAGTTCCTCCACCCCCCAACCACGAAGACTTAAGAACTTAAGACTTAAGAACAGGGTAGAAACCACAGGATTGACAGATAGCTATAGTAAATTTGTTCTTTAAATCTTCTAGCTCCTTGTGAGAAAGGCAAATATCATATAATATTGCTTATATTTGGAATAAAAAAAAGTGGTACAAATGAACCTATTTACAAAACAGAAATAGAGTCACAGATGTAGAAAATAAACTTATGGTTACCAGGGGGAAAGCGGGGGGAGGGATAAACTGGGAGATTGGGATTGATATACACACACTGCTATATATAAAATAGATGACTAATAGGGACCTACTGTAGAGCACAGGGAACTCTACTCAGTACTCTGTAATGACCTATATGGGAAAAAAATCTAAAAAAGAGTGGATATATGTATATGCATAACTGATTCACTTTGCTGTACAGCAGAAACTAACACAACATTGTAAATCAACTACACCCCAATAAAAATTTTTTAAAAATAGCTATAGTATAGTTATAGTGTTGGCAAAACTAAGTTACAGTGACCTGCCTGATATGGAATTCTACCCCAAATAGAATTACATTAGAATTCGTCACGTCCAACGTTTTTTCCATTTAGCCAAGGTTTTAAGAAACTCTCTGATATTGCTCTGTCCAATACAGTGGCTACTGGCCAGAAGTGGCTATTTAAATTGAAGTATAAATTTATTAAAATTATCTAGCCAGGTTGTCCTGGTGTGGGTACCCGTGAGCTCTGAATCATCAAGTAACTATTTGCACATGTTGTTTTGCACAGGGAAGGGAATGTGTGTTGAATAAGGGACCTGGCCTCATGAGAGGATGACAGTGGGCTCACATGGGAACAGGGGACCCCTATTTCCCGGGGCCCTGTGAGAGGGATTTCAGGACCTTAGGAACTTGAGCACTTGGTTCTCGGCTTCGGTCACCTCCCTTTCCCAGCCACCACATCCCAGCCTAAAGTCACTTCTCTGACCACAGGGATTCTCCACTGATCCATCTGTTAAGTCTCCTCCTATAAGAGATGCTCGGCCCTATCAGATCAGATCTTCAGTTTCTCTTTAGTCTGCACCGTGCTTGTAAGCAGATCTAAGGAGCTGCTGCTAATGCCTCCTGGGTCTCAGCACTCAGTAAACTTCAGAAAAACTACCACCGAGAAAGTGAAAATCCAGCACAAGCAGAAAAGGAGCATAACTCTCTGTTATCAGCAGTTTAATCCTGCTAAATCCGCACTCTGGTCTTGGGGTGCAGAAGTGGCCAGTCTTTGGGCAAAGGGGGCAGGGTCTACGTGGGAAGGCTGGCCCCCCCTTAACTGTGGGTTCTTCTTCTCCTGTGGACCTGCTACAAATGGAATAACAATCCAGTCAGAGTCACTTTTTTTTTTTTTTTTTTTTTTTTTGCACGGTACGCAGGCCTCTCACTGTTGTGGCCTCTCCCATTGCGGAGCACAGGCTCCAGACGCACAGGCTCAGCGGCCATGGCTCACGGGCCCAGCTGCTCCGTGGCATGTGGGATCTTCCCGGACCAGGGCACAAACCCGTGTCCCCTGCATCGGCAGGCGGACTCTCAACCACTGCGCCACCAGGGAAGCCCCAGAGTCACTTCTATGCGTAAGTTTTTATTTTAAGTCATTTTCCTCAAACCAGAGGAAGGGGGTCTTTTACTTCTAGGCAGCTGGCATGCCCGCTAATAAGTCCATTTCTACGGAAATGGGTTGATAACTATTAACTTTACCTGTTCCTGATCTATTCTTGATAAGCCTTTCCATTTAGAAAGTGTCCCATGATTCTCTCAATTTAATAATTACCAGCTGCCTTTGGGGAATCAGGGTCAGTCATGAGATAATCATCAGATATTTTTCTTTTCCCTGGGGTGGAGAAGTGTGTGTGTGCGCACGCGCGCGTGTGTGTGTGTGTGTTGGAAGGGGTCAAGCAGGACACTGCTTGGCTGTTTCTCCCCTCAAGCTAGAACACACAGCGTCCTCCCCAAAGGACTTGCTTCCCAGAGACCCTGTTTCCCATGGATACCTGTCCTGTAATAAAAGCTAAGCCCCCTCCATGTGACCGCGGGACAGCTTTCGAGTGCACAGTATGGCTGCAGCTCAGACTCGCCAGCAAGAAGGAGGCAGAGAAATGGGAGCAGGGGAGATGGATGGGCCCCAATCCAGCAGCTGGTCCCCAGGAAGCGCATCCTGCCATTTCTCAGCAGGTCCCTCATGATGACAGTGACGATTGCTTTGCGGAGGGAGGGTGGTGGGGAGGGAAGGCAATGGGGGGGAGAGCAGTAAAGGACGAGGGAGAGTTCAAAAGCTTGAACTGCTCTCTAGCAGGTTGTACCATTTATCTAAACTATTTTTTCTCCCTACAAACTTCTAGATAATTCTGAGCTACCAGGCGG
This sequence comes from Mesoplodon mirus, assembly GCF_964341445.2. Classification (NCBI taxonomy): domain Eukaryota; kingdom Metazoa; phylum Chordata; class Mammalia; order Artiodactyla; family Ziphiidae; genus Mesoplodon; species Mesoplodon mirus. Next base: position 5,066,034 of record NC_138989.1, read on the forward strand.
AGATGCTTTCCCCATATGAGTTTTTTTTTCTAGAAATGGAGCAAGAGAGGCTGTCTCTGGTCTCAGGGATTCTGCTTTTTTCTTATGAGCCTTTTTCTGGGCATTATTTTAAAAGATGACCAAAAAGCCAGGTAAATACTGAACGATGATCACACTGAGCAAACGCCCCCGAGTAAGCCTGCTGGTTACTCGCGGTAAATACAATGAGACTAAACTCCGACTTCCTCTCTTGACTGTTCATGCCACCAGGACAACAATGTACCTGTATTGTTGCTGCTCTGACTGTGGCAGCTGGAACGGTGCCTGGAAAAGTGTAGGAGTTCCATACGTGTTGTTTAAGTCTCTGAACACACTCAACAGACCAAGTAGGACACCCTGTCAATTTGTGTGTAGGGGGGTGTCATGTGCATTCTGGGAGACGAGAAGCTACCAGTCAGCTGGGTTTTTTTTTTTTGTAATTTATTTATTTTATGTATTTATTTTTGGCTGTGTTGGGTCTTCGTTGCCATGCAGGCTTCCTCTAGTTGCAGCGAGCGGGGTTTACTCTTCGTTGCAGGGCGCGGGCTTCTCATTGCAGTGGCTTCTCTTGTTGCGGAGCACGGGCTCCAGGTGCACGGGCTTCAGTAACTGTGGCACGTGGGCTCAGTAGTTGTGGCTCGCGGGCTCTAGAGCACAGGCTCAGTCGTTGTGGCGCACGGGCTTAGTTGCTCCACAGCTTGTGGGATCTTCCTGGCCCAGGGCTCGAACCTGTGTCCCCTGCATTGGCAGGAGGATTCCTAACCACGGCGCCACCAGGGAAGTCCCAGTCAGCTGGGTTTTGAGCCCTATTCTCCTGCCTGCCTGGTACGTATATTGATATTCTCTGCTTTGATAAGATGGGTCTGTCTCTACTACTAGAATGTAATTTTTTTAAAAGACTTTATTTTTTTAAGAGCAGTTTTAGGTTCACAGCAAAATTGAGGACAATGTACAAAGGTTTCCCATATACCCCTTTCCCCCCACACACACAGAGCCTCCCCATCATCAGCATCCCCCAACAGACGGTACATTTGTTACAATCAATGAATCTACATGGACACATCATTATCACCCAAAGTGCACAGTTTACATTACAGTTCACTCTTGGTTTTGTATATTCTACAGGTTTGAACAAACGTATAGTGACACGTCTCCACCGTTATGGTCTCATACAGAGTGTTTTCACTGCCCTAAACATCCTCTGTGCTCTACCTATGCATCGCTCCGCTCCCCCAACCCCTGGCCGGCCACCACTGATCTTTTCATTGTCTCCAGAGTTTTGCCTTTTCCAGAATGTCACAGAGTTGGAATCATATAGTACGTAGCCTCTTCAGAATGGCTTCTTTCACTGAATAATATGCATTCTTCTCATGGCTTGATAGCTCATTTCTTTTCAGCACTGAATAATATCTCATTGTCTGAATGGACCACAGTTTATTTATCCATTCACCTACTGAAGGACAGCTTAGCTGCTTCTAAGTTTTGACAATTATGAACAAAGCTACTATAAACATCCGTGTACAGGCTTTTGTGTAGACATAAGTTTTCAACTCCTTTGGGTAAATACCAAGGAGCACAATTGCTAAATCTTATGAACATAAGTTCTCAAAGGTCAAAACCTATCATAACACCATGGTCACTACAATCCCTGGCATATTCATTTATTCAGTGACATTTATTAAGCCGCGAATATGTGTTAGCCATGGAGAATTCATTGGTAGACAAAATAGACACGATTTCTCTCTTAATAGTCAGGTAAATAAACAAACAAGGTAAGCCCAGGTCATGATAAATCCTATCCTAAAAATAAAATAGAAGAATGAAATTTCTTTTTAAAAAGTTAAATAAGGTTTTTTCAATTTCAATAAGGTTTTTTCAATTTCAATAAGGTTTTTTTCAATTTCAACGTCTATAGCCGAAAGAAACAAAAACACTAATTCAAAAAGACTTCCCTGGTGGCACAGTGGTTAAGAATCCGCCTACGAATGCAGGGGACATGGGTTTGATCACTGGTCCGGGAAGATCCCACATGCCATGGAGCAACTAAACCCGTGCAACACAACTACTGAGCCTGCGGTCTAGAGCCCACAAGCCACAACTACTGAGCCTGCAAACCACAACTACTGAAGCCCACGTGCCTAGAGCCCGTGCTCCGCAATAAGAGAAGCCACCACAATGAGAAGCCCGCGCACAGCAACAAAGAGTGGCCTTCGCTCGCCACAACTAGAGAAAGCCCGCGCACAGCAACAAAGACCGTTTTCATTTCTTGGCACTTGTAAGTAATGTTGCTATGAACACTGTGGTACATGAAACATTTTTTAAATTAATTTAATTCATTTTCAAATTGTTTATAGTTTATAGAAATACAATTAGTATTTACTTATTTACTTATCTATCTATCTTTGGCTGCGTTGGGTCTTCATTGCTGTGCACGGGCTTTCTCTAGTTGTGGCGAGCAGGGGCTACACTTCATTGGGGTGCGCGGGCTTCTTATTATGGGGGCTTCTCTTGTTGCGGAGCACGGGCTCTAGAGCCAGGCTCAGTAGTTGTGGCATGTGAGCTCAGTAGTTGTGGCTCGCGGGCTCTAGAGTGCAGGCTCAGTAGTTGTGGCGCACGGGCTTAGTTGCTCCGCGGCATGAGGGATCTTTCTGGACCAGGGCTAGAACCCGTGTCCCCTGCACTGGCAGGTGGATTCTGAACCACTGCACCACCAGGGAAACCCCAAAAATGTTTTCTTTATTTTTTGGTGTTTGTGTTTTATGTATTATTTGTGTGAAAAGTATTATAAACCTATTACTGTACAGTACTATATAGCCGATGGTTTTAGGTGGGTACCTAGGCTTACTTTGTCAGACTCATGAACAAACTGGACTTACGAACGCGTTCTAGGAACGGAGCTCGTTTGTTTGTAGGGGACTTTAGTGTATAACATACTAAATAAGTTACCTATCTGTTATGTTGACTCTCTCTCTCTCTCTCTCTCTCTCTCTCTATGTATTTCACACATACACATAAGCGCCAGGAAAGCAGGGATTTCAGCCTGTTTTGCTCACTACTGTGTCCCTAGCCTGGGACCTAGCTGGTGCTCATTAAATACCCGTTGAAGGAAGCACTGAATATCAAACAACAGTCTGAGCGAGCGCTCAGAGGAATGTGTGCTTAGTGAAGCCAGAGAGGCTGTGTCACGGTGCTGGCAGGAGAGAGAAACTGGCAAGTCAGGGAAGGCTTCCTGGAGGAGGTCGGACTCAGGCCAATCTTTGCAGAATGGGCTCAGACAACAGGCAACACTGCTTGGGGCCCCTCCTCACACCCTCTTCCCCTCCAGACGTCCTTCCCACTCTGTGACTCCCCCTTCGCCGACAGCAGTCCTCCCAGAGAGGAACGGCACAAACCGCTCTGCTCACCAAACCCATCAACAGGGCCGAGGGTCTTTTTAATTTGTTTCTTAATTTTTTTTTAACTGGAGTATGATTGCTTTACAATGTAGTGTTAGTTTCTGCTGGACAATGAAATGAATCTGCTATATGTATACCTATATCCCCTCCCTCCCACCCATCTATGTGGTCACAGAGCACCGAGCTGAGCTTCCTGTGCTTTATAGTGTGTTCCCACTAGCTATCTGTTTTACGCATGGTAGTGTATGTATGTCCATCCCAATCTCCCAGTTCGTCCCACCCTCTCCTTCCTCGTCGTGTCCACATGTCCGTTCTCTACGTCTACGTCTCTATTCCTGCCCTGCAAATAGGTTCATCAGTACCATTTTTCTAGATTCCACATATATGCGTTAATATATGATATTCGTTTTTCTCTTTCTGACGTACTTCACTCTGTATGACAGATTCTAGGTTCATCCACATCGGGCAGAGGGTCTTTAGTCCATCTCTCTGCCTGTCACGCAGCTCTTTTCGTCTTGACCTCATGACCAGCTCTCAGAACCTGGCATGAATAAATCATCTCCTTCTGCAATTTCACAAGATCCAGGCACTGCCTTCTCATGTCTGCTTTGACTGCTCTCTCTGAGTTCGCTCTGGAAAGAATGTTTCAGGTTGACGAATCAGACTGTAGTCGGCAGGCAGAGGTCTAAAAACATTTAAAAGCCCCTAGTTTAGAGCAGGGACTTTTGGACTCAAAACCTTCTCTCCTCATTGGTTTCATTTCAAGACTTCTCATTCAACTGCTATCTAGAACCTTTAAAAAATCCTAAGACTGTGTCAGATGGGAATACTCCAAGAACAGGGGTTCGTTTATTGCATTTCTAGCAGACTAGGAAAGTTAAGTAGAAAACCCAGAGGTTACAATGTGGTACCTGTGCTGCACGTGGCTAGGGCCACAGATATTAACCACCTCCACTACTGTGTTTTCACGAAATGTGACTTGGGTGCCAGTGTTTTTAAATGCAGAATATTCACACCAAAAAAAATTTGGTATTTCTGGCTTCTTGGAAAAAATTGGAAGAGCAGGCAACACTATCTATCCCACATTCCCACGTGGCAACAATCAGCTAGAACAGCAGGATGCTGTTCACACAAAGTGGATCAAAGACCTAAGTGTCAGAGCTAAAATTATAAAACTCTTAGGAAAAAACATAAGCAATAATCTCTGTGACTTTGGTTCAGGCAATGGTTTCTCAGATATAACACCAAAAGCATAAGCACAAAAAAAAAAAAGAAGAAACAGAATTTAGAACTTTAATGCTTCAGATACTATCAATAAAACGGAAAGACACCCTATAGAATGGGAGAAAATATTTGCAGATCATATATCTGATAAAAAAATTCAGTATCCAGAATATATAAAGAACTTTTACAGCTCAATAGCAAAACAAAATGGGGCAAAGCATTTGAATAGACATTTCTCCAAAGAAACTATAAAAATGGCCAATAAGCACAGGAAAAGATGCTCAACATCATTATCCATTAAGGAAACGCAGATCAAAACCACAGTGAGCTACCATGTTCAAACCATTAGGATGACTGTAGTCAAAAAGATAGACAAAAATATGTGGGCAAGAATGTGAAGAAATTTTGTAACCCTCATGCATTGTTGGCAAAAATGTAAAATGGTACAGCTGATCTGGAAAACAGCTGTGCAGTTCCTCAAAAAGCTAAACAGAGCATACCACATGAACCAGCAAGTTCACTCCTAGGTATATACGCAAGAGAAATGAAAACATACGTCCACATAAAAAGTTGTGCGCCAGTGTTGATTGTAGCATTATTTTTTAAAATTGAAGTATAACTGATTCACAATATTGTGTTAGTTTCAGGTGTATAGCAAAGCGATTCAGTTATATATTTTTTAGTTCTCATTATAAGTTATTACAAGATACTGAATATATTGTGGTTCCCTATGCTACACAGTAAATCATTGCTGCTTATCTGGAAAATAATCTGCAATATATATGTGTGTGTGTGTGTGTGGTTGTGTGTGTGTGTGTGTATGTCTGAATCACTTTGCAATACACCTGAAACTAACACAATATTGTCAATTGACTACACTTCAATAAAAAAAAAAAGAAAGCTACCATCATCAACTCTCCCTTGCTTGGCTTATCCTCATTTTGTTGAAATCTCAAATACATTTTTCTGCGGTTAATACTCCCAGAAACTCTCCACCTAATTCAAACCATCTCGTGATAAGTCGACCAACTCATTGCCCCACTTTCCAACCACAGGAAAAAAAAGATATTAAATTCTTCTTCTTTTTTCCATTTTTAAATATTTCAAAGTACCTCATGGACTGGTGTGAGGTGTTGCTTACCAACATTTTCCCAGAGCTGAAAACAATCAGTCTTGATCATGAAAGAACACCATGGGCGCCTCCACTCTCTCAGCTGCCAGATCCTGGACTATTTCTCACACTAACAACTCACCCTCACTTCCAGCTTATTTGATTTTATCAGCATCACCATGGCAAGCCCAGACACAGCGAAGACAACTGCCACAGTTAATTTTCCCCCCTCTGCCTCTGTCTTTCTGACAACATTCTGAAAACCTTTGTAGGAAATGACGGACCAGAAACCACCTCCCACCGACTTCCTGAATACAGTTTCTCAGAGTTGTCCTCTCTCTGTGTCTTCCTGCTACCAACCTTGAGCGATACTCTTGTTATGCACAATGACTCATGGAATCCACTGCTGTTCGGTTGTTTGGGTTTTTTTTTTTTTTCTATTTTATATTGGAGCATAGTAGATTAACAAGGTTGTGTTAGTTTCAGGTGTATAGAAAAGTGATTCAGCTATACATATACGTGTATCCTTTTTCAACTTCTTTTCCCATCTAGGTTGTCACAGAATATTGAGCAGAGTTCCCTGTGCTATACAGTAGGTCCTTGTTATCTATTTTAAATACAGTAGTGTGTATACGTCAATCCCAAACTCCCAACTTATCCTCCCCTCCATCTTTCCCCTTTGGTAACCATGTTTGTTTTCTAAGTCTGTGAGTCTGTTTCTGTTTTGTCAGTAAGTTCATTTGCATCATTTTTTATATGCCACATATGAGTGATATCATATGGTATTTGTCTTTCTCTGTCTGACTTATTACTTCACTCAGTACGATCATCTCTAGGTCCATCCATGTGGCTGCAAATGGCACAAAGTTATTCGTTTTCTCATTGGTCCTCCAGAGGTAGTCCGGGCACCTATGAGCCTAAACATGAGTGATTCTTTGCTTCGTTTTTACACAAACAGAGCACTTTGTACACTCTGTTCTGCCTCTAGAACATTTGATCTCTGACCCAAAGGGAAAGGACAGCTCTGGTCATTCCCTGACACTGAAGTGCTCTGGTCTGGAAGTGAGAACGGAACCAGTCACATGGCCCCATCTGACCAGGGGCTCCAGCAAGGACCATCCTCCTCCAAGTCTGATGGAGGCACCGATGGAGTCTCTGGGGTTCACCACCGGTCTGACTCCAGAGATCACGCTGGAGGGAGAGTAAACATCACACGCACTCACTCATTCATGCTGGCACGTTTATAGAAAGGACCGTGTCCCCACCTCTGTCCCAGACCCAGTGACATATGCAAGCAGAGGCACACACAAGACTCTAATTATCTTTCAAAGAGTCTGTTTCTCAGTGAAAGCCTTTCTCCTGTCGTGTTGCACAGGATTTCTCTGCACCTACACTGGGAAGGACCTCATTATATGCGGATTCTTCTGCCACCTAGGGGGCAGGTGGCTCCTCCAAGGAGAGCAGCTGCTAATGAGGCTGGGGTCCCCAGGTCACACCCCGTGCGTGCTGGTTTAGCTGGACTCCTCCAGGTGGCTGTGGAGGGCATCTATCAGTCCAGCATCCTGCAGGCTACCCTGGTCACCTGGGGTCAACTGGCAGCTACAAGCAGCGCCAATTTATCACCTGTCCTGGTGTTTTCCCTGCTGAGATACGGGAGCAACATCCTGCACAAAGGATTACACTGGGCTCCCCATGAAGGGGGCTGCAGCAATTAGATGATCGGGGGAATGTTCGTGGCCAACCCAGCCAAGATCAGGCCCAGGATGAGCTGCCCGCAGAACTCTAGATCAGAAGGAAGCTCACATTCACCTACAGCATCACTTAAAGACCACAGACATGTGACAGTAAAGTACTTGGAGGATTCACGGCCCTTAAGGGGTGGAGTCAGAAGGGGCAAGAATCACGAGGTTCACAGACACAGAGAACAGACCTGTGGTTGCCAAGGGGGAGGGCGTGGGGGAGGGATGCACTGGGAGTTTGGAATTAGCGGATGCAAACTATTATCCATAGGATGGATAAACAACAAGGTCCTACTGTAGAGCACAGGGAACTCTATTCAATATCCTGTGATAAACCATCATGGATATAAAACAAGAATGTACACATATATGTATAACTGAATCACTTTGCCGGACAGGAGAAATTAACACAACATGGTAAATCAACTGCACTTCAATAAAATCAATTTTAAAAAAAGAGAGAATCGTGAGGTTTAGGACTTGTCTCCCAAATTCCAGACTCTCATCCAACTGCCTATTCAGCAGCTCCACTTAGGGGTCGAAAAGGCACCTCAGACTTGACACCGAACTTCCGCTCTTCCCCAAGGCCAAGACCACACCCCCATCAAAGGCAAGGCCACCTATCCTTCCAGTTACTCAGGTCAAAACCTTGGTCATCCTGAGCGCTTCCCCTTCCTTAATAGCCAGCATCTGTGCTGTCCAGAAAGCCTGTCACTTCCACCTGGGAAATATAGTTTTCAAATACCTTCACTGTCTCCATATCTACTACCCCTACACTGGTCCAAGCCATTATCCGCCTCTTGCCCGGTTACTGTAATCACCTCCTAAATGATCCCTCGCTTCCACCCTCACCCCCAGACCTCTACTCGATTCTCTCCACACAGCAGCCAGAGGACTCCTGTTAAATCAGAGGCAAACATTTTCACTGTCCTGTTCAAAACCCTTAAGGAAGTCTCATCTCATTCGCATCAAAGCCCATTTCCTTACAAGGGTCTATAAGGCCCTCCATGACCCGGTCCCCCTGCCCCAACGCCTGTTATTTCCCTGAACATCTTTGCCACCACCGTCCCCTCGGTCACTCTGTCTGGTCCCTCACTGTTCCTCCAGGTGTGTGGCTGCCTTGAGGTCTTCCCGCCGCCTCTCCCTCTCCCTGGACCCCCTTCCCTATGACATCTGTACAGCTCAACCCTCACCTTCAGGGAAGGCCTGAAAAGCTGCCTCCTAAGTGTTGTTTCCTTAGGTGATGCTGCTGAAAGACCCATCATCTCCTACACGGCCAGCCCTTTCCCCCTTCCCTGCTTTTCCTTACTTAACGCCACTGAACACACTCTTCAGTAAGTCCCCTACATACGGACAAGTTCTGTGCTGAATGCGTGTTCGTTAAGTCCAACAAAGTTAGCCTAGGTACCCAGCTAACACAATCGGCTCTATAGTCCTGTACTGCAATAGGTTTATAATACTTCTCACACAAATAATACATAAAAAACAAACACACACAGAAAATAAGGAAAACATTTTTAATCTTACAGTACAGGACCTTGAAAAGCACAGCAGTACAGTACAACAGCTGGCATCCAGGGGCTGGCATCGAGTGAACAGGCAAGAAATAAAGATACTGTACTGCTGTCCTCTACACAGTCCTGTACAGTAAAGGACACAAAAGCATAGCCACTTGCAGAGGATGCCCGCACGTGACAATGTCCGCCAGACACGTGAATTAGCTTATGCGACTGGACACGCGAACGCACGTTCGTATCTTTGAAAGTTCACAACTTGAAGGTTCATACGTAGGGGAGTTCCTCTATTTATTTACTTGCTTTTGCTATGGGCTGTTTCTGCCTCCTAGGTTGTAAACTCAATGGGGGCAGGGATTTTTCTTCATGTTCCCTGTGATACTTCCAACGCCTAGAAAATACCTGGTCCATGGGAGGAACTCCGTAAATACATCATGAATAAATGAATGAATGGGCTGTCAATCTCGGAGTGCACCCTTCAACCCTGCACCTCTTTGGCTTCCTCAGAGTGTAACATGTGGATCCCTAAGTGTGAGGTCCCCCCAGTCCGTCCCTAGCTGGGTCCATCCATGCGTCACTCATTCCCACTCTCTTCCAATGTACATATTCCTCTGTGGGCATCTTTATAACAGCATTGAGAAAGCCTGGATTTTCTGAGTTTCAGCTTCCCTGCCTGGGGCGTTCCATCAGTCTATAAGTCATAAAATGGGTAATTCACACAGTGCTGTTCCCCGTTGCCAGGTGTCTACTTCTTTTGGTCACTCTCTACAACCTTCAGGTATCTGGGTATTTTTCCACTTTCTGCAGAGTCAACCGTGAGAGTATTAGCGTGATACCCACTCCTCAGCCATTACTGGACTTGGAATCACCGATGCTATTTTTTTCATCGTGGTAAGAGCATCTAATATGAACCTACCTTCTTCATAAATTTTAAGTGTACAACGCAGTATTGTTAACCATAGGCAGTGTTGTACTGCAGATCTCTAGAACTTATTCACCTTGCATCCAATGTTAATGTGTTCGTTTTTTTTTTTAATTTACTTAGCAAGCTCTCCATACACAGACTTGCCTGTTTTAAATTTCACTTCCATCAATTTTTTATTTATTTATTTTGGGCTGTGTTGGGTCTTCATTTCTGTGCATGGGCTTTCTCTAGTTGTGGCAAGCAGGGGACACTTCATCGCGGTTCGCGGGCCTCTCACTGTCGTGGCCTCTCTTGTTGCGGAGCACAGGCTCCAGACGTGCAGGCTCAGTAGTTGTGGCTCACGAGCCCAGTTGCTCTGCGGCATGTGGGATCTTCCCGGACCAGGGCTCGAACCCATGTCCCCTGCATTGGCAGGCAGATTCTCAACCACTGCGCCACCAGGGAAGCCCGATGCTAATGTTTTGAAGGCAGGTACTGTTACAGTGGACTCACTGATAAGTAAGGATAATAAGGACCACTTTTCCAAGGAGTATCACAAATAATCGTGATTTTTACCAGTTTAATCTAAGAAGGTAAAATATCTACCTTTGGTTCTAACATTCTCAAAGCACCTCCAAATCACCTGGAGTTATTTCAACATCACAGGAGCAAACAAAAAAATTAAAGACAAGCCAGACAGACAGACAGACACTCTGGGGTGTTCAAAAACAAACCCAAACAGAATCTATAACCTCATTAACCTTGAAACTTTACAGTAGAGTTAAGAGAATCCCACAAATAGACTGACATTCTGAATGCCATTTGGGTCGAAAATCAGATTAGAATTCCTGTAATCTTCAATTTACCTGGCAGCTTTTCAGTAAATGTCAGCTGGGCAGAAATTCAATGGAGGTGATGTGCAGGCCCCTGTAATTCCCACAGTGTGTAAATCTCCCTAAGAGAGAAGCTCCCTTCAGGAAACAGGGATTCTCCTGTCACCGATTAATTAAAACCCAATGATCCCATCACGTCTCCTACTTGGCCCATCGTATTACAATAGCCTCAAAAAATCTTTCTTATAGGCCAATTACTCTATAGAAATTGGGTCTCAAGTCAACCGCAATTAGAAAGGATTATGTGCATGTAACTTCTTCAACTTCCCCTTTGCTGATTATATCTATGCAAGCAATCCTGACATTTTTTACATAGAATTGAGCCTATCCTGCTATAATTTAAGAGACTAATTTGGTCCAGAGAAGCACGTATGAGCCAGAATCATGCATGAAATAATAGGAAACGGTGGTTAAAAGTTAGGTTTTTTGTTGTTGTGCAAGGCTGCTCATATACCCCATTACAGGATGCAAAAATAGGATGTTCCAGCACAGGGAAAGACCTCTGTGTATAGGTTCCAGGGACGGAGACACTGAGTTCACGTAGGATTCCTGTACCAGCACCTTGAACTTGCCCAGTGCTCACCTTACATCAATCTCATTTCCCACCTCTGTATGTTCTCAAGGAATGAAAATGATTCCAGATAATGATGAGATCCGACAGAAGTCAGCACCAGGTCAGACCCCCGGAGGAAGACGACCACTAATTGGCCTGAAACCACGGGATGAAAGGAAACATCTGTTCCAGTGGCTGAGCCAGACTGCACTAATGAGCGGCTCTGTGGCCTCGCGATGGCCATTCGGCCAGACGACCTCTGGCATCCTCAGTACGTCCCCATGCACCCTCCACCACCGGGGGTGGGGCGGGCAGGAGTGTGCTGGGAGACCGAGCACAGCTGGGTGAAAAGGGCAAGTCTGGGACTCAGGCCCAACATCTGAGCAAAGAGAAATTCCTACTTCGCCTCTGAACCTTCAAGATCAGTGCCTGCGAAGCCAGTTTCCTTGAAAACTCTATTCAGTCTTAAGGCCACAGTTTCCTTCCTCTGATGCACACTGGCTGGATTTGCCCTCCTGAGAGATGCTAGGAGTGGGGGGACCACGCTTTCTGAGCACAGAATGACAGCATGTTGCTGGAGGTTTGTGAGCCTCTGATGGGAACCAAACGTCTTAAGTTAGGACTGTCCCAGAACAGCACGGTCACTGTGCCTAAGAAGACATAAAAAGAAGCTGTCGTCTATACCCAGTTTCTAATTCTGCCAGGGTTTCGCAAACTTACACTCTTCTCTGGGTCTCTTAAGTTCTGGACTATAACTCATTCATTCAAACGTTTGATAAAACGTGTTAGCATCTCATGGGCGCCAAGCTCTGTTCTCCGCACTGAGGATCAGTCGTGAGGAAGGCAGGGGCGATTCCTGATCTCCTGGAGTTTATATTCTGGTAGAAGGAGACCATTACAAAGCAAATATAAAATTAAATGAGGCCACTGTTAAATAGTGAATTTGATAGTCATTAGTGACTTGCCCTAAATACTTGGCCTTTCCTATTTTCTGGCCCACTAGAGGTTGGATGGAGCCTGACCAACACATTGTGTGTCTCCCTTCTAGGCAAGTATTTCGTCACCAGTACAAGCCTCTAGTTCAAGATGAGGCGCCGTTTAGGCCGCCTTCGAGATTATGATGGTCAGAGTCCCCAGAGGCTCACAGTGTGAGTGCAAAATAAACTTTGCTGTTTTAAACCGCTGAGACTTGGGGGTGGTTTGTTGTCACCGCATCAACGAGCCCATCCTGACTGATGCTGAGATACACAGAGATGAAGATAAAACGGGGTAAAGTGATGGGGAGAGGGATCATTTGGATAGAGTTGTGAGAAGAGGCCCCTCTGAGAACAGATCCTGAAGAGCTGAGATTTCACTGACGGAGGACATGGATCAATGTTCCAGATGGGGGAACAGCAGGGGCAAAGGCCCTGAGGTGGTAGCAAGTTTGCCATGTGCAAGCACGCACGTCCTGCACACACAGGCACTCACGGGCACACACGCCCAAACACGGCACAAACTCACAGAGGGAGCAGGAAGCAGAGGGTAAACAGGTGGCTGCCTTGCGGTCCATCTGCAGATACTTCCACGGAGCGGCCTTCAGCCCTGAGAACCAGTCAGCGGTCACGCAGGCCCTTTTCATAAAATCTCACACATCCCACCAAGGGACGGGACTTTCCAGAAACCAGTTGCCATTGTAGACCCCACCCCTGGCTACGGAGACCTAACCCCGTCCAGTTCTCTATCAGCATAAAGTAAAAGAAAAGAATTCCAAACAACGAGACAACCATAGACGTAAGGGATGCTACGGCTCTGCAGTTAGTTAACTTTCTCTCTAAGCCAAGGCATGAGCCCAGGTGTTTTATAACAGCACCCCGCCCGGTACCTGGCATATACCAAGCACTGTGCCAGGGCCTTCATCACTTAAATCTCACCATGGCCCTCTGAGAGAGGCTCTATCATTGCCAGGTTACACATGATGGGGCAGTCTCAGAGATACTGTGTGACTTTCTTACAGTGCCACAATTAGGAAGTCATAGAAACAGGATCCAAACCAATACCTGGCTCCAAGGTCATGGCCGGAATATGCTTGCTAGGAAAAGACCTGAGACCTAATCCATGCTACGGTCCACAACCTAAAGAAAGTCTGCACTGTGGTTGAGAGTCCGCCTGCCGATGCAGGGGACACGGGTTCGTGCCCCTGTCTGGGAGGATCCCACATGCTGCGGAGCGGCTAGGCCCGTGAGCCATGGCCGCTGAGCCCGCGCTCCGCAACGGGAGAGGCCACAGCAGTGAGAGGCCCGCGTACCGCAAAAAAAAAAAAAAAAAAAAAAAAAAAAAAAAGAAAGTCTGCACTAACAAACAGAGAGTGGTCTTTGCAAAGCACAGAAAGAAATGGGGTGGAGGAAATTAGGAAACTTGGTCTCTTTAGAGAGGAGATTCTGAGCTGGCAGAATTAAGCTCTCAGCCTATAAAGAGCATCTGCCTGAGAGTGAAGGCAAAAGAGGATGCCGATGCCGAAGAGGTGATGGAGGCGGAAGCAAGGGAGAGAATTACATCTTAGGAGGTCCCAGAGCCAGCCATGGAGCCAGATTCACGCCCTGGACTGTCCCAGGACTAGAGCCAAAGCACTGTCTCTGATATTTGGTTACCTGATTTAAGCCCCTTCTGCTTGCAACTAAAAAACACTGATCTAAATATGATAGCATTCAAGTCTATCATGAGATGGAGATGCAGTACTTCACGATACACAAGTGGCATTATTTTACTTGCCTCATAATTTCAACTCTGGTGACTTTTCACTGGCATTCAGCCATATTTCAGCCGATGTATGGGGAGAGCCAAATAGAGCAATAAATCAATATCAAGTGCTAGCAAACCTCCTTTCTTAAAGTCTAGTATTGCCTGCCATGGAAACCCTCATATTTCCGGAAAGTGGACCCAGACGCCAGTATGAAACCTCTTCAAGATGCCTGAATTGCTAACACTTACACTGACACATCCCCCAACCCCATTCTATACGCTCGTCTTGAAATCCAGGGAGATCACTTCCCGGTTTATTTTTTCTGTTTAAAAACCTAGAGCTAAGTGACTAGCATCCATCATAGTTCAACAAGTGAGGAACGCGCAGAGTTGAAGATAATATAGTTTCAGGAGGACAGGGTATTGTGTTGTTACAACTCAAGTGGATCAAAATGAATTCAGCGCCTCTCGCAGCTTCTCAACCATCTCGCACTAAAGTGCATTTTAAAATGTTCAGGCTCGTCTCTCAAGCAACGGCAGTCAGATATTAAGCCTTCTTTTTTTTTTTTTTTTGCGGTACGCAGGCCTCTCATTGTTGTGGCCTCTCCCGTTGCGGAGCACAGGCTCCGGACGCACAGGCTCAGCGGCCATGGCTCACGGGCCCAGCCACTCCGCGGCACGTGGGATCTTCCCGGACCGGGGCACGAACCCGCGTCCCCTGCATCGGCAGGCGGACTCTCAACCACTGCGCCACCAGGGAAGCCCCAAGCCTTTTTTTTTAAAGGACTTTGTATTAAAAGACCAAGACGTATTCAAGAACCTGCCACCAAAGGAATGCTCGACATCCTTCCAGTCCCAATATTATTCAAAACGCAGTAACCCCAGCACACGTGGGATATGGCAGGGGATGGTCTATCCCATCTGCCCAGTGTCCTCTGCAGGAAGACATCAGCAAGCCCAGGCACACTGCTCACTGCTTACACGGTGAAGTCTCAGGGCTGTTGCCTGGTGCACCTGTAGGGGTCCCAGCAGGAAGCAGGGTTCCATTCATAATGGTTTAACGGAATCGTATGGGATGAAGGGAATATTTGCAGAGGAACAAGTGGGGATAAGAGAAATAACAAGGAATGTTGAAAAAGCCAGAGGGCAGTGACAGCAAAAAGTTGTCACTGCCCCGAGTTTGAAGGGCTCTGGGGGGAGTGGAGGAGAATAGTGTTGCCGGAGCCCCGTAAGAGCTGGTGGATGGGGGGCCATCTAGCAGGAGCTGTAGCCCTGGGTGGGGGGAACACATGCAGGAAGGACCTTGCTCTTCCTTCCCTCTGGTCTCCCACTAAGGCCTCCCACTGGCTGAGCCTGGCCAGAAGCCAGCGGCAAGGGAGCCCAGGTGAGTCGATCTGTTGGCATGAACCCCCAAATCACACAGCAGAGAAGAGTGCAAGAGCGCTTGAGGGCCGAGAGAGAATAAGTAGCGAGCCTGTCATGCGAGGTTGGCTCTGGTGGGACCCCTAGGACCCTCCAGATGTGTGCCCCATGCCCGCTGAGGTGCCGGCTCTGCAGAGCGCCAGCCTGGCAAGGCTGAATATATTTCCAGCACTCCTGTGTCTGTTTCCAGTTAGGCTGGACCACCAGAGAGCTTCCGGGGGATTCTGGGGGGCAGCAGGGGGGCATATAGAAATATGGATCCATTGTAACTTTTACTTATTGCAAACGTCTTCCCAGATGTCTTCTGTGCCTTAGCTTGAACCGACTGACGGACCTAAGACAAACTGCCTCGTGACAGTTTGCTTCAAGCAGTGAGGTCAAGGTCCTCGCAAAGCTGAGCCTGGGGAGGTGAGGACCTCACGGTGCTGTTGAGAGGATTAAAGAAGCCCATGTGTGGAGCGTGTAGAAAACTGCTCTGCACATAATTATTATCATGGTCGCAGATTTCCACCTGCAGAGACAGGACTTCTCTGCCCCGGATATGGGTCCCCTCCCTTTTACTCTCTCTCAGAGCTCACTGAACTCTCATTCACAGCACACGCCGCCATCTGAAATTAGGTGCTTATGCACATTTACGGGTTCATCGTTTTCTCCCTCACTTGAATGTAAGCTTCAGAGGGCGGGAACTGTGTCCTTTTTATTCACACCATGTCCCCGGGACCCCCACAGTGTCCGGCACCTCTCAGGAGCGAAATGAAACCTTCGCAGGACTGAGTGGAGGACAAAGGGGGTTCCTTCACGTGGCTGCCAAGAAACAGGACCAGAGAAGCCCGTGTCCACCTAAGGTGGTGCATTTTTCTCCGGCCGCTGCCCCATCCATCCCTGCAGTGATTGGCTGGCTGAGAAGCAAAGCAGGGATGCTGATGGTAGGATCACGTTAGCCTTTCTGTCACTCTCACAGAGTCCCCACTACCTCCAGGACTCCAAGGACCCCGTGGCCTGCCCAGAGCATCACGCATACAGCCTGACCTGCGTCCACCAAGTCCTGGCTGCAGGTCCCCCTGAGGTCGAGAAACTGCAAAGGATGATGGGAGATGGACTTGGAAAGGCCACGGGGGATGTGGGGTGCGTGGTGCCCAGTAACGGGGAAGAGGCAAAGCCGCAGCCCGCATTCACACCTGCCCCGCCAGACGTGGGATACAGGCAATTAGCTGTGCAAACAGCAAGAAGCCGTATTTGGAGGACACCGCACAGAGCAAAAAAAGTTGACGAGCAGTCACGCCAGGAGACAGACAAAGGCTGGGCTTCAGATCTGAACTGAACCCAGAACAGTCCGCACAGATGGTCAAAGGCCCCATGTGCTCCCCAGTCCTGTGAGGCGAGGAGGGAGCGGAAGCAGGGTGCTCTCAGAAACCCACGGAAACCCAGGGCCCCATGACCCTGGGCCACTTCCACTTGGAAGGGTTATTGGGCCTCCTGGATGAAATGTTCCCCTTTTCCAGGAATCTTCCTGAAAATCCAATTTATTAATCTGATTTAATTGTCCATCTGACACCTGGCTTTGCAGACTCCTTTTTTTTTTACCCCAACCCTGTTTCCCAGAGAAAGAGGTTGACTTTTCCATTCCTGCTCGTTCACAGTGGCCTGTTTGAGACTCACAGACTTAGAAAACGAATTTATGGTAACCAGGGGAGATGGGTCGGGGGGAGGTATAGTTAGGGAGTTTGGGATTGACATGCCCACACTGCTATGTGTAAAATGATAACCAACAAGGACCTACTGTATAGCACAGGGAGCTCTGCTCAATATTATGTAACAACCTAAATGGGAAAAGAATTTGAAAAAGAATAGATACATGTATATGTAAAAAAAAAAAGTGGTCTCTTTTAAATACTATGTCTTCCAAGGTGGCCCCAGGTAAGAGCAGAAAAGAAACCTTCAGTCTTTGATGCACTGAGAAGACTGGCTGCATTTTCTGCCCAGGCCAGGCCCCATGGTTGAGTCAAACAAGCAAAGGTCTATTGATCCACTGAGTCTGTGAGCCATAGGGACAATGCAGTAAGCTCAGTTGGGTCCACATGGGTGGTGTCCACTCACAACAGAATATCCCATTCTCCTGTGGGCTCACAGGTATACAGGCAGCCACACTGGAGAAGGTGAAAGGCTAGGTACAGGGCTCTCCACTCTTGAAGAGGTATCACCTGAGACCTGTGTACCCCAGTGGCCCACAAGCAGCATCACCTGAATGTTTAGTGAACATCATGACACTGAGGGGAAAACCAAGCTACCCTCATTGAGTTGTGACTTTGAGGGGAACTTGACCAATGCAGCCCTTAGCAGCTCAGGGTTGGTGTTCACCCAGACAAGCCTACCTGGGTTCATGTCTACCTTGGAAGGGCTTGTGTTCAGTTATTTAGTGCTGCATAACAAATTATCCCCCAATTTAGCAGATTAAAACCATGAACATGTATTATTTCACAGTTCCTATGGATCAGAGTGAGTGAGCTGAGCTGATGAGTTCTTTTTTTTTAACTTTTCATTTTATATTGGAGCACAATTGATGAATAACGTGTTAGTTTCAGGTGTTCAGCAAAGTGATTCAGTTCTACATATACACGTATCTATTCTCTTTCAAATTCTTTTCCCATTTAGCTTGTTACATAACATTGAGCAGAGCTCCAGGGTCACTCATGAGATTGCAGTGAGGATGCCGGCTGGGGCTGCATCATCTAAAGGCTTGACGGGCTGAAGAAGCCACTTCCAAGATGGTGCCCTCACATGGCCATTGGCTGGGGACTTCAGTTCTTCACCACACGGACCTCTCCAAAGAGCTGCTTGCGTGTCCTCATGACACGGTGGCTAGCTTTCCACAGGATGCAAGATCCAAGAGAGAACAAGGAGGAAGGCGTAATGCCTTCTATGACCTGGTCTCGAAAGTCACACACCATCACTCCCACCATCTCCTATTCTTTAGAAATGAGTCACCAAGTCCTGCCCATGCTCAAGGGGAGGGGAATTAAGCTCCACCTCTTAAAGGAGGGAGTGTCATAAGAATGTATATACCTATTTTCAAACTATCACAGGCCTACTGAGCAAACATCAACAAGAGTTGAACTTGGAACTTGGAGGCTAGACAGACTTGGGTTTGAATCCCCCTTCTGTCATTTGCTTACCTTGGGTTTAACCCCATCACATCTCAGTCTCCTCATCTGTAAATGTGGATAATAATACCTACATTGCCTAGTTACTGTGAGAATTTACTTAGATAATATATGCAAGGTGTTCAACACAGTGCCTGGCTTCTAGCAAGAATTCAACTCATCATATTAATATTTTAATTGCTATTAAGAGTAAAGGAGAACAATATAGCATCGTTTGCACATTAATCTCTGGTGTAACCCTCCCCCTTCAACATCACTAAGATGTTATAAGTGGATACACATAGTTCAAAAATAGATAATTATTTATTTAAATGTATAACTGCTAATTTTTTTTGTAGATACAACTTTATTTATTTTTAACATCTTTATTGGAGTATAACTGCTTTACAATGGTGTGTTAGTTTCTGCTTTATAACAAAGTGAATCAGCTATACATATACATGTATCCCCATATCTCCTCCCTCTTGCATCTCCCTCCCACCCTCCCTATCCCACCCCTCTAGCTGGTCACAAAGCACGGAGCTGATCTCCCTGTGCTATGCGGCTGCTTCCCACCAGCTATCGATTTTACATTTGGTAGTGTATATATGTCCATGCCACTCTCTCACTTCGTCCCAGCTTACCCTTCCCCCTCCCCCGTCCTCAAGTCCATTCTCTATGTCTTTATTCCTGTCCTGCCCCTAGGTTCTTCAGAACCATTATTTATTTATTTATTTATTTATTTATTTATTTATTTTTGCGGTACACAGGCCTCTCACTGTTGTGGCCTCTCCTGTTGCGGAGCACAGGCTCTGGACGCGCAGGCTTAGTGGCCATGGCTCACGGGCCCAGCCGCTCCGCAGCATGTGGGATCTTCCCGGACCGGGGCACGAACCCGTGTCCCCTACATCGGCAGGCGGACTCTCAACCGATGCGCCACCAGGGAAGCCCCCAGAACCATTATTTTTTTTAGATTCCATATGGCATAGAGGGAACTTACCTCAACATAATAAAGGCCATATTTGACAAAGCCACAGCCAATATCATTCTCAATGGTGAAAAACTGAAACCATTTCCTCTTAGATGAGGGGCAAGACAAGGTTGTCCACTCTAAGTGCTAAGTTTTAAACAGTGTCCTACAAATAACAACATGATATAAGGTCACTGATGTCTCCAAGACATACTGAGTTGTACTAGGACACAACCAATGTTCAAATTTCTTAAAAGTTTTTAGGTAGATTCTGCCTTCAAAAGATGCCAGAACCAATTGAGGGTTCTACTTTTGTCCTATTCCATCTAGGATCATTCCCATTGGCTGCCTCTTCTTTTAAGTGGACATAAGTCAGAGAATTGTGACTGTGATATTAGAAGAGCATTGACAGGGGATCAAAAAGCCTAGCTTCTAATATGATACGAATACTTCTACTGATAACACATACTTTTGCTCTATGCTAGCTGTGTGACCATGGACCAGTCTCTTAACCTCTCTTAGCCTCAATTTTCTCAGCCATAAGTGAAGGTACTGAATACCTGATTTCTCATGTTCTGTCAAGTGCTAACCATCTTCGACTTCTCTGAATTCATCTGTGGGTGATATCTGAGATTGGATAACAAGAAAGCTTTTGCAGACAAACCCAGAGATAATTAAAGGGATCGTTGCATATGCAAATGATGATTGCAAGTGCATCGCTTGAAGAAAAAAGTCTCTCAGGACCAACATCCGGCCCCCCAAAATGCTGATTGGTATCCATAGGCTTGAATGTGATAAAACCAATTTCTTCAATGCAGTCTTGTTCCTAATACTAAGATCTTCTTAGTAAACTAGAATATCATCCACAGATAATGAGCGTGTTGTCCCCTTTCTTCTAATTGTATCAGTTAGGTTTCTCTGTGAAATGAAGCATCCCAACTTAGTGGCTACAACAACAATCAACTACCCAGCAGCTGGCCACCAGTACAAGAGAGAAGCCCATAAAAAGCATTGCCCAGCTGAGCCCGACCAGCAGTGCAGACTCACATAATTACACACTAAGTAAATGGTTGTTATCTTAGACAACTTCATTTTAGGGTGATTTGTTTTGCAGCAAAAACTGATACATAATCTTTATAATTTGTTTCTTTCCCATGTGTTATTGTCTCGGCTAGACAATCAGTACAATGTCAGCCATGATACCAACACACTTCCTCCTCTTTTGTCCTAACTTTGATTTCCTGTTAAACGTAATGTTTATCGTAGAGTTCTGAAAGATACTGTCTCTCAAGTTAATAAAGTTCCTTTCTATTTCTACTTTGCTAAGAGTTTCTGCATAAATTAAGAGCTAAAATAGGCGCTGCTCTCATTCTGTAGGCACTAAGCAGCAACCCCTTCCAGACAAATGGAAAACTTCTTCCGAGCCGACCACTTTGGGAATATATTGAGCAGGTGATGATGGGAGAGACAAGACTGAGATAAAGAAACGTTTGAAGAATAAGACGCAACAGCATACAGTCAAATGATGAATACGGAAGATATAAGGTCAAGTTCAACAGACGTCCAGAGGGGAACATGAGTGTAACTTTCAAAAAGGAAGGAAGGAAGGAAGGAAGAAAGGAAGGAAGGAAGGAAGAAAAGAAAAGAAAACAAGTAATTCTATGGGAAGAAGACAACATAAGGGTGGAAAACAGCAAAATATACTTGACAAGTGCATCAAGGCTATATCACACGTTCACCTCGCTGTTTTTTCTTTCTGGGCACATAGAAAGGCTACACATGCCAGCCTCCCTTGAAGCCCTGTCTCTGCCTACTGACCAATGAAATGTGGAGAGAGGTAACATAAGCCACTTCCAAACCTGGCCTTTGAAAACACCCAGTGAGATGTTCCAGGGTTTCCATGGAAACTTCTAAGGATGGCATGGCAACAGCACAGTTTCCAGATGGCACAGCAAAGGACAGAAGCAGTCCCTGACCACGGCTTGAACTTGGATGTAGCTCAGACACTCCATCCAGGCCTTGCTGGACTGTGTTATGCCACTGAGATACAGGGTTATTTGTTACAGCAGCTAACATCAATGATCTTAACGCATGCAAAGGGCTATGATGGGTTGCGTTCAAAGAATCTGACAACTGGAATATCCCAGTGAATTCCTTAGAGACCAGTCATCCTATGCTAGACCCATTGGCCTGCAATTCTAGCCTTCAACTTCCATTTTCAAAGACAGCCTTCATTTCTGGAGCTAAGGAAGAAAGAACCTTATTGATTTTCCTGTAAAGAGGGAGGTACGGGCTTCCCTGGTGGTGCAGTGGTTGAGAATCTGCCTGCCAGTGCAGGGGACACGGTTCGAGCCCTGGTCTGGGAAGATCCCACGTGCCACGGAGCAACCGGGCCCGTGAGCCACAACTACTGAGCCTGCGCGTCTGGAGCCTGTGCTCCGCAACAAGAGACGCCCATGCACTGCGATGAAGAGTGGCCCCCGCTCTCTGCAACTGGAGAAAGCCCTCGCACAGAAACGAAGATCCAACACAGACAAAAATAAATAAATAAATTTTTAAAAGAGGGAGTTGTTGTAATAAACCTACTTCCACCAAGGCTGTGGAATAACGGGGTCCTGAAAGATATGCTAAATAGTATTTCAAAGGAAAAGTTAGAAAACAGACTGAGGCATTCTCTTCCCAAGCAGAATGGGGAGTTAGCGCCTAGGTAACAGAATGCAGACCCCCTGTGGTTTCAACACAATCTCAAAACAACTACAACAACCATCCAGTAAGGAGAAACAGACAAGGCTACTCAGGGATGCACATTGCCTTTGGGAAATTTCATATTGTTCAATTCCCACTTCATCCCCTTAACTTTTTTTTAATTTACTTTTTATTTTATATTACAGTTGATTTACAGTGTTGTGTTAGTTTCAGGTGTATAGCAAAGTGATAAAGTTATACATATACATATATCCATTCTTTTTCAGATTCTTTTCCCATTTAGGTTATTACAGAATATTGAGTAGCGTTCCCTGTGCTCTACAGTAGGTCCTTGTTGCTTATCCATTTTATATATAGTAGTGTGTATATGTTAATCCCAAACGCCTAATTTATCCCTCCCCTCCACGTTTCCCCTTTGGTAACCATAAATTTGTTTTTGAAGTCTGTGAGTCTGTTTCCATTTTGTAAATAAGTTCATTTGTATCATTTTTTTTAAGATTCCACATATAAGGGACTTAGCTTGAGAAAACAAGGACTTCAAATAGTTGAATCAAAGGCAGTACGCTGCTACTTGTATTTTAAAACGATGCTGATGATCTTTCTCTTTTTGTTTTGTTTTGTTTTGGTTTGACTTTTATTGGGCTATAGGGGATGGGATGGGAAATATCTCAGCAAGTCATGCCCTACTAGGGAAATGTCCGTTCTAATCTTCCTGGGAGAGCTTTCGGAGCTTGTTCTTTTTCTTGGAGCTGCTGTTCTTGCTGGCAGCATCCTCTTCAGGTCCACTGCTGAGAGGCTCCTCCTTGGAAGAGAATTTCCTCTTTTTCTTGGGGACCCTCTTGTTTCCTGACTCTTCAGGGTCGCTAACTGGTTCCTCTTTGGGGAAAGATTGCTTCCTCTTGGTGAGACTTCCACTGCCAGCTGTCTCTTGAAGATCACTACTAACTAGCTCCCCCTTGGAAAAAGATTTCTTTCTGGAGGGCTTGGAGAAGGAGACAGATGGGTCTTCCATTCCATTCTCCTGAGGAGCTTCCTGGGGATTTTGCTTTTGCTTCTTTTTGGGTCTTTCACTTGTTCCCTCACATTCTTCTGGGGTCTTACTGATGTTTTCTGAGGACGCCAGGGCAATCGCAGCCAGCCTTTCCTTTTCCTTCTTCAAGCGTTTCTTCTCCTGTTTCTCCAGCTTCCTAGTAATCTCGGCAGCTGCTTCCTCTGCCTGAACCATTGCCTCCTTCATGACCTCCAGATTCTTTTGTGGGCTATCTCTAATCTCATAGAAGGACAGCCGCTCCTCAACTTGTTCTCGAAGCTTCTCCCCAAATACACGGGTAGGTACCTCAGAGAAGCAATCAGTTCGTGAGGCGATACTGCATTTGTTGGCCAGGTATTGGGAGATGCGGCCTTTGCTCTTGGCAGCTGCTCGGCCAATGAAGTTAGAGTGGAGAATGAGTACATATTTTGGGGTGTCACCCCTTGTCTTCAGGGCTCTGGAAACTTGGTCCCTTGGCTGGGCCCAGGGAATGATGATCTTTCTTAAGCAACATTCCTTTCTTCCCTAAAAGCTACAATATAAAACGGCATTGTAGAGCAGGAAGTCTAAGTGGGGTGGCATTTGGCATTCTTTACCTTCTGATCTTAGCACTTTCAAGTGAGCTATTGCATACTGTATCAATCCCCTTAACTTGAGCAGGGAGAATAACACAAGCAAGACACATCAAAACTGACCCCACCCCAAAGGGAGATCATAATTAATTCCACTGAAGATATTAAGTCAGTCCAAAAAACTAAAATTGGGGACGGTGAACAATGAGGCACATTTGTCTCCTGACGCCAGGAAACAGAAATTTAGCAGTGGCCACACCCTCAGAGGGTTCTTACAGCACCTGAGAGCTTCGTATTTAGAAGACAATATTACTCCACCACAAAAGAAGGTTCTGGGGCTGCAGAAGTTCAAGAGTAATTGTCACAGCCCATCAGGCCTCTGATATCAATTCTCAAGGCCTTCAGACGTAATGCATTGAGAACCCATGATCCTTCAGGCCCAGAATTTCTCACATCTGCACCAGATTGCTGTAAGTACAGCCACCCTGTTCTAATAACACCTCAAAAATGTGTTTCTTGGTCAAACCACCCCCACTCACCCAAGGTCACACAGCCAGCACACAGTAGGGTCCAGATTTTATCCAAAGCCGTCTAACATCACAATTACTCTCTCTTGTAATCAATACAGTGTAACACAATATAGTAACACACAATATCATGCACTGATGGTCTAGCACTAATCATATAATACAGTGGAGTGATATACTACAATAAAGCAAGGGTCACACCTGATTTTATGTCCATGCCCTTTCCACTGAGGAATCATTCCAATTTTCTCTTCACCAGCTCTTTCTTGCTCAAATATAGATTTTTTTTAACTGGACAGGTCTCAGGGCTGAGAAGAACACAGCATAAGCTAGCCATAAATGATATTCCTTCCAGGGGCAATTTTATAATTCCCTGTACCACCACTACTCTGCCCATCATTGTGCTAATACACACACACACACACACACACACGTACGTTATTTTCCTAGTCCCAGGTAAGTCTGGTATTCTTGCCACTACTGGAACCGGATGACACGTAGATCCTTCCGTTGAAAGCTAGTAGGAAAAAACAAGACGACAGCTAAGTCTGGACTCTGCAGTTGGTGCCCAGAATCAAAGATGGAGAGAAACAGTCGCTTAAGAGTGGTTCCACTGGCAGCGAGTGGAAGAAGTCAAGAAGCCATAAGGTAGCTGTGTGGGGTCTTTACTTCCACCCCGACTTGCCGAATCTCACCACGTTTAACATTAAAATTCAGGTTCCAAACCTCCCCCAGAGGAAAGACCCAGAGCTCTTAATTCACTCAGTGGATGAAACCACAATACCTTCAACGCCTTCTAAAATGGAAACTCAGGCACAGGTTTGGGTAAAAAGAATAGTAACACAATTCAATTCGATAAAGATTTATTGAGTACCCCTAAGTGCCAAGTACTGGGTATGGCATAACAGGTAAGAAGGGAAATCAGACCTTGTTCTAGTGCTCACGAAGGTCACAGGGGACTGAGGAGACCTTGTCCCAGCTAAGTATGTTACAGTGTGTGCCGCTCTTTCTAAGCGTGGTAGTGATGTACAAGCAGCACAGAAACTGCAGCAATGACCACCACTGGCAAGGGGTCACGGGGGCAAACTGGGAGGGTCGGAGAAGAAGACCCTTGTCAAGAGGGAAAAAGAGGCAAAAGGCAACTCATTCTACCTTCCCACTGTGCAACGATCAGAAATATGGTCAGTTAAAAGAGAAGGCGAGGGCTTCCCTGGTGGCGCAGTGGTTGAGAGTCTGCCTGCCGATGCAGGGGACGCGGGTTCATGCCCCGGTCCGGGAAGATCCCACATGCCGCGGAGCGGCTGGGTCTGTGAGCCGTGGCCGCTGAGCCTCTGCGTCCGGAGCCTGTGCTCCGCAACGGGAGAGGCCACAGCAGTGAGAGGCCTGCGTACCGCGAAAAAAAAAAAAAAGAGAGAGAGAGAAGGCGATTTTATAGAACCTTAGTAAATCAGGGTGTTCAAGAGCTAACCAGACTGAGTTAAGTGAGCATTTTTAGAGCCTTTTTTCCCTTCTTTTACAAATAATTTCTGGAGACTATCTTCTGGTCTTAGTAAAAACAGCCCAGTGACCTTAACTGACACTCTCCTTTCTGACAAAGGACCCACACCCCCAAGTTTTCAGAGCCATTCTCCTGACTTTCAACAGTGAATCCGTTAGGGCTCTGGGGGTGTAAGCAACAGACACTGACTCTTAATAACCTAAGCAGAATTTGTCGAATTTGTTGGAGGACACCAGGTGGCTATAGCTCACTAGTTTAAAAGAAAAGCTTAAAAAAATAGGTCTCAGAAACAACGGAAACCAGGGCAGCTGGTAAAAGCTCATCCGTTGCCCAGATAAAATGGATATGCTCATACTGTCTTGTCCAACCTTGCGCCAACTTAGTCCAGACTCAACGTCCCAGGAGAGAGCATCTGATTGACTGACCAGGTGATGTCCCCATAGCATGATCAGTGCATGTAGGGTACCTTAATTTGCAGCCCATCCACGACGCTCGTGATAAGAGAAAGGAAGACCCCAGAAGGATGTCAAGACGTTGCATGAAAAGAAGCAGATATGGATGTGGGGTAGCCCAAACTTAACAATGTTCTCGCCATGTAGTATGTGCACACAAAGGTAGAGAAGATTAGGTTACATAGATGTTACCTGACAAGAGGGGTAGGGTGTGAGAGGACACCTTTTGGGGGTGTCTGCTCCGCTCATAGCCCATCCCTGAGAAAGACTCTTTCGAGGTTTGGACTCCAGCAGCTAAGTCTGTGTTAGGTGATCCTTTCTCCCCCACCAGCCTACATCTAGCCAAACTGATTGGACCAGAGCAATGTCTGACCCATGGAAAGCCAGTCCATGGGATAGCAAAGAGCCAATCAGATTTTCTTTTGATAAGCTGAGTTTAAAGAATAAGATTGAGGGACTTCCCTGGCGGTCCAGTGGTTAGGACTCCACACTTCCACTGCTGGGGGTGAGGGTTCAATCCCTGGTCAGGGAACTAAGATCCTGCAAGCCATGCGGCACAGCCAAAATGAATGAATGAATGAATTAAAATAAAGAATAAGATTGAGAGATAAGACAATATTGAGGACAGAACCCTAAAGTGAGTCTCTTGGAATTCCTTCCTCTGAGGTCTTTAGAAATACCTTTGGCTTTGATCTTCCTGTAGCTCTGTCATTTGGTGGACCTCCGAATTTCATGCACTAACCTAGCATCCTCCCAATAAACTACCTTTTCTTACTCACATCTGGTTTTCTGTTCTTCCCAAAGCAATAGTCCCTGCCTAGTCCAAGATAAAAAATTTCACCCAGACCTCAGCTAATAAGACAGATACCAAAAGACGTGATGTTTCTCTTTGCCAAAAAAAACCAACTCAACCAATTGACAGAACCAAAATGCTTTTATTTGCTCTTTAAACGGAAGCAAATTAAAAATCCACAATGCCAAGATAAGAATGTTTGAACTTTACCCCTCAGAACCTCAATAGTCGGTCAGTATTAACTACGGTTGGAAGAACAGAAGAGTCCCAATACCAAAAATATAATAATTTTGTCTCAGAGTGGGAAGAGAAAAAATTTATATTCTTGGAAAAAAATAAAGGGATTTTCTTAAGAAAGAAAAATCAGGTGAAGGAAGAGTTAACCCACTTAGCTTACAGACTCTTCAGAATTCTTTCTCATAAGGAAAGGGGTGGATTGAGCATGAGAGAGAAAATCCACGCCATAAATCAGGATAACTGCATGACCTGGCTGTCCAACTGGCTCCATTTTCTCCCAATCATTTTTTTAAATTATGATAAGATCAGTTTTGAGTTTGAATCTTTTCCTAATCCATTCGGACACCTTTAAGTGAAAGTTAAATATACTGTACTCTTAAAAAAAGGAGATACATATCCAGGTTTGATTCAAAAGCCAGTGAGAAGTAGAGTGTGCAGTCGATGAAAACATAAATTATCATTTGTGTAGAGCTGATGAGAGCCTGCTTCTAATAGGGCTGGCGTTAAATCAGGATTGCCGTAATGCTGTCCTGCACCTGATTACAAGTATCCAGACAGATTTTCCCAAAGTATACTCAGCAGTCCATACATAATAGGTTGCCATCCACTAACAACTACAGATTTGGGTGGAGAGGAAGATTCTGCTTTATGATGTGTTTTGCAAATCATTTCTCACCATTTGAGCCTGGCCGATGCAAATGAGCCTCAGACTCTGTTCCAATCTCCTGTGGAGTTGCATATCTGTGAGAAAGACCAGCTTTACACATGTCTACTTCCTGGAAGACTGGTCCCAGCTGGCATTCAAGCCCGAGAATTAAGGTAGATGTTATTATTATTTTCAAAAGGCAATCCTGGAACCAGGTTGGCATTTTCTCAAAAAGTTAAACATAGAATTACCATATGAACTAGCAGTTCTTCTCCTAGGTATATACTCCACCCCCCCAAAAACAGAAAGCAGGGACTCCTGCAGGTCCTAGCACACAGATGTTTATAGCAGCACTATTCCCAATAGCCAAAAGCTGGAGACAGCCCAAATGTCCATCGACTGATGAATGGATAAACATATTGTGGTGTATCCACTCAACAGACTATTATTCAGCCATAAAAGGAATGACAGACTCATCCATGCTACACTGTGAGTGAACCTCAAAAACACTCTGCTAAGAGAAAGAAGCCAGACACAAAAGCTCACATGTTGTACAGTTCTGTTTATATGAAACATCCAGAAAAGGTAAATCCACAGAGATGGAAAGCAGATCGGTGATTCCCGAGGACAGGGGTGGAAAATTGGGAAGCAACTGCTTAAAACGTTTTTGTAACTAGAGATGCTGGAGGCACAGCCTTGCAAATGTGCCAAACGCCACTGAGTTGTTCACGTTAAAATGGTTAATTTTACATTATGTGAATTTCAACTCAGTGGAAGATGATAACAATTTGCCTTACCCCCAAAAGTCAAACCTTGCCATTTTTATAATATATAGGCTCATACTGTCAAACTTGCCTTCTTTAAACACCTTTTGAGTCCCCTACTCCCCAGACATTAACGCAAACACATCATGTTTTAATTACAAGGTACAAAAGTAGGTGACAAAGTTACATATCCAATTAATGTCAACAGAAAAACCAGAGCTAAATTTCACAGCCACTTTTATACTCAAGATTGGTAACAGCAATCCTTATACAGAAAAAAGACTTAACTGATGTCTCAAATGCTTCCTTAATGTTCTAGAAAGAGAAGACAAGATCATGTACTTCTCACCATCACAAAGAAAGGTATAGGGAGAATTCGCTTATTTCGTCTTAGTTCTACAGCTATTTAAAGGGAATAGGCATCTTGACACATTTTGTTATATAAAACAATAAAATAAAACACCATAATAACGATGGTGGTAACAATGCCAATCATACTAACCTAAACTACAACTTCCATGGACGAATTGCTTGTGAGCCAGGCACTATGCTGGGTGGTCCCACACACACCTCGTTTTGTCAAACCTTCCTCTAAACCTGTCATCCAGGTGAGGTGACATCTACCTGTCACACACCTGAGTCTTCTCAGGGATCAACTTCTCCCTCACTTTGTCCACTCTGTCCAGGTGGGGCTGACTCCACCCCCGGCTCCTTCCAGGTGTGGCCAGTCAGAACCCACTTCCGGGACTTTGCTTGGACTTGTGAGAACAGACATCTTTCCCAGGGGGGTTGTCTGAGGCCAGGAGGTAAGCCCAGAATTGATGGAGGCCCCCCTACCACACCCAGGAGAGAACCCACCTCAGGGTGGCACCATCCCAGGATCCACGATGCCCAGAGGCTGGCAGAGATTGTATCCTGATGGCAGCAGTGGGTCCCCCCAGAGGCAGCTATGCCTGAAGCCAGCCCTGCCCTGCACTCATCAGTTACGCCAGCCATTCATTTTCCTTTGTGCTGCTAAGCTGCGATCTCAGGGTTAACTAGAGCCGGCCGGGACAGGGAGGGTGCCTACCTCATCTCAGCAAAGCCGACCAAGATGGTCCTCCTCCTCTTAGGCTGGTCTAGGCGAGGATGAACGCTTACAGAAACACAGGGAGGCAGGATGATAAAGCAGGGAAAACGACTCCCAGAGAAAGATGTCAACACAAAAGATGTCCAGGCATCCAAACCATTTCCTTACTCTGACCCCTGAACAAATCAGCGACCCCAGATGGGGAGCTGGCCTCCCCACATAGGACCCGTGGTGTCTGGATTTGCTCCCACCCTCATTTCCAAAGTGACACGAACTCGGAACTTTTCTTTACAACCTCTTTTTGCTATTTCTTCTCCTCACCCCCAATGCTGAAGACCAGCCACTGAGACGTGGCTCATAAAGAAACTGGGTGCCATGGCTCAGGAGCCAAAAACATCAGGGATGTATAGAAAGGAAGCATCTTGGACCCTGTGTTATTTCAATGCTTCAAGAGGCAGATGCTAAAATGGAGCTGGGAGTGAGGACGTTGAGAGTGATACCCTGGAGAGAGAGGAGGAGGAGGAGGGAGAAAGATGGGACAGGGAGAGGCTCCGACCACAGTGCAGATCTGAAAGAGGCTCGCCCAGCCCAGCGCAGAGCTCTGGAGCAAAGACGCCCGGGAGACAAGTCCAGCCTTGGGCAGGGATGGCCGGAGCCCAGACAGAATCCGTGTGGTCCACAGTCGATGGCTGGGGGCTACCCGGGGAGAAAGTGGCCTCAGCTCAGCTCTGCAGCCCAGAGGGACCCTGAGGGTGGGTGTCAGCAGCTGGGAGCTCTCACACACTGTCCTCCCTGCAGCGAAGAGCACGTCTTTCCTGAAGGGAGATGGAGCAGCTCCACCTGTCTGTCCTAGACCCCCATGAACCATCCCTAACGCCGGAGTCCAGGTCTGCCCTGGTGACCCCGGCTATAACCAGCAAATGGGATTTTCGACCTGCACATGCCTTTTGAAAATGGTCACTGGGAAGCAAAATAAATCGTATTTTAATGTAGAGGAGTTACACAGCCTCCCTGCCTTGAATACGGCCTGTTCTTGGACATTTCCTAGAGCGCATCTGTCTTCACAACACGCAAGAGAACCTTCTGAGCAATGTGGTTTGGAGGCTCAGGCTCTAAGGCGTGAGGAACGAAGCTTTCATCTTGATTTCAGCGCACTGCACACACCTGTCTCATGGAAATACAAGAAAGACTGTTTTTATTTTATAGCTGAATACATGCCTCAACTAGCAGACAGCTGTTTCAATAAGCAGTTGCATTTGAAGGATTTCTCCTGCAATGCCACAAATAAAACACAGCAGCTCACCATTTCAAGGGTAAAAGACACTCCGCTGGAAGATGGGAAACCTGGGGTCTAGTGGAGACCACCCTGCCTCGCATCAAAATGAAAAACTGAGCAGCCAAAGAAACAATCCACAGAGTGAAAAGGCAGCCTACGGAATGGGAGGAAATATCGCAAAGCCATATATCCGACAAGCGGTTAATTTCCGTAGTATATAAAATAATCCCACAATTCAACAACGAGAAAAAGATAATAGCTTGATTTTTAAAATGGGCATAGGACTTGAATAGACATTTCTCCAAAGAAAGTATACAAGTGACCAACAAGCATATGAAAAGATGCTCAACATCACTCACTCATCAGGGAAAGGCAAATCAAAACCACAGTGAGGTACCACCTCACATCTGATAGGATTTTTTTAAAAAACACACTCAGGAAATAGCAAATGTTGACAAGCATATGTGGAGAAATGGGAACCCTTGTGCACTGTTGGTTCGATGTAAAATGGTGCAATTGCTGTGGAAAACAGTACGGCGGTTCCTCAAAAAATTAGGAATAGAATTACCATATCACCCAGCAATTCCACTTCTGGATATATTGCCAAAAGACCTGAAAACAGGATCTTTTTCCTCTCACTGTTGTGGCCTCTCCCATTGCAGAGCATAGGCTCCGGACACGCAGGCTCAGCGGCCATGGCTCACAGGCCCAGCCGCTCCGCGGCACATGGGATCTTCCCGGACCGGGGCACGAACCCGTGTCCCCTGCATCGGCAGGCGGACTCTCAACCACTGCGCCACCAGGGAAGCCCCTGAAAACAGGATCTTGAAGAGATCTTTGCACCTCTACGTTCATTGCAGCTTTATTCACAATAGCCAAGAGGCAGAAGCAATCCAGACGTCCACCAGTGATGGACGGATAGACAAAATGAGGTGCAAACGTACAGTGGAATATTATTCAGCCTTTAACAAGAGGGAAATCCTGTCACATGCTACAACATGGATGGACATTTAGGACATCACACTAAGTGAAATAAGATAGTCACAAAAACGACAAACACTGCATGATTCTACTTATATGGGTCTTTAAGTAGTCAAACTCTCAGAACTAAAAGTAGAATGGTGGTTGCCAGGGTCTGGGGGGATGGAAAAGGGAAAGTTGCTGTTCAATAGGCATAGATTTTTAGTTTCACAAGATGAAAAATTCTAGAAATCGGGGCTTCCCTGGTGGCACAGTGGTTGAGAGTCCACTGCCAATGCAGGGGACGCGGGTTCGTGCCCGGGTCTGGGAAGATCCCATGTGTCACGGAGCGGCTGGGCCCGTGAGCCATGGCCGCTGAGCCTGCGCGTCCGGAGCCTGTGCTCCGCAACGGGAGAGGCCATGACAGTGAGAGGCCCGCGTACCGCAAAAAAAAAAAAAAAAAAAAAAAAAAATTCTAGAAATCTGTTGCACACATTCCCTCTAGTTAACACTACTGTGCTGTAGGCTTTAAAATGGTTAAGAGTGTCAATTTTAGGGTACGAGGTTTTTTTAAAACCACACCAAAAAAAAGAACGAAAGAAAATGTATTGGCTCCTATGACAGAACATTGCAATGTGGGCAGACTGGATCTTGGGCTCAAACAACATCATCAGGACAGAGTCTCTCTCTACTTTTTTGTGTTGTGGCCCCAGGTTCAGTAGGTGGTGTTGGGGAGTCCAGACCCCCCTCATCCTTCTGCTGACAAGCTCCATGGAAAGAAAATCTTTTTCCAAACTGTTCACACAAAAGCTCATGGTGGAGTCTCACTGGCAAGACTTGGGTGACATGCCCAAGACTTCATCACAGCGTCTAGAGGGGTGAAGTCATCGGAGTGTCCAAGGCCAGGACACGTGACCACACCGGGAACAGGGAAGGGCGTGACCCTCTCACCCTGAACAACACGGACTGAGGGTGGGGAGAACGGTTCCCATGACACGGTAGGGGTGCACCTGCCAGACAAATGAAGACTAGATACTGGACAGGATAACATCTGTCAAGGTTCCCCTCAGCTGTGAAGGTCCAACAGAGGACAAGCAGTGACCTGATGGTAACTCCCTGGACAGACATTTGCAGCACTGAAGGGGTGTTTGTGAACACCATGGCAACCCTGGAAGTTCTTCTGATTGAATGGTAAATGGAAAAGTAGAACATAAAAGTGCATCATTTTACTTCTTTTAATTTTTATTTTATACTGGAGTATAGTTGATTTGCAATGTTGTGTTGGTTTCAGGTGTACAGCAAAGTGATCCAGTCATATATATATATATATATATATATATATATATATATATATATGCTTTTTCAAATTCTTTTCCCATTTAGGTTATTACAGAATATTGAGTAGAGTTCCCTGTGCTATACGGTAGGTCCTTGTTGATTATCTATTTTATATATAGTAGTGTATATATGTTAATCCCAAACTCCTAAAAAAGTGCATCATTTTAGGTGAAAAGGCATGTGTGCACAGGTGTGGACTGGTAGACACGGACCAGTAATATCTACAGTTTACCTACCGTGCCCCAGGTATTATACGAGCTGTGTTCCATACACTCTCTCATTTTAAGAACATGAAAAAGAAAGAAAATGATAGCATTGTTTAGAAAGACTGGACTATAGGTCTAGTTCTTCTGGGTTACTCATGTGTTTAGCTTCGTTGTACTGTTGTATAACCAAAGAGAGATCATTTAATGACTAAAAAAAAAAAAAAAAAAGAACAAAACAACATCTGGGATGCACACTGCTCCCCAGTAAAGGTGGTCGAAACTTAAACCCCTAAGAGACAAGTAAATCTTCCCATGATGTTTATCATAGTCCTTAGTTTGCATTTATTTGTTCATTTCATTAGCTATCCAATGAAAAAAGAGAAACTTTTCAAACAATATTGCTCCAGTTTGTCTGCAGTTATGTGATTTAAAATATCCCTGTTCTGTTGAGGTATAAGCTGCTATCTTTGGTAAAGTGAGAAAAATTAACAAATCATTCCAAAAAATACAAAACTCCCCCTGCAAAAAAACACAACCAAACCCTAAGCTATTAGCTTTCTTGGTACACACAGACTAACTACAAAAAAAGTTTCATTTAGAAAAGGTGTTTGTTAGAAACCAACTGCACAATGAACTAAATCTGTCCACTCATATACCTCACTAGCTCTTTCTCAGTCTGACAGCCAAGATTCCCCACATCACAACCCCTCACCTTGATCTCCTGGCCTTTCACACACCATATTCCCAATACCCCAGATCATCTGCAATTCCTTGAATGTCCTTTAGGCTCTCCCACCTCCATGCTTTAGCCTAGGCAGTTCCTTCGGTCAGAACTACCAACACCACGTGTCAAAATCATCCTTCCAAAATGCACCAAATAAAACTCTTCCGGGCAAGGGACAGAAAACAGAGCTAAAATAGTCTAAGCCAAAACCAACAGATAGTCACACCCACTAGGATGGCTTTCATCCAGAAAAAAAAAAAAAAGAAAAGAAAAAAGAAAAAACAGAAAATAACAAGTGTTGGGGAGAAAGGGAAGAAATTGCAACGGTCACACATTGCTGCTGGGAAATGTAAAATGGTGCAGCTGCACGGGAGCACAATTTGGCAGTTTCTCCAAAAGTTACCAGAGAATTACCATAGGACCCAGCCATTCCACGCCTAGACACTGAGAGAAATGAAAATATATACCCACACAGCAGTATTTTGACAGAGAGAGAGAAAGAGAGAGGATTGTTCTCTTCCCTGGCAGTAAAATAGAAGTCTTGGTCCTGGTATCAGGCAGGGCTGGATCATAAGCCCATCCCCACGTCATCACTATGGGCAGATACAGGGACAGCCTTGGAAATGTCTTCTTTGATCCACCAGGAAAGTTTGTCAGTTCCTCCTTAGACCATCCCTGTGCCCTTATTTTAGCATGTAAACTTCATTCGTTTATGTGTGTGTCTCCCATCAGACCCTAAAGGGCAGGCACATGTCTCCTACCCCTCACTATCCAGTGCCAGGTCCAGACGAACGACTCATTGTCACAGAAATACACAAACAGGTGGGTCTTTGCTGGAAAACTGTCGCAGGTCCCTGTGAAAGGTACAGCCTCTGCACAGACCCAGGATGGAGATGGTCTGCAGGGCCAGGTGGTAGAGCCTCTGCTCTCAGAATTTCATAGTCCAGCACTTTCTTCCTTTCACCCCAATTACAAAGAACCTCTTTTTCTACTTCTGGCCACGAGCCCGTGAGATACTCAGAACTCCAAAACACTATAGGCTGGGTACGGAGGCGTCTGCATCATGTGAATCATGCTAAGTTGCTCTGGAGAGCAGAATAGTGATGCTCTAAACAGGAAGGGGTCTCACCCGTTGCCCTGGTGAGATCTACCCATAAAAGACTGTATCCTGTTTTCCTTTCCCCACTAATGACACGACAAAGAACAGGGCGACTTCCGCTACACTGTGGGCTGCCCTCTCGCAGCACAGATTTTCACACCATACGCCGCTGGGCACTCATCCCATTAAGCGGCTTCACCCTGGCTGCAGCGGGACAGTCTACTGACTTGGGTGGGACCTGACCTCACCCTGACGAGGAGTGGGAATCATGGGATAGGAGCCCATATGTGGTCCAGCTCCTGTGGGAAAAGGTGAATTGAGGGGTTGATGATAAAATCTAAGAAACCATGAAATGACATTGTGTTTAATACCCACTCTGCACTGGGGGCTCCCAAAGTTATGTCTCCAGGCCAGACCTGTCCTCTGATCTCCAGACTGCCTACATGGACGTTGAACAGGCATCTCAAATTTGCTGTGGCCCACACCAGTCACGTGACGCCACCCTGTTCCCCAGCCGGCCCCTCCCAGCACTTCTCCCCAGGTCCATAAATGGCAAGTCCATCTTCCAGTCACTCGGGGGAAATTCTGCTGCTATCCTTGATTCTTGTCTTTCGTTCACACACCAGGGCTCCAAAATGTCAGCAAATCCAATCGGTCCCACTGTCGTAATAAGCCCAGATTCTGAGGGTTCCTCACTCCCTGCTCTGTAGCAGCCTAACCCAAGCCAGAATCATCTCTCATCTGGACCATCACAACAGCTTCTTCGCTGGTCTCCCTGCCTCTGTCCCGCCCCCAGGAATGACTCCCCAGGGGCAGCCAAGATATCCTTTGAAAACATAAGCCACTCCTCCCCATAACTTCCCACCTCACTCAGTACAATCCACCGTCCTCACCAAGGCCTGCGAGGCCCAAAAGACGAAGGCTCCAGCATCTCTCTGGCATGACTTCCCCTCTGTTTGGCAAAAAGAAGTTGGCCAATGCTCCAGTGGCATTGGCCAACTTCTTTTTGCCAAACACACCAAGCACACCACACCCCTGCCTCAGGGCCTCTCCAATTTCTCCTCCCTCCGCCTTAGATGCTCTTTCTAGACACCCACGTGCCTGGACCTCCCATTTCCTTCAGCGCCACCCTTTCATGGAGGTCTCCTCTGCCACCTTATCTAAAATAATGTCTCACAACCAAGCATATCCCTTTTCTATTGCATGATACTGTCTTATGTCTTCATAGCATCTACCCCTGAACATAGTTTACATGTATGTATGTGTGTTCACTTAACTTGTGCATATGTAGGTTACTTCTCCATCAATAGAATAAGCCCATGAGGACAAGGACCTTTCCTATCTTATTCTCCACTCAGCTCCAAGAACAGAACCTGGCACCAAGTAGGTGCTCAGTAAAAAATTACTGAATGAACATCACACAGAAGAGAGAGACGCCCTAGGAGAGGACAAGACTTAGACCTAGGAGGAGTCCTCAAAAGCTCATTTAAATCACACCTGGAGATTCATGATGAATTTCTGAAAGTTCCAATTTAACAACCAAAGAGTAAACTCAGAGAACTCACCATTATGCAAATGACCTCACACTGCAATGGGTTTTAAAGGGCTGGATCAATTGATAATGAAAAAAAGTCTCTAATGGGACATTAAATAAATTCTGGGTATTTCTGGAATTCACTGAAGATGGAGGCTGCTGCCATGAACTCGTCACACCACGGTGACTTAACACTTAGTCCCATGCCAAGTGCTATTCGTATGCTATGTTATCAAATTAACGCTCACAGCAGTCCTACGAGGCACGTACTACCATTCCTGCCATTTTACAGATGAGATGGCCAGGATTCCGAGAACTAAAATTACTTTCCCCAGAGACTGCTGGGCCAAAGTCCTCCAAGCATTTACCTTTCATCATATATATGAAGCTTGAAAAGAAACAAAACACTCTCACAAACATCGGAGCGGCATTTGACCCACGCCCTGACCTTCATTCAACAAATAATTTCACGAGCATCTATTACACGCCAGACTGTCTTCTAGGTGCTGAGGATATAACCGTATTAAAAGAACCAATAAGGTCCCTACCCCCATGGAGCTGACATTCTAAAACAGAGAGAGACAAACGATAAATACACGAAAGCAGAATTTCAAAATGCAATTGCTAGAGAGGAATGAAAACAGGCTGATGTGATAGACACTGGTGAACGAGGACAACTCTGGGTTCATGGTCAGAGAAGGTCTGCCTTTGGAGGTGACATCTGAATGACCCCAAGGGGCTGGCAATGCAAGGATCTGAATACAGAGTCTAGATAGGATTGTATTCTTGTTTTATTATATATTATTAAAGTTGATGTCGTTACACCAAGTTTCAGACGGAAAAACTGAAGCACGTTTTTAGGCACTCAAAAGGAAAGAATGCATGTATGAATGAATGAAGGAAGGAAGGAATACATGAAGACACTGAGTTTTCCAAGGTCAGGAGACTAATGAGTGGAATCCAGCATGAGAGGGGCTAGTGCTGCCTGATACCTAGACACATTTCTATATGTGGATCCTCCAAGCAATTTTTAGAGACCAGACAAACACTAGCCTGAACAAACAAGTGAACTGATGCAATATCGTGGCCTGACTGTGCCAACATGCTTTCATGGAACATAGGCCATCAGGATGGCCCTGATGTCAGGCTTCAGTGACAACAGGAAGAAGGAACCCTCCTGTTGTCACTGAAGCCTGGTATCAGGGCCAGAATTAGGGCATAAAATTTAAGAGGGCACCAAGAAAACTCAATAATCATGATAAATAACTGTTTGGAAGATGGGTTGACCATGGGTCCTGATTAGTGGGTTGACCAGATGCCCCTTCAGGAGGTTAGCTTAACCAGATGGACCATGGAGCAACTGGCCTGAGAAAATTACAATAATATGTGGAGGGTAGTGTTCACTGGAAATGGGACTAAGAGCCAGAGTCTGTCCATCCAGGTGGGAGTCCCTGGGTCAATGGGTCCCAAGGTGGTGGGAAGCCAGGTCCAGCCCTGCCCAAAAGGATGTGAACCAGGCTCTAAGACTATTCACTCTTTAGCAGTGTATTGAGATGCATCGGACGCTGTCAGTGAGTAGTTCATTTCTAGATACCAGGTAGACACATAAAGGCATAATGCATTCATAGGAAGAATTAGTGTCTTGCCAGCTGAAGACATCAATTATTTAGTCGCTGCCTGGTCCTCCTAATCGACTTCATGAATTAGAATAGTATCAACACTGGATAGAAGTGCCAGCGCTTTTCATCATTAGACCTTGCTGAAAATAATAGGTGAAATACAATCTTAAATTGCATATTATTTTTCAGGCAATTTCTAATCACTGGGAGAGCGGTAAGAAAAGTGAAGACCTCGGAGATACTGTGGGTTTGGTTCCAGACCACAATAAATTGAGTCACATGAATTTGTTGGTTTCCCAGTGCATCTAAAAGTTGTTTACACTATACCATAATGTGTTAAGTGTGCAATAGCATTATGTCTAAAAAAATGTATATACCTCAATTTAAAAACATTTTATTGCACAAAAATGCTAACCATCATCTGAGGCTTCAGCAAGTTGTAATCTTTTTGCTGGTGGGAGGTCTCGCCTTGGCATTGATGGCTGCTAAAGGATCAGAGTGGTGGTTACTGAAGGCTGGAGGGGCTGTGTCAGTTTCTTAAAATAAGACAACAGTGAAGTTCGCCGCACTGATTCACTCTTCCTTGCACTAATGATTTCTCTGTAGCATGCAGTGCTGCTTGATGGCATTTTACCCACAGAACTTCTTTCAGAACTGGAGTCAGTCCTCTCAAACTCTGCCACTGCTTTATCCACTAAGTTTATGTAATACTCTAAATCCTTTGTTGTCATTTCAACCACCTTCACAGCATCCTCATCAGGAGTAGATTCCATCTCGAGAAATCCCTTCTCCACTCATCCGCAGGAAGCGACTCCTCGTCTGTTAGTTTTATGATGAGACTGCAGCAATTCAGTCCCATCTTCATGCTCTGCCTCTACTTCTAGGTCCCCTGCTATTTCCTGCACTGCTACAGCTGCAGAGACTTCCTCCACTGAAGTCTTGAACCCCTCCAAGTCATCCACGGGAGCTGGAATCAACTTCTTCCAAACGCCTGTTGATAGTTGGATCTCTTCTCATGAATCGCACATGTTCTTCACGGCATCTAGAAGGGCAAGTCCTTTCCAGAAGGTTTTCAATTGACTTTACCCAGATCCACCAGAGGAATCGGTATCTGTGGCAGATGTAGCCTTACAAAATGTATCTCTTAATGAATAAGACTTGAAAGTTGAAACCACTCCTTGATCCGTGGGCTGCAGAATGGACGTTGTGTTAGCAGGCGTGAAAACACACTCATCTCGTTGTACAGCAGAGCTCTTGGGTGACCAGGTGCATCGTCACTGAGAAGTAATATTTTGAAAGGAATCTTTTTTTTCTGAGCAGTAATTCTCAACGGTGGGTTTAAAATACTCAGTATATCACGTTGTAAGCAGATGAGCTGCTTTGTTGTTCCATTTGTAGAGCACAGGCAGAGGAGATGGAACATAATTCTTCAGGGCCCTAGGATTTCCAGGATGGGACATGAGCATTAGCTTCAACTTCGGGTCACCAGTTGCAAGAGTCCCTAACAAGAGGGTCAGCCCGTCCTTTGAAGCTTTGCATCCAGGCATTGATTTCTCTTCTCCAGCTATGAAAGTCTTAGATGGCATCTTCTCCCAAGAGTAGGTTGTTTTGTCTACATTGTTGTTTGGTGTAGCCACCTTCATTAACTATCTCAGTGAGGTCTTCTGGATAACTTGCTGCAGCTTCTACATCAGCAGTTGCTGCTTCCCCTTGGACTTTTATGTTATGTAGACATGGCTTTGTCCTTTAAACCTCATGAACTAACCTCTGCTAGCTTCAAAAATTTCCTCTGCAGCGTCCTCACCTCTCTCAGCCTTCATAGAATTGAAGATGGGTAAGGTCTTGCTCTGGATTAGGCTTTGGCTTAGGGGAATGTTGTGGTTGGTTGGCTCTTCTGTTCAAACCACTATCACTTCTCCATATTAGCAATAAGGCTGTTTAGCGTTCTTCAGTGCATTCACAGAAGTAGCATTTTTAATTTCCTTCCAGAACTTTTCCTTTGCATTCATAACTTGGCTGTTTGGTGCAAGAGGCCTAGTGTTCAGCCTGTCTCAGCTTTTGACCGGCTTTCCTCACTAAGCTTCATCATTTCCAGCTTTTGATTTAAGGTGAGAGACCTGAGACTCTTCCTTTCACTTGAACACTTAAGAGGCCATTGTAGGGCTATTAATAGGCCTGATTTCAATATTGCTGTGTCTCAGGAAATAGAGAGGGCCGAGGAGAGGGAGAGAAATGAGGTAACGGCCAGTTGGTGGAGCAGTCAGAACACACACACCATTTATCAGCCAAGTTCAAGGTCTTATATGGGCACAGTTTGTGGCACCCCAAAACAATTACAATCATAACATCTCTGATCACAGATCACCATAACATAATAATAACGCAACAGTCTGAAATGTTGCGAGAATTACCAAAATGTGACACAGAGACACGAAGTGAGCAAATGCTGTTAGAAAAATGGCGCCATTGGGCTTCCCTGGTGCCGCAGTGGTTGAGAGTCCGCCTGCCGATGCAGGGGACACAGGTTCGTGCCCCGGTCTGGGAAGATCCCACATGCCGCGGAGCGGCTGGGCCCGTGAGCCATGGCCGCTGAGCCTGCACATCCGGAGCCTGTGCTCCGCAACGGGAGAGGCCACAGCAGTGAGAGGCCCACGTACCACAAAAAAAAAAAAAAAGAAAGAAAGAAAAATGGTGCCATAGATTTGCTTGATGCAAGGTTGCCACAAACCTTCAATTCGTAAAAAACAAAAAACGCAGTATACGCAAAGCGAAGCACAATAAAACGAGGTGTGCCTGTGGAGCATGAAACTGACAGAGGTGATACAGGGCAAGTCCCAGCCTGAATTCCACTTGGTGGAGGCAGACAGTGAAGCAAGAGGCCAGGAGAGAAGGGAGGTTTAACACATAATAAATAGTGAGCTGCTTAGGACACCAGCTAAACCTCAGTAAGGACACGAAAATCAGACCCAGGACAATAAGTAAACAGCGTTGACTGAAGCTCGCCTGAAAGAACGGTGGGATACAGTTGGAAATGCCTGGGGACTTCCCTGGTGGTCCAGTGGTTAGGACTCCGTGCTTCCACTGCAGGGGGCACGGCTTCAATCCCTGGTTGGGGAACTAGGATCCTTCATGCCGCGCAGCACAGCGCGGCCAAAAAAAAAAAAAAAAAAAGAGAAAAGAAATGCCTGGCACATCATTCTCTGGATCTTAGAGCTGGAGGACACTTCAAGGGACCCGCCTGCATGGCTGACAATTTGCTCTTTCCTTAGCCTGAGTGGCTCGTCCTCTAAATTTTGCAGATCTGGCTCCTTTGCTTTATTCAGTTTTCCAATACCACCATTTCCCAATGTCCCCATTCTCAGAGAGGATTTCCCTGTGCCCCTGCCACAAGCAGCCTCCCCCCTCCATTCCCACCTGTCTCAATGACATTTTTATTTGTGTCATAGAATGATCTCATTTATTCACTTATGTGCTTACTGTCTGTCTTTCCCACTGGAATATAAACGCCTGGTGACTAGGAATCTTGTCTACTTCTCTCGCCATATTCCTAGTACTGTACCTACAACAGTGCCTGGCTCAGTAGCCACTCAGCTAATATGTGAATAGAAGAATGAACCCACTTGTTTTACATATCAGGAAACTGAGATTCACAAACGTTAAAGAATTTTCCCAAGGCAAATTATTGTGTGGACCGAGGGACACCAGACAACTTTGGTCTGCACGGTAATAGCTGTGTGCAAGTTACTCAGTTGCCCTGCGCAGCTACCTAGTGACAGGGCTGGGACTCAGACCCAGGACCCTTGATTGTCAGTGGGGTCAATCGTTAGGACCCCTGAAAAGAGCCCTGACACTTGGGATTCTTAATGCTGGGATTCAAACAAATACTGATGATGTGGAGACACACGAAGATGGTAAAGATGGTATATTTTTACACAGTCAAGTCTTGAAACCCAGGAAGAGATGAACACTCAGGCTTTCCCAAAACACAATGATTTCACCTCCAAAAGATAGTTTGGAAACGTTCCTCTTTCATAAAAGACACGGGCACATTAGAAAATCATTTCAAACCAAAGGGCACGGCCGAGTCTTGCCAATAAAAGTAAGCAAAGTCTCATTAATGACAGACAGTGACACAGAAAACACCACCATTCTTTTTCCCAGAAAAACTACTATAATTAAGCCAGAGCGTTGTCTGTGTTATTTAGCAAAATAAATAATTATCCTATGCCCCC
This sequence comes from Mesoplodon mirus, assembly GCF_964341445.2. Lineage (NCBI taxonomy): Eukaryota > Metazoa > Chordata > Mammalia > Artiodactyla > Ziphiidae > Mesoplodon > Mesoplodon mirus. Next base: position 5,108,920 of record NC_138989.1, read on the forward strand.
GAGGCTGATGGCTAAGCTCAGCCTTGGGTTAATCGTCTCTCGCAGTCTGGTCTGGAAATCAATTTCAGAACCCAGGCGCAGGGCAACTAAGTAACTTGCACACAGCAATTACCGTGCAGACCAAAGGTGTCCGGTGTCCCTCGGTCCACACTATGCAGTGATGGCTGGTGTCTGCTGAGACTGGCTTTAATTCTGCAGATCATGGTCACTTTCTGCCCATCCCCTGATCCAAAAGCTAAAGAGGGAGGGAACCCAGCCCCAAGCAGACATCTGACATTCTGGACTGAATCAGAGAACAGCCCACAGAGTCCAAATGGTCACCTCTCACCTCACAGCCGCCCAGGGCTAACTGACGTCCTCTCTCAGCAGAGGTGACCTCTGGCAGAGAAGAAATTCACTGGCTTCACGTTAATATTTTTTCACCATTAGCATCGGGTCAACCTTTCAAATGGCCAGATATGGAGTGACTTTCCTGGACCACACAAGAGAGGAAGAAATCACCCTCCATTTACCACCCTTCTAATTCTTTCCCTCCCAGCAGAGAGAAGCTCAAGGTGAGCAGTGGCTCCAGAGCTTCCTTTCAAACCAGAGCGGGTTGAGATTGCAAGGACCCTGCTGTAAAGTGACTGGATGTTTCACTTGTTCATTTTCTTCAAGTGCACACTCATGGGTTTCCAAGGACAGTCAGTGCAGGCAATCACAATCGTAGATAGAGAAAATGCAAGAGAAATAGAATTGATTTTATACATCAAAAACGTGAGAAGTCGTCAGCACAAAGAGGGGGAAATCCATAAACAACTAACAGAGTGTTTATCTTAGAAAAGGGAGAAGATATGTGATTCTGAAATGCACATCACACTCTGAGCCCAGCCCATCAACATCCAATCTATTGTGGCGATATTTTATCACCAAGGATGTAGCGACTCAGACCACTCCAGTCTCCAGGGAGGGTCGGCTAACAGAGCACTATGACAGTGGCACTTTAAAAATATCCTGCCACTAATGAAAACCCATTTGCTCACAAGTAAGGTTTGAATTAAGTCGTCTGGGTCAGGAGAGGATTGGAAATATTATCAGGTGGAAGCTTTAGCTCAGAAGGAGACGTTCAATGCTTTTAGTGTACTTAATATTTGGGAGGTCAATTCTGACCCTGCAAACTTTAAGTTGGAATTACTGGACCATGAGCATTTCAAGACTAAGGCTGAACATTTCAGCATCCTGGGGACCAGTTAGCTTTCTAGTGGGAAACTTCATTCTCGGGGCCAAATGCCATCCCTAAGCCTGGCTAGTCAGCTTTTAACATGGGCTTGTGGGTGCTGGGCATGAGGCTTTGTGGATGGTTCAAAGAGAGCAAAAATACCAACATAATTATATAGACCCAAAGCTCACCGGCTGCTGATTGGGGATCAGCCAAGTTTACCGCCAGAGAAAGGACAGCCAAGTCTTTAAGGTGGTAATCATCCTCAGAACATTCAAAGAAGCTTTTTTTTATTAAGAAGTCTTTATAGGGGCTTCCCTTGAGGCACAGTGGTTAACAGTCCGCCTGCCGATGCAGGGGACACGGGTTCGTACCCCAGTCTGGAAGGATCCCATATGCCGCGGAGTGGCTGGGCCCGTGAGCCATGACCGCTGAGCCTGTGCGTCCGGAGCCTGTGCTCCGCAACGGGAGAGGCCACAACAGTGAGAGGCCCACGTACCGCAAAAAAAAATAAATAATAATAATAATAATAATAATGATAATAAAATAAAAGTGTCATCATTTGAAAACTGAGATGCTTCACATCAAATCCAGATGTGCATCTTCTTTTGAAACAGTCAACAGGAGATGCCCTACTTAAAGAAGTTTCGAGAACCTCCCAGCTTTGCTGTCTTGGGTGTAGTCAGCACCTCCCCCGGTGAACAGTCTTATCTAACTTTGATATTATTTCTCCATAAGATCACCTTCGTGATGGCCATTATCATTCAAATGATTAAGGAAGCCCTTTGCCATCAACAGACGCATAACTCAGATGGTTCCACTGGGGAGAGACCCACGCCCCTTCCCTTTGCTTCATTAATGAAAAACACAGGAGATGTGGGAAAATAGAAGACAAAGATAACTTTCTGGGAGGAGCTGAATTTTAAAGAGCTTCTTAAAAGCTTCCAAAATGAAAAGCAACAAAGATGATGGTCCATCATCTTCAGAAAGAGTAGAATTAAAAGATGACAAAGAAGGGCTGAGACTAGATTTCATGAACATTTTCCAGCTCCTTGCCTATGAGGTCAGCAGCTAGTCCTCAAAAGAAGTGGTTTCCCTTCAAATCCAGTGTCAATGACATGCACTGATGTCTGGGTTCTCAGATGGACTCGGTTTTATTTCATCGTTTGACTCTGGGCTATGGCTTGAGAACAGAGAAATGGCCCCCGACTCAAAAAGAGAGAAACACTTAACGTGAAACTCCGACGGTTCCAGAGGGAGATGGATCCAGCTGGAGTAGAGATGACGTGTTTGGTTCAATGAGAAAAATTAAGATGCGTTCTCAGTAGCTTTAGAAAGATGCACCTTGGTCAGCAAGACCCTGGGACCGGCAGATGGGATAACAGCGGAGTTGGAGGCTGCCGAGAATTGAGACTCCCATGACCTCCAAGGTGACTTGAGCCAAGAACACAGTTGGTGTTTCCCCAGATGCAGAAGAGGGTCCCTGCATTGGAACTAAGAGGCAGTCTTCCCGGCAGCCTCAATTTTAGCCCCTCCCTGTGTTAATCTGCATGGTCCCACCGAAAGTAGTAACCAGCCCAAGCCTGAGGAGACCTAGCTGTCTCCACATAGGCAAAAGATTGATGGGTGTTCTGGAAGGGACTGTGCGATGGACAGATGCTGAGGTCCTGAGAAGATGCTGGGACCACACCCAGACTGAGCTGTAAGGCAACATACTTATGACATCAATCGTTGGTGTGACCTTTGAGTGTGCAGATAATGTAAACATTCACGACTCCATACCTGGCCTCGTCTGCACATTGGGGGTGTTAGGGCACAGAAGGAAGATAAAAGCAATGAGGTGAGCAATGATCCTCCCGTTGGGTGGCTTCGTGAACAGGACTCCACCCTCCTCTATTTTTGCTGGTCCTTCCATTCCCAGCGTCCACATGGGTCACCGCAATGATGCTACTCAGTGTGGCAGCGACTCAGGGCAGGACCTGCTTCCATCAGGGTTCCCAGGCCAGCCATCCTTAGAGGTGGGCACCCCAGACAGCTGACTCTTTGAACATACGTCTCACCTCCAGGGTCCGTGCTCCTGGCACAGTCCATGCCCCGATTTCCACCCAGCTGCTCCGAACTTGACCGACCCCCAGCCCTGAAGAATCTCCGGGAATTATGTAGCTCACAGCTCCCCAGTCCCTGCAAGGTCCTACCCAAACCAAGTGACCCTGGCTGGCTTCCTGGAGTCGCAGCCGCCTTTGTTTCCTTCCCTCGTGGATCACAGGTCTGTGCCACCAGTTTCATGTCTGAAAGCAGTCGTTTCATGTCTTCTGGCCAGGTTTCAGCTGTTTGCAGAGGGAGGGCAAGTACAGCCAGTGACGTCACCGTGGTCACAGGCCGTGAGCAGCGCTTGAAAATAAATACACGTGAACCAGAGCTTTCCTCCAGGCCCGCATTTCAACACCTCGGCCTCCTACTCCGCTCTGGTCGGCCACATGGAATCTGTCCCGGCTCCTGCTGCTTCCAGCCAGACTCCTCCCTGGAATCTCTGCCCTCCTCCCGCCCACTCGTCAATCTCACTGACGTTACATCACGGCAGGCCTCTGCCTCTCATTCTTCCGGCCCCACCAGGGGCATCGCACTGAGACACACCCGTCACACCACAGCTGTGCTCATCCCCACCCAACCCCTACTCACAGCGGCCTTGCTCTCCATTAGGAGGGCACTCAGGTCACCTCATCCCCACCTGCCTGTCTGGAGGTGGTCCCTGCTACTGCCATTGCACGTGACTGCCTGTGCACACCGGAGGGCCCCTGAACCAGGCTCACCTGGATGTGCACACCTGAGGGCCTCTGACCAGCCTCTCCCTTTGCCCCAGGACGCTCTTCTTCCAGGCTTGCCCTAGGAGAGCCCCTGGCAGCTCCACCGTCACCTGTAAGATCCTCTCCCCAGTCAAACTGACTATCCCCTGCTCTCTCTAACCCTCCCCTGGCGTACATCACCGGCTGCAGGACCCCTGGTGGGCTGTGTGCGCCCGCCTGTCCTCTCAGGGCTGCAACCACTTGGAGAGCAGGAACTGCCTCTTCCTGATCCCCTGAGCCCTGCAAGGATCCCGCACTAAATGCTCACATTCTGGCTGAACTGAATCAGGCCCCCGTGAGCAGTAGAAGCAGGCTCTGACTGACACGGACATCCGGGAACCCCCGAACGCAGGCCCCAGTTCCAGCTCCGAGCACGGGGCACTGATTCATCTTCCACCCCACACAGGACCCAAAGTGGTAGCATTACATCAGCAAACCAAGTCTGAAAGCAAATGTTCAAGCCAAGCAAAATCAGGAGGAAAAAGACAGTCTTGAGGGAGAGACGGATGAATCCCCGCAAAGAACCTGATGAGAGGGTGGGAACGAAGAACACAGGTCCTGGCAGCTCCCCCTGTCTCTCAGCCTCTCGTCACTGAGTACACGCAGCTTTATTATCAATCGAGAGAACAAAAAGTCCCCTCTGAGTCACAAAACGCGCATGAACTTCAGAAAGGCAGGCTTCACGAGGGCACGGCCCAGCCCAAACCTGCCGGCCGGTGTAGGGGAGGGAGCGCCGTGGGCCGAGGATGTGTCTCCGAGATGAGAAAAAGAGACGATCATAAAGGAAGTGGAGTAGGGTGCGCTTTGGAAAGAGGTTCTCCAGCCCATAGAGCAGAGGTTTTAAGTGGGAATTTGAAATTCCGTGGATTTTGCTACAGAAATTATAAATAAAATTCCAGAAGTTCAGGCTCAGGATTTGAGGGTCCCCAGGAATTTCCGAAGCAACAGCCTCCGAGGACACAGAGATGAATAAGGCAGAGTTCTCTCCTTGGAGGAGCACAGAGAGATTGTACGGGGGAGACGCGAGAATAAACGCAAGAGGATACAGCGTGACGGATGGCGTGGCTGAAACAGACACGAGACCCAGGAGGGGCTCACAGGAGAGAGCGTTAGCAAGGTAGACTGGAAAACAAATAAAAATCTTTACCTTGGGACTTCCCTCGTGGTCCAGTGGGTAAGACTCCACGCTCCCAATGCAGGGGACCCAGGTTCGATCCCTAGTCAGGGAACTAGATCCCGCATGCGTACCACAACTAAGATCCCCCGGCACAGCCTTAATAAATAAATACATATTTTTTAATGTGCATGCAAGAGCTTTAAAAAAAAAAATCTTTACCCCCATCATCCCCACAGGCCTGTCAGGACCCCCACTCTCGGATCCTTTTCACAAGGACACCTGTTTCCTGGGAACAGTTTTAGAAGCATCAGAAATGTTAGGAGCATACAGCTGGCGATCAATAAATGCAGATTTAACTGACATGGTCTAGGGATTCATCCTGACCATCTTCCCAGGAAAGCTGCTTCACTTTTATAAACCAGAAATTGACCCCATTTCACCTTCTATCAGTCTAGGTACGCAGAGGCCACAAACCACCCCAGAACTGAGAGTGGCTGAAAAAATTAGTTTATTACTCATATGACAGGCCTGGCAGGGACCGGCTGGGTGCGCTACTCTGCAGATCAGCAAACTGAGGCCCACGGGCCAAATTCGGCCAGCCTCCGGCTTTCGTAAACTAAAGGGCTATCAGAACATGGCGTAATCATTTGCTTACTGCTTTTCTGCACACTGTGCAAAGCGAAAAATATTTACTACCTGGCCCTTTATAGACGAAGTGTGTTGATCCCTGGTCTATTGCCTGGCATTTGACTCCAGGACCAATCCCCTGGGGAAGAGTTCCGGAAAGTTCCGCAGCAGTAAATAAATGCTCCGGCATGAAATTACGTGTGAATTACACACGCCGCCACTCACGACTCATTGGCCAGAAATGGTCATGTGGCTCTACCTGACCACAGGGGCTGGAGGTGTAATCAAATTTCTGGTGAACGACAGGAGCGACCACCCACACCTTCAGATTCCTTTCTTTAAAATAAAGAATTCCGCAAACCCTTGAAAACGATCTATCCCAGGCAAAAACCACATATGGAAGCCATCTGGTCCGCTGGCCTTTTCAGGAAACTCGGAAAAAAAAGTCAAGAAAGAATAAGGACACCGTTTCAAAAAAACACACACACCCCAACACACATATTCTTTCTTTGATTAGTATTTTTTTTCCCAGCTTCTCCCTTCTTTATTGCCAGAGATCAACAAATCTGCCTTTTGCATTTTAAGGATTTACAATAGCGTGTATTACTTACTATTTGTAGTAACAGTAATAGCTAACATTATTCATTGAGACTATATAACGTGCCAGACCCTTTCACGTGCACTCATTAAATTCTTACAACATCCTGTATAAAAAGTATTATTGTTACCTTAATTCTACTGATGTAAACATTGGGACTTAAGGAGACTGATTTGCTCAATGTCAGATAGCTATTATGTTCTGTTTCGTTTTGCTTTGTTTATTAATTTTATTGGAGTATAGTTGCTTTACAATGCTATGTAAGTTTCTGCTGTGCAGCAGAGTGAATGAGCTGTACGTATACATCTATCCCCTCTTTTTTAGATTTCCTTCCCATTAGGTCACCACAGAACACCGAGTAGAGTTCCCTGTGCTCTACAGTCGGTTCTCATTAGTTATCTCTTTTATACATAGTAGTGTCTATATGTCAATCCCAATCTCCCAATTCATCCCACCCCCAGTATTTTTCTTTCTTATTCAAACCTCCTGGCACTCCCATATCCTTGCAAATTTCTCTCAAGCCCTTTCGGAGAGTCTACTGTGCCTTCCTGAACTGGGCACCATTTCAAATCTGATTTACTTTAGTCGCTACGTGCAAGCTGTGATTCCCACAAATGTCCCAAAGTGACAGGCTTTATCCTTGAGAGCACTCTGTTCTTGCCTCTCACCCAAGGCCTCCGTTCCCAAGACAGCGTTGACCACCAGTGTTTAGGGCTCTCAAGTTTCCTCTCTTCCCCTCCTTGTCTCTCTCCCAGCCGCCGGGTCTTTATTCTCTCTCCCTCCATCCCTCCCATTTCCTTCCACCCCATTGTCCCCACTCCTGAAATGTGCACTCGCCTCCACAGTGCTCCAGACTCTCCCCGACCCTGACCCCCCAATTAGGAATCAGTCCAGAATTCCCTTGAATCATCAATGGCTGTTTGTTGCAGTCTCTTCAGCTCAAACTGCTTATTTCTTCTTTTAATACATAGAACACCTTCTGTTCAAATTGCTGGAGGGCCTTGGATGGTGAGGTGTCTTTTCAGTTTTTAATGAATCCAATTCAGTGTAGACTCATTTTAAGACCCACATTGAAAGTTCTCTTATTAGCTTCACAGAGGGGGGAAGAAAAGTATCAGCGCATGGCATTTAAAATTTCACTTCTTAACCTAGAGATATTTCAGTTTCCATTGTGATTGAAAATAAGCATCAAAGAAGACGCCAGATCCACTTAACGAGAAAAACAGCAAAGGAAATAGGAAAGTATTCAAATGCAGAGTCAACAAACTGAGAAGTTTAACAAGATCACCCAGAATGGAATGGATTCTGTCTCCTTACCACTATATTTGTAAATGTTTTCCTAAGAGATAAATAAGCTGATTTCTGGATGACAGAAATGTTTTCTCTTTTATGCCTTAGGCAAGATGTTTACCATGTCAGCTCTATATTTGCAAATGCCTATATGAACGATCTTAAATTCATGAAGAGGCCAAGCTATCTGCTGGCACTTGGCTTCAAAACCGAGGGAGTTCTCACCCGATCACCTTCACATCCCGTGGGGCGCTGGGGATGGCCAGGAACATCACACACGCACACACACACACACACACACACACTTCTGTTTTAGGCAGACATCTCCTTTTGCCATTTTTCTAAACAACTCCTGCCTTGGATAGGCTCATGGTGGAAAACTGAGCCAGGAAGAAGAGAGGCAGTGACTTCAATGCCAGCATCCTATCTGATGCCTATTGTTTTGTTTTAGAAGCCACAACAAAGTTAGACCGCAGTGCTTCTTAACTGTAAACTTGTCATCGTAATAACTTTGCTGCCTGTTTCTGAAAATGCAAATTTGGCATTCTCAACAGGGCACAGTCAGCCTAGGTGGGTCCAAGCCAGAACCCAGAAATCTCTGTTCAGACAAGCCCTACTTGAAAGCTCCATTCAGCCCTCCAGAGCCATGTGCAGAAGCTAAACAATAGTAAATTCAGCAAGGACAAGAGATGTCTTCTGTCAGGCCTGGCCCTGTTCCGAGGGTAGGGGATTAGGACAAGCTGCCCAAACAGTAATTAACAAGACAGGGACAATCCCAAAGGGCAGTGGGATTGGCCAAGGCAAGCGGGGTCTGCACATACCAGGCTGAGAATTCCTGCATTGTCCGGGGTTTGGTGACGGTCACCTGCCCCCATCAACTGGCAGAGTTTAAGAAGCTAATGTGCATTTGGAATCTCCAAGAGTAGAATATGAATAGAGAATACAGTATGAGGCATTTTCCAAACGTATTTTCCCAACGTATTCCAAATGTTTCCTGGAAGGTCTCTAAGCAGACTAATCTACTGTATGTGACCTTTGGGAAATAACTGTGCCAGAGAAGGTTTTCAATGTTTGTTTTAGTTTTATTTTATCTTATTGCCCCTGGTTTTCAATGTATAATTTATTTTCAGGCCAAAGGTCTTAAGCAACACTGATACAAGTCTTTTAAAAGAATCAGCTTCATCATGCTAGTATTCTATTGTGTATATTATATATAACATCCATAAGATGTTATGGAGAAACCTGAATGAACTTTATGGCCAACCCAACAAAAACAGGAGAGCTGGAAAAGAATTTCGAGATTGCAGACTTAACACTCTCATTTTAAGGTAGAGGAAATCGAGGCCCCAAGAGAGAAAATACTGGTGCGTGGACAAACACACAACAAGCCGGGTGGTGGTCAGGATTCCGGCCTGTTTTCCCCTGAAGCTCGACCCAGGGTTCTGCCATCACTTTATGCTATGGCTTCTTGCCATCATTAGAGCAAAAAAAACCTAGAAAAGATGTGATGGGAAAAGCAACTCCTTCTGCCGCCTACAAAAAGGTCACCACATGCTCTCATTTAAAATTCATACCACAAAATCTGAAAGTGAAATGCAAGCAGCAAAAGCTCACAATATGTGAGTGAATAGCAACAACAAAATTTAATATTGGATTGTATATCTACGCAAGTCATTGAGATGCAAAAAAATAAGCAGGATTATTAGGAAAATTAGAGGAGACAAGCTTTAAGATTTTAGTGTAAGAGATAAAATGCCAAGTCATAGAACATAAGATTGGTAATTCGGCTATCATAAAATTTTAAACATATGTAACAGAAGACTTCACAAAAAGTGAAAGGACGGGACGAAGTAAAGACAAAATTGGATACATAAATAAAAAACGAATATCCAAAATACACAATGAGCAGCTATAAATCAGTAAAGAAAAACCAACTCATAGCCAAATGATATGAAAAGAGATTTCTTTTGTAAATGGTCGATAAACATATGAAAAGATGCTCGACTTCCCCAACAGTCACCGAAATGAAAATCAGAACAATCAGCAGATACTGTCACTCATCAAACTGACATTATTTAAAAGATTGTATAATACAAGCACCGAGGAAAGTGGAGGGAAATGAGAACTCTCAGACATTGCTGGGAGGGTATCCACCAGCACAGCGATTTTGGAAAACAATTGGCTGCTTCAAAATATTCAAAACGTGCAAACCCTCTGACTGAGCACTTCCATTTCCTGGAACTTTTTCTAGAAAAGTGCTTAACACATGTTCATAACGAGACATGTGCAAACACAATTAACCCACCATTATGGGAAACAGAGAAAATTTATAAACAAACTAAACATCCACCAATGCAGGAATGGTTAAATAAGCCATGACATATCCCAATTACTGACTCTTTTGTAGCAGTTAAAAGAATCAAGCCGAAGATACATGTACCCCGTATTCATTGCAGCATTATATTCACAGTAGCCATGAAACGGAGGCAACCTAAGTGCCCATGGATGGATAAATGGATAAAGAAGATGTGCTTTATACATACAATGGAATATGATCCAGCCATAAGAGGAGAAAACCCTGCCATTTGCAAGAACATGGATGGACCTTGAGGGCATGAAGCTGAGTGAAATAAGTCAGACAGAGAAAGGCAAGTACTGTATGATCTCGTATGTGGAATCTAAGAAACAAATAAACAAAAACAAGCTCATAGATAGAGAGAAAACATTAGCAGTTGTCAGAGGTGGGGGAGGAGGGTGGGCAAAATGGATGAAGGGATCAAAAGGTACAAACTTCCAGTTATAAAATGAATAAGTCATAGGCATGTAATGTACAACACAGCGACTATCGTTAATAATACTGAGTTGCATATCTGAAAGTTGCTAAGAAAGTAGATCTTAAAAGTTCTCATCACAAGAAAAAAAATTTTGTAACTGTTGGTGATGGATGTTAACTAGATTATTATGGTAATCATTTTGCAATACGTACAAATATCAAATCATTAGATTATACACTTGAAACTAATATAATGTTATATGTCAATTATATCTTAACTTTTAAAACAGAATCATGTCGGAAGACCCTTGCTTTCAGTAATAGTTGCCTGGATAATCCCAACCAGCCCTCCTGCTGAGGACACAATAAAAGCTGCTCCAAATATAAGGATGACGTAATGAAGGCATCAGAGAAGCAAACAAAAAAGGGAAGAATTACTGCACCAGAATCCAGGAGACAGCGGAGGGCCAGGAATATGAGCCTAGGACTGGAGGTGTCGTTCCCTCTGTGGGCATTTGTCAGTATCGGAGGAGACAGCTGAGGGGCTGAGAGCTTCTGACAGCCTCACAGGGCTGGGGCAAATACTGGAGTCCAGAGCCCACAAAGGGGCAGAGGTCTAGGCAATCTACCCGTGAAACTGCAATCTCAAAAGAACGTACGTTGAAATTCAGAAGAGTTACACTAGCGGGACAAGTTTGAAGCAGAGATGGAAGCTGAAGAGCTTACACTACCTAGTTTCAAAAGAATCAAGATAATGTAGGCCAATAAACATATAGCTACAAGGAACGAGATCGGGAGTCCAGAAATAGACTTGCAAATGCATAGAGTCAATTGCTGTTCAACAAAAGTAGCAAGATACTTCCAATGGGGAAAGAATCGTTTTCAATAAATGTGCTAGAGAAAAAATTGGCCAAAAAAAAAAGGTAGCAAAGAAAGGGGAAAGGAACAGATGCAGAGAAGAAGGAAGGAGAGCCAGAGGGAGGGACAAACAGGAAGAGAGAAGAAAAAGAAAAAGAAAAGAAGAGAACCTGGGCCTTTACCTTCTGCTACATACAGAAATAAACTCTGATGAATTATAGACCTAAAACTGTAGAACTCCTAACAGGAAATACAGTACAAAATCCTTATGACTCCAGGGTAAAACTGATAGGACACAAAGAACACGAAACATAAAATTAAAAATTGGTAAATTTTATCCTTCAAAAGGCATTGGTAAGGACTTCCCTGGTGATCCAATGGCTAAGACTCCATGCTCCCAATGCAGGGGACCCAGGTTCGATCCCTGGCCAGGGAACTAGATCCCACATGCCGCAACTAAGAGTTTGCATGCCACAACTAAAGATCCCATATGCTGCACTGAAGATCCCACATGCCACAACCAAGATCCGACGCAGCCAAATAAATAAATAAATAATTTTTTTAAGAAAGAAAGAAAATAAATGCTCTGCAATGGCTAGAAGACTTTAAAAAAAAAAACAAAAAACAAAAGGAATTGGTAAGAAAATAAAAAGAGAAGCCACAGACCAGGAGAAAATTTTGCCGATTATATCTAATAAAACACTAGTATTCAGAATATAAAAACAGCTCTTACAACTTAATAATTAGAAAACAGTCAACCTGATTTTTTTTTAATGGACAAAGGATTTCAACAGACATTTCAACAAAGAAGATACATGAATGACAAATAAGCACAGGGAAAGGTGCTCAAAATATTTAGTTATTAGGGCAATGTAAATAAAATAACAATGAGATACCCTTATATACTCACTAGAATGGCTAAAATTAAAGACTGACAGTGTCAAAAGTTGACAAGGAGTAGGAGCAACTGAAACTCTCCTACACTTCTGTTGGAAGTATAAAATGACACAGTCACTCTGAAAAACAATTTGGCAGTTTCTTATGAAATTAAACATACACCTTCCATATGATCCAATGATCCTGACTATTTAACCATGGGAACGGTGAACATTTTTCCACACAAAGATTTGTATACGAATGCTTATGGCGGCTTTATTCATAATAACATGAAACTGGAAACAACCTAAATGTCCATGAATGGGCAAATAGATAACAAATTGTATCTATACCAGGGAGGGGAGAAGGAATGAAGTACTAATACACACAACATCATGGATACATCTCAAAAGATTATGCTGAGCAAGAGATGCAGACACATCTTTCCATCTATATTAAACTGTAGAAAAGGCCAATCTAAGCTACAGAGATGGAAAGCAGGTCAGTGGTTGCCTGGGAACAGGAGTGGGGGAGGTTGACCGGAATAACACAGGGAAACCTTTCATTGTCATCGCAATATTATACATCTTGCTAGTGGTACTTATTAGTCGGGTGAATAAATTTGTCAAAACTCATCAAAATGTACATTTAAAGTGGGTGTGTTTTATTGTATCCGAATTGTACCTCAAGAATTTTTTTTTTTTTTTTTTTTTTTTTTTGTGGTACGCAGGCCTCTCACTGTTGTGGCCTCTCCCATTGCGGAGCACAGGCTCCGGACGCGCAGGCTCAATGGCCATGGCTCACAGGCCTAGCCGCTCCGCGGCATGTGGGATCTTCCTGGACCAGGGCATGAACCCATGTCCCCTGCATCGGCAGGCGGACTTTCAACCACTGCGCCACCAAGGAAGCCCAAGAATCTTTTATTTTTTAAAAAGCAGCCACAGAAAAAAGAAAGATTGCCTTGAAAGTAAAAATAGACTGACAGTAACTTCTCAACACAAACAATGTAAACCAGAAGACGGTACCATGCTATATTCATAGTGCTGACAGAAAATAACTGCCAACTTAGATTTCTACTACCAAGCAAATCATTCTTCCAGAACAAAAATGAAATAAAGGCATTTGCATTCCAGCAAAAACAGATAACATTTACCTATAGCAAACATTACTAAATAAAATACTAACAGGGCTTCCCTGGTGGTGCAGTGGTTGAGAGTCCGCCTGCCGATGCAGGGGGACATGGGTTCGTGCCCCGGTCCGGGAGGGTCCCACATGCCGTGGAGCGGCTGGGCCCATGAACCATGGCCGCTGAGGCTGTGTGTCCAGAGCCTGTGCTCCGCAACGGGAGAGGCCACAACAGTGAGAGGCCTGCGTACCACAAAAATAATAATAATAAAATAAAATAAAATACTAACAAAGGCAGAATAAAAGTTATCTTGAAGTGTTTCAACTGATTAGATCAGGCCCACCAGATTATCCAGGATCATCCCCTTTATTTAAAGTCAACTGATGATGAACATCAAGCACATCTACAATATACCTCACAGAAATACCTAGATTAGTGCTTGATTGAACAACCAGGGACTATAGTCTAGTCCCAAGTTAACACATAAAACTGACCATCACAAGTATTAGCTAATACTTTCGGAGAAGCAGTCTTCCAAAGCATTGAATAAGCCTTTAAAATATCAATATCCAGTACCATCACTTCTGCAAACGTACCTAAGAAAATAAGCTAAAAGACAAAGCTTCAAGAATTATTTAGATCAGAAAGCTATTTAGAAACGACCTAACTGGCCCCATTCAAGAAATTAAGCAAACTGCGTAACATTCATCTGAGGAAATAGTGCAGAGCTAGTGAAAGGTTTACAAAATATTTACAATTATATTTGTGAATGCCTGTGATGAAATATTAAGCCAAGAAAAGCAGGAGAGAAAATTGTTTATACAGAATGTAATAAATTCAGAGAATAAGAGCATTAAGTGGAACTAGAAAAATATGGTAACAGTGATTCTTTGTGCTTCTGTTTTGCAATTTTCTGACAATGACCTTTCATTACTTTTCACATTACACGGAGTGAAATAAAGAAGAATGTTCCATGCAAACTAAGGAAGCTTGTATAAAAGCGAGATGTAGATGTCATTCCAGTAATTAGGAGTGTTTTGTCCTATTACAGACCCCAAGTCTTTTGTATGCAAATGAGGTCAATGAATGACCTATTCTCATCTTTAAGAGAAAAAAGAGAAAAGATTGAAAGTGAAAAAATGACACTTCCCTCAACCCAGCAGAGACCCCAAATAGATAGGACATTTCCCAACCACAGTTACTGTGAAGGTAACTTGAATAAATTACTGGAAAAAAAATACACTTTCACCAGCCTTGCCCTTCCCAATTCAGCTCAATTTCATGGTGCACGACTGCCTTCTATTTTATTGTCACTAAAGCACCAGAGAAAACAAATAGAATAAAGGCTACCATTGCTAGCAGACGTTTTGGAAAAAACTGGGTTTTTTTCTTACAGTTCCAATGGGTTATTTAGTTTCAATGGCATCTGTTGACAATGCGAAATGTAACCACCATAGCTATAAATCTGCTTTGGTTGTAAATGTTTAATTATAATGTTTCCATTTCAATTTAAGATAAATTTGCTTTCTATCTTAAGAAAACTGTTCCCAAGGAAACAGAGTGGGAAAATATCCACAGCAGTGATTGTTACCCGGCCCCCCAAAACTCTCCTAAAGCAGGAATCCAGTCAATCCTTCCCCCAGGGATCCCAGAACTGCCACTTAGGAGTCTTTAAGGGACCGACAGGTAATCACAGAGGAGACAAAATCAGTGTCCCCACCAGGTCCTCAGGAAGTTCTCCCGCTCCACTGAAGCTCACGGAGAAAGAGGTCGTCCACACCCTCTCCCTGCACCAAATAAAGCAAGTTTCCAGCCATGGACACTCATAAATGTTTCTCCCACGGACCTCAACATTACAGGCAGCCCTCCACCCACCAGTTGGACCTGGTGGATTTCCCTAGAACAACAAGGGACAATATCCACTGCAGCCTTGGTCTCCTGCTATGGATCAGGAAAAGGGAAACCAACAGAAGCCCATTCTCTCCCTTGGAGAAAAAAAAAAAAAGACAGAAGTGCCTTGAGCAGCATCACCCACAAATGCCGCTCAGAGACTCCTGGTTCTGATCGTAATTATAAGTTAAAATCTGAATGTACTCCCCGCGCCCCTCCCCAACCCCCGCATAAGGAGAAACTGGACAGCCACACCCATCCCTTGGGCTACTTCTCACAACTCAGAGGGATTGCTCAGTGTTTGGGAGTTGGCAGTTGGAGAGCAGGGGCCAACTCTGACCCCCCAGATCATCTTCGTTGGCCCACTCAGCATGTGTCAAAACTTAGTGTCTAGAGATTTCATAGAAAGGTATGTATTTTTGTGTCCAAAACTTAACCCTACTTGCAGGATAGACTGTGATTTTTTTTTTTTTTTTTTTTTTTTTTTGCGGTATGCGGGCCTCTCACTGTTGTGGTCTCTCCCGTTGCGGAGCACAGGCTCCGGACGCGCAGGCTCAGCGGCCATGGCTCACGGGCCCAGCCGCTCCGCGGCATGTGGGATCTTCCCGGACCGGGGCACGAACCCGTGTCTCCTGCATCAGCAGGCGGACTCTCAACCACTGCGCCACCAGGGAAGCCCGATAGACTGTGATTTTATGCACGATGATCAAAAGTTGGCACAGAGAAAAACCCCTCCCATGGTCTCGGTTTACACGGGGTGGTGTTCCTTATTGAGCCTTGTTCCTTGCTCCTAACTAGAGCTTCTTCTCTTATCTTTTTAAGGAGATCACTTATAGAGGGCTTACTCTGTTCTAGGCACTGTACTAAAAACTTCGGGGACTTCCCTGGCGGTCCAGTGGTAAAGAATCTGCCTTACAATGCAGGGGATGCAGGTTTGATCCCTGGTTGGGGAACTAAGATCCCACATGCTGCGGGGCAACTAAGCCCATGTGCCACAACTACTGAGCTCACGCGCCTCAACTAGAACCCACATGCCACAAACTACAGAGCCCATGCGCTCTGGGGGTGCCACAAGAGAGTGAAAAACCCACACACCACAACTAGAGAGAAGCCCGTGCCCTGCATGAAAGAGCCTGCACTCACGCTGCAACGAATGATCCCGCATGCCACAACTAAGACCCAATGCAGCCAAAAATAAATGAAATAAATAAGTAAGTAATAAATAAATCTTTAAAAAAAAAAACTTCAGATAATTATCTCATTTAGTCCCCACAGCAAACCTCACAGTAAGTATTATTCTCTTCCTCATGTCACAGATGAGAAACTGAGTAACAGAGAGACTGAGTCACCTGTCCGAGGTCACACAGCTAGAAAATGACAGGGCTAAGATTGGAGCCCAGATCTGACTCTAAAGACTGTAATTTTCAATGACTAGAGTATTTACCTCCCAGTAGACGATTCGGGCAAATCCCAAAACCATCCTCAGTTTATAGGTAATATTCAAATTCCCAATCCTAGGAACATTGGCTGCCATGAAATTAAAACAGCTATCTGCTACTTCTCTGTTTCAGATATCACCAGCTCGATATTCCCCAGAGGCAGTAAAAGCACACGGACAACAGATTTCACAGCAATTTTCTCTCCCGAATACTTTCTAAATCTCCTGTCTTTTCTGCTCCTCGATAAATCATGGTCCAGGCCCCTGGCAAAACTATTCCTTTATTTGCTGTTGCCTTTGAAACAGGTAAAGGTGGAATCCAAATGGGCTTCTGGGGAGAAAAACAAAACGTACCTTGAAATTCTCCATAAGGATACATTTGCTTTTGCCTAATTGTGTGTTTGGGGTCAATAAAATCAGTGTTAGAGGGAAAAAAAATCTTTAAAAACACAGCATTTGGATTCAAGTCTTTATGGTGGATTTTTTTAAATTGAAGTATAGTAGACTATCATGCTAGTTTCAGGTGTACAGCAAAGTGATTCAGTTATATATACATATATATATTCTTTTTCAGATTCTTTTCCCTTATAGGTTTTTACAAAATATTGAGTAGAGTTCCCTGTGCTCTACAGTAGTAGGACCTTGTTGGTTATCTATTTTATACATAGTAGTGTGTACCTGCTAATCCCAGCCTCCTTAGGGTGGATTTCTACGGAGGGAAGAAACTGTTAAGGGAGCATTTACAAAGCCTGGGCTGTTCTTTCTATTTTACTTTATTTAATCCCCACAGTGAGCCTGCAAGGAAATTCCCACTTCACAGAAGAGGTTTGTCGTCTGACTCAAGTCACACAGCTGGTCACAGATGAAGGCACCACAATGGAACCCAGCTCTCTGCTCTCAAACCCCAGGCTACACCTGCCTCTAAAAAGCTCCCTTGTCCCTGGATCTGAGAGATTCTTTCCAGATCCCACTGGGGCTGCTTCTGTCACAGCCGGACGCTGGGTGGTGTGCGGGGGTCTCAACGCCAGAAGGGTCAGCAGACACCCTCAGAGGGTGACACCCCTGCAGATACAACACACAAGTGTGGTTCTCGAAAGCAGCACTCAGCTTATTTACATTTAGAAAGAAACCCTGTTGAAATCTGGGCCTTTTTATCGGTTCATTACGTTTTTCATCATCCATCACTTCTGTGTATTTATCACAGTGGTACAAAGGTTTATTTCTAATGGGTGTTCTAAATTGTTTCTTTCAACCTGGAAATCTTTTGTTTTCATAGTAGCCATACAGGAATATTCTTTGGTACTTACTTACTTTAAAGCACATCACCTTCTATGTTTATCTTGACCCAGAGGTGGATATAATAATATTAATTCTGTGATATTTACAGGTCACGTCCTCTGCTGTAAGCAGTTTAAAAAGATAAAATAGCTTAATCGCACAACAGCCTTACCGGTAGATACAAAAATTTCCCTAAAGTTGAGGAAATGGAAGCACAGGAGTTCAAATAACTTGTTCAAGGTCACATAGCTAATAAGTGGTGATATCAAGAAATATTTCCTAAAGAGAAAGACAAATACCATATGATACCACTTATATGTGGAATCTAAAATGCGACACAAATGAACCCATCTACAAAACAGAAACAGACTCACAGACATAGAGGAGAGACCTGTGGTTGCCAAGGGGGAGGGGGGTGAGGAGGGAAGGATTGGGAGTTTGGGACTAGAAGATGCAAACTATTGTACATAGGATGGATAAAAATCAAGGTCCTACTGTAGAGCACAGGGAACTATATTCAATATCCTGTGATAAACCATCATGGAAAATAATATGAAAAAGACTATACATGTGTATAACTGAGTCACTTTGCTGTACAGCAGAAATTAAACACAACGTTGTAAATAAGAAAAAAAACAAAGAAACATTTGAACAGGGGAATGACATGTCCCTGGTGAGTTCTTTAGCATCTATAGCAAAGTTTGAAATGAACTAATTCAAATCTTTCCCTGACCCTTTCACATTTAGCTTTTAATTTATATAACCAAAATACTGATGAGGATGTGATTTAATGTCTCAATAATTCCCAGCCAGTAAGACTCCCTTATGCATAAATGACACATCACTAAAATGTAAAGCTGTTGTGATTCAAAGGACACCATTAAGAAAGTGAAAAGACAAAAGAAAACGACCTGTTATACATCACAGAATGTCAACTTGAAGGACCGTGATTTCTCATCAGAAAACATAGAGACCAGAAAAGAATGGAATAACATCTTTCAAGTATTAAAGGAAAAGGCCAAACCAGGATATTATATCCTTAAAGCAGGGATATCCTTGAAGACTGAAAGCCAAACAAAAGCCAAAACGAAGGCTGATGGAGATGAGAGAAAACGAAGAGAATTCATCACCAGACAATTTGCTATAAAAATATTACATGAAAGGAAATTCTTCAGGCTGAAGTGAAATGACACAAGAAAGAAGTAAGCTTGCAACTTCGGGAACAAAGGAAGGGCAACAACACAATGGCACGTGTCTGGAAAAATTATCCTCTTCATTATTTTATATATGTATGACTTTTTTTTTTTTTTTTTTTTTTGGCCGCGCCTGCGTGGCTTGCGGGCCCAGGGACTGAACCCGGGGCCCCAGCAGTGAAAGTGCTGAGTCCTAACCACTGGACCGCCAGGGAATTCCCTGTATATGTATGAAAAAAGGATACCACAGTCTCAGAGGGTGGCGTTCAAGTCACATAAAGGTGACCCATAGGACAGCTATAACAAAGAGTGGAAGGTAAAAGAATCTATATGGATGTAAGGCTTCTGAATTTTATTCAGTTGGTAAAATATTAACTCTAGACTGTGAAACAATACGTATACATAGCGTTATTCCAAGAACAATTAAAAAATGACAAACTCAAGAAAATTGGATAACCTCAATAGTCCTATATTTAGGAATTGTGGACAAGATAGCTACAACATTCACAGACGTGTTTTGTGAAAAGCTTTTCTCTTGGTTAATTGCCTAGGAGTGGGCTTTTGGGTCATATGGTAAGTATGGCCCTCTCAGCCAGCCCTGGCCACCACTTCAGGTGTCACCCCAGCAGGATCTGGGTGGTGCGGGCACTTCCGTTCTTAGCGGCTCTCCCCTCCAGTGCCGCCAGGGGAAAGGGCAGGAGGACGCAGAGGCGCTGCTGCCAAAGCTGCCGCCTCTCGTGGGAGCTGCACAGCCAGCAACCTTGCTCCGCTTTGCTGGGCAGGGACCCCGTCCAGTACGGTGAGTTCCCCCGACAGCACTGGGGCCAGGCCAGGGGAGAAGGGCCAGCTGTCCTGCCAGGAAGCTCATCACCCTCAAGGCAAACACCTCCAACCCTCAGACCCCGGGAGATTCAGAAGCGCTAGACGGTCGAGGCGCGTATCCTCACCTGTGCGCCCCAGGGCCTGACGTGTACTCTGCGCATGCGCCACCCCTCCCCAACCTCTTTATTGCGTCCCACAAACGCAAGCCCATTGTTCGCTCACAGGTTGCAGAGCTATAAATCCCAGCAACAGGCCAAACAGTGCGCACTCCACTTTTGGCCGACTTGGCAGCTGAAGGAGAGTGCTCGGCGCTCAGCCTCTATCCAAGGACCGATCTCACCCAAGTTCTCTATGGGCAGTGACTTAGGTAGGCCCTGCCCCTCACCCCCGCCCCAGGCACTGGGGGACCAGCACCTGCCAGGAGGGCTCGGCTGCCCCCAGCCCGCTCCCCGCGCCCACCGACTTCCCGTGGCCGGCCCGGGTCACCCAGCTGTCTATGGCCGGCTATCCACTCGCAGGCCAGCCCACAAGTGTCCAGGGACTCCGCATCTGCGCTTTGCCACAGAGTCTCTGAGACCCCATTCCACCATCCCGCAGGCCCTGCGCTCCTTTCTGGGGGTCCTTATCTCCATCTGCAGGCGAGGCCATCGGAAGGAGGCGGTGATGGGTGCTCTCACCTCCACGATGTCCCGCAGCTCAGTGTCCGCGGTGGACACAGTCACTGTCAGTGTGGCGCGGGGGCAGCCAGTGCCGCCCACGACACCCAGCTGTGTCCCGAACTGCAGCACAGAGCAGACGGCGTTGAGGACCCTGGGAGAGAGCGGGAAAGGGATGGCCAAGCAGGAAGAAGTCCCCACAGTCATAGGGGGGAACGACGACCAGAGAACCGGCCCCAATGGCACCGGGGGCGCACGATCTGCATTTAGGCCCCTGGGGGTCTCTTTCTTCGTGCCCAGGCCTGGACCTCTGCAGAGAAACCTCCACGCCAAGAGGGCAGAAGACAGATCCAACAGGACACTCCACACCTCCTGTGTGAGCTCCTGCCCCAAAAGAAACGCCATCACGAGCTCGTATAGCTCCACCCGAGGTTTCCCGCCCGTGAACGGTAGGAGGGGTCCCGCCATACCGCAAGGGCTGCCCCGGAAGTCCTCAAAGAAAGGAAGCGAGGAGGGCCCTCCGTCGCCCTCTGCAGCTCCGGTGGTTTCCCAGAGAAAAAGCCAGCCTGACAAGCATGCAGAGGCAACAAGAGGGCAGAAACGGCCCTGGAGGGACTGCTCCCCAACATCTGACAGTCCCAGGCCCCGGAAACGCAGGTTTCCTCTGCTGCCGCACAGGCGAGGGGAGCCTCTGAGGCTGCCCCCACCCCCTGAGCTGGGTTTCCGGGTCACCGCCGAAGACCTAGACTCCGAGAACGAAGCACGGCTCCGGCGCATCCTCGGAAGCCTGGCTCCTGACTGGCCCGATCCTGCCGCTGCTGCGGCTTCCCTTCCCTGCTTCATCTCTGGGGCCCCTGATTGGCAGCAGTGAGGAACCCCCGCCTACGACAACTCTCGCCGGTATTTGAAAAGGAAAGCTCCAGCCTTCGCCTCTGCCCCAGCTCCCCCAGCTAAGCGCAGCCGTGCCCAAGCATCATCCACAAATTCCACCGTGGGCACCCATGCCAGCACCCAGCTGGGTTTTGGGAGCACAGCGGCTGCCCAAGATCTGAGCTGCCTCTTTTCAGCTCTCAGCCTCACAGCAGGAACCGGGGGACCCCGAGCACCACAGCAATAAGAATGAGCGTCGGTTTGAAGACACTACTGCCCACCCCCATCTGAAGTCACATCCCTGGGGGCACACCCAGGCAGGGCCCCCCTACTTCCAGTGGAGGGCCCAGCCCATGCCCAGCCAAGGCTGCCTTTAGGGGCGTGTTGGTTCCGGTCTCTACTCCTAGCAGCCTCACCTCCGCAGTGGGCACAGCAAGGTGCCGCCTCGCTGTTAGGGCAAGGCGCTTGGCTGGACATAAAACCACTGGACCATCGACCAAGTCATTCTCCTCCAGGCCGAGATTCATCATTACCTCGGGGCATAAGAGGAAAAAGTTGGTCTGAGCCAATAAGTCTGGGGAGGGTCCTCCCAGGCTGGGCCTCGTGTGGACCCTGTTTCGATGTGAAACGGACGTCTTAGCCCTAACCTCTGTGATCCTGAAGCAAACTGGGCACCCAGAGATACCGCATTCCGTTCCCACCCCCGGCCTGCAGTCTTCCCCCCAAAGGTGGATGGTTTGAGGCTGTTGTCCCATCCCAGCGCTCAGAGTCCTCAGGACAGTAAACAAGAGGCCCTAGCCTCATCCCCTTCAGTCCTGGAACAGGGGGATGCCCCCTGTTGCCTGTAGCTGACTCCTCCCCTCTCCCTGTTTTCCTTCCAGAACCCTTGTGTTGTCTTCATAACTTATAATAAAGCGTTGTTCTTGTTCTTTTGCATAATCCTCGCGTGTCTGTGATCTGTAGATCAAGTGTGGAAAAGCACTGGCTTGTGTGAGTGGTGATATGGAAAGCCAGACCTGTTTACAGTTTCCTGTGGACCCACTCATAGGGTGTGGAGAATAGCACAATGTGATGGCTACAAGGACTGACCCCTGAATATTAAAAGTGTGTTTTGAGTTTAAGTGATGCAGCCCAGGATAAAATGAGCCCAAGGTAGGGATAAATAGGGAGGACCATCCTTGTCTGTTGGAATTGCTACTTCTCACCCACCTCTGACTTGGAGGGGGCTAGGTCATCCCGAGTGTACAACAGGAGCCCACACTCTACGCACTAGTCTTTTCTAATGCAGCAAATCCCTTTTTTATTTTCTACTTTTTTACTTTCAGAGTCCTAGGCAAATCACCTACATACATATCTCCCCTAAAGAGTATGGGCTTGGCATCAAAGTTTCTGCAATGGGTCAAACAAGGAAAGCTTTAATTCTAGGATGTGACATCTCCTGGAGCAACCTGTGACATTCTGCTTTAAAAAAAGCAGAAGGACTCCATGAATACATCTCTTCCCTTTTCCAACAAAGAAAGATGAAAGGGAACTATCTGCAGAGGAAAGAAGCAAACATTAATTTTAATTATAAAAGATTACAAGACTTCCAGTTTGCGGCGCCTCTTGTCCCTCTGAGGGAGGCACAAGTGCAAATGAACATATCTAGGAAACAAAAACAGAGAAAGGACTTACGGTTGACAAGGGGAGGGTGAGGGAGGGAAGGATTGGGAGTTTGGGATTAGAAGATGCAAACTACTGTACATAGGATGGATAAAAATCGAGGTCCTACCGTAGAGCACAGGGCACTATATTCAATATCCTGTGATAAACCATCATGGAAAAGAATATGAAAAAAAGAATGTCTGCATGTGTGTAACTGAGTCACTTTGTTGTACAGCCCAGACTGGCATGACATTGTAAAGCAACTCTACTTCAATTTAAAAAAGAAAAAGAAAGAACTCCCAAAAGAAAAAAAAAACACCACTGTGCGCTTAATGATAAATGCCAACTAACAGCCAACCGCAGGGTGATATTGTGAGTTATAATAAGATCTATTTGGTCTTTGTCCCTGTTCCTGGCACAGAGCTCCTAAAACCCTTGGAATTTCCTAAATGATGAGAGTAATAAAGGCATCTTTTGTTCCGTTAGTGAGGTGACTTTTGGAACTCACCTCAGGATGCGGCTGGTTGCCAGGGCAACCAACCGTGTGATTGGAGGGTTGGAACTTTCAGTCCCATCCCCCGACCTCCAGGGAGGGAACAGAAGCTGGAGGTTGAATCGCTTGCCAATGGACAATGATTTTTAATCAATTATGCCTATGTAGTGAAGCCTCCATAAAAACCCAAAAGGATGGGGTTCAGAGAGCTTCCGGGTTGATGGACACGTGGAGATTCAGGAAGAATGGTGGCCTAGAGAAGGCATGGAATCTCCATGTCCTCTCTGCATTCCTTGCCCTGTGCACATCTCTTCCATCTGGCTGTTCCTGAGTTATGTCCTTTTATAATCAACCAGTAATTTAGGAAGTAAAAAGTTCCTCTGAGTTCTGTGAGATGCTCTAGCAAATTAATCAAGCCCAGGAGGGGGTCGCTGGAACCTTTGACATACAGCTGGTCACTCAGAAGCACAGGTGACAACCTGGACTTGTAGCTGGCATCTCGGAGGGGGAAGAGAGGGCAGTCTTGTGGGATCTGCTGCTGACTCCAGGTAGACAGAGTCAGAATCAAGTTGAATTGTAGGACACCCAGCTGGTGCGGGAGCCCTGCTTGGTGTGATGGGGGAACCACCCACCCCCATATACACACACACATTAGAACTGGGTTCAGGCTTTTTATCCAGTTTTGGGAGGACAGTACGGAGTGGAGAGGACTGTGGTAAATAAGAGAGCTCACCCCTTGTAAACTGAGTGGCCACAGGCAGCATCAGCAGTGTGGTCATCCAATATCAGCCTGACTCCACGTTGCCGACCTTCCGCTTCTCCAGAGATGCCTGAAATGTGTATTTGCAGTCAAAGCTCCTGATTTTTTAAATGCTGGCCCAAATCGAAGGGGGGGAAAAGAAAACATTCAAAACGGGTTCAAAGTCTACCAGTTTGCCACCTGAATATAGGAGGTTCCAACTGACCCCATGCTAAGTACCAATAGTTCGTACATCTACACAGTTCAGGAGACCTGGTGGGCTCTTGAAAACAAAGACCTTGCTTCACAACTGTTTAATCAAAGGGGAGATGCAAGGCGCCTTTTTTAACTGGAAAATAACAGTGCACCCTAATGAGTCACTCAGCGTCAAAGTGCATCGAATTCATCACCGCTGTTTTTGTTTTTTGAAAATGATTAAATATCCTGTTCTTTCCCTTTAGAGCAAGATCCAAGTGACAGCTGATCCATCAGCTTATCTGCTGAGGGTTAACTAACTACAGCATTTTGCATTCATTATTTTCTACTTAAATCATTCTTTGAAAAAGAAGAGTAACTTCATCCTGCCTCTTGACAGCAGAGAAATTAAATGGCCAGACTTTAATATGACTGTTTCCCCAACCAAACACCACCAGCAGATCCATAAACTTAAGCCAGAAGAACATCAACCCAAAATAAGACAGAAGGGACAGGCCTCTGAAAAAGTCCCCTCACTTCCCAAAGTTAAGAAACTTCTAAACTCAAACACAACTTGCCAGTTGGTACAGCCACTTTGGAAAGCCATTTGGCCACGTGTGGAAAGCTGAAGATATGTACACCCAAGGTAGGATGCTGCAATCCCATTGCTAGGACAGACCCTGGAGCTTGGGCATCCCATTTTTTTACTCCAGTTCCCAGTAAAGAATCGATTTTGCATGGCCACTCAGAAAAGTCACACAGGAACAACACTAAAGTTTCATGAAATAATAGTTTTCTTTATTAAATGCTATGGGCTCTGATATTTTCTATTCTGTGCTAATTTATTCAATTTCCCTTTCTTTTTTTTTAATACTTGTCACTACTCATTAACAGTCACAACCCTCAGTTTAAAACCACTGTCCCAGAGTACCTGGTGCAAACATTTAAGACTGCATATACAGGACACTTCCGGGTAAGATGGCGGAAGAGTAAGACGCGGAGATCACCTTCCTCCCCACGGATACACCAGAAATACAGCTACACGTGGAACAACTCCTACAGAACACCTACTGAACGCTGGCAGAAGACCCCAGACCTCCCAAAAGGCAAGAAACTCCCCACATACCTGGGTAGGGCAAAGCGGAGAGATCCGCACACAGAGGATCGGTGCCGAGCGGCACTCACCAGCCCGAGAGGCTTGTCTGCTCGCCCGCCGGGGCACGCAGCGCTGGAAGCTGAGGCTCGGGCTTCCGTCAGAGCGCAGGGAGAGGACTGGGGCTGGCGGCGAGAACTCAGCCTGAAGGGGGCTAATGTGCCACAGCTAGCCGGGAGGGAGTCCGGGAAGACTCTGGAGCTGCCGAAGAGGCAAGAGACTTTTTCTTCCCTCTTGGTTTCCTGGTGTGTGAGGACAGGGGATTAAGAGCGCTGCTTAAAGGGGCTCCACGGATGGGCGCGAGTCGCGACTGAAAGCGCGGAGCCCAGAGACGGGCGTGGGATGCTGGGGCTGCTGCTGCCGCCGCCAAGAAGCCTGTGTGCGAGCGCAGGTCACTGCCCACACCGCCCTTCCGGGAGCCTGTGCAGCCCGCCACTGCCGGGGTCCCGGGATCCAGGGGCGGCTTCCCTGGGAGAACGCACGGCGCGCCTCGGACTGGTGCAACGTCACGCCGACCTTTGCCGCTGCAGGCTCGCCCCGCACTCCGTGCCCCTCCCTCCCGCCCGGTCTGAGTGAGCCAGAGTCCCCGAAGAGGCTGCTCCTTTAACCCTGTCCTGCCTGAGCGAAGAACAGACGCCCTCCGGCGACCTACACGCAGAGGCGGGGCCAAATCCAAAGCTGAGACCCAGGAGCTGTGAGAACAAAGAAGAGAAAGGGAAACCTCTCCCAGCAGCCTCAGAAGCAGCGGATTAAAGCTCCACAATCAACTTGATGTACTCTGCATCTGTGGAATACATGAATAGACAACACATCATCCCAAATTGAGGAGCCCGGAGTCAGTGCTGTGCCTCTGAGGTGGGAGAGCCAACTTCAGGACACTGGTCCACAAGAGACCTCCCAGCTCCACATAATATCAAACGGCAAAAATCTTCCAGAGATCTCCATCTCAACACCAGCACCCAGCTTCACTCAACGACCAGCAAGCTACAGTGCTGGACACCCTATGCCAAACAACTAGCAAGACAGGAACACAACGCCACCCATTAGCAGAGAGGTGGCCTAAACTCATAAAAAGTCTGCAGACACCCCAAAACACACCACCAGACGTGGACCTGCCCACCAGAAAGACAAGATCCAGCCTCATCCACCAGAACACAGGCACTAGTCCCCTCCACCAGGAAGCCTACACAACCCACTAAACCAACCTTAGCCACTGGGGACAGACACCAAAAACAACGGGAACTACGAACCTGCAGCCTGCAAAAAGGAGACCCCAAACACAGTAACATAAGCAAAATGAGAAGACAGAAAAACACACAGCAGGAGAAGGAGCAAGATAAAAACCCACCAGATCTAACAAATGAAGAGGTAATAGGCAGTCTACCTGAAAAAGAATTCAGAATAATGATGGTAAAGATGATCCAAGATTCTATTTCCCAGATCCAAAATCTTGGAAATAGAATAGACAAAATGCAAGAAACAGTTAACAAGGACCTAGAAGAACTAAAGATGAATCAAGCATCAATTAAAAACACAATACATGAAATAAAAAATACTCTAGACGGGATCAATAGCAGAATAACTGAGGCAGAAGAACGGATAAGTGAGGTGGAAGATAAAATAGTGGAAATAACTGCTGCAGAGCAAAATAAAGAAAAAAGAATGAAAAGAACAGAGGACAGTCTCAGAGACCTCTGGGACAACATTAAACGCACCAACATTCGAATTATAGGGGTTCCAGAAGAAGAAGAGAAAAAGAAAGGGACTGAGAAAATATTTGAAGAGATTATAGTTGAAAACTTCCCTAATATGGGAAAGGAAATAGTTAATCAAGTCCAGGAGGCACAGAGAGTCCCATACAGAATAAATCCAAGGAGAAATACGCCAAGACACATATTAATCAAACTGTCAAAAATTAAACACAAAGAAATCATATTAAAAGCAGCAAGGCAAAAACAACAAATAACACACAAGGGAATCCCCATCAGGATAACAGCTGATCTCTCAGCAGAAACTCTACAAGCCAGAAGGGAGTGGCAGGACATAATTAAAGTGATGAAGGAGAAAAACCTGCAACCAAGATGACTCTACCCAGCAAGGATCTCATTCAGATTTGATGGAGAAATTAAAACGTTTACAGACAAGCAAAAGCTGAGAGAGTTCAGCACCACCAAACCAGCTTTACAACAAATGCTAAAGGAACTTCTTTAGGCAAGAAACACAACAGAAGTAAAAGACCTACAATAACGAACCCAAAACAATTAAGAAAATGGGAACAGGAACATACATATCGATAATTACCTTAAATGTAAATGGACTAAATGCTCCCACCAAAAGACACAGATTGGCTGAATGGATACAAAAACAAGACCCATATATATGCTGTCTACAAGAGACCCACTTCAGACCTAGAGACACATACAGACTGAAAGTAAGGGGATGGAAAAAGATATTCCATGCAAATGGAAACCAAAAGAAAGCTGGAGTAGCAATTCTCATATCAGACAAAATAGACTTTAAAATAAAGACTACTAGAAGAGACAAAGAAGGACACTACATAATGATCAAGGGATCAATCCAAGAAGAAGATATAACAATTGTAAATATTTATGCACCAAACATAGGAGCACCTCAATACGTAAGGCAAATACTAACAGCCATAAAAGGAGAAATCGACAGTAACACACTCATAGTAGGGGACTTTAACACCCCACTTTCACCAATGGACAGATCATCCAAAATGAAAATAAATAAGGAAACACAAGCTTTAAATGATACATTAAACAAGATGGACTTAATTGATATTTATAGGACATTCCATCCAAAAACAACAGAATACACATTTTTCTCAAGTGCTCATGGAACATTCTCCAGGATAGATCATATCTTGGGTCACAAATCAAGCCTTGGTAAATTTAAGAAAATTGAAATTGTATCAAGTATCTTTTCCGACCACAATGCTATGAGACTAGATATCAATTACAGGAAAAGAGCTGTAAAAAATACAAACACATGGAGGCTAAACAATACACTACTTAATAACGAAGTGATCACTGAAGAAATCAAAGAGGAAATTTAAAAATACCTAGAAACAAATGACAATGGAGACACGACGACCCAAAACCTATGGGATGCAGCAAAAGCAGTTCTAAGAGGGAAGTTTATAGCAATACAATCCCACCTTAAGAAACAGGAAACATCTCGATTAAACAACCTAACCTTGCACCTAAAGCAATTAGAGAAAGAAGAACAAAAACATCCCAAAGTTAGCAGAAGGAAAGAAATCATAAAAATCAGATCAGAAATAAATGAAAAAGAAATGAAGGAAACGATAGCAAAGATCAATAAAACTAAAAGCTGGTTCTTTGAGAAGATAAACAAAATTGATAAACCATTAGCCAGACTCATCAAGAAAAAAAGGGAGAAGGCTCAAATCAATAGAATTAGAAATGAAAAAGGAGAAGTAACAACTGACACTGCAGAAATACAAAAGATCATGAGAGATTACTATAAGCAACTCTATGCCAATAAAATGGACAACCTGGAAGAAATGGACAAATTCTTAGAAATGCACAACCTGCCAAGACTGAATCAGGAAGAAATAGAAAATATGAACAGACCAATCACAAGCACTGAAATTGAAACTGTGATTAAAAATCTTCCAACAAACAAAAGCCCAGGACCAGATGGCTTCACAGGCGAATTCTATCAAGCATTTAGAGAAGAGCTAACACCTATCCTTCTGAAACTCTTCCAAAATATAGCAGAGGGAGGAACACTCCCAAACTCATTCTACGAGGCCACCATCACCTTGATACCCAAACCAGACAAGGATGTCACAAAGAAAGAAAACTACAGGCCAATATCACTGATGAACATAGATGCAAAAATCCTCAACAAAATACTAGCAAACAGAATCCAACAGCACATTAAAAGGATCATACACCATGATCAAGTGGGGTTTATTCCAGGAATGCAAGGATTCTTCAATATACGCAAATCAATCAACGTGATACACCATATTAACAAATTGAAGGAGAAAAACCATATGATCATCTCAATAGATGCAGAGAAAGCTTTCGACAAAATTCAACACCCATTTATGATAAAAACCCTGCAGAAAGTAGGCATAGAGGGAACTTTCCTCAACATAATAAAGGCCATATATGACAAACCCACAGCCAGCATCGTCCTCAATGGTGAAAAACTGAAACCATTTCCACTAAGATCAGGAACAAGACAAGGTTGCCCACTCTCACCACTCTTATTCAACCTAGTTTTGGAAGTTTTAGCCACAGCAATCAGAGAAGAAAAGGAAATAAAAGGAATCCAAATCGGAAAAGAAGAAGTAAAGCTGTCACTGTTTGCAGATGACATGATACTATACATAGAGAATCCTAAAGATGCTACCAGAAAACTACTAGAGCTAATCAATGAATTTGGTAAAGTTGCAGGATACAAAATTAATGCACAGAAATCTCTGGCATTCCTATATACTAATGATGAAAAATCTGAAAGTGAAATCAAGGAAACACTCCCATTTACCATTGCAACCAAAAGAATAAAATATCTAGGAATAAACCTACCTAAGGAGACAAAAGACCTGTATGCAGAAAATTATAAGACACTGATGAAAGAAATTAAAGATGATACAAATAGATGGAGAGATGTACCATGTTCTTGGATTGGAAGAATCAACATTGTGAAAATGACTCTACTACCCAAAGCAATCTACAGATTCAATGCAATCCCTATCAAACTACCACTGGCATTTTTCACAGAACTAGAACAAAAAATTTCACAATTTGTATGGAAACACGAAAGACCCCGAATAGCCAAAGCAATCTTGAGAACGAAAAATGGAGCTGGAGGAATCAGGCTCCCTGACTTCAGACTATACTACAAAGCTACAGTAATCAAGACAGTATGGTACTGGCACAAAACCAGAAAGATAGATCAATGGAACAGGATAGAAAGCCCAGAGTTAAACCCACGGACATATGGTCACCTTATCTTTGATAAAGGAGGCAGGAATGTACAGTGGAGAAAGGACAGTCTCTTCAATAAGTGGTGCTGGGAAAACTGGATAGGGACATGTAAAAGTATGAGATTAGATCACTCCCTAACACCATACACAAAAATAAGCTCAAAATGGATTAAAGACCTAAATGTAAGGCCAGACACTATCAAACTCTTAGAGGAAAACATAGGCAGAACACTCTATGACATAAATCACAGCAAGATCCTTTTTGACCCACCTCCTAGAGAAATGGAAATAAAGACAAAAATAAACACATGGGACCTAATGAAACTTAAAAGCTTTTGCACAGCAAAGGAAACCATAAACAAGACCAAAAGACAACCCTCAGAATGGGAGAAAATATTTGCAAATGAAGCAACTGACAAAGGATTAATCTCCAAAATTTATAAGCAGCTCATGCAGCTCAATAACAAAAAAACAAACAACCCAATCCAAAAATGGGCAGAAGACCTAAATAGACATTTCTCCACAGAAGATATACAGACTGCCAACAAACACATGAAAGGATGCTCAACATCTTTACTCATTAGAGAAATGCAAATCAAAACTACAATGAGATATCATCTCACACCAGTCAGAATGGCCATCATCAAAAAATCTAGAAACAATAAATGCTGGAGAGGGTGTGGAAAAAAGGGAACACTCTTGCACTGCTGGTGGGAATGTGAATTGGTACAGCCGCTATGGAGAACGGTATGGAGGTTCCTTAAAAAACTACAAATAGAACTACCATATGACCCAGCAATCCCACTACTGGGCATATACCCTGAGAAAACCATAATTCAAAAAGAGACATGTACCAAAATGTTCATAGCAGCCCTATTTACAATAGCCCGGAGATGGAAACAACCTAAGTGTCCATCATCGGATGAATGGATAAAGAAGATGTGGCACATATATACAATATATGAATATTATTCATATATTGAATATTATTCATATTCAATATATGAATATTATGAGTAATATGAATATTACTCAGCCATAAAAAGAAATGAAATTGAGCTATTTGTAATGAGGTGGATAGACCTAGAGTCTGTCATACAGAGTGAAGTAAGTCAGAAAGAGAAAGACAAATACTGTATGCTAACACA
Organism: Mesoplodon mirus; assembly: GCF_964341445.2. Taxonomy (NCBI): domain Eukaryota; kingdom Metazoa; phylum Chordata; class Mammalia; order Artiodactyla; family Ziphiidae; genus Mesoplodon; species Mesoplodon mirus. Next base: position 5,140,732 of record NC_138989.1, read on the forward strand.
TATATATGGAATTTAAGAAAAAAAATGTCATGAAGAACATAGGGGTAAGACAGGAATAAAGACACAGACCTACTAGAGAATGGACTTGAGGATATGGGGAGGGGGAAGGGTAAGCTGTGACAAAGTGAAAGAGCGGCATGGACATATATACACTACCAAACGTAAGGTAGATAGCTAGTGGGAAGCAGCCGCATAGCACAGGGAGATCAGCTCGGTGCTTTGTGACCGCCTGGAGGGGTGGGATAGGGAGGGTGGGAGGGAGACGCAAAAGGGAGGGGATATGGAAACATATGTATATGTATAACTGATTAAATTTGTTATAAGGCAAAAAATTAAAAAAAAAAAAAAAATAGAAATGTTCTACATCAGGGTCATGGCAATAGTTATGCAGCTGTATTCGTTCGTCAAAACCCATCAAACTGTAGCTTAAACTTGGTGCATTTTATTGCCAACTAAAAGAAAGAAAAATGGAGAGGGAAATAGACAATAAAATAAAGATAATGACAAAAAGAAAAAAAAAAAAAAGAATGAAGTAGATATATGTACACTAAAAAGTAAAACTCCCCCAAGATATACTGTTGAATATGTTGAATAAAATCAAGATGTGTAAAAAAAATAAAAAAAAAAAAAAGACTGCATATACAAGAATGGGCAATGAAATCTAGAAAGGCAAAAACTTAACAGAAACAACCCAATCCAAAAATGGGCAGAAGACTTAAATAGGCATTTCTCCAAAGAAGATATACAGACCGCCAACAAACACATGAAAGAATGCTCAACATCATTAATCATTAGAGAAATGCAAATCAAAACTACAATGAGATATCATCTCACACCAGTCAGAATGGCCATCATCAAAAAATCTAGAAACAATAAATGCTGGAGAGGGTGTGGAGAAAAGGGAACACTCTTGCACTGCTGGTGGGAATGTGAACTGGTACAGCCGCTATGGAGAACGGTATGGAGGTTCCTTAAAAAACTAAAAATAGAACTACCATATGACCCAGCAATCCCACTACTGGGCATATACCCTGATAAAACCATAATTCAAAAAGAGTCATGTACCAAAATGTTCATTGCAGCTCTATTCACAATAGCCCAGAGATGGAAACAACCTAAGTGTCCATCATCGGATGAATGGGTAAAGAAGATGTGGCACATATATACAATGGAATATTACTCAGCCATAAAAAGAAATGAAACTGAGTTATTTGTAATGAGGTGGATAGACCTAGAGTCTGTCATACAGAGTGAAGTAAGTCAGAAAGAGAAAGACAAATACCGTATGCTAACACATATATATGGAATTTAAGAAAAAAAATGTCATGAAGAACCTAGGGGTAAAACAGGAATAAAGACACAGACCTACTTGAGAATGGACTTGAGGATATGGGGGGGCGGGTAAGCTGTGACAAAGCGAGAGAGAGGCATGGACATATATACACTACCAAACGTAAGGTAGATAGATAGTGGGAAGCAGCCACATAGCACAGGGAGATCAGCTCGGTGCTTTGTGACCACCTAGAGGGGTGGGATAGGGAGGGTGGGAGGGAGGGAGACGCAAGAGGGAAGGGATGTGGGAACAGATATATATGTATGACTGATTCACTTTGATATAAAGCAAAAACTAATAAAAAAACAAAAAACAAAAAATAACTTGAGGAAATGTTGCACTGAGGAAAAGAGACAAGTTTCAGAATGATCCTGATAGCATGATGTCATTTACATAGTTTGAAAATATGACAGACACAGTTCTATGGAATTGTACCTGTCTTTGTCCATGCGGACTGCTCTAACAAAATACCACCCACTGGGTAGCTTATAAACAACAGAAATTTATTTCTCCCAGTTGTGGAGGCTGGAAGTCTAAGATCAAAGTGCCAGCAGATTCAGTACCTGGTGAGGCCCATTTCCTGACCCACAGATGGCAACTTTTTGCAGTGTCCAAAAAATGGTGAAAGAGGGGAGGGACCTCTCTGGGGTCTCTATGATATGGGCACAAATCCCATCATGGGGGCTCCATCCTTATGACCTCTAAGCATCTCCCAAAGGTCTCACTTTCTAATATCATCACCTTGAAGGTTAGGATTCCAGCATATAAATTGGGGGGTGGGGACACAAGCATTTGAACCCTAGCAGTATCTACGTAATAACATTACATAAACATTCATAACAGGGAGAAGCATGTAATTCCGAATAGGGGTTAACTGCTCTAAGGGGGAAGGAAGGAGAATACAATAAGGATAGTTTGTTGTTCGCTTTGGGGTTTTGTTTGTTTCTTTTTTATTTTGTCGGCTGCGCTGCACGGCCTGCTGGATCTTAGTTCCCCGACCAGGGGTCACTGGACAGTGAAAGTGTGGAGTCCTAACCACTGGATGGCCAGGGAATTCCCTTTGCTTTTGTTTTTTGTCTGTTTGTTTGTTTGTTTTTGCGGTATGCAGGCCTCTCACTGCTGTGGCCTCTCCCATTGCGGAGCACAGGCTCCGGACGCGCAGGCTCAGAGGCCATGGCTCACGGGACCAGCCACTCCGTGGCATGTGGAATCTTCCCAGACTGGGGCACGAACCCGCGTCCCCCGCATCGGCAGGTGGACTCTCAACCACTGCGCCACCAGGGAAGCCCTGCTTTTGTTTTTTTAAGCTCTGCAGCAAATGTAGGAAAATATCAAAGTGTGACAAAGCTATGCAGCAGATAGATGGATTATTTGTTACAATAGTCTCTGTATTTTTAAATAGGCTTGAAATTGTTTTTTAAAAAAATTAATTATTTATTTATTTATTTTTGGCTGGGTTGGGTCTTCGTTGTTGCATGTGGGCTTTCTCTAGTTGCGGCGAGCGGGGGCTGCTCTTCTTTGCGGGCTTCTCATTGCAGTGGCTTCTCTTGTTGAGGAGCACGGGCTCTAGGCGCACTGGCTTCAGTAGTTGTGGCACGAGGGCTCAGTAGTTGTGGCTTGCGGGCTCTAGAGCTCAGGCTCAGTAGTTGCGCACGGGCTTAGTTGCTCCCTGGCATGTGGAATCTTCCCGGACCAGGGTTCGAACCCATGTCCCCTGCATTGGCAGGCGGATTCTTAACCACTGTACCACCTGGCGAGTCCCTTGAAATCATTCTTTTTTTTTTTGCGGTACGCGGGCCTCTCACTGCCGCGGCCTCTCCCGCTGCGGAGCACAGGCTCCGGACGCGCAGGCTCAGTGGCCATGGCTCACGGGCCCAGCCGCTCCGCGGCATGTGGGATCTTCCCAGACCGGGGCACGAACCCGCGTCCCCCGCATCGGCAGGCGGACTCTCAACCGCTGCGCCGCCAGGGAAGCCCTGAAATCATTCTTAAAGAAAGAAGAGTAAAGGAAAACTACTTGTCCACTTAGAAAGAGCAGACAGCAGTCAGCTTCCTTGCTGTTCGGACCTGCGTGTGCAACGTGGTGGATCATGGGTGCCAGGGTGTCTGCTTGTTTCCAGCTTTGCTTTGCCTTTCAGTGGTGGGTGTCTTAGCTTTGCCTCCTTGCTCTTTCAAGAGTCACGCCTTGCTGGGATTGAATCTGGAGCCGTTGCTAATTCTCATAAAGCCTTGCTCGGATCTTTCCTACTAGAATAACCACCCACATGGAATTGTAAGCTCTGAAATTATTAGCTTTGCATTCTTAAAAAATATGTTTAATTCTTGGAAAGTCTCATTATAGTGAGCAGAGCGGGAGCTGATTCTTACACAGGGGTTTAGTTTGAAAGACCACATGGATGGTAAAAATTACAGGTCAGAAATAGCCTCTGAATATCTCTTAAAGTGGCCTTAAAGCACACTGTAGGTGGTTTTGGCTGAGAAAAGAACTCTCTTTTTTGTTGTTGTTGTTTTGGTTTCAGTAAAATACACATAACCATTTTACAGCATACAATTCCGTGGCATTAAGTAGATTACAATGTTGTGCAAATACCACCACAATCTCGTCCTGGAAGTTTTTCATCACACTGCAAGGAAACTCCTTACCCATTAAGCAATTGCTCCCCATATCACTTCCCCCCGGCTCCTGGCAATCTGCTTTCTGTCTCTATGGGTTTGTCTATTCTGGACATTTCCTATAAGTGGAATCATACAATATGTGACCTTTTGTGTCTGACTTCTTTTGTTTAGCATCATGTTTTCAAGTTTCTTCTACCTTGTAGCCTGTGTCAGTGTTTCATTTCATTTTTATTGTTGAATAATAGTGTATAGATGGACCACATATTCTTTTTCTTTAATTTTTATTGAAGTATAGTTGATTGACAATGTTGTGTTACTTTCTGCTGTACAGCACATTGAATCAGTTATACATAGACATATATCCACTCTTTTTGAGACTCTTTTCCCATATAGGTGGACCACATTTTCTTAATTCATCCAAAGATGTGTTAGAAATCAGAACCCTTGTAAACTGCTGGTAGGAAAGTGAAGTGGAGCAGCTGCAGTTCCTCAGCCAGTTACACACAGAATTACCATATGACCCAGCAATTCCTAGGCATCTAACCAAAATAACGAAAAACAGGTGTTCAAACAGAAACTTATACACGAGTGCTCATAGCAACACTTTTCACAATAGCCAAAAGGTGGAAATGACCCAAATGTCCACCTTTTGTTTTTGGTAGCTGGTTTGTGCTAGGGTCATGTTACATGACAATTTGAGGTCTGCAAGCCCCAGGATGGCAGTCAGTGTGTGGAGATGCTCAGGGTACGAGAAACCGAGGGGAAGCGTATCCAGACCAAGGAAGGGCGGGGCCGCCCTCCTGTCTCGTGCTCCCTCCAGGGCAGACTCTCCTGAGTAGACGGTGGGCAGGGCTATCTGCATTCAAGGTCTTATTTGGGTTTCCTTCCCTCATCGGTGCTTTTAGCCAAATATCTATTGGCTAAATGAGTATGTGGCATGAATCCCTGATCCCTGTGTCCACAAGAATTATTCACCCAGACACATCTGTGCTCTGCAGATGAGCTGTGCTTGAGGGTCAAAGGCCACCTGGAGCCCAGAGAGAACCCTCCCAGGTGGTGGAATGGACTTGCATCCTCTCCTGGAGAGATCATTCTGAGACTTGGAAAAGAAGATGGGCTGCAGCAATCCCACTACAGGGCATATACCCTGAGAAAACCATAATTCAAAAAGAGTCATGGACCACAGTGTTCACTGCTGCACTATTTACAATAGCCAGGACATGGAAGCCACCTAAGTGTCCATCGACAGATGAATGGATAAAGAAGATGTGGTACATATATACATTGGAATATTACTCAGCCATAAAAAGAAACGAAACTGAGTTATTTGCAGTGAGGTGGATGGAACTAAAGTCTGTCATACAGAGTGAAGTAAGTCAGAAAGAGAAAAACAGATACCATATGCTAACACATATATATGGAATCTAAAAAAAAATGGTTGTGAGGAACCTAGGAGCAGGACAGGAATAAAGACGCAGACGTAGAGAATGGACTTGAGGACACGGGGAGGGGGAAGGGTAAGCTGGGACGAAGTGAGAAACTGGCATTACTACCAAATGTAAAATAGATAGCTAGTGGGAAGCAGCCACATAGCACAGGGAGATCAGCTCAGTGCTTTGTGACCACCTAGAGGGGTGGGATAGTGAGGGTGGGAGGGAGACGCAAGAGGGAAGAGATATGGGGATATATGTATATGTACGGCTGATTCACTTTGTTATAAAGCAGAAACTAACACACCATTGTAAAGCAAGTATACTCCAATAAAGATGTTAAAAAAAAAAAAAAAGACGGGCTGGAACCACGCAGCCACTCAACTGTAAATAGTTCCGTGGTAGATCTATATTCCCGGGAGGGGGACAAAGGAAGAAGGGGGAAGTGTACCCCTCTGCCAGGGCTGCCGTAACAAAGTGGCTTAAGCCACAGAAAAGTATTTTCCCACAGTTCCGGAGGCTGGAAGTACAAAATCAAAGTGTTGGCAGGGTTGGTTCCTTCTGTGAGCTTCAAAGGAGAATCTGTTCCTTGTCTCTCCCCTGGCTTCTGAGAGTTTGCTGGCAATCTTTGGTGTTCCTTGGCTTGTAGAAGCTTCACCCCGATCTCTGCTTTCGCCTTCACATGGCGTTCTCCTGCCTATGTGTCTGTGTCCAAATTTCCCCCTTTTGTAAGGACACCAGTCATACTGGATTAGGACCACCCTACTCCAGTATGACCTCATCTCCTTAGAACTTTTCTCCATCTTATAGTAAATACTTATTATTGTCTGTTTCCTCCCCCTAGAATGTAAACTTCACAAGGAAGAGACATGGAGTGAATAAATGTTTCTGGGCAGTCCTGGACCCTGGTGCTGGCTGGCGTGTCCTTGTTGAGGACCAGGGTGGACATGTCTGAATCCTCTCCCTGGAGAAACTGGGAGACTATCCTGGCCCCGGATGGGCAGGGCTGGGGGCACCACTCCTTTCTGCACCCCAATCGTAGTGGCAACCGAACCCAACTCTCTCCTTCCTCTCTTGGAAATCAACTGCAAATATCTCCCCAGATCATCACAGAGATGTCACTCAAAAGAGCAGGAAAGCAGGGCCCCCCACCCAGGTGGCCTCAGGCAGGGGGTCTGCAGTGCTACGGTGTCACTCTGGAAGGGACGGCTTGAGCAGTCCCTGTCGGGAACCAGAGACAAGGGCCCCATCGGTCCATCTGCTTGCAGTGATGGGGCGAGGGATGGCTCAGGTGCACTGAGGGGGTATTCCTCAGGGTTTCCAGAACACTTAGCGAAGCAAGAATCCAAGGCTGGCTCAACCACTGCCAGCCCTCCTCTCATGCACTCTGAGTTTCATACTGAAAAAAAAAAAAAACCTTCAGTGTGATGGGGACCTCTTGGCCCCCAGCCTCACCATATCAGGCCAGTGTGTGAGCAGGATGCAAACTACCTCAGGAATAAACAAGAAAGGGAATTTAGGGCAGGGAATTGGTTGCCCAAGTGACAGCAAATGTGAAACGTAGGATGGGATGGTGAGAAAGCAGAGATCAGAAGAGCAAGAAGCCAGGACCACCTCCAGGCTAGAGGAGCAATAGGGGGAGGTAGGTGGACAGGAGCCCAAGGACCCCTGGATGGAAACCGACCACAGCTACCCCTCCGGCAGGAGCTGGGCTGTGAGGAGGGGGCAGCCACTGCCGGGGCCAGCGACAGAAGGGATGTCCCCACACTGCCTCCTTTTCCTCCCACCCTCTGCTCTCCTGCAGTGGTGCCCACAGGCCAGACCCAGACGGAAGCCCGCTGACCCAGCATCCGGGCACATAAGCCCGGGAGACATGCATCACAGATTCCAATTTTGCAGGATTGCAGGTACACACGGGGGTAAGCAGAACAGCATCGCCCAAAGACATCCACATCCTGATCCCCAGAACCTGTGATGCCTTAGGTTGCTTGTCAGAGGTAGACACAACCTTCAGTAGACACTGGCTCCAGCTCAGCTGGATGCTTCCCAGAGCTCCAACCCACCACCCAGGCACCACCTGCTCTTCCCTCGGCCTAGAAAGTCCTTCCCCAGATCACCTCGTGGCTGGCTCTTCCTCACTCCCATTTCAGAGCCAGTGGCGCTTCCCATACAGACCTTCTCTGCCCATCCTACCTACCGCAGCCCCATCCCCATGCCGGTCATCCTCCATCACATGACTCTAGTTCTGCTCTGTGGACACGCGTATCACTGTGTGCAATGGCTAAAGTGAAACTCTGATGGATGATGTGATGTCCAAATCTCCAGGGTACCCACCGACCGTCAACACTGCAGCTGAGGTCCCTCTCTGTTACGGGGAGGCAGAAGTCCAGGAGGTGAGGCGTTCCTAACTAGATCAGCCTTCATTATTCATGCAGCCGGTCATTTCTTATTTAGCACCTAATATGTGCCAGGCATGGCGCTGGGCAACAGCAACTCTGTGTGGAAAGACACACAGATCCTTCAGCCCTGGAGTTCACAGACTAGGTGCAATTAGTGTGGGAAGTCAAAATGGAGCAGCAGGGAAAATCCCAAGTACATTTTGCAGACAGTCCACCACAAGGGAGGGGACCAAGACTCCCACCCTTAAGTATGGGCTGCGTTGCAACTTCCTCTCCAAAGAGGACGGTGCGGATGGCAGGGGATGGCGTAGCTTCACAGTGGGGAAACCTAGCAAGCACTGGCTGCCACCACGTCACCAAGGTCAACATCAACAGTGATAAAACAGTGTTGGTCATGGGTACTCTCGGTATGATGTGATGAAAATGACACTCCACCTCTGTGGTCTGCCTCCCAAAAACTTATAACCCCAGTCTAATCAGGAGGGGGGGAAAATCTGGCAAATTCCAGTGGGGAGACATCCACAAAATACCTGACCAACACTCCCCCCGAAACCCATCAAGGTCACCAAGAACAAGGAATGTCTGAGAAACTGTCACAGCCTGAGGGGACATGATGACTAAATGTGATGTGGTATGCTGGGTGGAATCCTGGGATGGAAAAAGGACGCTAGGTGAAAACTTTAAAAAATCTGAATTAAGTATGGAGTTTCATTAATAATAATGTATCCATATTGGCTCATCAATTACATCAAATGCAATTTACTAATGCAAGGTGTTAATAATGGGGGAAAGTGGGTGTGGAGTGGTGGGGAACTTATATGGGAAATCTCTGCTCCATTTTTCTATAAATTTAAAACTGATCTAAAAAATAAAGTCTAAAGTAAAAAAAAAAACCAAGAAAAAGAAAAAATAAAGTCTACTCATTAAAAGAGTGGATCTTCTGATGAGATGGAGGAACGTCTTTGGGGGTGGAAGGCTGCACATCCCTCCTGCAAACAGCATCAAGTGGCTTTAAATAGTTATGTTTGGATACAGGTGATAGAATATGGAGCCACGTTGCACCTGTACCCACGGGAAGCAACAGAGGACGCTGGCCATGGAGCTGGATAAAACCAAATCAAATGTCCTTTCAAAACACATAGAGGTTTCTGCTCACACAGGAAAAAAAAAAGGTAACCAGGAATACTAGCTCTTCTGTAGGTTTACAGGAATTGATGCTTGGCTGAGGCAGGCTGCATTAAAGGAATACTTCCCAATCACAGAGTATTTTCTCCAGGGAACCGTGAGGGAAGTAGAGGGGTGGAGGGCTTGGGGGAAGCGCTCAGAGGTTCATTTGATTGCTTTTGTCAAAGACTTGCACCAGACCTGAGGAAATTTCCTAGTTCCAGTGGTCAATTTGGTCAATGAGATCTATAATGTCATCATAATAAATATGTCAAAATAAGTAAATAAATACATCACAATAATGACATAAAAATGATTTAATGGAGCGGCTGGGGTTTCTGACAAATACCAACCTAAAAGGTCAAACAAAGAGTCATTCCCAAGAGCATCAACTTTGCAGGTTACCCTCGATTAATTTCATCAACCACCCATCAGAAATCTGTTGCAAAGGCTCCCATGGCAGATCACCATTTGGGCAGACCTTTGGAAAGAAAGCCTCCCGTTTCCTCTGGCTCAATTTCTGCCTGCATCAGGGAACTACAGACGTCTAATCCCACAGTAGAAATAAAATCTGCACTCAGGAAAAAAGGACATGTCTGAATCTCCATGATACTTGAGTGTCTGAAAGAAACTCTGTTCTCTATTTCTGTTTCACAAAGGACCCATAATGCATGAAGCTGACAAAGCAAGGATTAAGGTTGAGCTTCCTATAGCCTCAAACAATGTTGCTTACACTGGGGATTTGGGGAGGCCACCAAAATCCTGCCCAAGTGTTGACCTTTGGCAGAGTTTCTCTTCAGCACCACTCTCTTCTCTTTCTCCCTGGTGCTGGGGAAGGAGTCTTGGGCTTAGAATGATCTGACAGACGTTTGTTGAGTGCCTACTGTGTGCCAGGCACTGTTCTAGGATCTTGAAATCTGGGTTCAAATCCCAGACCCACCAGTCCTAGCTATGGACCTAGCTGTGGACCCTTAATATCTGAGCCTCACTCTCCGCACCTGTAAGGGGGGTTATTTGTTCTACCTTCTTCATGGGGATATTTTGATAATTCACAGGGATAATATACAGCATAGAACCTGGCACAAAGTAGGTGCTAAATAAGCGTTGCATTTAATAGGATCTGCTTCCAACACCCCCTGAAAACTCCTCCCACATTGGCACCTTTCAAGACTATTCAAAACGGCCCCATCCAGGTCTACTCTCCACAGATGCTCCATATTCTGAGACAATCCAACCACTATCAAACTTGTGCATTAAAGAACATTCTGGAAAACGAATACAATACAGCGTTGGTATTATTTAAAGAATGGCTTAATAGGGCACCTTCCCAGAATTGCTTAGGTTTAAACTTCCACTCATCCTTTAAGGGCCAGTTCAAACGTCACCTCCTCTGAGATGACTTTTCCTCCATTGTATCCTCTTCTTTCTTCTGCTACACTTGGGCTCTTGTCCTAAAACTGTACAGAGCGCCACCTACTGACTGAGTTCGCTGTCCCCGCATCTGTCTCTTGCACCAGAGTTCTGAGCATCTTGGGTGACAGAGAGAACCCTGCTTCTAAAAAGACCATAAAAAGTCAAGCCAATTGTTTAGACTCGCTGAGACAGGCAACAGGGAACCACTAGGTGGTGATGAAAGCGGTATTTTAAGATTAGTCTGGCAGCTGGTAGCAGAATGGATTAGTGGGGAGAGACCACAGTCAGAGGCCGTGTGGTGGCCACAAGGAATTTCTAGGAATGAGCCTGCCAGGAATACAGTCCTCAGCCAGCACGGCCCTCCTGGCCAGCAGCAGGAAGACTCACAGGCACAAAGTAAGACACACTTTTTAAGCAAAAACCACACCCAAACACCCAAATATACAGGTTTCTGCTCCAAACGAGCCATACTGAGAATTAGGGAAACTTCTTCATCAAATAAATGTAGCCACTTTGAAACCTCTGAACTTATTCCCTACATGGTATCACTACTCAACATGTATATTTGATTAAGAGAATGAAAAGACAAGCCACAGACTGGGAGAAGATATTTGCAAAGCACATAACTGATAAAGGATGGGTATCTAAGATCTACAAAGACCTCTTAACACACAGCAATAAGAAATAACAACCCAATTTTTAAAATGGGCCAAAGATCTGATCAGACACCTCACCAAAAAAGAGATAAGATGGAAAATAAGCCTATGAAGAGATGCTCCACATCATATGTTCTTAGGGAGTTGCAAATTAAAACAACAGTGAGGGCTTCCCTGGTGGCGCAGTGGTTGAGAGTCCGCCTGCCGATGCAGGGGACACAGGTTCGTGCCCCGGTCCGGGAAGATCCCACATGCCGTGGAGCGGCTGGGCCCGTGAGCCATGGTCGCTGAGCCTGCGCGTCCGGAGCCTGTGCTCCACAATGGGAGAGGCCACAACGGTGAGAGGCCCACGTACCACACACACACACACAAAAAAAAAACAGTGAGAAACTACTGCACACCTATTAGAGGAGCTAAAATCCAAAACACTAACAACAAAATATCTGTGAGGATACGGGGCGGCGACAGGAGCTCTTATTCTTTGCTGGTGGGGATGCAAAAGGGTGCCATCACTTGCAGCGATAGTTTGGCAGTTTCATACAAAACTAAACATAGGGGCTCCCCTGGTGTTACAGTGGTTGAGAATCTGCCTGCTAATGCAGGGGACACGGGTTCGAGCCCTGGTCTGGGAAGATCCCACATGCCGCGGAGCAACTAGGCCTGTGAGCCATAACTACTCAGCCTGCGCGTCTGGAGCCTCCACAACAAGAGAGGCCACAACAGTGAGAGGCCCGCGCACCGCAATGAAGAGTGGCCCCCGCTTGCCACAGCTAGAGAAAGCCCTCGCACAGAAACGAAGACCCAACACAGCAAAAATAAATTAATTAATTAATAAAAAACTCCTACCCCCAACATCTTCTTTAAAAAAATAAATAAATAAAAGAAACATAGTCTTACCATAAGATCCAGCAATCACGTTCCTTGGTGTTTACCTAAAGGAGATAAAAACTTAAGCCCACAAAAAATACACACACAGATGTTTATGGCAGCTTTATTCCCAACTGCCAAAACTTGGAGGCAATCAAGATGTCCTTTGGCAGGTGAATGGATAAATAAACGGTGGTTCATCCAGACAATGGAATATCATTCAGTGCTGAATAGAAATGAGCTATCAAGCCATGAAAAGACGTGGAGGAACCTTAAATGCATGTTACCAAGTGAAAGAAGCCGATCTGAAAAGGCTACATTCTGTGATTCCAACTCTATGACATTCTGGAAAACGCAAAACTATAAGGATAATAAAAAGATCAGGGGTTACCAGGGGTTTGTGGGGGAGGGAGGGAAGGATGATTAGGTGGAACACAAAGGATTTTTAGGGCAGTGAAGCTATTCTGTATGATGCCGGCATGGTGGACACGTGTCATTATGCATCGTCCAAACCCAGAGAATGTACAAAAGAAAGAGTGATCCCTAATGTATACTGTGGACTTCAGTTAATAAGAATGTATCTTTTTTTTTTTTTTGCAGCACGTGGGCCTCTCACTGTTGTAGCCTCTCCCGTTGCAGAGCACAGGCTCCGGACACGCAGGCCCAAAGGCCATGGCTCACGGGCCCAGCCGCTCCACGGCATGTGGGATCTTCCCGGACCGGGGCACGAACCCGCGTCCCCTGCATTGGCAGGCGCACTCTCAACCACTGTGCCACCAGGGAAGCCCAAGAATGTATCTTTATCATACTAAGTGAAGTAAGTCAGACAGAGAAAGACAAATATCATATGATATCACTTATATGTGGAATCTAAAATATGACACAAATGAACTTATTTACAAAACAGAAACAGACTCACAGACTTTGAAAACACACTTATGGTGACCAAAGGGGAAAGGTGAGGGGGGGAGGGATAAGTTAGGAGTTTGGGATGAACATATACACTCTACTATATATAAAATGGATAACCAACAAGGATCTACTGTATAGCACAGGGAATTCTACTCAATATTCTGTAATAACCTATATGAGAAAGGAAACTGAAAAAGAATGGATATGTGTATGTGTATCTGAACCACTTCGCTGTACACCTGAAACTAACACAACATTGTAAATCAACTATACTCCAATATAAAATAAAAGTGAAGTTTAAAAAAGAAAGAATGCATCTTTATTATTGGCTCATCAATTGTAACAAATGTGCCACACTAATAATGCCAGGTGTTAATAATGGGGAAACTGTATGTAGGGGAGTAATATGGGAATTTCCTGTAATTTCCACTCAATTCTTCTGTAAACCTGAAACTGCTCAAAAAAAATCTTAATATTTTTTAACTGTATATTTGGATACTCTTTGTATCAGTCAGGATAGACTATTCATGTTGTGGTAACAAGTGAATTCAAACCTCGATGGCTTAACAGGCACATGAAAAGATGCGCAACATCGCTAGGTATCAGAGAAATGCAAGTCAAAACCATAATGAGGTATCACCTCACCCTGTTCAGAATGTCTACCATCAAAAAGTCTGCAAATAATAAATGCGGGAGAGGGTGTGGAGACGAGGGAACCCTCGTGCACTGTTGGTGGGAATGTAAATTGGTGCAGCCACTATGGAAAACAGTATGGAGGTTCCTTAAAAAACTGAAAATAGAGCTACCATGTGATCCAGCAATCCTACTTCTGGGCTATCAGGAAAAGACAAAAACTCTACGTCAAGAAGATACATAAACCCAATGTTCATAGCAGCACTATTTACAATAGCCAAGACATAGAAAGTACCCATCCACGGACAATTGGTTTAAGAAGATGTGGTGTGTATTTTTAAAATGGAATATTACTCAGCCATAAAAAAAGAATGAAATACTGCCATTTACAGCAACATGGATGGACCTAGAGAATATTATACTTAGTGAAGTGAGTCAGATAGAGAAAGACAGATACTATATGATATCACTTATATGTAGAATCAAAAAATAATACAAATTGAAACGAGCAGGGCCCTGAGGGGCCCTCCCATGTACAAAGGCCCTTCCATGTGCCCTGTCTCTCGTTTGTAGAAAAGCTGTAGTCTCCCAGGCCTCCCCTGAGTCACTGAAGAGCAGGCTCAGGCAGTTCATGGTTAGGGCAACAGCATCACAGAATCTTCAGTTCCTCCCGGAAGGACTTAGATAACAGTGTCTGACGCACATTCCTGAGTTGTTCTGCAGATACCAGAACAGCCACCAGAGGGAAAAAGCTAATGGCATGATAACCAGACTACACCATGACACAAGCTGCTCCATCTAGAGCAGTACTGAATCCGTGGCTTGCACAGTTCCAGGAACTGGCCTCAAGAAAATGGGAACAAACCAACGCTGGAGTTGAAGATTAAGTGTGCTTAAAACAATCAAGGTGACGCTGACCAGACCACCATACAGCCAGTTTCAAGATGACTATCAGAACTGACCGTGCTATTCTGCATGTAGCCCTCACCTGCACACCCTGGAAGCTTTCCTTTAAAAGCTCTTGCCCCCTGATCGGCGATGGGGAGATCATTTGGGGGATGCTAGCCTGCCATCTTCCCGGGGTCACCAACTTCCTGAATAAAGCATTTTTCTTTTTCCACCACCCCTTGTCTCTCAAACATTGAATTTTTGAGAGACTATGGGCAGCCAAACCTGAGTTCAGTTCCGGCTCAGGCTCGTAACGAAATGACTCTAGATACAAAACACAGACAGACTCACAGACACAGAACAAACTTCTGGTTACCAAAGGGGAAAGGGGGAGGGATAAATTAGGAGTTCAGGATTAACAGATGCAAACTACTATACATAAAATAGATAAGCAACAAGGATTTACTGTACAGCACAGGGAATTATATTCAATATCTTGTAATAACCTATAAAGGAAAATAATCTGAATACACACACACACACACACACATACACAAATCACTTTGCTGTACACCTGACACTAAAACAATATTGTAATTCAACTATACTTCAATTTAAAAAAAACCCACCCTCAATGGCTTAAGATGACCAAGGTTTAATTCCCACTCACACTACCTGCCTCTGCCAGGCCAGCAGTGGGCACTGCTCTGTGCAGTCACTGGACAAAGACTCTCACTTTAACCAAACTTGAGACTGGCTCCTCTGAGCCCTCCCTCCTCTTGACGGTGGCCATGTCCTTGCCACACCTGTGTAGCCCAATTACAGGAAGAATCTTGCTAAGTCAGTTCAGAGGCATCCCACCCCACCCTGGAGAGCTGATCACCCTCCATATCCAATCAAATTCCTCGTGCCCACGCTTGCTGTCTAATCAGTCCGGCCTGCCCTCAGCAAGAATCTGGTTTGGACAGTCTAGCAAGAATCCCCCTACCCTCACTGTCTCCTTTGGGCAATTTGCCATCTATCGACACCACGCCCACTCTGTTCCTTGGCTGTAAACCTCCAGCTATCTTTACTGTATTGGGAATGGAGCCCAATTCTACCCTGGGATCTCTCTTCCCCCACTGCAATGGTTTCTGAATAAAATCTCTCTCCACCACTTTAACCAGTGTCTGGCTCTGGTACTCTCTGACACCACTCAGAGGCTGGGCGGATGGGTGGCCTTTTTTTTTTTTAATGTTTATTTATGTATTTATTTGGCTATGCCGGGTCTTAGTTGCTGCATATGGGATCTTTTTTAGTTGCGGCATGCAGGATCTAGTTCCCTGACCAGGGATCAAACCCAAGCCCCCTGCATTGGGAGCGTGGAGTCTTACCCACTGGACCAGCAGGGAAGTGCCTCATGGGTGGGTTTTGTTTGTTTGTTTGTTTGTTTTTTGCGGTATGCGGGCCTCTCACTGTTGTGGCCTCTTCCTGTTGCGGAGCACAGGCTCAGGACGCACAGGCTCTGCAGGATGTGGGATCCTCCCGGACCGGGGCACGAACCGGTGTCCCCTGCATCAGCAGGCGGACTCCCACCCACTGCGCCACCAGGGAAGCCCATGGGTGGGTTTTGACAGAGCCTTTCACGCATCCTGCTCGCCCCTACACCATCCCTCCTCCAGGTGGGAGCCCTTGACTTGAAAGAAAACGATGACTGGATTGGACAACACAAAAGCCTACCACATCGCTAAAGTCAGAATACAAAAATAACAAAAGAAAGAAACAAACAAAAAACACCAAAGACAACAAGTGGGGAAAAACATTTGCAGTCAAGCATGACAAAAAATTGTTAAACTTCACCAGAAATTAAGTCAATGCAAGCAGACAGCCATATTTCAACTATCAAATTATCTTTTTAAGGCAATGCCCAAAGTTGGCAAAGGAACGGAGAACTGGGCATGCTTACCCAGAGCTGGCAGTGTAAACTGGCAGGAAAATTTCACAAAAGCATCACAAACTTAAAACATAGTCATGTCTTTTGAACCCACCCATTCACTTGTAGCTTGCTCTCCCAAAGACTTATCTACAGGAATATGCAACAGACATTTTATGTTTAAAAAAAAAACAAAAAAAGAATGTTTAAAAGGAGGAAAAAATAAAACATCATACAAATGGCCAGCAGCAATGTTTTAAAGAGGAGAAAACGAAACATGGTAAGTGAATAGAACACACCTCTATAATATCAACAGAATACTATACCACTTTTAAATATTGCATTAAAAATTACAGGTTCATGGAAAGGTCCCATTAATTTGAAATTGTTAGAAAACAATGTTTATGTGTGCATATTTGTAGTTTTGGGGGAGGAAGAATCCACCACTTTCATCAGTTTTTCAAAAGCGTTGATAATTCTTTTTATGGTTAAATATCTAATGACATGAAAAGATGCTGCCATGTATTTATTCTACATTATTACAAAAAACAACAGTTTTCAAAGGTAAACAAATTCTAGTATTGACAAAAATCGTCTTTATGTACATTCACATAATGTGAACAATGAGCATGTGCAGATATACTCATCAAAATGTTAACAATGGCTGCCTATGACTCATACATTGGTTCAGAGATGACTTTTATCTTCTCCATTTTACTCAGTTGTATTCTCTAAATTTTCTACAGCTAAACATCTATTACTTTTGAAGTAAGAAGCTTTCTATTACACTTAGGCTGAAACTAGCCAGCTGCATAAATGCACAAAGTTTCGCACTGGTTAGGAAAAGAGGAGAAATATTTTTTAAATATTTCTTTTCTTTTCTTTTCTTCAGCTGGTCTGGTCCCTTTCGGGGGGAGGGGAAGAGTCCTCTGTTTCCTATAGGTGAATTCTGTTGCCACTTTCTAGAGAGAATTACAAACGAGTCCAGGGCACGATGCGTTTCTATACATCAAATCTTGATTTTGAACTGTTGTGATAGCTGCTACTCAGAGGTCTCCAAGCGCGCAGTGGCAAATGCTATTGTAAATCCAAGAATTCCGTGTTCTAAGTCAATTATTTTCCAATCCTAAAATTGTTTAAAAAACAAAGTACCTTTATCTTCTTTATGGTGCTTAAATTCATTAACATTTCATTTATTCCTGTATCCCTGGCTACACATTAAATTTACTAGGGTTTTTTTTTTTTAAACAATGCCTGTGACCCAATTAGGGGTAAGGTCTAAGGAGTGTGTGCTTTTTAGAGACTCCCAGGCTATTGTGATACACATCTAGGATTGAGATGCCTTGATTTATTCATTTGCCAAGTAGTCATTAAGCCCCCGAATTCGTTTCCTAGGGCTGATTCAACAAATTACCAAAAAAGTAATGGCCTAAAACAATAGAGATTTATTCTCTCACAGTTCTGGAAGGCAGAGCTCCAAAATCAAGGTGTTATCAGGGCCTCCAGGGGATATCCATTCATTGCCTTGCCCAGCCTCTGGTGGTACCAGGCTTCGTTGGTTTGTGGCTGCATCCCTCCCATCTCAGCCTCCATCTTTACGTGGCCTGCTCCTCTGTGTGTCTATCTTTTTTTTTTTTTAACATCTTTATTGGAGTATAATTGCTTTACAATGGTGTGTTAGTTTCTGCTTTATAACAAAGTGAATCAGCTATACATATACATATGTTCCCATATATCTTCCCTCTTGCGTCTCCCTCCCTCCCACCCTCCCTACCCCACCCCTCTAGGTGGTCACAAAGCACCGAGCTGATCTTCCTGTGCTATGCCGCTGCTTCCCACTAGCTATCGATTTTACGTTTGGTAGTGTATATACGTCCATGCCACTCTCTCACTTTGTCCCAGCTTACCCTTCCCCCTCCCCCTCCCCATATCCTCAAGCCCATTCTCCAGTAGGTCTATGTCTTTATTCTCCTCTTGCCCCTAGGTTCTTCATGACCTTTTTTTTTCCTTAGATTCCATATATGTGTGTTAGCATACGGTATGTGTTTTTCTCTTTCTGACTTACTTCACTCTTTATGACAGACTCTAGGTCCATCCACCTCACTACAAATAACTCAATTTCGTTTCTTTTTATGGTTGAATACTATTCCACTGTATATACGTGCCACATCTTCTTTATCCATTCATCTGTCGATGGACACTCAGGTTGCTTCCATGTCCTGGCTACTGTAAATACAGCTGCAATGAACCTGTCTTATACGGACACGTCATTGGATTGAGGGCCTGCCCAGATAATCCAGAATGATCACCTCTTCTCAAGATTCTGAGTTACCTCTGTAAAGACCCTTCTTCCAAACAGGGTCACATTCACAAGCTCCAGGGATTCGGGTGTGGACGCGTCCTTTGAGGGGCCACCCTTCAACTCACTACAGCATCTATTTCCACATGCCAGATAGTCTGCTAGTGCTGTGGACGCTGCTTTTTACGGAGCTTTCAGTCCACTCAAGGCAAGAGAGCTGAAAGATGGGGTGGGGGGTAAGGAGAGTGCGCAGCAGGGGCATCTCCTCGTGCCTCACAAAGAGCCCAGTGTCGTGGACAAGAGCGTGGACCCGAAAGGCAGAGTGCTTTGGCTACTTACTGGTTCTGAGACCTGGGAGAATCACTGAAACTGTGCCTCAATTTACACATCTGTTGAATGGGAATGATAATAGTTATCTCCCTCCTAGGGCTCTAAGATTTCTGACCTTTAAAAGTGTGTTTTCCCACAAAGACTTACAATGGTGTCAGGCACTGAATGATTTGGTTTTTCAAGAAGTTGTTCAAATAAATAAGAAACACAATCACACAAAACCGCCCTCAGAGACATACTACAACATTTCCACGTGTTCTGTCTTTTATGTCTCAATAAAACGTTTTACAGAAGGAAAGTAACCACCCTGAACTGAGTCTGGTGGGAAAAATCTACTTATACGGCTTAGAAACAGAGGCAACTGTTAGCATCACTGACCTGTCCTCCCCCTCCCCCTCCCCCTTCTCCTCCTTCTTCTCTAACTTGAATAAGACACCTTCAGCACAATAAAAGATTTAGCCTGGTTCGTGTTTCACGGATCCATAAAATGACACACGACTTGGTGACTTTTCCTCTATTACCACTGCTTGTTCCTTAAGGTTCAGCTGCTAAATCTCACAAAAAGCAACGAGTTAGTCACGTTAGTTGAAAGGGTGATCCCTTCTTCTGCTCAACCCGTTATAATCACTTCTGGATTAGAGCAGGCCGAGAAAAACTCCTGAAACAGTGAATCCAGATGTTCAAACATGGTAACACTTCACAGTCAACATTTAACTTTGATGTCGATTTCACCTTCAACTGGGCTACAGTCATGTGGGGTGTGTCTATTTCTTTCAAGAACTTTTCACAGAAAAATCTCAAAAATCGATGAACAAAAGTTTGTTTTTACCATGCTTTTCATTATATACGACAAATGTAAATTTAGGGTTTGGCTTTTCTATCCTATGGAGAAGCACAGACTCCCGTTTCTATGGTGCAGCCCGGAGCTTCTCTCTGCCTCTGTACCAACTTTCAGGTGAGAATGAGCTCTGCATTGTGGTTTCTGACCACACAGAGTGGCACCTTATTTTCTCAGAGGTTTGGGTCCCAACGGCCAGACAGAAATCACTGAAGAAACAACCTCATCTCAACTAGCTGGTTGCACGTGGTTTCCCACACCAAGAGTCCATCATCCGGCTTTCATTTCTCTTGGTTTCATTTTATCTGTTCTGAACACTTTCAAATTGGCTTATTTTTCTAATCCATTCTCGTTTTGTTGGGCAATGCAACTCATTATCTTGTGGTTTCCATCTTTTTTTTTAAGATTTAATTTTATTTATTTTTGGCTGCGTAGGGTCTTCGTTGCTGCGCGCGGGCTTTCTCTAGTTGCAGCGAGTGGGGGCTACTCTTCTTTGCAGTGCACGGGCTTCTCATTGTGGTGGCTTCACTTGTTGCGGAGCACAGGCTCTAGAGCGCAGGCTCAGTAGTTGTGGCACATGGGCTCAGTAGTTGTGGTGCACGGGCTTAGTTGCTCTGTGGCACGTAGGATCTTCCCGGACCAGGGCTCGAACCGGTGTCCCCTGCATTGGCAGGTGGATTCTTAACCACTGCGCCACCAGGGAAGTCCCTTGTGGTTTCCATCTTTATTACTCACATTTCCTCACAATGAGTGTTCATTAAAATATTTTGAATTAAGACTTTTCTGCCTTCCTAACCGAGCCCATTGAGTCTTCCCATACTGACACATTTTTAATTCTTATCACAGAACTTCAGGCAGTTGGTACATTATATTCTATTAAAAACCCTATTCCGCCCAAGGTTGTCACAATTCAGAGATAACAGCTTTCCGCAGGATGTTTTGTTAGGGATATATTCACAGATTCACTTTGTTAGCCTGACAAATACAGTCCATGAGCTGGTATTTCACACCTCATTTGATCTCACAATTCAACAACAACAAAAAAAGTATAAAAAGAAGCAATTATTTATTTAGATTCTGGAAGCGATTTTAGAGGGATATTGGATAAGCATAAATTGTCATGCCAGCAACAATCCCTGTCCTTCTAACAGCCCAGGGAAGGGCAAAAATGGAAAGTGAAGTCAGAGAAGAAGACGATGCTGCAATGTCTGATACTTATGTAACTCTGGTTATGTAACTACTTTTTTTTCTCTTGTAACTTTTTTAATCTCTTCTAAAGAGAATGCAAAATTGATTCTCTCAGAACCAAAAGCGAAAACCACAGCCTGTGTTTTCCCTTCAATTTAAAACATCACCACTCCACCAGCCAGTATTTCAACCAAGCCAACTTCCCCTGTGCAGACCACGGAGACGGCCGTTAGAGAGCCACACAGGGACTTCTGAGGGTGTAAGTCCAGGCATCCCACTGGGGCTCCTCCAGCCCAACAAGAGGGTCAGCAGGACTGTCGTAACTTCCTGGCCACCTCTTGTTTCTGCCCTCCCATTTTCCCCCCAGAACCCTCTCCCGTACTCTAAGCCCAAGTCATTCAGGTGGGTCCACCCATCCCCTACTTTTTTTTTTTTTTTTTTTTTTTTTTTGCGGTATGCAGGCCTCTCACTGTTGTGGCCTCCCCCGTTGCGGAGCACAGGCTCTGGACGCGCAGGCTCAGAGGCCATGGCTCACGGGCCCAGCCGCTCCGCGGCATGTGGGATCTTCCCGGACCGGGGCATGAACCTGTGTCCCCTGCATCGGCAGGCGGACTCTCAACCACTGCGCCACCAGGGAAGACCCACCCATCCCCTACTTTTACAGCTGGCTACAGAGATTGGTTCAGAGTGAGTACAAGATCCGTGTTACTCCAGGCAGATCCGGTGATGAGCAGCCCTAGGACTTGCGCTGGATGTGATGGAGCAGAACAGCGTTCTCCCTGAGGTGACCAAGCCAGTAGGATTGATGCTGGGAAGACCTGCTGGAGATGAGGCCAACCCAGAGGAAAGACGAAGAGACAGGTTGCTAAGAATGCTGCATCCAGACACTTCTGGCACCCGTCCCCCCTGAATTTCTCCACGTGCACAAGCAGTCGAGGAGCCCTTTCTGCTTGGGCTTCAATCGTGTGGTACCTAAGGGCATCGGTCAGACAAAGTCCACCAGATAAACACCCCAGCAACCAAGAGGAAGTCTTCCAGCGGAGTCAAAACAGAGATCAAGGCACAACCCTGGACGCATCCCACCTTTAAGCAGCATGGCAAATACTGCTAGCTGAACACCCTTCTCCCTGACATCAAAGACTATCTCTCAGTACAAAGCCTGAAAATAATACCAGATATTCAACTTTCCAGACTACCCTGCTTCTTGAGCAAAGGCATGGGACTACTGATGAGATCTTAGACTTCCAAGGAAAGTCTTCTTTCCAGCTGGAAAGGTCTTCTTCCCTGGCCAAAAGAGAAGCCCCCCTCCCTTCTAGTCTTTGTATACAACTAGATAAGTTTGTGATGCCTGGAACTGCTGCAGCCACCTTGCAGCTGTGAGGAAACAAGCTGGAGGATGACAGCCAGTGAATTGGGCATGATACAGTAGGAAGACGGAATGCACCTGGGTGACACAATGGTGCTGCTGGATTAACCAACCACGGAGCCACCCACCTCCAAGCTTCTTGTCACATGAGATGACAAAATCCTATTGTTGCAGCCACTTTTAGGTGAGAATTCTAGTACCTGCAACTGAGCAAATATAAAAATCCTAGACTCTTTCCAGGTATCGACAGCTCAGGATAGGGGAGTGTTCAGACGGCAGATTCATATTTCCAGGGAAACCATGGGTCACATGAGGCTGCAGACTAAAAGCTCTGTCAAGGGATGTAGAGGACGATGACCGGAATGCTGAGTTGGGAGTGAGAGGAACCCAGATCACCTGATCAATATTCCTAACCAGAGGCTTTTGATCACTCAACCTGAGTCACTCTTTCCCTTTAAAAGAGCTCTTCAAAATCAGGCAGAACAGAGTTCTAGCTGAGGTTGGCTGAGGTCACCCAAGCAGAGACAGCCCTCAGCCTAGAAATCCATTAGAAAAGGCAAAAGCTCCACGCAATCTCTCCATTTCTCATGCTCCCACCCACCCACCCACCAGCTCCCTCATTCATTCACCCAGTGCCCCTTTGGTGTCCAACATCATGGACCTCAAAGGGTTTAAAAACAAGAAAAGAGGGACTTCCCTAGTGGTCCAGTGGTTAAGATTCCCGCCCTTCCATTGCAGGGGGCGCAGGTTTAATCCCTGGTCGGGGAACTAAGATCCTGCATGCTGCGCGGTGTGGCAAAAAAAGAAGAAAAAAAAAAAAAAGAAAGACAGAAACGAAAGAAAAGAGAACAGGTTATGACACTAGAAGATGATAAGTGAAAGATCTAAACAGGGCTCTTTGCCAGCCTGAGGAGTTAGGGGTCTCATCCTGGCTGAAGCGGGAGCCATTGGTGGTTTTAAAGCCGGGGGAACTGCATGGCCAGCCTTGCTCAGTCAAAAGGGAAGAGAAGAGAGGCCAAGAGACTGTAGAAAAGACTGTGGCCACAGGGCTGAGAGCTCGTTCCGCCTGTGGGGAGCCCAGATGCAAGATTTTTTAGCAACAGCCTCCTTCTGCTTCCCAGGCAAGCTCAGCCCCGTAGAACCCAAGGCTGCTATCGGAGTTAGAGAGGACCTGCCAGCAGCGCCAAGTTCCCCAGCCTCACATCCCGAGCCCATATGCCAACACCCAGGTATGACAGCTGCAAAACAACTACTTCTAAGCGCCGGGAGACCATTACTGGACAGCTAGAGGCGCCCTCGGTTCACTCCTAAAAATGTACATTTCCCCCTTGCCTCTTAAATCATTTCTATTCTCCCCACTTCATTCTTCAGCTCTACGCTGCCAACAATAACAGTAACAATAATAAAATTTTTAAATAATGGTGATCAAACCCTGCACTGGGACAAACAGGAGTTCAGGTCATGTTTGAGATTGCCAACCTAATTAGGTCACTGATGTATAAAGAGCATAAAGGATAAAGCCCTCATCCTGCAGCACAGCCGATAATACATTCAGAAGCTGTAGGACGGAGCTGAGCTGATGAATTCAAAGGAACACGTCTCCCATGAAAGGCAGAGGCACCTAGAAAAGTGGTACAGATGAACCGGTTTGCAGGGCAGAAATAGAGACACAGAGGTAGAGAACAAACGTATGGACACCAAGGCGGGGAAAGTGGAGGTGGGGGAGGGTGGTGGTGGGATGAACTGGGAGATTGGGATTGACACGTATACACGAATATGTATACAGTGGATAACGAATAAGAACCTGCTGTATCAAAAAATAAATAAAATAAAATTTTTTTAAAAAGGGCACAAAAAAATAAAAATGCAGAGGCACCACTTTATTTATACACTCATTATTTTCCTACCAGCGTTTGCAACCATCCCCAACCCACCACTGCCGAGGCGCCTTGAGCATCTCAGCGCTTACCTGCTCTGTATGTCTGGGTGGTGACCCACGCAGGTGAGGGTGGCTGCTGTCTGAACACGGTCATTGTCAATTTCCTCCTGGACCGCCCACTGGTCTTCACTGCTGACTCTCACTGCGGTTATTTTCACACCTGCTGCTGCCTTAATTCTGTGGGGTAGAAAAAAAAAAAAAAAATATATATATATATATATGACCATTTTAGTTCAAAACAGGGAGCAAAAATAGGGAGCTAGCACAGCTCTCCCCTTTCCTCTGGGACGTGTAGGGAAGAGTGGCCATAATGCCTTTCCTTTGAAAACTAAGTGTCCTGTTACTTTTACAAGGGCCCCAAAGTAGGAGCCCCAGCGTTTTGCCATGTCTGTTAATTTTCTGTCTGATCGGTGTGTTGGGAACCAGATCGCTCTCTGTTTCAGGGGTCCCGTGGGACGGAGACGAGACAGATGTGTCTGGTAGGCGTGGATGGAATCTCGGGCCCGGTTCTTCCCCTGGGGATGAGGAAGGGTCCCCATGAGGTGGGAGGGTCTGAGACGCTACAGGGGCTATGCCAGCCCAGGAGATGGCACCATCCAGGGCACCAAGGGGGAGGCGGGCAGCACTGATCACACTGTGAAGAGGAAACAGTGGGACCACGCGGTCCTCAGAGGAGCAAAAGAAATACAGCATTCAGGCAGGCTAAAGTGGCCAAGTACTGCCTGGTACGGTGTTTGCAGAACTCAATTCCCCAAGGAAGAATCCAAGGCCCCAGCTGCTTCAGCCATTGAGCAAAGGCCAAAGAGAGTTCCCAGCCTGGATTGTCTGCCGTTTCTTCCCTGCTCCTAAAACTATCTTCATGTTGCTACTAACCAGAATACATCTCCTCTGTGACCACAGGGATTGCAAGGCAGCATCCAAGTTCTCTGACAATGGCCTTAGGACTTGCCCAGATGCTGTGGACTTGTCTGGAGAACAATCAGGAGGAAGACAGGGTCATGGAAAGCCAAGCTGCTTGCTGTGTTTAACTAAATGTAAGTAATATGAAAAGGGTGTCACTGGACTTCCAGGTGCATGAACTAATGCTGCAGAGGGTCAGCACATGCTTGGCTGTGAAGGTACCTGAACCCCCTCTGCTTCCCAGAGGCCTGTGGACTAACGAGAAATGCCCAGTGAGGCTCTGGGCATCCTTTTCCAGAGAGAAGGCAAAAGGAATGCCACGATGCAAAAAAATGGTATGTGTGCAGGAGTTACAGGAGCATCAGCAAAGACAGATCCATCAAGACAGACATTCCACCGCCACCAAGAACTTAGAAGCAAATATTCCCTCCAAGAGATTTATTAATCAAATCCACACATAACAGCAAGGTCTAAGATGCAATTTAAAACATATGAATGAAGGTGAAAGGATACAATGGGAGGATATATCCACAAATCATATCTCTGATAAGGGTCTAGTATCCAGCATATATAAAGAGCTCTTGCAACTTAACAACAAAAAAGACAAATAACTCAATCTGAAAATAGATGTTTCTTCAAAGAACATATACGTGGCCAATAAGAACATGAAAAGATGCTCAGCATCATTAGTCAACAGGGAAATGCAAATCAAAACCATGAGATACCACATCACACCCACGAGGATGGCTATCATCAAAAAAGGGAAAATAATAAATGTTGACAAGGATGTGGAGAAATTGGAACCCCTGTATACTGCTGGTAGGAACGTAAGATGGTGCAGCTACTGCAGAAAACAGCTTTGCAGATGCTCAGAAAGTTAAACACAGAATTACTATATGACTCAGTAATTCTACTCTTGCATATAGACCCAAACGAATTGAAAACAGATACTCAGGCAAACCCTTGTACATGCATCTCATGATGGCACTGTTCACAACAGCCAAAAGGCAGAAACAACCCAAATGCCCATCACATGATGAAAGGATAAACAAAATGTGATATATACGTATCGTGGAATACTATTCAGCCACAAAAAGGAATGAAGTGCTGATACATGTTACAACGTGGATGAACCTCAAAAACATCATTCCAAGTGAAAGAAGCCAGACACAAAAGGCCATGTATTGTATGGTTCCATTTACATAAAATATCCAGAACAGGTAAATCCACAGAGATAGAAAGCAGATTAGTGGTTTCCAGGGGCTGGGAGGAGCAGAACGAGGAGTAGCTGCTTAGCTAACAGGTATGGGGCTTCCTTTTGGGGTCATAAAAATGTCTTGGAACTAGATAGAGGTGGTGTCTGCACAACACTGTGTACTAAACGCCAGTGAATTATTCACTTAGAAATGGTACATTTTATGTTATGTGAAATTTGCTTCAATTAAAAAAGAAAGAAAAGAAGAAAAAACAGGTGAATGGACCCTCCCAGGAGCGACTGAAACTTTAAAAAAGGATTTATCAAAATCCAAAAAGGACCCAAAGAAGGGAATCCCTAAAGTCAGAATTTCAAGCAGCAGGAGAGAATGTTCTGGACTCAAGGGTTGTCCTAAAGCCCCTGATTTTGCTGCCTACCATAAGGAACCCCGGGTGGAATTAGGGGACTCAAATACTTGCATATCTAATTAAATTTTTTTAAGTTTCTGCTTCCTGTATTCCCTTCTTATAGGACCTTACACAGATGTTAAGACACACACCTGCTCGCTCTTGCATTTGGCATTCCTGACCCCCTCCAGAGATTCAGGCGCCATTCCTTGTCCCAACTGGATGGTTTTTCCTGTTGAATTCTGGTGACTACATATGCTAACTCCTCAAAGCTTCCTTTCTTGCCATCACAAAGTTCCGGGAATTAATTTATGCAAGCCATGAATAGAGGCATCCCATTGTGTCCCTGTTTCCAGCCATTCCATCTTGCTGCCAAAGGGGCAACTGGAGAGAATGTTCCAGAATGCATGTCTCCATAAGCAGAGTCCTCCCACTGTCAAGAGCACCTCCTCATTTCTACCAATACTTGCCACTTTAATGGCTTATCACATTCTTCCACATACACGGATCACAGAGCAATTTGACCAAGCAGCCCCATGGTCAGGATGATTACTATTGTTCCCAATGTCCTGATGATCAAACTGTGACCCTCACACCCCCAGAGGGAGCGGCGAGCTGGAGGTCACAGAGCTAGACAGTGACAGAGCCAGGATTAGAAACCAGATCCCCTGACTCCAAAACCTGCCCCCCTTCCCTCCTACTCTGCCCCATGAAGAGAATTCCCTGCAGAGGATACAAAATTAATGCACAGAAATCTCTTGCATTCCTATTCGCTAATGATGAAAAATCTGAAAGTGAAATTAAGAAAACACTCCCATTTACCATTGCAACAGAAAGAATAAAATATCTAGGAATAAACCTACCTAAGGAGACAAAAGACCTGTATGCAGAAAATTATAAGACATTGATGAAAGAAATTAAAGATGATACAAATAGATGGAGAGATATATCATGTTCTTGGATTGGAAAAATCAACATTGTGAAAATGACTCTACTAGCCAAAGCAATCTACAGATTCAATGCAATCCCTATCAAACTACCAATGGCATTTTTCACAGAACTAAAACAAAAAAATTCACAATTTGTATGGAAACACAAAAGGCCCCAAATAGCCAAAGCAATCTTGAGAACGAAAAACGGAGCTGGAGGAATCAGGCTCCCTGACTTCAGACTATACTACAAAACTACAGTAATCAAGACAGTATGGTACTGGCACAAAAACAGAAATATAGATCAGTGGAACAGGATAGAAAGCCCAGAGATAAACCCATGCACATATGGTCATCTTATCTTTGATAAAGGAGGCAAGAATATACAGCGGGGAAAAGACAGCCTCTTCAATAGTGGTGCTGGGAAAACTGGACAGCTACATGTAAAAGAAAGAAATTAGAACACTCCCTAACACCATACACAAAAATAAACTCAAAATGGATTAAAGACCTAAATGTAACGCCAGACACTATCAAACTCTTAGAGGAAAACATAGAACACTCTATGACATAAATCACAGCAAGAGCCTTTTTGACCCACCTCCTAGAGAAATGGAAATAAAAACAAAAATGAACAAATGGGACCTAATGAAACTTAAAAGCTTTTGCACAGCAAAGGAAACCATAAACAAGACAAAAAGACAACCCTCAGAATGGAAGAAAATATTTGCAAATGAAGCAACTGACAAAGGATTAATCTCCAAAATTTACAAGCAGCTCATGCAGCTCAATATCAAAACAACAAACAACCCAATCCAAAACTGGGCAGAAGACCTAACTAGACATTTCTCCAAAGAAGATACACAGATAGGCAACAAACACATGAAAGAATGCTCAACATCATTAATCATTAGAGAAATGCAAATCAAAACTACAATGAGATATCATCTCACACCGGTCAGAATGGCCATCATCAAAAAATCTACAAACAATAAACGCTGGAGAGGGTGTGGAGAAAAGGGAACCCTCTTGCACTGTTGGTGGGAATGTAAATTGATACAGCCACTATGGAGAACAGTATGGAGGTTCCTTAAAAAACTAAAAATAGAACTATCATACGACCCAGCAATCCCACTACTGGGCATATACCCTGAGAAAACCATAATTCAAAAAGAGTCATGTACCAAAATGTTCATTGCAGCTCTGTTTACAATAGCCAGGACATGGAAGCAACCTAAGTGTCCATTGACAGATGAATGGATAAAGAAGATGTGGCACATATATACAATGGAATATTACTCAGCCATAAAAAGAAACGAAATTGAGTTATTTGTAGTGAGGTGGATGGACCTAGAGTCTGTCATACAGAGTGAAGTAAGTCAGAAAGAGAAAAACAAATACCGTATGCTAACACATATATATGGAATCTAAGAAAAAAAGGTCATGAAGAATCTAGGGGTAAGACGGGAATAAAGACACAGACCTACTAGAGAATGGACTTGAGGACACGGGGAGGGGGAAGTGTAAGCTGGGACAAAGTAAGAGAGTGGCATGGACATATATACACTACCAAACGTAAAACAGATAGCTAGTGGGAAGCAGCCGCATAGCACAGGGAGATCAGCTCGGTGCTCTGTGACCACCTAGAGGGGTGGGATAGGGAGGGTGGGAGGGAGACGCAAGAGGGAGGAGATATGGGGATATATGTATATGTATGGCTGATTCACTTTGTTATACAGCAGAAAGTAATACACCATTGTAAAGCAATTATACTCCAATAAAGATAAAGAAAGAAAAGAAAGAAAGAAAAGAAAGAAAGAAAGAAAGAAAAAGAAAGAAAGAAAGAAAGAAAGCGGTGTGTGCGTGTCAATCCCAAACTCCCTAACTATCTCTTCCCCAAAAGAAATACATTCTCATTATTTTTGCCTTGGTGGTTATGAAGCACCAGGCATTCCTACCTGCCTAGGAGAGCTGGATGCTTCTAAGGATGAAGGTCAGGGAGGTGGTGGAGTTAGTGATGATGACAATGAACTAACTGTGAGAGTTTGGATACCAATCACTGAACATCTGTGACTCATTTTCCTCATCTACAAAATGTGTGTAATAATAACATCTATCTATAGTGTAGTTTGTATGAAGATTAAGTGAATCACTGTATATAAAGTGCTTAGAAGAACACCTGGGACAAAGAAACTGATCAGTGTTAGCTATTATGATTTTTCTCACCATGAACTACTGCAGACTCTCCAGAGATCATACACTCAGGCATCAAGGCCCCTCCCTGTGAGATGTCCTTTGAAACTGCTCTAAGTCTCCACGCGGGACCCCAGCCACCTCCTCTCTAGATATGATTTCCCTGATCTTACTCCTTTTCCGTGGCAGGAAATTCCTCTCATATCCCAAGACGGAGCAAACCGTCCATTTGCCGTAGTAAATCCTTTTATTTTTTTTTCCATAAAGGTTACTCTACACTTGAACCCTCGACACTTTGGGTTCAAAGGACATCAGTGTGCACCTGACAAAGTCTCAGACATTTTCTGTGATTGTAGTTGACCAAAGAAATAATCCAATTCCGGTTCATGTCTAGTGTACTTCAACGTCCAGAAGTGGGACCAGCTTTAGAAGTGGCTCACCACAAAGGTTCAAATGATGTCCCCACTTCCCTAGGCACCTGACTCTGTTCAGGTCTCACATATGTGGGTTTTGTGCACCGATAGGCTGTCTTCTTGTGGTCACAGTGTGGCTGCCAACAGCTCTTGATCTCACCTCCTCATCCGCAAGGGAAAAGCAAGACTCTCTCTCCTAGAACGAACTCCTGGAGCCAGGTTTTCATTGGTTGAATTTGACTGAGTCCTCAACCTTGGACCTATCACTGTGGCCTAGGTGGGGTGAAAGGACAATGCTTATTGGTTTGCCCAGACAACGACCATCCTGCACTAAGAGTGAAATGAATCCCATCTGAACCACGTGGGAGAGGTTAGCAGGGAGTGGCTCCCAAAAGGAAATTCGAGTTACAACAGAAGAAATGGATGGTAGGAATCAAAACCACAAGCCTGAAGCCAAATTATTGAGGTTCTGCCTCCCTCCTACATACAAGTTATAAAATTGTTCCAGAATCTCAGTTCTTAGTCCAAATCCTTCCCAATTTTAGATTCTATTTGTTGGAACAATCTAAGCCCAGAAAAATCCATGCCTTGAATATTCATTAAGTTTGTTTTAGAGAAATATTTTTAGGCTTGGTGATATTCTTAACTCTTGTTATTTAAAAACTACAATAATCTAAACCTTGTGACAGCGATTAATGGTCTCAGCACTGTAACGAGCTTGAAGGATTTGGGGGCTGAGCAAGGGAAAGATATGACCACTAGGTGGCAGTGGCACGCAACAAGCTTTACCTCGGCAACAATCCGACAAGTTTGTGTGATGCCTAAGTCCCTCATAGCCTAAGACCTTCCAAATGACATGGCATGAGGGCCACTAGCCAGAAGGGGAAGAGGGCAGGGAACCCCAGGGAGAAGAGGATCAGAGAGGGCGCTTACAAGTCACTAGGCAGCACTGTGGGAAGCCTCCAGGTCAAACAGCTCCAAAGGGCAGCTGCAGCTTGAGGTCTTACAGCTACAAGGTCTATGGCTAACAGACATTGGGAACAGTTTTGCAGGGTAGGCAGAGCAGGCTCTAAATGGCTAAAACAGGCTTATTTAGGGTATATTTAAAACAATTAGATGCATAAAAAATTGAGTTTGGCTCTTGAGCTAACAGGTCCCAGTCTGCTATGAAGAAATAACACAGGGGCCAACCTACAGGGACCATCTCTGGCTCATTTATATAACAACTACTTCCTGACATTCACAGAAAAAAACTTACATTCATACTTCGATAGGGTCTTCATTATACAACTATTTGTTATCTGTATTCTTGAAGTTAAGGGATTACATAGAGGAGAATGCATTGGCAAACTAAGAAACTATCAATATTTGTTGATGAACTGAGCCTTAAGGAAATCAGTCCCCACTCTTACTTGACCCTTGGTTGACCGTGACACCTACCGCAGCCCTGCTGCAGCATCTCTGTCTTTGGTAAGGGTGGGCTGTCAGGCTCTGCTGATCGTCCGCTATACATACAACGCAAATGCAATGCACATCTACTGCAGAGAGAAACCGCCGAATCTTGTAGCATTGGAGGACTGACAAATGCCAGCAAAGCTACAGAGAAAGAGGATCCAACAGAGATCCACCAACCACCCCTCAAGACATATCTACTGACAGTTCACAAGTGAAGGAGGGAAAATCAACAAGAAAAGATAAGTGCTTCAAAAGAGAGCAGTCTGAGTAGCAAGGCAGAGTGAAGCTCCTGGGGAAACTGGGGAAGCCCTGAAAAACTTCCGCTAAGTGGATCCTTTTTGTGACCCTGTTGGCAATCTCAAGTGTGAAATGAAAAATGCAATACTGTGCAGTTATATAAAATTGGAGGAAAATAACAACAAAAAATTGTCAACGGGCAATGCATGCTTTGTTCCGAGCGGCACAGAAAGGGAGTTACTGAGCCTGAATTTTGTTTACTGTAAGATAAAACAAACTTGTTTGTGTATCTTTCTTTCATTTCTCAAGGAAGAAGAGAAATCCCAGCAGCATTTCCTTTTTCTCAAGATTTTCTACATGATTTTACGTTCCCATTTACAGTGGATTAATTTTCATTGGCCAAATATTCTCAAAGCAAAACTTCCCATAACTAACCTGTAGCTTTAAATGACAATGGTCTAAAAAATGCATATTTTATGGTGTGAAATACGCTAACATTCTGTACTGGCCGGGCGCTGGCTTCCTAGTGGTTCCTAACACAGCACGTGTCTTCCTGTCCTTAAACCTTTGTTCTGGCTGCTCCCTCTGCTTGGAAAGGTCTCCCCTGACACCCACAGGACTCACTCCCTCATCTCCTTCAGGTTTGGGCAAATGTCATCTCTGAGCTTTTTCCAGACCACCCAATTGGAAAAAAAAAAGCCCTATTTAATACTCCCCAACTTTGCTTCCCTTGTTTATTCTCTGTATTCCCCCACTGGATGGAAGCGCCAGGAGAGTGGGGAAGGTTTTTTGTGGTTTTTTTTTTTTTTAATGTTTTGTTTCCCGCATTATCCATGGTTCTGAGAGCCCCGCCTGGGAAACTGGAGGTGCTTAATAAATGGTGGTAGAATGAAAGGTCTCTATCTAAGGTGTCATCTGTCTCTGGGTGCTCCATAAATATCAGACTGAGGGCTGAAGATGTCCAGTAAGGGACAAAAGCTACCATGGTCACAGGAGGGAGGCATTGGAACCCTATGGACCAGAGGTTCTAGGGCTTTTAAGCACATCGGACTCACCTAGTTACAGGTATCTGCACCCCACCTCCAAAGACTGTGATCCAGCAAGTCTGGGACGGAACCCAACTGTGCTATGTTTTTAAACAGGCTGCCATTCGGATGCAGGTGGTGCCCAGAACATTCTTTGGATAAGAGTGCTTGGGAAACATTTCAGACAATCACATTCTGTCAAGGAGAATAATGCCAGGGAACATCTGGTGTTCGAATCACTTTCTGAGATAAGCCCAGCCCTGGGCGCTGGAGCACTTTCAGGATGTGTAAAGATACTTTGAATTTGGATTCCCCGGCAAACCACTTTCTCTGTGATACATTAACCACAGAGAGAGATGTGCGCCTCTCCCACTAGGCACCTGGAGGGTGGCAAAGGCAGGCTCTGCTGAGAGCTCATTTCAGACCACGATTTAAACTTGGAAAGACGACAGAGCAGGAGAGAGTCAAGGCGAGGAGGCCACCATGCCCATGACCACAGAGCAGGTAGGGCTCCCTCTGGTCCAGGTGGCTGAACCTGGATGCTGAGGACAGATATTTTTGGTCTCAGTCAGAAAGAGAACAGGAGCCAGCTTGAAGGACAGACAGACAACCAGTGCTGGAAAATCACATCCAACAAAGCAGACTGTTGGAGGGCGTGGATTTCAGCCCGGGGAACAGGGACATGCAAAGTGGGACCTTTATGCAAGTGAGAACGTTCCCAAAGTAACACATGCTGATTCCCATGGGGCTATCTCCCCCTCTTGTCTCACTTTTTAATTTAATCTTTCACCCAAGAAAATTAAAAATTAAGCCAACTATACGTATAGCTTTTGACAAATCAGAAATTTGACAAATCACTCCCTTCTTCACACTTCCTAAGGCACTAAGATAAGCACATCCAAAACCCTGCCTTGGCCCCAGACATCCAAAACCAGCAAAAAAAAAAAAGACTGGATCCAGCCTAGAGCGTGTCTTACTTAGCCACTTATTTGTTTCTGGTCCATACCCTGTGTGGCAGACAAACTCTGGGGTGGTCCACGATGACCCCTGACTCCAGATGACCATACCTTTGTTGAATCCTTTCCCCTTGAGTGTGGGGAGAGAGAAAATCTCTCTCCCGGGTGTCTTTGAAGAAGTAAGCAGCCTTGTTGGGACACCCATGTGACAAGGAGCCTGGGCAGCCTCTAGCAGCTGAGGGCCAACAGCCAATAAAAACCCAGGGCCCTCGGTCCTACAATAGCAAGGACATACACTCTGCCACCAACGCCAGTTCGTATGGAAGCTGATTCTTCCCCAGTCGAGACTCACATGAGAATGCTGGCATTTAAAGGATTAGTGGGACTTCCCTAGCGGTCCAGTGGTTATGACTTTGCCTTCCAATGCAGGGGGTGTAGGTTCGAGCCCTGGTCGGGGAGGTAAGGTCCCACATGCCTCGGGGCCATAAAACAGAATTCAATAAAGACTTTAAAAATGGTCCACATCAAAAAAATCTTTTAAAAATTTAATAAATAAAGGATTAGGGCCAGGGATGCTAATTGCCCTGCTGTGAATGGAACAGTCCTGCCCCACTCCAGATGCCGAGTGTCCCCACTAAGAAACACTGTAGACATCTGACTTTTCAGCCTCTGTAGAGGTAATATCCCCACCACCGCCTGCCCCCAACACCAATGCCTGGGATACTTTCCCTGGCAAACTGGACCCCAGGCTGAGCTGCAGACACTCCCTAACTGCCCTGCCCCTGTCCCCATGTGAAGCACATGCTTATTTTTCAGTGTCAGTGGACCGGAGCAGAAGCAGCTCCCCTACAAATCCTGGATGTGCTGCGTCACAGCCATGAAGCCAACATGTGCCACAGTTTCAAGACCATGATGGTGGTACCATCAGGAATATAGTCTGTTCATCCACTTTACTTCTTTGCAAAGCCCCAAGTGCTGGCTCCCACCATGAAAACCAGTCCACCTTCAGGTCACATGTAAACGTCTGACACAACAAAACACAGAAAGCTTTACCCTCTGATTCCCAACCACTGTCTCTGATCATCATGTCCCACAGAGTGAAGTTAAAGACAATGTGAGCCTCTCTGATAGCAGAGCTGTTCAATACATTCACACAAGACAGAGAAACACACACACACACACACACACACACACACACACACCCATGAGCGACCCACGCGGCAGGAGCAGGGAGGTTGATAATTTCTCAGGGCCCGATTAATGGCTAATCATGATCCAGTTAGCAAGGTAATATTGTTTTATGGGAACCTAGGATTAGTAAATGTACAGCCATTAAGAACCAGAAATGAAAGGGATTTTGGAAAGCAGATACAGTCAGCCTCAGGGCTTTGGAATTCAAATGTGACTGAGAAGTATTTGATTTAATTTAAGGTCTACACACTGCATATCTACCACATGTCAGGCATTAACCACCTACTATGTGCAGGAGAAACAGACAGTCCTACAAAACAGACAGACAGAATAGTGAAGTTAAGGCCACATTTCTGACTTAAAACTCGGACTCTAAGAAAGAAAGAAAAAAGGACACAAGAGAACACACCTGGACTCCTGCTGTGTGACCTTGGAAAAGTCATTTAGCCTCTTTGTGTCTCAGTTTCCTTATCTGTAAAATGGGACTATTAATAATAGTACTACTGCACAGTGTCATTGCAAGGATTAAATGGAGACGGTATATACAAAATGCTTAGAATGGAGCCTGGCATAGAGCAACTATGCAGCGTTCACCATGCTGGTGGTGGTGACAGGAATGCCCTAGTGGTGACCCCATCCCAGCTCTAAATGCTGACATTTCAAAGAACCATCCCTTGGTGTTAAAATGCTCCAGAGACAGACTGAGAAGTGCAGAAAAGCTGTCATGAGAGTTATCCAACAAGTTCCCAGCCCTGGTCATCTGATCCACAGAAGACCAGGTGGACAAGTAGAGTCCACCCAGCATCCATCCTCCTCTTCTGATGCAGCTCCTACCTAGACTTCCCTTGGGAGCGACTTATGCTCAGTCCAGGTATGTCAGGCTAGGCTGACTCCACCCTTGGCTTCAGGAGTTGGTATGTGTAGCCATTCAAAGCATTGCGTCCTTCTGGACAGTGATTGGTTCAGGGAGGAAGCATGTGACTCAACCAAACCAATCAGCATATCCCATCCCCTAAATTGATTGGCCCAGAAATAGACATGTCACCCAGAATTTTTCAGGGAGAGTTGAGCCCAGCTCTCTTTTCACTAAGCAATAAGTGTTGCATGAGCCCACCACCTGCCTGAGAATGAAACCAGCAGGGGAAAGCAAAGCTAAGAGGTGGAAAGAGATGGCTTCCCGGTTACACTGTATAAGCACTTGGATCCAGCCAGACTTGAGGTTGTCTTTCAGTTACATGAGCCAGTAAATTCCCTTCAAGCCACTTTGAGTTGGGTTTCTTCTATTTGCATTTGGAAGTGCACTGACAAAAACAGCCAGGTTCTGACATTTCTACCAGAGTAGCAAATAAAATCCTCCCAAAGTTCACAGAGATACACATATAAAGTTACCACCTGTGATGCAAGGACCGGAGAACAGATGGTGAAAGGATGTTCAATATTTCCAAGTCCTTGTGAGCACAGAGAGCAAATATTAAATAAAGTGAATCTACAGAAACAATCAGAGATCCTCTCCCTTTGTGATATCCATCCCAAATATTAATAAACAAAGCTAAGGTATAAAAATTCAATTCATAACTCAAAAATAACCTGACCTTTTATGGAATTAAACTCATTTTCTGTCAAACCTATTTTTTTAAGAATGTTTAGTGACATAAATTTTCGAATGCCTAGTAAAGAATCGTTTGCTCACAGTAATTTAAAGCATTCTGTGAGTCACTATGAATTTTTTTCCTCTCCAACCTGGACACAAGCAAGGGATCACCCTGCTACACTGGATATTTCCTCTCCATGAAAACTTGTCAGTAATTTTCAGTAACTTAGTATTTACAGCTCCTGAGAAATAAATTCCCTCTCTTCCTCTCTCTCTTTCTCCCTCTCCCTCACACACACACACACACACACACACACACACACACACACACACACAAATCCATTTTCCCAACTTCATCTACCTTCTAGAGTATGATGATCCACAAAGTTATTTTTACAACACAGAACTTTCTAAGTCCCAAATGCATAGCTAAATGAACACTTGAAATCACCTCTTAGCAGTCTCAAAGGAAAATCAAACTCAACACATCCAAAACTGAACTCACGATCAACTCAGCCAAAAATAAAAGCAAAAACCACCTTACTTCTCTTGTCCTCTTTGAGAAAAGACCACTCTCTTAGTTCAGGATGCTATAACCTGGCATATAGCAACTAAGCCACAGACTGGGTGGCTTAAACGACTGAAATTTGTTTCTTGCAGTTCTGGAGTCTAGGAAGCCCAAGATCAAGGTGCTGGAGATTCAGTTCCTGAGAGCCCTCTTCCTGGTTTGCAGACAGCTACCTTCCAGCTGTGTCCTCACGTGGCAGGGAGCAGAGGGGGGAAGAAAGCTCTCTCGTGTCTCTTCTTATAAGGGCACTAATCTCATCATGAGAGCCCCACCCTCATGAACTAAGTATCTCCCAAAGGTCCCAGCTCCAAATACCATCGCACTGGGGCTTGGGATTTTCACAGATCAATGCAGGGTGGGGAGGCAGGGGGACACAAACGTTCAGTCCAGGGCAAACACCATCCACCAAATCGCTGAAACCAGAAACACGGGCGTCAACCTTGACAGCCTCCTTTCTGTAACTACCTCCCATATCCAGCCCATCAGCAAGTCCCCTGTCATCGTCCTGTGTGCGTCACTGCTGTAAGCACCCTGCAACCACTGCTACAAGCCACAGAGCAATCAGGGAGAGCTGCTCCAAATCCTGAGCCATCAAAATTCCAAGCTTAAAACTCTTCACTGGTTACCACCTTTGTTAGAAAAAGTCTGAAATCCCACAAGACCCTGCATGATCTGGACCATGATTAAGAGATCACAAAATTGACCAGTAGAGGCAGTGGCTAATAGCGTAGTGGCTGTAAGCACAGACTCTGGAACCAGACTGCCTGGATTCAAATCCTGGCTCTAGCATTTATCTACTCTGCGATCTACTCAACCTCTCTGAGCCCCAGTCTCTTCATCTGTAAAATGGAAGCACAGAAGCCATCTCACAGATGTCATATGAGTATCGAATTTTAAGCACTTAGCAGGTGCAATTTTAATTCTCTCTGTGGCTCTGTGATTTCCTACTGGTCCTTCTCAGTTCCTCGGAAGCCCCAGACTTTCCCTGCACCTGGCTATACTGGTTAGTCTCTGTTTCTCCTGCAGACCCTTTTTCTATCCTTCTCTTCTTGTCCAGTACCGCTAGAGGCTGACAGCTGTGCACAGCATCAATGGAGGCCCCCTTGCCCTCCCTCTGGTTTCCAGTTGGGTTCAATCAATAGAAGGCACAGCAGGAGATTAGATAGTGAGAGAAGAGAAGTTGGGGTATTAATACCCCTGGCTTCTCCCTGCTGGTGATGGTGGCTGAGTTCCCCCTCTCTGTGAGCACAGCTCCTATGGTACAGCCCTGTCCCCCAGTCTCCGCTCTCCCTGGGTTCCTGCAATTCCTCCCTACCCTTGGGCCAGTTACCACCTTGACCCTGCCCCCACTTAGTCAAAGCCCCTCCATGAAATTCTCTTTGGGGTACCAGCTCTTTCCTACCTGAACCCTGAATGCTTCAGGCCTTTGCAGATACTCTTCCTCATGCCTGAAACTTTTCCCTCACACCACCCTCCACCTCCAACTATCTGGATCATTCCTTTCCATCCTTCAATTCTTAATCAACACCTCCTCAGGGAAGCCTTCCCAGGTACACAGCACTGAGTTAGTTTTTTTCTTTTACGGAACCTCGATTTTCCCTTCCCAGCACTTATCACAGCTAATATTAAATAATTATCTGTGTAAGTTTCTATATACATTATGGTGCCCGAGACTGGAAGACTCACACCAGCAGAGACCACATCGGGCTTGTCTGATCACATCCTCCACTTCATACGCTGCTTTGCACACACGTGGTACTCAGTGCACACTTGTCGAATTAATCAATCACACAATGAAATGCAGTGGGTCCCCGTAACTGGAATGACCAGGTTTCATCCAACACAGGAGGAAACACAGCAGTGATGTCCAGGCCAAGCCACTTTTGCTTCTCAACCTAAGGCAGATGCGCTCAGAAGAGGCCTACGTCCGCATCTCTCTGATGCTGAGATGGTTGCTAATTATGAAGGCTCTCTAGTCAAACTTGGCGTTGGAGCCTCGGTGGCAAATTCGGGCACAGAGGCAGGCTGAGCCTAGCAGGGAAGCTGGCGTGGATTTCGAGGCCCCGGGTCGAAGTCTGACCCCGTCCTCATGTGTGGCTTATAGTAGCCGCAGAAACAGCGCCTCACATTCGGTTACCACCCGAATGCTTGCCAAGGACTTTCTCATTTGTTCCTCATGAAAATCTGTGAAACTGCCACAGAGAAATGATTCACACGCCCACAATCACACAAGTGGGCAGACACAGAACCGGGGCTGCATCCCTGTGGTCACGGGTCCCAGCTCACGGCTCCTCCCAGGAGGACGCCAGCCAGCCCCGCCCCCGAGGGCTTTTCATCCTCCGGGCTGTCTGTCAGGTGAAGTGCTCCAAACATCTTCCAGGGTCCCTTTTGTCCAGATGGAAAATGCTTGAAAAAGCACTGCAACAGAGGAGTTAAGAGCACACCTCCAGACCCTGATGCCTTGGTTCAAAGCCAAGTTTTGCTACTTTCTATCTGTGTAAGTTAACACTAATTATTTTAACCTCTTTGGGCCTGTTTCCTGTCTATAAAATGGGGATAAAGTGCCCACTTGGATGGTAGCCTTCAGTATTAAATGCGTGAATGTATTTACACCCCACAGTACAATACCTGACCTGGCATGTGGCAAACAAGTATGCATTCACCCCCTCTGTGCACCTTCTAACCATCATCAACCTAACCTGTCCCCATGAGATAACAGCTAGCCTTGGGGAAAGGTGGACATCTTATTCCACTCTGTTCCACCTCCCACTGGCCCGTGGATGGGGGGCAAGACATGTAATAGGTATGACCCTCAGTCCACAAACTCATTATTTTCTTTACTTCCTAAAATTCAAATTAATTTTGATTCTCAGACCCATTTGGCCTGGCTGGTTTAAAAATAAAAACTGAAGGTAGTCTTGCCAGGGATGGAGGAGGAGTGGGATTCTGTGGATGGACAAAGATGGGAGAGGGCAGCAGGCTATGAGGACTCCCGTTCTTCACCGACCGTCCCTGAGATGTCCGTCACAGCGGCCCCCGTGGCCCCTCAGGTCAGGGGTGGGAGAGGGCGTGGGGGGTGTCTTTACTACTTCTCTGCCAGCCTTGGGGCTAGGAGGCTTCTAGAAGGCTACCCAGGTCCCAGCTCCTCTGACCCATGATTGTAAACTCAAGTGCCTCCAGGGACCAGGCAGGTATAAAGGTGAGTAACTGGACAGGTGGATACTACAGTGAACAGGTAACTAACTCACACGTCCCAACCTAAGGGGACGCCCATGAGAAACCTCTGCCTTCAACACGTCGAAGGAGCCCTCTGGTAACAAGCCCTTCCACCCACTTGGCTGTGCCCCGTACGTAACTCCACTTTGTATCCACTGAAATGCAGCGGCTCTGCAGCCCCGAGGCTGCTCTCTGGGAGGTGTTCCCAGAGCAGTTTCTGCTCGCTCCACCCCAGGACAGCGTTCCTCCATTTACCCAGCCCAGGAGCACAATCTCCCAAGACCAGGCTGACTCAGAGTCAAGCACATACATACACACACATGCACAAACACACACACGATCCTTCAGTCAAATCCCTGTTTTAATGCTGCTGTGACCAAACAATGAGCCATTAGTTCAGATCCTACAGATGCACAAAAGCTGGGTGACACATGAGTTATCAACTGTGGTAGCTGTGGGAGTGTCAAAGACCAGGGAGACCAAGCTGCAGGCGACACCGCCTCGCTTGGTGTCCTGCCGGGGACAATGCTGTCCTCTGCACACAGACCAGAGACCCATCTGTTCTTTGATGAATGAACAACCAGAGAACCCTGCTGGGTACCTGTGTTCTAGGCTCCTGTATTTCTAGTTGTGTCTGTGAAATAAGCTCCAAAGTTACAGAGACTTGGAAAGTGAGAAGCAACCATATTTCTTAATCTTCCTTTTTCAAAAGCGAGACTTCCTATGCAACGGGTCATGATCGCACCCTGAGGGGGCAAAAAGCAAGTACTGTAAAGAGACCAGATTTCTGTCTGGGATATTCAAAGCCATGGCTACGCAGCTCAGGGTGCTCAGAACTGTCTTAGGCACAGTCTCCCCTGTCCAGCAGACTCTTTTTTTTTTGTGTGTGTGTGTGGTACGCGGGCCTCTCACTATTGTAGCCTCTCCCGTTGCAGAGCACAGGCTCCGGACGCGCAGGCTCGGGGGCCATGGTTCACGGGCCCATCCGCTCCACGGCATGTGGGATCTTCCCGGACCGGGGCACGAACCTGTGTCCCCTACATCGGCAGGCGGACTCTCAACCAGTGCGCCACCAGGGTAGCCCCAGCAGACTCTTTAACTGTGTGTCATCTCTTCAGAAACAGCCTTCAGAGACAGATTATAAACATTACACCTCCACGGTGTGGAGAAAAGGGAACCC
The DNA here is from genome assembly GCF_964341445.2 of Mesoplodon mirus. Lineage (NCBI taxonomy): Eukaryota > Metazoa > Chordata > Mammalia > Artiodactyla > Ziphiidae > Mesoplodon > Mesoplodon mirus. The sequence goes on from NC_138989.1 coordinate 5,182,371, forward strand.
TCCTACACTGTTGGTGGGAATGTAAATTGATACAGCCACTATGGAGAACAGTATGGAGGTTCCTTTAAAAACTAAAAATAGAATTACCATAGGACCCAGCAATCTCACTCCTGAGCATGTAGCCAGAGAAAACTATAATTCAAAAAGATACATGTACCCCAATGTTCATAGCAGCACTATTCACAATAGCCAAGATGGGGGGGCAACCTAAGTGTCCATCAACAGAAGAATGGATAAAGAAGACGTGGTACATATATTCAATGAAATATTACTCAGCCATAAAAAAGAATAAAATAATTTGCAGCAACATGGATGGGCCTAGAGATGATCATACTAAGTGAAGTAAGTCAGACAGAGACAAATATCATAAGATATCAGTTATGTGTGGAATCTAAAAAAATGATACAAATGAACTTATTTACAAAACAGAAATAGACTCACAGACATAGAAAACAAGCTTATGGTTACCAAAAGGGAAAGGGGGGAAGGATAAATTAGCAGTTTGGGATTAACAGCTACACACGACTATATATTAAATAGATGACCAGCAAGGACCTACTGTATAGCACAGGGAACTCTATTCAATATCTTGTAATAACCCACGATGGAAAGGAATCTGAAAAGGAATCTATATATAATTGAATTGCTTTGCTGTACACCTGAAACTAACACAACATTACAAATCAACTGCACTTTACCTTTTTGAAAAATACACACCCAGAGGCGTATAAGACAAGAAGCCCCAGGTCTTAGAGAGCTGGAGATTTATTTCAAACTTGGGCAACAGTTCCTGGTGTGGTACCAGCTGGATCGTGACGCTGCTTGTCGCGACACCACAACTGCATCTCCGAGGTGCCTTCGTGTGGTGAACTGTTCTCATCTCTACAGAAGCCAAAACGTAATCAGATAGGACTGGACCTGGGAAAGCCCTCCCCCCTTCTGTTCCTCCTAAAAGCCAAGATTGTTCCCACCCCGGAGCCTGGCGCTACCTGGGCCCGCTTAGCTCCACCGGTGGTCCGTCATTACGCCCATCTCAATGGATTCAGCCTCTTCACTCATTGATGCTCCCTGTCTTGTGTCCACAGGCGTTTTAAACAGCAACAAACAAATCATTAAGTAGAGAACAAAAGGCGACAAACTGTTAAGAACAAACATGCAAAAGCAAGCAGACTCTACTAATTTGCTCTTCTGTGATGGGCTTTTTTCCATTAGCCAGCAATGCTACAAAACCACTTTTTTTTTTTCTTTTTTATTGGGGTAGAGTTGTTTTACAATGTTGTGTTAGTTTCTACTGTACAGCAAAGTGAAGTGGAGTTCCCTGTGCTATACAGCAGGTTCTCATTACTTATCTATCTTACACATATTAGTGTATATATGTTAATCCCAGTCTCCCAATTCATCCCACCCAACTTTTCCCCCCTTGGTGTCCATATGTTTGTTCTCTACATCTATCTATGTCTTTGTTTCTGTCTTTCAAACTGGTTCATCTGTACCATTTTTCTAGATTCCACAAAGATGTGGATGGACCTAGAGACTGTCATACAAAATCACTTTTAATACACTGCTCCCCGATTCAGAAGACATCAAGAGTCCCAATGCTGACCCATGTCCAGACCACTCTTGGCCAGATATTCTCTCTCCTCACCAGTGAGCTGACCTTCCCTTCCTCCCACTCATGGCCGCTGAGCCTGCGCGTCCGGAGCCTGTGCTCTGCAACGGGAGAGGCCACAACAGTGAGAGGCCCGCGTACCGCAAAAAAAAAAAAAAAAAAAAAAAAAAGGTGGAAAGTTCCAGTTGAGTGTCTCAATGTCTTTAACTTCCTCTAACACTTGCAAATCTCCCTTTTAAACAGAGAAAACTAATGAGCCCCCAAATCAAGGCATTTTAGAGCCTGCCACCTTCTTGCTTGAGTGTTACAACACTGGCTTTTCTGCATAACTATTATTACAGTTGCCTTCTATTCACAGCAAATGATACTGCTTTTCTATTTATAGAAGAGATATAAAGTTCCTGTTATAGGTAAATTCAAGAAAAATATGAGCTGATTTAAAGAAAAATATTAATTGAACAGCAGTACTGGTATTACATACAGGCAGAAGAAATAGTGAAATCTCATGGGAAAAAGACAATGCCAACTGCCCAGTCTCTCTGGTCAGGATTCCCAAGGTAAATAGGTTTAGGTGACAAACTCATTCCTACCATAGCTACACATTTATTTTAATGTGTACTAGAAAAAAAATAAAGCCAGAAAATCAAGAGATTAATCTTCTGCCTTAAGGGAGCAATATAAGATTTTATTTTGAGATAAATGTATTGCCCCCCCAAAATGGGTATCAATTGAAATGAAAATAGTAAGGGAAAAATAGTTTGGGGTGGCGGGTAGGGATGGGAAAACTGAAATTCTGGGCAACACCAGTTCCAGGAATGACCTGGACCAGCTCTCACAGGCAGCCTCACACCCTGCAGCCAACCTGCAGCTGCACCCAGGGGTCTTCAAGCTGCAAATCAAAGAGGCAATTTTCTACCACAAGAAAGCCCTGTCTGGCTCAATTCAGCTGAGGGCAGAGGAATCTGAGAATCCCACTCCAGGTTAGGTTTGCTCAACAGCTCAGAAGAAAGAAGGAAACCTATCTGGAGGATGAATCGAGCTGCTGAGAAGGAACTGATTTTGTCTTCAGTTGTCAAAGCACTCCGCTGGGGAACACAACAGCACCCTGCCTTCACCTGTCTACATCTCCTCTGTCTTTGCTGCTGGTGAACAGGCAAAAATGGGAAGCCACAAACAGAAAGGATTTTCAAGCAAAGAGAAGGCAAAGAAAACAGATTTTTCAAGAGCAAAACACCCACAGCTTCCACAAATTTAGACTGAGCTAGAATAATCTGAAGAGTGGTTCAACCCTGAAACACTCTTCAAGAGCAATGCTATCAAACTAGGCTTAGTGGAATTTCTGGGCATCTGATTACAGCCATCAAACCACCTATCTCTCCTGGGCTTTTAAACATTTCAAGGACCTCTGCATTTGGGGTACATCTCAGCTGTTCTAATGGTTTTATGATTAAGAAACTGAGGCTCAGAGAAGTGACCTGAGTAAGGTCCTAAAGAGCCAGGACTAGAACTCAGATGTCCAACTGCTAGGTGTCTTTTTTCTCCACCATCCAATATCATGCTTCATTAAGAAGGCAGTAAGAATGCACTTCTTCATTCTCTTGCACCAAATGTCCTGTTAAGAATTATCATTCAATATCCTGGGACCATCTATTGGAATGAAAAAGATAAAACCAAGTGATCTCAACTAGAAAAATAAGAGATGATAAACTGCACTGAGAAACTACATTTGCCTTTGAAGAAAAGGTGAACCATATCCTACTTTTGTCTCTGTTTTAGGAATCTAAAGATATTGGGGGCACAATGGAAATTACTTATGTTTGCTATAAAATCATGTGATAATAACCTAAAAAGTCAAACACTCAAGGAAGTCTATAAGTTACAGTTCTTTGTCCAATAGAAACCCCATCTGGACAGCTTATGAGAAAGAGATTCATAAGTGAGATTGCTGGGTCATATGGTAGTTCTATTTTTAGTTTTTTAAGGAACCTCCCATTACTGGGCATATACCCTGAGAAAACCATAATTCAAAAAGAGTCATGTACCACAATGCTCATTGCAGCTCTTTTTACAATAGCCAGGACATGGAAGCAACCTAAGTGTCCATCGACAGATGAATGGATACAGAAGATGTGGCACATATATACAATGGAATATTACTCAGCCATAAAACGAAATGAAATTGAGTTATTTGTAGTGAGGTGGATGGACCTAGGGTCTGTAATATACAGAGTGAAGTAAGTCAGAAAGAGAAAAACAAATATTGTATGCAAACACATATATATGGTATCTAAAAAAATAAATAAATAAGGTTCTGAAGAATCTAGGGGCAGGACAGGAATAAAGACGCAGATGTAGAGAATGGACTTGAGGACATGGGGAGGGGGAAGGGTAAGCTGGGACGAAGTGAGAGAGTGGCATGGACATATATACACTACCAAATGTAAAATAGATAGCTAGTGGGAAGCAGCCACATAGCACAGGGAGATCAGCTCGGTGCTTTGTGACCACCTAGAGGGGTGGGATAGGGAGGGTGGGAGGGAGATGCAAGAGGGAGGAGATATGGGGATACATGTATATGTATAACTAATTCACTTCGTTATACAGCAGAAACTAACAGACCATTGTAGAGCAATTATACTCCAATAAAAATGTTAAAAGTGAGAGAGAGAGAGAGAGGGAGAGAGAGAGAGAGAGACCAGGCATCTCATAGAATGAAGGGGAAAGATGGAAATCCAAATCCAGAAATGGGCCCAGATCCAGGGCAGGTAAGTGGCAGGACCCCCACCAAGACCCTCTGATCAGAATCACCAGACGCCACCCAAGCATCCACTTCAGCTGGCCCCAAACATCACATGTACCTGTGATCTGTAGTAACTGCACTTCCCACAGACATCCAGAGAGAATTTCCCTCCACAGCAGATGCATACCACTTGTAGACCCGCCAGTAGGAGGAACCGCAACTTTGCCCAACCCAGTCCCTGTATGAATTATGCATGTGAACACACACAAATGCATACGCACACACACGTGCATGCACGTATATACACATAAGCACACGCGAACAGAGCAGACGCGTGTGAAGCATCCCTCCGCATCCCCGCCTCTCAGCCCGCCCGATTTCAGCACAGCCCTGGTGGACAGCTCCATGTGCCCATGCCTGTGGCTTTTTTTTTTTAACGTCTTTATTGTAGTATAATTGCTTTACAATGGTGTGTTAGTTTCTGCTGTCTAACAAAGTGAATCAGCTATGCATATACATATATCCCCATATCCCCTCCCTCTTGCGTCTCCCTCCCACCCTCTCTATCCCACCCCTCCAGGTGGTCACAAAGCACCGAGCTGATCTCCCTGTGCTATGCAGCTGCTTCCCACTAGCTATCTATTTTACATTTGGTAGTGTATATACACTGCCTGTGGCTTTTAACCAAAGTGTTCTTGGCTTCTCTGATGTTTCCTCCCAGTTACTTCCCCAGGGCAATATTCAAACAACTGGGATGGAAGCCGGCAGATAAACACTCCGGCCACCCCATCTTCCAGTGAGACAATTCTGAGGTACCTTCTGCACAGCTCCAAGGACGGATGAAGCCCCCAGGAACCCCTCCGTTCAGCTTTATCAGCCTCTCCTCCTTCCCTGCCCCACTTTCCCCACCTCACACTTCTGGTTTCTGCCATCATCTCCCAGATGAGCCACCTGGACCCCAATTCCTTGTCTTAGGATCTGCTGGGGACCTACATGCACATCTTACGCTCACTTGTGCACCACGCAACGCTCTTCACAGAAGAAGGTTAGGGCCTTGGACTCCCCAGCAGGTTGGAAGTTGTGTGGAATAGAAACCCCTAATGTCCTACCAGACCCGCTTCTAAATGCCCCAAGCTGGGACAGAGTTGAGGCAGACTTCGGTCTGGGACACAAACTGCTTGGTAGCGAGGCTGACACGTAAACTCAGCACCTCCCTTTCTCTCCCCAGATCTCTCGAGGCAGTAAGAGTCTGGTCAGGAGATCAGGGACAACTCGGAGCGTTTAAAACAGAGGAGGGCTTCCCCGGTGGCACAGTGGTTGAGAATCCACCTGCCAATGCAGGGGACACGGGTCCGATCCCTGGTCTGGGAAGATCCCACATGCCGCGGAGCAACGAAGCCCGTGAGCCACAACTACTGAGCCTGCACTCTAGAGCCCGGGAGCCACAACTACTGAGCCTGTGCTCTACAGCCCGGGAGCCATAACTACTGAGCCCATGTGTCACAACTATTGAAGCCCACTTGCCCTAGAGCCCATGCTCCACAACAAGAGAAGACCCCACTCGCTGCAACTAGAGAAAGCCCATTGCAGCAACGAAGACCCGGTGCAGCCAAAAATAAAATAAATAAATAAATTTATTTTTTAAATTAAAAAATAACAAAATAACAAAACAGGAAATGTAGGTGGGAGGAAGAGTGGCCCAAGGTGGACACAGCCATCTGGACGTGCCCCATCACATCTGCAGGCCGGCGTGCTTATTCTCGGTGTAGTGCAAAGCCATCAAAGCAGAAGGCGGGGATGACCTGATTGGTGTGTATTGAAGGCCATTCTGGTTGCTATGGGGAGAACGGATGCGTGGGGCAAGAGGGGAGACTGGGAGGGCAGTTAGGAGAGTATATTGCAATACTCTCCAGGTCAGAAGCCATGGTGGTTTGCACAGGGGCGGTGGAATTTGAGACGGAAAGAAGTGGACAATTTCAGACTATAGTTTGGAAAGAGAACCAATGGGAGTGTGAACTACTGCATCTCCTTAGCCTGTAGAATCAGGGCCTTAGCTACAAATGGCTTTCTAGGTAACTGTTCTTTTGTAGAAAGCGGAAGTGGTTCGTTAATGTCACACATGCAATAAATAGGAGAATACACATAAGTGAAACAAAGACATAAGTACATACATACATAAAAACAGAGAAAGTTTAATCCAGGGAAGGGGTGACTCCATTATGTGTATCTGAGAAGTTCACTCAAGATTAGTGGGCTTCCCTGGTGGCGCAGTGGTTGAGAGTCCGCCTGCCGAGGCAGGGGACACGGGAATGTGCCCTGGTCCGGGAAGATCCCACATGCCGCAGAGCGGCTGGGCCCGTGAGCCATGGCCGCTGAGCCTGCGCGTCCGGAGCCTGTGCTCCGCAATGGGAGAGGCCACAACAGTGAGAGGCCCGTGTACCACCAAAAAAAAAAAAAAAAAGATTAGCACAAGTTTTATATGTGGAATCTAAAATATGACACAAATGAACTTTATCTATGAAACAGAAACAAAATCAGGGACATAGAGAACAGACTGGTGGTTGCCAAGGGGGAAGGGAGTGGGAGAGGGTAGGAGTGGGATTTGGGGATTAACAAAGTGGTATCTACAGGATGAATACACAAGGTCCTACTGTAGAGCACAGAGAACTATATTCAATATGCTGTGATGAACCATCATGGAAAAGAATATGAAAAAGAATGTATATATATGTATAACTGAGTCACTTTGTTGTACAGCAGTAATTAACACAACATTGTAATTCTACTATATTTCAATAAAAAATAAATTTTAAAAAGATCAGCACAAGTTTGGGATTGATATATACACACTGCTATATACACACTACTATATATAAAACAGATAACTAATAAGGACCTACTGTATAGCACAGGGAACCCTACTCAATACTCTGTTATGGCAACTCAGTGTTGCCATCTGAAAAAACCGATATCACTTTCCATAAAGAGAAGAAACCCTTGAAATAAGTATAATAAAAACAATGTTATTGAATTCTAGCCAGCCACTGCTGCCTGCCAAAGGCTCCCAACCTGGGGTGTGGACTCACACTGTTCAAAGAAAAACCAAAACCAACCAACAAGGAGATCGGCAAGTGGTTAGGGGATGCAAGGGACTTTGGAGCATCAAACAGAGACTATCTCCTTGACTGAAGCAGGATAGAAAGAGGAGGCAAAAGGAATCAGCTCTCACTGGATAACTCAGCGTTACCTAAGCACCTATGTTTAGTACTTGAAAACCTACACTCATCTCGGGTGTAGCCTGAAATAACTCTTCCCCTGAACTCGTAGTTCCCAAAGTGTAAGGTACAGACGGATTTTATGTGGTATCTAAGATGAATTTAAAAGGAAAAGTCATTCTAGAACCTGGTAACTTTTGAAGTAAGTGAAACAACAAAATTAAAAACTCATGGGAACACAGAAAGTGACTGAATCTATGTGTGGGTCTCAGTGAACAGTCTAACCACTTTCTCTGGACTCCAATGTTACTATGGGAACATGAGGCAGTGGCCAGTCAAACTGTCTAACCTGGTGTGACAGAATGTGATGTACGCTCCTGAAAGGCAGCCACTGCCTGCTCACCAACCCCAGGATGCTAATTATGTAACATAGCTGACATCCACATTCCTGAGTCCCAATTTAATTTCTTCATGTCAGTTGAGCTTCTTTCAGGATAAAAGCAAAGAGGTGTTCCTCTCTTCCTTGACTAGCTATAATTAACTCCAAAAATACTTGTCCTCTAGCAATGAAATGGGTTCTTTATAGTCACCTGGGGTGTCACAAAAGGAAGGACTGGCACTGGATTGAGATCAAATAATAAGGCAAGGCATGGGCACTCCTTCTGCTGTGGAAACTCACCCCCGTCTCCTAGTCTTTGAGTGCCTGTGGCATATTTAAATGAGATTGTCCACGGTGATCAGAGATTAGATTCAGAGTCTGAGACCAAGTTTCTTAGAGAAAGCGACAATGAGCTGGATTATTCATACGTGCATACACATACAGAGGAGGCTTTTTGTGTGTGTATCTTAGCTCAAATATTATAGTACAGTTGCAGTCCAATTTCTGACACAATTTCCATAATAGCAAAATTTACATACAGATGGCAAATAAGTAAAACTTTTCTGCCGCTTGGTCTGCCGTTCTTATGGTCAGCAAATCCTATTATGGACTTTATTAACCTGCTCAGTGATGGAAATGTTATATCTGATCTTATGGATTTCAGCTGTGCAATCCAGTCCTGCTACAAAATGAAATTTAACTCTCGACATGCAACATGAAGCCACCAAAACTGAGGGTTTTTTTTTCCTTTCTGTAGGCAGCGTTGGAAATAGCCACTCTCTCTCATTTCTCTCTCGAGCCACAAATGGTCTCTTTTTGCTCCCCGTTTTCTTGAACAGTACATAATTGCAATTAGCCAGCGACCCCTGAGGGAGACTAATTGACCAACAAACATGATTGTCAAGCAAGAATGAAGACTCCTGGACACACCAGAAAGAAAGAGAAGCATGGGGTAAGGGAGGGGGCTTCTGAAATGGAAGGGGCATTAAGAAGGCGTGGCTGAAATTCCCAAGCCCCAAAGGAGGTCTCCTTCCACACCTCTGCCTGTTTCAAGTTGAACCCTGGCAGGAAACATCTAGGACTCAAGGGACTAATTTACTGGTTAAAACCAGCCACCTTCTACATCTACACCAGGAAAGAAACATGTTTGTGAGTGAGCTAAGAGCTCCGCCTCTCTGCAAACTCTCACAAGAATTCTGTAGAATATTGGAGAATTTCCTGTGCCCCAGGAGAATTTAAGTGGAAATGTCATCTCCCATCTAAGAAGGATGAGGCTCCAAGGAGAGGACTTTGGGGAGTAAGAAGGTCTTGGTAAGATCTTTCCTTTTGCCCTAACAGTGTTCTTCACGCTCAAAGTCCAGAGCAAGATCCTTGTGGATCAAATATCTGTCAAGCAGGGACCCCAATAAATCAATCCAACCCCAAAATAAACATCTGTGCTCTCAGAATTCTGAAACTGATACTGAAGCAGCACGGAAAACAAAGGAGTCATGAAGGAGAGGACAAGGCTCAGGGAAGGTAAGAAACTTCTGAACCACCAGCTAATTCTATTAAAAGTTACTTGTTTTCCATTGTGGAGCACTGAACTCGTTTTCTAGGGGTGCCATTACAAAGTACCACAGACTGGATGGGTTAAGTGACAGAAATTTAGTTTTTCACAGTTCTGGAGCCTGAAAGTCCAAGATCAAGATGCCATCTGGGTTGATTTATTCCGAGGTTTCTCATCTTGTCTGTGGCTGCCTTCTTGCTGGGTCCTCATATGGTTTTTCCTTGTATGTATGTCTGTGCCCTCACCTCCTCCTCTCATAAAGACACCAGTCGTATCTGATTAGGGTCCGTGCTAATGACCGCATTTTCACTCTCTCTCTCAATAGTCAGATTCTAAAGTATTGGGGGTGGGTTGTTAAGACTTCAACGTATGGACTTGTCAGGGACACAATTCAGTCCATAACAGGCATCCGCCCACGAGTTAACTGCTGTATCTGGGATGGCGAGGGTGTTTGTTCCCCATTTACTGAGTCCCAGTGACAAGCCAGGGGCATGTCCCTGCCTGCATGAAGCCAGCATGCCAGTGTAGGAGAAACAGACAAGAAATAAGTGAACAAATTTTGATAAGTAGCCTGGTTTATTTCAGGCAGCGATGAGTGCCAGGAAGAAAAGGGGCTGGAAAAGAGAAGCATGGTTGGCATTGGTGACCATTTAGGAATGGTCCGGAAGGCTTCTCTTAAAAAGGGATACTGTATTCAGGGAATTCCTTGGCGGTCCAGTGGTTAGGATTCCATGCTTCCACTGCAGGGGGCCAGGGTTCAATCCCTGGTTGGGGAACTAAGATCCCACAAGCCGTGTGGCCAAAAAATAAAATAAAAAATAAAAAGGGATATTCGAGGTAAGAAGTGAAAGGTGATGAGGGGCCAGCCCTGCTCACCATGGGGGAGCATCCCAGGCAGAGCGAACAAACAAAATGCCCTGAGTTGGGAGTAGCCGTGGCGGTTTCTAGTAACCAAGAAACGGTATAGGTAGTTGGAACGTAGTGAGAGATGAGGAAGGAGAGGAGGACCCAGTCTTGATCAACGATCGGTCTGTCCTCCTTATATTATTCCCTGCTTCCTTAGCTCACAATCACGATCGCCGTAAATCTGCAACAGGAAAGGTGCCACTTTACTTTTCTCCTGCCATTTAATCCAATCAGAATTTCAAATACTGTGTATCAAGTATCCGCAGCTGTGATCCTCACCGATGCAAAATGGGTATCTTTATTTCTACTCCTTCCCTCTGGAAAAATGTCTCTGAACATTGATCCTGACGTCCCAACCCCAAGGGCAGGCAGAAAGCGCCTTTGGCTAAACCCACCAGGGCACGAGTCCTGGGAAAGATTTTTGATTTCCCATTTAGAGGGAAACTGCCCATGGAGTCATGAGGTAACAGGTGCAACTGTGTTGTCATCAGTGAAGAAAAATCATTACTTGGGACCCTGGAGGTAAATGGCAAGTTTTCTTATTCTGGATTTCAAATTTAATTCGACTCAAGGGAGACTTCATGAACTCTAACAGGCTGCCTGCCAGTCCTCGCCGGGGACACAGACTGACAAGTCAGCAGTCCCCAGCTGCAGAAGCGAATAAGCCGACACTGACACAAATTCAGTTAATTGTGATGTGCTGGGATAAAGCCTAGATCAGAAGTGTGAATAAAATACTCCAAGAACATGAAGGTGTGCCTGGTGAATTTCCTGCAAAAAGTTGTGTGGATTTAGACCACCTAGATAGAAAGAAATGCAATTTAAAAATCTAACCTTAAAATGATGGATTATAGGCTTCACCATTATATAATTCATTCTCTTCCTCCTTCCTGGCTTTATGAAATTTATCTAAATGACAGTGAATGGTAGTCAATCTTACCATAATGGAGGTAGAGACTGTATTTTCATTTTTAATGGAATCAACAGAGAGATGAATAGTACACTATACTTTTATTGGAAATCTAATGAAACTGGCACCAAGCAATACTCCACCGATCAGGATGAAAGGATCACAGAGTGTAGTTTGCATCTCTGATTAGTACTGCCCCTTGGAATTTTTCTACAATTATTTACTGCCCAAGTCATTGGCAGTTAACTACAAAATGGTGAAAGAGCAAAATGAACCAGCTTCACATTAATGAATCACGTGGATCAGATGTACTGTGCACACAATTACTTATTTTTTTAAATAAAATTCTTGACCACTCTAAAGTGAGTGGGCACCCAATTGTGTCTTGGAACTCTACAAGGTACACAGAGGAGGTTTTTGTGGCCCTGGGAAATCAGCCCCACCAGGACTCTGAGCTTTGCTTCTGCATTTAAACACATACAGGCTTCTCTCAGCTTTAGGGAAAAGAATCCTCCTGATACCCCAGGCCCCCAGTTTACTCTCCGGCTTCTCCTCCTCTTCCCAGCTAAACGCTGGAAATGACGTTGAAAGACACTGTGCTCCCTGTATTCATCAAATCATGGGTGGCAGATACTGCTAATTGCTCACCCAATATCCATCCTCCATTTCTTCCTCATCAAGAAAACCCTGATCTGGGGTGAGGAGACTGGCATTATGCCCAGTTAAACACCTACAATTCCCTACTCACCATGGATGGATTTGATCATGAGAACAGTTTGGCCATTGGGCATTAATCAAAAAATGCTGATTGATGCTTCTGGAAGATCTCCCTAAAGCGAGGCAGGCTCAGGTGCACAGGACTTTTTGCCCCTCTCCCTCCTTCCTTCCTTCTGCATGGAATGTAGACATGATGGCCACCACTGCAGCAGCCATCTTGTGACAATGAGGGAAAGGCCAAGGGAATCATACAATCCTTGATGCTCTGACATCCCTGATCCACCAGACGGATACTTATCTGTGGAACTTCTTGCCTTTCCCTAAATCTATCCCTGTCTTGGTGAGGTCAGTGTTCTTTGGGATTTCTACTACATGTAGGTGACCTTAATCTCTAACTAATATATCTTATCCCCAAACCCCTGCAATCTAGCTTTTATCCACAAGAGTCCATTAATCATCTTATTAAAGTCACCAAGGGCCTCCAGATGTCAAATGCAAAGGATAACTTTCATTTCCTTGCCTGATCTCTCAGCAGCATTCACCTCTATTGACTCTCCCGTGTGTTCGGTCTCTTCTCTCGGTGTGTGTTACATCACATTCTCCTGGTTTTTCTGCTCCTTCTCTGGATGCTCTTCTGAAGACTCTCCTCTTTTATTTATCAAACTATTAAAAGTTGGTGTTCTTCAGGACTCAGTCACAAGCCCCCTTTTCTTCTCAGCATTTTTACTGAAAAAATCTCATCCTTCCCAAGGCTTCAAGTATTATGATCAAACTACCCAAGACACCTAAATTTCCATCTCCAGGAGAGACAACTATTTTGAGTTTCAGACCCATGTTTCTAACTACCCTTTCCACCTCTCCATCCAAACATCAAACTACAATATCTGAAAACAACATTTCACTTGATAAATTTAATAGCTAAATAAAGATGACAAAGAAAAGATTCAGTGAACTTGAAGACAGGTCCAGAGAAGTTATCCAATGTGTATAGAACAAGAATAAAGACAGAAAAAAATTAATAGAGTGTCAGAGAACCATTAGATAATAGCAAATGATCTCAATGACAGCCTACAGTTGACATGCAGAGGAGCGAGGAAATGAGACAGAAAAAAATATTTGAATAAATAATGGCTGAAAAGTTCTCAAAGTGGATGAAAGATATAAATGCACAAATTCAAGTACACAACAAACCCAAGGCAAGACAGACATGAGAAGGCCATGCTCCTGCACATCATAGCCAAACTGTTGAAAGGCATATAAAACAAACAAACAGCAAAAGGAAAACAACACATTCCCTACAGGGGAACAACTCCATGAGTGGTTGTCTTCACATTCCCTACAGGGGAACAACTCCATGCGTGGTTGTCTTCTCGCTAGCAACTATGGAGGCCAAAAGAGAGTGAAACAACATTTTTAAAGTGCTGAAAGAAAAAAATAAATCTGCCAACCCAGAATCCTATAAATAGCAAAAATACTCTTTGAGAATGAGGATGAGATCAAGACATTTTCAGATAAAAGGAACTCACTGCCAGAAGATGTGCACTACAAAAAACTTCCAACAGAAGTCCTACATATTGAAGAGAAATGGCAACAAATGAAGACAGAGCCACCAGCAGAAGGGAATGAAGGGTGTCAGAAATGGCAAACAACTGGATAAATGCAAAAACCTATTTCGTTTTTTGCTTTTTCTTCAATTTTTTATAATACACAAAACTATTTACGGCAAAAATTATAATGCTGTCATCTGGGGTTTTTAACATATTTTATGTTATGGAATTATATAAAATAACTTTAGCTTTCAAGGACACGGGTGGTAAAATGGACCTACTATCTATCTACATTTTACTAGAAATGACACACGAACTCAAAGTAGACTGTGAAAAGTTGTATATATATTGCAAGCGCTGAAGCAACCATTAAAAATATAATGCAGGGCTTCCCTGGTGGCGCAGTGGTTGAGAGTCCGCCTGCCGATGCAGGGGACATGGGTTCGTGCCCCGGTCTGGGAAGATCCCACATGCCGTGGAGCGGCTGGGCCCGTGAGCCATGGCCACTGAGGCTGCGCATCTGGAGCCTGTGCTCCGCAACTAGAGAGGCCACAACAGTGAGAGGCCCGCATACCACAAAAAAAAAAAAAGAATCTTTCATTCAATAAAAAAAAAAAAAAAAAAAATCCCCTTCTGTAGCTAGAATCCTCAAGCCTCTGAAATTTACACTTGCTCCCTACCTCCTTCGGAGCTCCCAGACTCCAGTGAACTTGGGAGGGAAAGCAGGGTAGAGATGGGACTGAGCACCGTGTACTAACTAACAGAAATACACTCACTGAACGCAGCACATGACGTTTGGAGCTAGCCAAACACACTGTGGAGGTTACAGTTTCTTTGGGAAATAATCACCTGCCTTCCGTTCTAAGCTTTGCTGAAACCTTAGCTCTAAGCCCTAGACTTGATCTGGGCTCTGAGAATGCAGATTTCAGAGCATCTGTGTCTACACACAGTTTCCTCAAGGGAAATCTGAGTTTTCTTTGGGGGAAAAAATTAATAAAGCCTGGATTTTGGGTGCCACCTGAGGTAGCTTACTCAAACAGGTTGCTATTAAGTGTGAAAGTAAGCGTTGAGTTTTTTTTTTTTTACTTTTTTTTAACTTTTATTTATTTATTTTTTTGGCTGCACCGCACGGCGTGTGGAATCCTAGTTCCCCGACCAGGGATCGAACCCAGGGCCCCCAGCAGTGGAAGCGTGGAATCCTAACCACTGGACCGCCAGGGAATTCCCGAGTTGAGGTTACTAACCTCTGAAATGGGGGGCCTTGAGATGGGTGGGGGCTTGACGTGGGTGGGTCTGGTTGGAGTCCTGGCTCTGTCACTTTCTGGCAAGTGCCCTAGTGCTTGTGAGCTTGTCTCTTCATCTGGAAGTAGAGGAAACAGGTAAGTTCCAGAGCTGTCACAAGGACGCACATAAGGTCTAATGGGGAGCCTGGCACGTGACTGATGCTAATTAAATGCACGTGGCGGGAATCCCCATAGCGTGTGCTGGAGGAAACTTTCAGATGCCACTCAGATGCTGCTGAGAATAGCACCAAGCATCACAGGCAAAATTGAAGCCAAGTACCTTCCTGCATTATCTCGTTTACTCTTCACGGCCATCCCAAAAGACAGATGCTATTACTAGTTTCCTTATATAGGAGAGGAAGGCAAGGCTCAGAGAGGTGAGGTAACCTGTACAAGGTCACACAGCCAGGAAGGAGGAGTTGAAATTCGACAGCAAGCCTCAGTGATTCTAACCCTTTAAAAAAACTTGCCTTCCAAGAGTGTCCTGGGCACACCACACTCTTTGATCATACTGCCCTACCGTTTTCCTTTAACTGATCAAAACCTGTCCATTCAAGCCTGCCCTGGTTAACCCCCTTGGACTGCACTGATCTCACGCCTCTGACCTCACTTCCTGTCCACACCATTTCCTCGGGGACTTATCCTGTACCTTTGCATTGCGAGCTAATGCTCCAGGTCAAGAATGGCAGTCACCTCAAAGCCTTCTGGACCGCTTGAGTACACAGAGCATCTTCCTTCGTTTCAGCAGGAAAAGTCTAGTGACTTCGGTGGTGACTAATTGCGATTGGCTCACTTCCTCATATACAAATAAGAAATGATCAGAAAGGGCCAAAATTCTCCTGTGATATATTCACTCCTGGTTCAATTATTGAAAAATTACTGCCTTCTGGGCAAGAATGATCAACAGATGCTAAAATTCAAAAGTATAACATGAAAGAGGATGTTGGTAGTCACAAAGTACCGTCCCAGATGTTATGACTAATTACAAAGGGGGAAAAGCATACTTGCAATGGAGAACCTGGAAAGATGCCACTTAGGGGTAACCTAAGTAAACATCACTGGTAATGAGGCATGTCAACATCACGTACCTCCCACATGACACTGAGACGGACCAGCACTTCATTGGGATTCCTGACAAATACATACACCCTCAATCTAATCATGAGAAAATACCAAAAAACTCAAATTGAGGAACATTCTCAGTATTCTTCAAAAGTATGAAAGTCATGAAAGAGAGAAAAAGGAAAAAAAAAGACTGAAGACCAGAATTCATCAGACTAAGGAAATACGACAACTCTATGCCACGTGGGCTCCCGGAGCAGAAAAAGGATGTTACAGGAACACGTGGCACTTTTTAATAATGTCTGTAGATGAGTTAATAATATTAGGCCCATGTTAACATCCTAGTTTTGATATTCATACTGTGCTTACCTAAGATGTTTACACGAGTGGAAATCTGGATTTTTTTGCAACTTTTCTATAAGTCTAAGATTATTCCAAGACAAAAAGTTTTAAAAAATTAAAATAAATGAAGTTTAAATATACTGCATTCTGTTTGTTTCCTTCATGGCCCTTGGCATGGGTTTTAATGACATATAATTTTGTTTATTTGCTTGTTTACTGCCTTCCTCCTTGGAGAGTGTGAACTTGATGAGGGATGAGAGCGTGTGTGACTTTTTCAAAAGAAAGAAGGAAAAAAGAAAAGCAAACCAAAGGTGGGCGACACCTAATAGGTGATCACAAAATATCTGTTCCATCAGTGACAGCTAGATTCGAGCCTGAGGGCTCACCCACCGCACAGTCAACTAGATTTTCTGCCTCCAACCCCTTCTGATCTCGCTTCTGCTGGTGCTGAAATGAAGGAAGATGGTGTATGTGCTCAGGGGATCTAGAAGGCTTTGGGGTGTCGGACATTCTCAACCTGGAGCATTAACTAGCAATGCAAGGTACAGAGTAAGTCCCCAAGGAAGTGGTGTGGAACAGGAAGTGACGTCAGAGAAAGGACATCCATGGGGGAGACTGAGCTGACCAGGAAGTGATGCTTTCTGGTGCCTCCTTGATCCCGTGGATGAGAATGTCATCGTCAGCCAGTTTTCCCAAAGCCTGGTCCTGGGTTTGCAGATGGTCCTGATGTTGCACAGACGTGGCTTAAATAACAGGGAGTCACTGAGTGAGACTCCTACAGTAGCTGTGATGATTTCCAGGGGAAAGTCTCCGTGGCCCTCACCTCTCGGCAGCACATACTCAACTCCCTTTCAAACAGAGATCAGACCTCAGGTTCATGGCTTCCACAGGTGATGGTACCTACTTAGAACTTAGTGGTGGGTTTTGGTTTTTTTGTTTTTCTTTTTTTGCTGTTGTTATTATTGTAATTTATCTTTGTAATACCCTTTCATGTGAACAAGTAATACTGGTTTCTATTTATGGTGGCAGATGTGAGGTGTCCTTTTAAATGTATTTATATAAGTTTTTTAAGTGATTTAAAGAAAAAGAGCAAATAAAAATTGCATGCAGAAGGCACATGGATATGACTTAAATTATGGTGGTAGGATATGGTGGTATCTGATATGACAAAAAAGAAAAAAAATCCCAAAGGTGCTGTGTGAATTACCAAAGTTTATGATGCACTGGCACTGCCCATCATTTGATTAGAAATGATGAATCCATTCTCACATTGTAGCCAAGAGGAAACTTTTGCTAGACTTGGATCCTCAAGTGTCGCTACCTTCAATATTGATGAAACCCTTACTTATTTACTTCATAAATTCATAGTCTTGACAATTCATACCCTTCATCCAGCAATGATGCCTTGCAATACTTCCAAATTCATTCGTTCATCCAACACATATTTCTTTTTTTTTCACATCTTTACTGGAGTATAATTGCTTTACAATGGTGTGTTAGTTTCTGCTTTATGACAAAGTGAATCAGTTATAGATATACATATATCCCCATATCTCATCCCTCTTGCGTCTCCCTCCCTCCCACCCTCCCTATCCCACCTCTCTAGGTGGTCACAAAGCACCGAGCTGATCTCCCTGTGCTATGCGGCTGCTTCCCACTAGCTATCTGTTTTACATTTGGTAGTGTGTATATGTCCATGCCACTCTCTCACTTCGTCCCAGCTTGCCCTTCCCCCTCCCCGTGTCCTCAAGTCCATTCTCTAGTAGGTCTGCGTCTTTATTCCCGTCTTACCCCTAGGTTCTTCATGACCAATTTTCCTTTTCCTTTTTTTTAGATTCCATATATATGTGTTAGCATATGGTATTTGTTTTTCTCTTTCTGACTTACTTCACTCTGTATGACAGACTCTAGGTCCATCCACCTCACTACAAATAACCCAATTTCATTTCTTTTTATGGCTGAGTAATATTCCATTGTATATATGGGCCACATCTTTTTTATCCATTCACCTGTTGATGGACACTTAGGTTGCTTCCATGTCCTGGCTATTGTAAACAGAGCTGCAATGAACATTTTGGTACATGACTCTTTTTGAATTATGGTTTTCTCAAGGTATATGCCCAGTAGTGGGATTGCTGGGTCGCATGGTAGTTCTATTTTTAGTTCTTTAAGGAACCTCCATACTGTCCTCCATAGTAGCTGTAACAATTTACATTCCCACCAACAGTGCAAGAGGGTTCCCTTTTCTCCACACCCTCTCCAGCATTTACTGTTTGTAGATTTTTTGATGGCCATTCTGACCGGTGTGAGATGATACTTCAGTGTAGTTTTGAGTTGCATTTCTCTAATGATTAATGATGTTGAGCATTCTTTCATGTGCTTGTTGGCAATCTATATCTTCTTTGGAGAAACATCTAGTTAGGTCTTCTGCCTATGTTTGGATTTGGGTTGTTTGTTTTTTTGACATTGAGCTGCATGAACTGCTTGTAAATTTTGGAGATTAATCCTTTGTCAGTTGCTTCATTTGTAAATATTTTCTCCCATTCTGAGGGTTGTCTTTTCATCTTGTTTATGTTTTCCTTTGCTGTGCAAAAGCTTTTAAGTTTCATTAGGTCCCATTTGTTTATTTTTGTTTTTATTTCCATTTCTCTAGGAGGTGGGTCAAAAAGGATCTTGCTGTGATTTATGTCATAGAGTGTTCTGCCTATGTTTTCCTCTAAGAGTTTGATAGTGTCTGGCGTTACATTTAGGTCTTTAATCCATTTTGAGTTTATTTTTGTATATGGTGTTAGGGAGTGTTCTACTTTCATTCTTTTACATGTAGCTGTCCAGTTTTCCCAGCACCACTTATTGAAGAGGCCGTCTTTTCTCCATTGTATATTCTTGCCTCCTTTATCAAAGATAAGATGACCATATGTGTGTGGGTTTATCTCTGGGCTTTCTATCCTGTTCCACTGATCTATATTTCTGTTTTTGTGCCAGTACCATACTGTCTTGATTACTGTAGCTTTTATAGTCTGAAGTCAGGGAGCCTGATTCTTCCAGCTCCATTTTTCTTTCTCAAGATTGCTTTGGCTATTCGGGGTCTTTTGTGTTTCCATACAAATTGTGAAATTTTTTGTTCTAGTCCTGTGAAAAATGCCAGTGGTAGTTTGATAGGGATTGCATTGAATCTGTAGATTGCTTTGGGTAGTAGAGTCATTTTCACAATGTTGATGCTTCCAATCCAAGAACATGGTATATCTCTCCATCTGTTTGTATCATCTTTAATTTCTTTCATCAGTGTCTTATAATTTTCTGCATACAGGTCTTTTGTCTCCTTAGGTAGGTTTATTCCTAGATACTTTATTCTTTTTGTTGCAATGGTAAATGGGAATGTTTTCTTAATTTCACTTTCAGATTTTCAATCATTAGTGTATAGGAGTGCAAGAGATTTCTGTGCATTATTTTTGTATCCTGCTACTTTACCAAATTCATTGGTTAGCTCTAGTAGTTTTCTGGTAGCATCTTTAGGATTCTCTATGTATAGTACCATGTCACCTGCAAACCGTGACAGCTTTACTTCTTCTTTTCCGATTTGGATTCCTTTTATTTCTTTTTCTTCTCTGATTGCTGTGGCTAAAACTTCCAAAACTATGTTGAATAATAATGGTTGAGAGTCGGCAATCTTGTCTTGTTCCTGATCTTAGTGGAAATGGTTTCAGTTTTTCACCATTGAGGACGATGTTGGCTGTGGGTTTGTCATATATGGCCTTTATTATGTTGAGGTAAGTTCCCTCTATGCCTACTTTCTGGAGGGGTTTTATCATAAATGGGTGTTCCAACACATATTTCTTGAGCACTTACTGTGTGTCAGACACTGCTCTGGATCCCTAGGACACATCAAAGAACAAATGAGGCAAAAGTCCCCACCCTCACGGACCTCACATTCTAGCAGGAAGAGGTGGGCCATAAACACTGATATAGTATGTCATTAACATAAATGATAAAGTATGTCCAAAAAATCAGAGCAGTGCAGCGGGCTGTGGGGTAGGGTCAGATCATGCCAGGCCTGTGGGCCCATATGAGGACTTTGGCTTTCGGTCAAGACCTCAGAGGGCAAAGATAGAGGCTGGGAGACCTGTCAGGAGGCTCCTGTAGGCATCCAGCCAAGAGGGGACCCTGGCTTGACCTGGGTCATAGCAACGGCAGTTGTTCAATCCTGGATACTTTACAGGAAGAGCCCCAGGATCTGAGGACTGTTCAGATGGAGGGGGATGTATAAGAAAATGGCAAAAGTCAGTCCGGTGATTATATGTTTGGCCTGAGAAACCAGAAGGATTGGGTGACAACAGATGAAATGGGAGAATCTGGCTGAGCACAAAGCTGATGCTTCCTAAATAGCCACTTAGAGCATAAACTGCCCCCATTTAGAGATGGGGGAACCGTGGCACAGAGAGGTTAAGTAACCTGCCTAAAGTCACCCAGCTGGTATGTGGTAGAGCCAGGATTTGAACCCAGGATGTCTGGCCGCAGGGTCTACAATCTTAACCACTGGGCTCCACAGCCTAACAGGATGAGAGGTCAGCCCAGGAGGGTCTCTATGTGAGCTGAGAAAGAGCTATTTTTATAAATCAGGGATAAAGTTTCTCAGGATCACTCTCAGCCTTGGAGACATTATAGATGGAGTGGGGAAATTTTCATAACATGTCAAACTTTCTTGGTTTGAAAGACTTACCCCGAATCCAGCCTAGCATTGCCCTGCCAGCAGCCCCCAACCCCTCCAAACCACACTTTTTAACCCTTTGCTAAAAGGCTTTTCAATATAGGGTCAGTTTTAGATACTAGTGTTTAACAGAATCTATCTGTGTTAAAGAATAACCAATCGAACTTTTGTTTAAACCAGCCCCAGTACAATATGCAGTCAGAAATAGCAACATGACACATGAAAACTGCACACATCTGTCCCCCGTCCATACGTCTTCAGCTCTAAAATTAGATCTCAGCGAATCTTGTGCACGTTCACGCTTTGATCCGGGGTCTCATCTGAGCCGGAATGAAATATGTCACATTTCATTCATAAAAGACATGATCAAAACAGACAATCAGTTATGTTGGGAAATAATACGTTCCCCTAGGCCTCAAAACTGTTTTATTTTGAGAGCCTGAATACACAAAAAGACAACAGCCAGACCATATATGACAATAAAAATCTGACCCACAACCTTGCAGCAACCAAGCCAAAAAGCCAAACCCAGCCTCGGCAACAATCAGCCCAGAAAGGTCTGAAGTTGATCCACGACTGTCAGCTGCCCTTTTTACAGTCTCTGCTTCCAATTCAAGATCAACCAGAAAAAAGCCAAATACGCTCCCCAGATCCGTCACATAAGATGCTCACTGCTAGGGAGCCTACCTGCAGCTTCCCCACGGCAACAGTCAGAGCAGACCTGAGCCTCCCTGTTTCCATGGAAAACATCCCCCCTTCCCCGTCTGCCCTTGAGTCTCTGCCACACGCCAATGATGGCGACTGACCCCCTTGCCATAGAGCAAGCTCTGGATAAATAGGCTCTGTGTGTCCTCATTTGGGTGATCTTTGTTTATTGCCATAATTTCAGTGCAGTCTTCTCTGGCCATAAAGTACAGCGTAAGAAATAATAGTCATCGATACTCAATATCTTGTAATAACCTATAACAGAAAAGAATCTGAAAAAGAATATATACATATATATGCATGTATGTATGTGTAAATGAATCACTTTGCTGTACACCTGAAACTAACACAACATTGTAAATTAACTACACTCCAGTAAAAGAAATGAGAACTTTATCCTTGTATAAGAATGCAATTGATAGTTACATGCTGGTTTTTTAAATCAAATTTATTGTCATATCATTTACACGTGAATAAAGTTTCTGTAAGCAAAAAAACAAAAAGAAATGAAAGTCCTATCTAGGAAGGCATAAAGACAAGAAACTCTAGATGCTGACCCAGAAAGATTCGAGAGGTAAAGCTCAGTCCCCACCTACACAAGCAGAACAGCCGAAAAGAGTGTTTTTAAAAGGGAGTTCTCAACTCCTGCATGCAGACCCACACCCCAGTCCCACTGCTTCCCCACTGCACAACTTCAGGCAGGTAACCCGTAACCTCTCTGAGTCTCAGTTTCCACATTCATAAAATGGGCATGAATACTTTGTACAGTGCCCATGATAATACAATGAGAGATACAACTTGAGCCTGGCACAGTATACATAATTATTAAAAAGCATGAATTAATAGTATCGATTGCATACATCTGGAGAAAACCATAATTCAAAAAGATACATGCACCCCAATGTTCATTGCAGCACTATTTACAATAGCCAGGACATGGAAGATGAATGGATGAAGAAGGTGTGGTACATATATAAAATGGAATATTACTCAGCCATAAAAAAGAACAAAATAATGCCATTTGCAGCAACATGGATGGACCTAGAGATTATCATACTAAGTGAAGTCAGTCAGACAGAGAAAGACAAATATCATATCGCTTATATGTGGAACCTGAAAAAATGGTACAAATGAACTTATTTACAAAAACAGAGATAGAGTCACAGATGTAGAAAACAAACTTATGGTTACCAGGGGGGAAAGGGGAGGTGATAAACTGGGAGATTGGGATTGACATATACATACTACTGTATATAAAATATTAATAGATAACTAATAAGGACCTACTGTATAGCACAGGGAACTCTTCTCAATACTCTGAAATGGCCTATATGGGAAAAGAATCTAAAAAAGTGGATATATGTATATGTATAACTGATTCACTTTGTTGTACAGCAGAAACTAACACAACATTGTAAAACAACTCTACGCCAATAAAAAAATTTGTTAAATAGTATCAATTAACACATAATAGTATGAATAACAGCATCAATTATAGTAAATAATAGTATCAATTAACACTTTCTGAACATCTGCAGGGTGCCAGGCACCCTTCTAATTGCTTTACATGAAGCAACTAATTCACTAAATAATTCTGGTGATGATGGAGGGGATGTTTCATTTCCTGTGATGCACCCACTGACCACTTCTGTCTCCCTGACACACAGTGAATGAGTCGGTGATGCCTGCCTTCATAGATTAGAATCTAGCCCCTCTTCTAAGTGTTGCATCCCCCTTTTTTCAACACTATATCAGGAGTTCTTAAATCCTCACAGGAGCCAGATAAGTGAGTGCAATGGGCCAGGTGTGGGACAATAGGGTGTAGTGGGGACTGGGGTGAACCAGGCGATGCATGATCCATCTAAAGGGGAAAGCCACTCCCTAACTACAGCCAACTGTTGCCAAGTTACCAAATCTTCAACACTTTCCAAGTAAATGACACATGAGATCTCCCTATTATTAGAGGTTGGCAATTCTTTTAAATATTTTAAGGGATGCCATATGAGCTTTAAAAAGAAATTTTTAAAAAAAGCATACATCTGTGGCCTAGATTTGCTACGACCACCAGTTTGCAAACTCTAGGCTAGATGTTCTTCCTTTGGGACAGTCCCAAGGCCCCACAACTAAAGGCCCTGTGGCTACTATTTCCTGGAGACTGACAATTCACGATATGACCTCTCAAGGGAAAGCCAGTGCTATAGTCCATTTCAGCTCTAAAATTAACTTCTGTGGCAAAGAAAAAACTTGAGGCATTTCTACCCACCATGAAGATAACACTTCAGGAGCCTCTACACTGTGGATGCTGGATCCTCTTCTGGTCTCAGCAGCCTCTCCCTCCCTAAAGTGACCCTCAGCTCTGGCATGACTGAGCCACATGCAGCCTGGGGGTGCGGCAGCTGCCCCCTCCTGTCTTCGAAAGGCAGTGGGCCATGGGGGTGAAAGGCACAGGCTCTAGAGCCAGACCACCGGGATTCACACTCACTGTTCCCTAGCTGTGTGACCTTGGGCAAGCTACTTAACCTCTCTGTGCCTCGGGAAAATGGGGATGAGAGCCGTACTTGCCCCCTGGAGCTGTTTGTTGTCAGAATTCAGTGAGTTAAGGCATGTAAACAACTTAGAATGTGGCCTGGACCATTCTAAGTCCCCAGTGAAAGTTACCCACTACTGTTTATGACATTCCCCCTGTCCTGAAATGCCTTTCCCAGCCAGGCTCCCAGACTTCCCTGACCACCAGGCCACCCGCTCTCCCTTTCCTCAAACTTCTCACCCAACAACATTCTCTCTACATCAGGGATGGCAAATAAGTTCAGTCTTAAGTGTCATACCCGCTACCTCACATGAATTGGTAGGGGCTGCCTGGAGTTCTGAGCTCAGTGCAGTAGATTAGTAATGTCTGCCACAGCAGAGGGCGTGCTGAGGTGCTGCAATTGACTGGTCACGTCTGCCTTGGGAGAGGGAGGAGCAGGAAAGCGGAAACCATCCCTTGGCCATTCTTGGGTCTACAGTAAGCAGCTTGCACTGCCTTGCACTGGAAGAACCTCTGCAGAGCAAGAACTGGGCTTTAGACCACCCCAGCCCCACCAGTGGAGTGACTAGCACGGGGCTGGGTCCACATCAATCTCGGAATCAGGTTTACCACCAAGACCAACTCAAGGGGCTCCGAATAGGAAGCCCGCTTCCTGCGGGCTACTAAACCCACCTGGGATCTGCCAGAGCCTCGGGATCCTGTTGCCAGGCTCTGAACAAGCGCACCTCCAAACAGACGTGATCTGGTACATCGGCCTCCGTCAGAATCAGAAGGACCATACTGGACTCACGATTAATTCTTATGTTTCCTCACCTGCACCCAGCAAAACAAAGCCCCACGTGCACTGCAGTTTATATGTCTACCAGCTCGGCGTCTGAGGACCGGGAAACACCACAGCCTAACATTCAGTGGAGACCCCTCATGTGCCAGGCACTATTCTAAGAACTTTATTAACTTGTGTAATCCTCACAACAACCCTGGGAGATAGATCCCATCATTATCCCCATCCTGCCAAAAGGGAAGCTGAGGCCCAGAGAGGTTAGGGGACTTGCCTCAGGTCACACAGCCGGTATGTAGCAGAGCTACTGCTGCTTCCTACTGCTACCCAGGAACCTGTGTGAGCAAAATAAGCTAAAGACAGGTTTGTCCCCCTAGCGCAGAGACGTTCCTCACCTTCTGCAATCCTAAAACCAAGTCTTTGTCATATAGACAGAGACAGCTGCTTTGCTTTGACAAAGCATTCTTTACTGATGAAAAGCTGCGAGGTGGGAAACACTGTCTCAGAAAGCTCCTTCATGGATTTAGAAATTGGAATTCATTTACAAGGTGTCCACTTCCGGGCATTATGGGATTCTGCCTGGCATATCAAGGGGGTAGTAAGAGGCTCAGACTATCACGCTGAGAGCCTGAAGGGGACAAACTTGGACCTCACAGCCCGAATTGCTGCTCTCAAAGCAGAAGTTTTCATCCTGGCTTCACACCAGAATTATACTTAAGGGGTGCTTAGAAAACAGGGATGCCCAGGGCCCACCCCCAAGTACTCTGCTTTACAGTGTCTGGTGTGTTGTTTTGATGGGTCTTATTTTATGTTTGTAAGTTTCCTCACGATGCTGGATCCTCAGCAAAGCATCAACAGCCACTTGATAGACTAACAACTCATTGATGATCAAGAGTTGATTTCCATCCCATCCAACCCCGCCCAGCCCCTTACCTAAGAGTGAAGTGGTCAGCCACAGAGCCACTGGCCAGAGAGACCAAAAAGGTGGCGGTGTCCCCTTCCCGGACGAGGTTCAGAGGAACGGAGATAACGACGTTCTCGTCCAGGCTCAGCAGGGACCACCTCAGATCATCTTGGGTCGGGTAGACCACGACACTCCCGATCCTCTCCCGGGCTGGAGGCGCTGGCGGAGGGCTGTCCTGGCCCCAGTGGATGTTGTTCTCCCACTTGCTGTCCTCCTCCAGGGGACACTGGCCGGCCTGGTCGGCCGGGTACAGCGTGAAGAAGAGCTCCATGGCCGTGCCGCCCAGCAGGGCTGGGATCTCCTCCTCGGGCTCCAGGTCCAGCCCAGAGCTGAACCACTCGGGCAGCACCTCCAGCTCGGCCACACACAGCCCAGGGGTCCCTTGCAGCCGACAGCTGGCCGCCACTTCCCTGGCCTCCGGGAAAGCAAACATCTTGACGCAGGGGAGCTGTTCCGCTGGGTCGCCGTCGGCCCAGCCCCTCCCGGTGATGTAGAACAAGGTCTGCACTTTGGGTCTGTTGGAGTAGATGGAGCTACCGAGGATGTGGGCTTTCAACTTCCAGTTGAAGGGAAACTGGTCCATGTTGCCAAAGGGTGCGGACGTCAGCAGGAGCTCCGGGGGGACCGTCTTCTCGACTGAAAATGGCCCGTAGCTGGCATTGACCATCGGGGGGCTCCTGGCTCGGTAGATAAAGAACGACTCCACCCGGGCCTGCAGACTGCAGTTCCGAGTGACGTCCTGCTTGGCCTCTTTAAGGAAGAAGGACTCTGCGTTAGAGACGTGGAAGCTCGTGGGAAGGTAAGCAGGGAGCGAGGAAAACCTCTGCAGGCTGTCCACGATGGCGCGGCTCTCCGTCACTGCACAAGAAACGGAAGCAGAGGAAGAATGAGAGCCGCGTCGGGAGCGGAAATGAAATTCACGCAGGGCCGCCTCCACCCGTCCACACAACACACCGCCCACTGGCCACGCCCACCCGACTCCTGGGACTCCTCGCAGTGAAAGTCCTGTCATCACATAAAGTGTGTTCCGAAATAACCAGGGCAAGGGTGGGAAGGAGCCCCGTGGACCACTGATCCAATCGTCCTGTGACTGAATGACGCCCCCCCGGAGGGAAAACGTCGCACCCTCTTGCTCTTGCAAAGCCCCGAACTCAGAGGATCGTGGTCATCTCTGTTGTAATCACCCCCCAGAGAGTAGGCTGCACACCTACCAAGCCCACTACACAACCAGGCATTGGACCATTGTATATGACGTGTTAATGCTTGATTACTTTGATATTTATGCTTCTTCCCACCCCTCCTGGATGGGGTGTCCACGTGGATGTTTAGACATCGCCTAATTCTTTTTGAAACGAGGGTGAAGCGATGGCTCAGCATTCCCACTTCTAGAAATCCCTCCTTCCGAAACACGAGTGAGAATTCATAAAGATCGGTTTATCTGCAAGGATGTCCACTGCAGCATCCTTTTGAATTGCAGACAAACTTATTTTATGTGCTGGAGCCAGAAGCCTGGATTTGAATCCCGGCTCTGCCACTCCCTAACTGAGCAACCTTGGGCAAGTTACTTAACCTCTCTGTGCCTCAAACGTCCTCATATAAAGTAGGATATAAATATAAATGATTGTAAGGATTAACGAGTTAATAAATATGAAGGGCTTAGAACAGTGCTGACACACATAAACGCTCCATCTTTACCTGCTATCATTATTACTATTTACTAGTTTAAACCATTCCAAAGGTTTATTATATTAAGAGGAGACCAGATAAACTATACACTTTTACAATGGGGTAACAGGTAGCTCTGTAAGAAAAATGAAGCGGAGCTATATCAGCGTGTTTGAAAAAAATGTCCACAATCTGTCATTAAGCATAAAAAATTATAAATGTATCACATAGGATCCTATTTGGGTAATTTTTTAAGATTCTATATGTACATATGTAAATGTACATATATTTATGTTTGGTATATCTACAGAATCCAGAAAGGATTTTTGCCTTTTACCACTTACGTTTCTACCTTCTTAAAACTTGTTATGATAATCATGTATTACTTTGTTAATTAAAATGCATATAAATATACATAAACATGTATATGTGGACATGCGTATATGTATATGTGTGTGTGTGTTTCTTTCAAGTGGGGAAACACAAAGAGCAGAGACCCAAGAAGCTTCTTCAAAGTGAAGACAGCCCACCAGGAACCAGGGTTGGCAAATCAGGCCAAGAACAGACAGGAATTCTTCCTTGCCCTGAAATAAACCTCTGCCCCTGGAGCCTGGCTTCCAACCAGAGGAAGAGGAAATAAACCAGGCAGCAGTGTTTACAATACAGCATCACCAGAGGATAAAAGGCAAATAAATACGCCATTGACTCTGACTCCTGGTAACATTTTTTCTGCAGCCGTTACAAATTCTGTGAAATACAGTTTTCTGTTGACTTAGATAATTTTTGGCCTTTTCAGGGCTGTCCTTGGTGAGCTTTCCTTTCCTAGTGGATGACAAAATGGTAATTAGGAGATTGTGAAACAGATACAACCACGAAGGGGCTGACGCATACTTTCTCCAAGAAGGTGCTCAGAAGGCAAGTTCTCTGTGAAATGCTGCATGATCTCACTTACATGCAGAATCTAAAATAGTCAAATTCGTAGAAGTAGAGAGTAGCATGGTGGCTGCCAGGGGCTGCGGGGAGAGGAAGGAGGGATGTGGGTCAAAGGGTACAAAGTTTCAGTTAAGCAAGATGACCATATTCTGGAGAGCTAACGTACTGGAATGTGACACAGCTAACAACCCTGTATTGTACATTGTAATTTGCTAAGAGAATGGATTTTAAAATAAATCTTCTCAACACGCACACACACACACACACACACACACACACACAGAGTGAAAACTAGGTGGAGGTAATGAATATGTTAATTAGCTTGATTATGGTGATCATTTCACAATGTACACATATATCAAAACATCCAATTGTACACCTTTAACATATACACTTTTTACAGGTCAGTGATATCTCAGTAAAGCTGAGGGAGGAGGCACTTCCCTGGTGGTCTAGTGGTTAAGACTCCACGCTCCCAATGCAGGGGGCCGGGGTTCGACCCCTGGTCGGGGAACTAGATCCCACATGCGTGCTGCAACTAAGAGTTCACGTGCTGCAACTAAGGAGGCCACGTCCCGCAACTAAAGGAGCCCGCGTGCCGCAACTAAAGGAGCCCGTCTGCCGCAACTAAGACCCAGTGCAACCAAATAAAATGTGTATGGGGTCGGGGGGGAAGAAAGAAAGAAAGTTCTCAAGTGTCATCAATATGGCCAGTCCTGGTCAGATTAATTACTGGAGGAGACGTGTTATTCATTTCTCCAATTATCTATCTAAATATATTTACTATTCTATCTAAATATATTTACTTACTATATTTCCAGCCCTGGTAGGGATATCACAGGGGCAAGACAGATGTGGTTTACGCCCCCAAGGAGCGGGCAAACTTTGGAGAAAGGCACAGCTAACCTACACAAGGCAATTACAAAAGTGAACGTTCAGACCCTTCAAAACGCCCATCCCAATAATTCTCCACCTAGGAATTCATGAGAAGGAAATAAGTGATCATCAGAAAGGAGATTAATGTGCAAGCGTCAACACGAGTATGACTTATAACAGCAACACACAGGAAGCAACCTAAAAACTCATCATGAGGGCAATGATTATATAAATGATTAAAGTCTTACTCTGTGTGAGATATTAAGTGGTCATCAAAACCACGATTTCAACAAATATGTAGCACCATGAGAAAATGCTTACGACATCTTAAGTGAAAGAACAGACGTCAAATCTTGATTTCAGTTATCCCACATCTGTTTAAAATATATTTTCAATACTAGACATTGTATGTATGTAATATATGTACATACATAAATATGCATATGATACATTCACTTTCATAATATAGACCTGGGTTTCCTCCAGATTGCATCCCCATTGATCAGGCAGGATTCGGATCAAAGACGGAGGAGGAAGAGAGATGACTTTGAAGAAGGCTCATCCAAAGGAAAGTTTTAGCTGTTGCCACCACCAAGGGGCAATTTGTATTTTGACAATGTCAAGTGATGCAGAAACACCATTCCAGATGAAATTTAAATTATTTTTTGGTTGGTTTATTTCCCCTCTCCAAACCAAGAAGTTAAATTCTTGGTGAATTTACCCATAAATTAAATGGCAACGAGGGAAGTCTGTCTTCCACAGCCTGACAATATCCTTCAGCAGAGATGGGTGGGCACACAGCTGACCAGATTTGGGAAGAAAGAGGTTCAAATTTTACCTTCTTATAAAATCTAGGCGAAGCCCAAGGCAAGGTTTAAATTCTGACTTATTTACAGATGCGGAAAAGGAAATTAAGATAAATGCAAAGTTTAATATGCTCTGTTTCTATTGTGGACTTGTTTTATTTTTTCATTATCATTTATATCGATATTTTATACCTCTCAAAAATTGATTTACAAGAAATTTAAAGCTGAGCCTTCTCTCTTCTTTATTATGACCAAAGCCTGCATTTTATCTGAAGTGACAGTGTGAAGTTTACAATCCTGTCCCACCATAACTCAAGCAAAATGCAATATAAATTTTGTCTGAGGCTTATATGGAAAGCCATAAACATCAGCTGTCAGATCCTCATTTTGTCCTCAAACCAGATTGCCACAAAATATGACATCCAAATTTAGGAGCTTTTTATGAAGACAAGAGACTGTCCTTAGACAGACATCCGGGGTCTGAGAAGCTAACACCCCTACCTTTAGTCCCCTAATGTCATATAGTGGCACCATTCTTCTTCCCACTGGCAGGTAGACTGTGTGGCCAGAGTCCCGAATGTGAAACGAGGCCCTATTCAGTCTGCTGATTTCCCAGAGGGCTTTTTACCACCCGACTGAATAAGGTGGGTCCTGAGAGCAGAAAATGAGGAAGTTTTGGGCTTCCCTGGTGGCGCAGTGGTTAAGAATCCACCTGCCAATGCAGGGGACACCAGTTCGAGCCCTTGTCCAGGAAGATCCCACATGCCGCGGAGCGACTAAGCCTGTGCACCACAACTACTGAGCTCACGTGCCACAGCTACTGAAGCCCACATGCCTAGAGCCCGTGCTCCGCAACAAGAGAAGCCACCGCAATGAGAAGCCCGCGCACCGCAACAAAGAGTAGCCCCTGCTCACCGCAACTAGAGAAAGCCCGCGCACAGCAACAAAGACCCAGCACCGCCAAAAATAAATAAATAAATAGAAAATGAGGAAGTTGTAGTGAGGCCCAGCTGCAAAGGGCTTCTCATCACTGCCCCCCCTTATGA
Organism: Mesoplodon mirus; assembly: GCF_964341445.2. Taxonomy (NCBI): domain Eukaryota; kingdom Metazoa; phylum Chordata; class Mammalia; order Artiodactyla; family Ziphiidae; genus Mesoplodon; species Mesoplodon mirus. The sequence goes on from NC_138989.1 coordinate 5,213,635, forward strand.
GCCGAGAAGAAAATCAAGTGCAGGCTCATCAAGAGCACAAGGTGCTCCAGACGGATGCCCTGTGGTTAAAGGATGCTCTGACTGGCAGATGGCTCCGAGGAAGCCCCAAAGAGAACTTCGGGGGGAAACTAACAACTTCCCAGAATGACGCAACTCCCAGGGCGCTGGGAATCCCGGCAGGGACTCCGTGACCCAAAGTGCGTGGGTGGACATCACTGCTGTGCTTGGCACGCAAAAAATACTCCTGGGCACATGCCTTGGTCAGGAGTGGAGGGACCTGTAGCTCCAAGATAACGCAGCCCACAGACTCACAAACCTTTCCACTACCGTCGCCAGCCCTACCCGGAAGCTGAGTACCAGTCTTGTGGCTCCTGGTCACCCACCTGAGGGTCAAGGCCTGTGACATGTCTGCAGCTGAGTCTCTTCTCTTTCCCACAAGACAACACAGACGTGCACAGCCAGGAATAGAAGGCTCTCCTTCCAGTGGGCCAGATGGCCAGGTCTTTGGAAACCATCAGCAAGAGAAACTGCTCACTGATCTGTCAAAGGGTGGTCCTGAAGAATAGCTGGTAATTTGCCGCCACCATCTGGGTACCCCCATGTCCATGGTCATGGTGGCCAGGAGCTACAAGGAGGCCCTTGGAAGCATTCATATCCGTTCAGAATGGTGCAGTGGGAGTTGTTTCTGGGATGGAGGAATGAGCTAGGAATTCATTCACACTCGTGTTTTCCTGTCTATCTCCACCCTGTTTCTGTGTCTTCCTCTGTGAACTTTTGCACTTGCTGAGAAGCTCATCACCCACCTGTGAGCAGAGCAGACTCCTTCCCACCAGGATTTCTCAGCTCAGGAAGGGTTTCTCCAGCCCTGTCCCTGCTCTTCTCTGCATCACAGGAAACTACACTTCCCAAGCTCCTTTGCTCCCTGGCTTCTGGATGCAATGGGATGCTCTGGTAGAAGGTGGAGCATGGGAGGTATTTCTCCCCTTGTCTGCCAGCATTTCCTGGCAGAGACCGTGCCTCTTCTCTGATCCCAGCCCTCTTCACACTCCCCACCATGGATACAGCTCTCCTAGGCAGTAGTTCTAAGATCTACTGGATGGTTCCAGCTTCTGGGTTCTGATCATCCAATTTCCCCACTTTGTCCCTTCAGTCCAATTGGTAGCAGCTTCCTGCTGTTAGTAATTTCTGGATTACTTTACCATTCCCAGAAGGTGTTTACCATGCCCGACTTGGTTTCACAGATCTTCCATCACCCGAGTAACTAATTCCCTTGATTAAATTCCCTCTGTGGAAATAACTAGAGTGGTTTCTCTTTTCTTGGCTAAAGCCTGACGAATACATCCAGTCACTAATCACACCTTCCTATTATATTTCTTCAAGGCCAGTGTCATCATATGAAATTAGCCTTTTACTTGTTTACTTATTTTCTATCTAGTCTCTCTATTAAAATTCAAGCTCATGAGAGCACAGACTTTGATATCCAGTTTATTGCTGAATCTCCAGTACCTAGCAGAAGAAAGTAAACAAATATGTGCTGAGTAAATGTCCATCAACTAAGACTGCCATGGTTTAATGCTTGAGAGAATAAATCTCTCTGTGTTTCTTCTGAGCCTTTCTTTGGCTACTCCCCAGGGTTGTTAATAGATATCATTAGTATTAACAAATCACTGGTCCATCACATTATTACTCCATCCATGTCCTCTCAAATATCACATCGCTGTGGTCACTAAGCTGGTTGCTAGGTTTGCCAAGCAAAGAGCTGCACTTCTCACGTGGAAGGAAAAAATACCACTTAAAGGAGAAACAGCACTTACAGAGCACTTGTGATGTGCCAACACACCTGGGCATATGTAACCGCTAAGCACACCTGGGCATATGTAACCGCTAAGCACACCTGGGCATATGTAACCGCTAAGCACACCTGGGCATATGTAACCGCTAAGCACACCTGGGCATATGTAACCGCCAAGCACACCTGGGCATATGTAACCGCCAAGCACACCTGGGCATATGTAACCGCCAAGCACACCTGGGCATATGTAACCGCCAAGCACACCTGGGCATATGTAACCGCTAAGCACACCTGGGCATATGTAACCGCTAAGCACACCTGGGCATATGTAACCGCTAAGCACACCTGGGCATATGTAACCGCTAAGCACACCTGGGCATATAGAACCGCTAAGCACACCTGGGCATATAGAACCGCTAAGCACACCTGGGCATATAGAACCGCTAAGCACACCTGGGCATATATAACTGCTAAGCACACCTGGGCATATATAACTGCTAAGTCTGTTGATTATCACAATGGTTGTGAGATGAACAGTTAGTCCCTTTTGGAAAATGGTGAAACTGAGGCACAGAGAAATTAAGCCATTTGAACATGGTCGAAGTTAGGGTTCAAACCAGCTCTGTCCAATTCCAAAGGCTTTCCACTTCTCTGTATGGCCCTAGGGCCAACCGGTCTGGTGGTTCTACCGTGAGGCCAAGGCTATATGCAGGTCAGCTGAAGGAGCTGGAACTCAATGCTCACTATTCCAGGTTCATGGACAAAATCCCTACATACCCAGCGAGGCTTTCATCGCTCTACCGTCACAGGTGACTGTCTCCCATCCCAGGTACCAGCCTGGATTCCCAGATAGAGCAGGAAAATAGATACAGTTGACCCAGTTGCTGGCAAAGCAGCCAGAGATCCATACCTTTAAGGTAACAATAACTGTGGAAAAGCACTGCTACCTGTAAACCCCTGCACATGGCCTGGAGCCTCAGGAGGAGTAGCCAATGCAACAAGTCAAACCAAACGCTCTCAGGTTAAGGAGGAGAAGTGCAAGTGGTGAGTTATTCATTAACGACCAGCTGTGGTGGAATTTATTGCACATCCTCATCCAGTTTGCTCCCACCCCCAACTGTATCCCGTCACTGTACCCTGGGGACCAGATTCTTCCACGCCTCTGCATTTGAAACACAAGTCACTGATCACATAACCAAGAAAAGGCAGCAAATACTTAACTACTGAATTCAAAAGCCACCCATATAACAGTAAGTTGGGAAAAGTCAGATGAGTTTCTGTCTTTCTCAACCAGATAAAATATACCACGGCTGAGAGAGAAGGAGAGACCATACAGACAAGAGGGCATAAAGCCACCAAGGCCAGCTGGTCCTCAGGCTGGAGGGAGGCTCGCCCTTGTCTCAAGATTCTTCTCAAATTTCAAACTGGGGAGCCCTGTGTGGCCAAACATGGGTTGTTCACAAGGACAGGAAACAGATAAAAAGCAGACCAGAAGCAGAGGGGAAACAGGAAGGAGAAAAGCAGACAGGAAGCAGACAGGAAGTGGAGAGGAGAGAGCAGGTCCCTTCTCCCAGCTCCAGCCCTGCAATCTCCTACAGCATCCTCCCCCACCCCCATTAGTAGAGACTCACAAGAAACAACTGGCTAAGAGAAATGTGGTTTTCAGATTCCAGCCGCCAGCATTAAAGACCAGAGAACAGAAAGAAGAGTTTGGAACGAAGAGACGGTAACTTAACAACTGAGATCCCGTTTGTCAGAAGAGAAAATTGCAGCAGAGAGGCATTAAGTCTAGTAAATGATGGTTCCAGGTCAGGATTCCAAAAAGCTGGCTCTATAGTGTACACCCCTAACCAGCGCCCTATAGAGCTTCCCATCGAGCCCACTGGGGAAAGGAAGAACTCTTATTCCTTGATCTCCAGGCTGTCCCATAATTCCTTCTTGGTCCAGAGGGAGACAGGGAGACTCTAGAGAAACACAAAATAAAACCCGGAAAGTGAGAGTTTTTAGAGAAGAAGCCAGGAATCCAGAATTGTGTGTCCCCATCAGAGGCTGCAGAATCGTAGCAGGAACCATGGAGAACTCCTAGGTACTATATTGTAGTTTGTAGAACTATCAGTGGAATAGAGAACATGGGAATAACATCCGGTCGGGAGGAAAAAGATAAGGACTTTGGTTTGGACACATTCGAGTTAAGGTGAAAGGGAGATGATGGGGAGACAGGTGAAAATATGAATGTGGGATGCAGGAGGAGGTGGACACCGACTTCATCTCCACACAAAGGTAAACTCCTTTTAGACACGGTGCCACATCCTAAGATAGGGATTCTGAACTCTGTCTACATAGTAGGTACACATGGTAAAGAACATATGTATTATACCTGGCCCTGCCCACCAGAATTCATTTTAATGGTCTCGGGGAGGGGCCCAATTGTTTCTATGTTCTCTAGATGATTCAGCTGAACAGCAGTGGAAAAAAACACCACGAAAAGTTCAAAGACACTATTGGTACACAGTAGGTACTTTGTGTATACAGGTTTCCCCCGCTATCTGAAAGTAAATCATTCCCGTGAAGTCTTTCGTAAGCCGAAATGGCACAAAGCAAAGAAGCAATTACCTTAGAGCACATCTTGCTAACGGATGCACAAAATAAAGGGAGATAAAGCACAGGTGCTCATACCGTTCAAAGCTATGGCGACTTGATGCTGAGATGCTGAGTGTATGTAGTTCCGGGGAAGGAGCTTGGTGGTGCCACTCTCACCGTCGGGGTGCACGATACCTCTGTAAAGGCTCACTGCACAGCCAACACTGAACACTCTTTTCACTTTTCGCCTTTTTTTGTAAAAGGGGAAATCCTCTTTAGATTTCTTTCAGGTTAGCGAAAAATGGTACTAATGTAATTCTTTCGTCAAAGCAAAGTGGCATAAAGTGAACTTTCAAAAAGCAGGCGGGTATCGGTACTCAAAAATGAATAGTCACTCATTGTCTTGAGGGCAAGTCTTGGGTCATATACCAGTAAATCCATTAAGGATTAGATATGACTATAAATTACAGTGATAATAAAAAATATAGAGAAATAAGGGCAATGAGAAAAGTATAGAATCATCATCATAGTCATCATTTATTTACAATCCTTATGATGTACCAAGCGCTAGTCTAAGCATTTCACAGGTATTAACTCTTTTAATCTTCACAATTTGGGGATTATGAGGATTTGATTATCAGCCCCACTCATAAATGGGGAAACTGGGGCACAGGGCAGTTAAGTGACTTGCCTAAGATCCCAGAACTAGTAAGTGGCAGAGGGGAAACTGGATCCAAGTTGTCAAGCTCCAGGCAGAGTTGACACCCTTAGCCACTATGTTCTGCTGCCAGAGGAAAGCTTAGCAAGCAAAGTCTACATTGTGAGAGCTTCGGCAATGATTAAAGGGACTGCAAATGTGCCTCTGAATTGTCCAGCTCTCAAAGCACGAGATGAGGTCACCAGTTGGACCCCATTCATAAGATGAAAGCAAGAAGCAAAGCTTTTCCTGGCTCTGAGAGAAATTCCTCCGGTGGTGGTGCCCCGAGGGACACAATGGCATCCCTACAACACAGTGAATTTATTAGCAGGTTCCCTAATGTCCGCACAAGGCGGGATGCGACAGTGAAGGACCGTCAGGCAAAGGCAATTATGCAGAGGACAAAGGATTGTGAGGCAAGACAGCTGACAGCTCTTGGAAGGTCTGGCTTGATGGAAAAATAAAATCCAGAACAAGATCCTAGAGGAGAATTTGACCCTTCAGACTCTCCTCCATGAACATGCTTTCTTACCAAACCAGCTAAGGTCTTAGAAAGTGGTAAGTAGCAGAGGTCTTGAGACTATATTCTCTGGCAAGATCTGGAGGCACAAATGTTCTACATAGACCATCCAAGGCCAGTGTACAAGACTTAAAACATAAGGAAGAGTATTAATCTTTTCTTCATGACGTCCACCACTTCTCTTATGCCACAAAGGTCCTTCCCAATGTCCCAGGATCAAATATATACTCACCTATACTCTCAACTGGGTTTCTATGGGTGGGTATATGTATATTCATGGGTGTGACTACATTTTTGCATTTTATCCTTTTTTATCAAGGTATTTTGGGCCATTAAAAGTTGTATATATAAAATAGATCAACAAGGTCCCACTCTATAACACAGGGAACTATATTCAATATCCTGTAATAAACCATAATGGAAAAGAATATGAAAAAGGATCTATCTATCTATCTATCTATCTATATATATATATCTGAATCACTTTGTTGTACACCAAAAACTAACACAACATTGTAAATCAGCTATACTTCAACTTTTAAAAAGGAAAAAATGGGGCTTCCCTGGTGGCGCAGTGGTTGAGAGTCCACCTGCCGATGCAGGGGACACAGGTTTGTGCCCCGGTCCGGGAGGATCCCACATGCCGCGGAGCGGCCGGGCCCGTGAGCCATGGTCGCTGAGCCTGCGCGTCCGGAGCCTGTGCTCCGCAACGGGAGAGGCCACAACAGTGAGAGGCCCGCATAATGCAAAAAAAAAAAAAAAGGAAAAAATGTTGTATATATTCAAGGTGTACAATTTGATGATTTACATTGAACAAATCACCACAATCTAGCTAATTCATGTATCTATCACCTCAGATGATGAATCTGAGGTGATGGGTATATGAATTGATATTTTTCGTGATGAGAATACTTTGGATCTACCTTCTTATCGAATTGTATGTATTACGTTTAATTCTTGAATCCATCTGAAGTTTCCTTTGGGGTAGAATGTAAAGTGAGAATCTGATAGTAGTCAGAAACTGGCACACAACTGAATAAGCTGGCAGAAGTATTTTATTTGACTTCATAGTTTAAGGATTTTTTAATTGAAAAATAATGTGACTGTATTTTGGGGATAGAGGCTTTAAAGAGGTAATTAAGTGGGCCCTAATCTGTCATGACGGGTCCTTTTAAGAAGAGATTAGGACACAGACACACACAGAGGGATTACCATGTGAGGACACAGGGAGAAGACGGCTGTCTACAAGCCAAGGGGAGAGGCCTCAGGAGAAACCAGCCCTGCCCACACCATGACCCTGGACTCCAGCCTCCAGAACCATGCGAATAAATTTCAGCTGTTTAAGTCACCCAATCTGCAGTACTTTGTTATGGGAGCCCTATAATTGAGAGATTACTCTACTTTATCAAAATTCTATCAGTTCATCTTGTCTATTTTTTTTTTGTCTTCAGGATCACTTTAGATTCGCTCCGTCAAGTTGCCCCAAACCCAGTCAGACCCTTACCTGAAGATGAGGGTCTGCATATGGGGGTTACGGATGCCTTGCCACTGTCTGCCATATTTTTCTTCATTATCCCCTTTTTTTTTTTTTTTGGCTGCGTTGGGTCTTCACTGCTATGCGCGGGCTTTCTCTAGCTGCGGCGAGCGGGGGCTACTCTTCGTTGAGGTGCGCGGGTTTCTCATTGCGGTGACTTCTCTTGCTGCGGAGCATAGGCTCTAGGCGCGCGGGCTTCAGTAGTTGCAGCACGTGGGCTCAGTAGTTGTGGCCCACGGGCTCTAGAGCGCAGGTTCAGTAGTTGTGGTGCACGGGCTTAGCTGCTCCGTGGCATGTGGGATCTTCCTGGACCAAGGATCAAACCTGTGTCCCCTGCATTGGCAGGTGGATTCTTAACCACTGCACCACCAGGGAAGTCCATTCTGGCACATTTTTCTATGTGTTTTCAAGTTTTCTAGAATAAACATGTCTTCCTGCTTATTTAATCTAAGAGAAATACTGACATTTTCTCCCTTAAAAAGAAAGATATGGAACTTGATTTTAAGTAACAAACTGAACACACTCATTTCCTTGCATCTCTACAGAAACCCCGGAGAAATAAAAGCATCAAAGTACAGAAAGGAATAAACTTATGAACAAGAGAAATGGAGGAGGGCCATCTGAAGATAAGATATTTCAACAAATTTATGGAAGATAGTAAGTGGATGAAAGTGCATTGATGGGCAAGACAACAGAGGAAAGCTTGAGCTGGAACTACTCTGCCCACTGGAAGCCCCAAGGGGCTCTCGACTCCATGTTGGCCCACAGAGTAAGGACAAGAGTAGAAAGTGGTTTTACTCCCTGAAAACCAAGGGAGTAACTGAGTTCTGCAGATGGGACACCCTGTCCAGGCAGCCCTCCTCCCAAAGTCCCCACCCATAGTAAAGGGCAGAATACTTGGTCTTTATCTCCAATCAAAACTCAGCTCTTCTCTAAGGAAACTGAATTAACTCTTGACGGGAATGTCAGGTGTAAAAGTGTGGGTGCTGGGACTCCCATCCTGAGAGGGGATGGAGGTGAAACAGCCACCGTGCAACCATGAACACTGAAGGTACACACTGAGAAAGTAATGCCGGAAGTCAGAAGGGATAAACCACAACACGAGATTAAAGAACCAATGGAATAACATCAGCTGCCACTTGCCTAAGCCTAACCCAACATGACTGGGGTCCTTGTAAGAAACGGCGATTAGGACATAGATACACACAGAGGGATGATCGTTTGAAGACACAGAAGGAAGATGGCCATTTACAAGCTATGATGGCCGGGGGTTTCTGTGACTTACAGCCAAATACAGTGTTAACCAGTAAGAAAGGAAAGTAAGGAGGAGTGTAAATCAGCTAAATTTTTGTCTTTTATAGAGAAAGCGCTGCTGTTTAAATCTGCTAACGCAAAGAGTAGAGGTATAGGGAATGGTATGTAGAATGATAAAAATAATCACCACTCACAGAACTAAAAGCAGAAATGGCTGGACCTGGCTGACTTCAGGGAGAGAGATCAAAGCTACAGAGGGATGGAAGATGATTGCCTTTCTTTGAAAGTTATCCTGAGCCATTTTATTTTCCCCATATGCATGCATGACTCTGAGGGTGAGTAGGCTTTGTCTGCATGAACCCAAAACTAGCCAAGCAGGAGAGGACAGCGCTGAACAGACGCTGGAAATTTGAGTGTGGGGTAAACGGAGAGTGGTCTTAATCTTGACCACAAGGCATCGGGTCTATGGGAGAGATGGCTACCTGTCAAAAAAGACAGCACCAGAAACTTTCCATCCATTGTATCTCATATGGCTGCTCAGCCAGGGACCATCCTGCATTCCAGCGTGGCCATGTGACTAGTTCTGACCACTGAAATAAGAGCCTGTCTTGCTTATCACTTTGAAGTCAAAATTCGTATCTTTTTACCTTCCACCAGTGAGAAGCAGGCGACTCTGAGGCCCTAGGCCATGGCAGAGCCATAAGATGGGAGGAGCCTGGACCCCTGAGTCTCCACCTGGGGGAGAGCCACCTGCCAAATATGGCACCCACATGAGATGGGAGCAAGAAAGAATTTTATGATGTGCTGAGCCACTGCTGGGGTTTCTTTATTACAGCAGCTAGTGATACCAAACTAATACAACATTGTATAGGCTAACCATTTGGACGGCTTTGATCCTGCGCCTACTAAAAAGCTGGAACAAATTTCATATGTCTTCCTTAAGGTAAGCTGTGCTTTCATTAGCAAGGAGATACAGGCACTTGGAGAAACAAAGTGAAGCGCTCTTAAGCCAACATGAGAGGTTTCCATGGGGCACCAGATGTAAAAAGAGCATTATTAAACGGATTATATAGATCTTAGTGACAGTAATTTTGACCTCCTATTAAGGCACCATCAGCTGTTGAACGCTGGGAAATGTTGATGAGCTTGTTCTAATTTCCATTTATATTTATTCTAAATTGGACCCCATAGAGATTGTTTAAGTAAGAGAGGGAAATTCACTAAGCAACCCTGACAGCTCTGCCATTGCCAGATATAGGGAGGTCGCTGAGGCTTACAACAGGCAAAGGACACCTGGGCTGGCGTCTCACGTCTGCCATCAGCTCAATTTATGCACCAAGTCACTTCATCCCCCTGGGATTCACTTTCCCTCTGTGTCAAATAAGGTGTCACTTCCTGCCACCCATCAGGGACGTACCATGAGGGAACCCAATAATGCGACTTGTGATTGTGTGACTGCATTAGTAGGAATGTCATACATGGAGTGTCTTCACTTTAGGTTTCCCACTAGTTCAGACTAGCCTTCCCATCCTCCGGCCATTGTTGATATCAAAAATGATTCTTTCAATTCACAGAAAATCCGCACTATGCAAGTCTAAACAAAACTGGAATTTAACGGCAGTCACAGCTGGAGAGAGAGGTTAGCTTCAGGTCTGGCTGGATGCAGCGTTTAAACAATGTCATCCACATGCATCTTCACAGATCTCCTTCAATGGGTGAATGGATAAACAAACAAATGGTGGTACAGCCATTGAATGGAAAACAACTTAGCAATAAAGTAAACGATGGATATACATACAACATGGATAAATCTCAAACACATTTTGTTGCCTAAAATAAGGCAACCTGTAAAGCTACCTACTGTATGATTCCATTTTTGTGACATTCTAGAAAAATCCAAGCTGGAGGGATCGGGGAACAGAGCAGTGATTGCCAGGGATCAGGGCTAGGATTTAACTTTAAGAATTTAAAACAAAGAATTAGGGATGGGATGACGTATCCTGATTGTTGCACGGATTACACGACTCTATGCATCTGTCAAAAAGTCAGAGTGCTATATGCCAAAAAGAGTGAAGTCTACTGAAAGTAAAATTTTTAAAAAATTTTTCTAAAGATGCATTTTCATCTATCACTCTGCTCTCTTCCATGGAGCTGGCTTCATTCTCAAGCTCCGTGTTTCAGTAAGATTAGCCTCGCCAAGTCTCATATTTTCCTTCCTTCAAAATCCAACAAGAAGCAGTATGTGTCTCTCTCCTGAAGTTTCAGGGGGGGAAAAAAATCTCAGTGCATCTTCTTGTCTCTGATTGGTCACATGCCCATTCCTGAACAAATCACTATGGGGGGGGAGGGGGGGAGCAGCCCATTCTGATTGGCTCATCCAATGTCATGGGTCTCTTCCCAGTAGCCTGGAGGTAGATGGGCTTTAGCTGAAGTATGAAGTGGGGGATGCCCCAAAGCATCATCAGGGTACCATTTTGACAAGAAGAAAAAGGATGTTCTTTGTAGGAAGCAACACAAAAGTCTACTCTATTACCCAAATGAAACAATTTACACCAAGTCAAGGCTGATCTCTTTACTGCCAGTACTATTGTTGAAAAAAACTCAGGAATATGCCTGAGACCACAAACAAGACATTTCATTAATTACCCTGAAGAAGTGTGTTACTTTTAGAGTTTGACATTCTCCACACGAAACACAAGTTGGAGAATCTGAACCCAGGGCCCAGAATAAACCAACCTCCACTGCAGGGCTAACATGTTTACTTTAGGATATGGAGTCTTCGAAAGTGATCTCAGCGGGCAGTGACAAAACAGAAGTATACAAAACAGAAGTATATACATGTGTCCTAGGCATGTGACCTATGCAGTTACACAGGGCCCCATGCTCAGAAGGGCCCGGGCTTGGTTCAGTGCCCTGCGGTCACGCTCTATACCTCTGAAATCCTTAAGAGCTTTATCTTTGAACTTGTGTTTTGTAAGTCAAGTCTAAGGGGACAACGAAGCATTCGCATGAGCAAAGGAGGTACATGTAATTGCTTGTCTGCTGGTGCCCTATTTGCATATTGTGTTCTGGATGCCCTGTGAGCACAGAATTCCGGTGGCCCTGATGCATGGGAGTTCTGTCTGCGAGACACAAAGCCAGTACAAGTGAATGTAATGCATCTATGACAAATCAGCAGGGCCACTGACAGCTCAGAGAGGGCAAGCTTGCCATTAAACCAGAACTTTCTTCAAATGCAGCAAAAAAGGCAAAGGCATTCTATGACACACAACCAGCCAAGAAACCCCATCCTGTTCATTCTTAGTCCCGTTACTTTCCTGCATTAGCCAAATGATGCTGAAAATGGGTGACACAGAAAGAAAGGGAAGAAGTGTTTCTTTCCCGCCAGTCTTTCCTTCCACATCTGCAAGCTGAAGCTCACGCTGGTAGAAGGCACCCACATCCAGAAGTGAAATGAAACCAGTCGAGTTAGTTCTGTGCAGCATTTCCACTACTCTGGTCATATTAAAATGCGTATGCATGTTATGATCTATTAAATATGAATTGTGTCATTTTGAGGATCGCGCATGTGGGTTCATTGCTCTTCTATTTGCATGTACCACAGGTACTGCACAGTTAAAAGACGAATGATGCACCACATGAATAAAAAGAAAGAGAAAAATCCTATGTATGATCATCTCAACAGATGCAGAAAAGGCACTGGACAAATACAATAAAACACTACTAACCCAGGCTAGCTCGGATCAATCCAAAATCATTCATGGAATATCTTTCTTTCTCGTCCTTATTTTCTTAATGCAGTCTGTAATTTTCAAACACATGAAGTAACAAGAGGAAGGGAAACAAAGGTTGTCCAGTCTTTGTGGCTGCTGCCTAAAGAATCTACTTCAGTGAATCTTTGACTGTTTTTTTAAGGGTTAGGAGTTTAAACACCAAGAGCTCAGATGACTTCAACATCCCTCTGACAATTCTTTAGGCTATTCAACTGCTAGAAAATGTCTTTTCCCCTACTTCCAGCAAAACACAAAAAGAGTATTTTCTGTCAGGATTAATTTCTCTGGATAATCAAGTAAGGCAAGTAAGTCAGGGTGCATGGAGTGCAAAGCTGTGACAAGAAAAAAAAAAAGACAAGCAGAGGACACAGCCTGCTTCTGAGGAACTTAAAATTTTAATGGAGAAGACAAACCTACGTCTTAAAAATTGATAACAATATAAAAGAAAGTAAGATCTATTGTTAACTTGCCTGAAATAAGTTACATATGCCAAATCTCAGAGAAAGAAGAGATCAATATTGATTGGGAATTATCACAAGTTTATCACTAGCAGGCTCCAATGAATGAATTAATAGTAGTAATAACTAGGAAATTTGTCGAGTGCCTACTACGTGCCAGTCACCATTATAACTAATTTATGTGTATCAGCTCTTTACACATTTATTCTTTACCCAATCCTGTGAGATGGTATATTATTTTTGGATTGTTATATTATCAATATTATGATATAATTTATAAGTAATATTATTATATCCATTTTACGACTGAAAAACAAAGGCACAGAGATGTCAAGAAACATGCCTAAGGTCACACAGCATGTAAGGGGTGGAGCCAGGACTGGGCTCCGGAGTCCAGGCTCTGACTGCTATTCTCTGTGGGTTCCCGGAACATTTCTGCTTATTCTCCTCTGTTTGGTCCCATGGAGGCTAACGTCCCAGACTCAGTTATCTCCCCTCATCAAAGCAAAGAAGGGCTCCATTATAGCTTCTGACCGATAATATGACCCAGAATAAAACCCATAAAGAACACAAAGAAATAGAAACATCCTCCCCACGCTGGCCCCAGGGGCTGTGCCGTGAACCCGTCATACGTAAAACCGCTTCTCAGCAACAGCTTTGGGGAGTATTGGTGGGGAAAAACAGAGCCAGAAAACCCTCAGTCCCTTTTTTCTCAAATTTAATTCAGAGTTTATTCTGTGTTGGGCAGAGTCATCCTGGAACTTAAGGGACACAGAGGACAGCATTCCTGAAGCTGGGGGCAGGTCCCTGGGGATGCCGCGGTGTGGGCACCTGCACCCAGCCTGGGACACCCCCGTTTGGGCACTAGGTTCACCCCCAGCTGCCCCAGACCACGGGCTCCCCTCTCCAGTCGCCTCTGCAGGAACAGGGGCCTCGTGTGCGACAACACTGCCACCTAGTGGCCGAGGTTGTTCCCACTGAGCCAGAGCAGGTGGTCGGTTCCCCATTTCCAGAGCTGAAACGCCCATTTGGGGAGATTTCGAGCGCTTTGCGGATTTTAACCAAGACCCGTTGCTGCTTTCTGCAAGAAAACCATTAGACAAAGCACGATGACTCTCTAGGACCAAATTCTTTGTAGGCAAGCAACAGAAACCCCAACGCGGGCGGGCTTAAGTGAGAAAGGGTGTTGCCTTCCCCACCAGGCCTCAGCCTGGGACAGAGGGGACCACAGGCAGCAAAGCGGTGGGGGAAGGAGGAGGAAGCATCCAACACAACTAGCGTCCCTGCACGTGAAAGTGCACCCAGGAGGGAGGAGACACCGCAGACAGACTCCACCGGAGACACAGCTGGGTTTTCCCCACCACAAACAGGCTACGAAGACCACTGGTCGGACAGTGGGCTGGACAGAGCTCCAGGCTGCCCCCATGATCCTTTTCTCTCCCTTCCCTTTGTCCACTAGTTTCACCCTGAGAAATCACAGAAAGGAGAAGAAATGATTTTTGTACCAGTCACGTCCTTCCAGGGAAGTTCTGGTGGCTTTATGAAAGGGGTTTTCTTCCCTTTTTTTCAGTTTTATTTGTTCCAGGAGGAAATCTCTCCAGTCTCTGGCTCAAACTGTCCCTGATCTTCCCTCTCAGTGACCACCTGAGTGCTGAGGGGCCCGGGCAGGGGAAGATGTGAAAACACCGATCCCAACAGGGATGAATCCAGCCTGCGTGGTGACAGTGACATGAGGACAGGACCACCCAGCACTGAGACGTCTATTAGGGAACCGTCCCCACGGAAGGACACAGCCCATCACCTGCTCTCCATCCAGCCAGAGGTCACTCAGGCCCTGCCCACACTCCTGGCTTCCTTGAAGCACCCCCCCTCAAACCCAACGAGTAGGGGAGGAACCTGGGCTCCAGAGCAGGTGACCTTGGCTGGAAAATCAGCCCACCTCTCAGTCAGCTGGTCACCACAGTGAGAACCCCAGCCCGCCGCCCCGAGAAACACAGGAAAAAGGGAGACAAGAAGATGATCCTTGGGGTATGGGCATCACATGGGATGGATCAGGCATACCCACTGCCTTAGTCGGAGCAGGCTGCTATAACAAATACCATAGATGCAGCAGCTTAAACAAGAGACATTTATTTTCTCACAGTTCTGGGACTGGGGAGTCCAAAATCAAGGCGCTGGCCGCTTTGACATCTGCTTCCTTGCTCACAGATGGCCAGCTTCTCCCCATATCCCCACATGGCAGAGAGAGGGAGCACTGGTGTCTCTTCCTCTCCTTATAAGGGCACTTATCACATCACAGGGGCTTCACCCTCATGACCTCAGCCAAACCTGATCACCTGCCCACAACTCACCTCCTGATACCATCACATTGGAGGTTAGGGCTTCAGCATAGGAATTTGGGGGAGGGGGAGACAGAAACATTCAGTCCATATGGCCATTCATCCACCAGGGATTCGCTCAGTGCTTATCATGGGCCAGCCCTGTGCCAATCACCAAAGGCAGAGGGCACAATAGATCAGGGAATTTTGTCTAGTTTGGGGTTTGAACATAAATAAGCCATTCCAGTAAAGAAAAGCAAGAGTCATGGCAGTGGAGGGGCCCCTAATGCAACCTTGATGGAACCAATGCAGATGGGACCTGCAGTGGATTAAACAGTATCCACCAAAAACTCATGTCCACCTGGAACCCCAAAACATGACCTTAGCTGGAAATAGGGCCTTTGCAGATGTAATTAGGTCACACTGGATAAAATCCAGTGGTTGGCATCTTTCTAAGAGAAGGGAGAGGGGTTTTCATGCACAGAGAAGCCATGTGAAGACAGAGTCAGAGACTGGAGTGAAGCAACTTCTAGAAGGAATGCCCGGGGCTACCAGAAGCCAGGAGAGGCACGGGATGGACTCCCCCATTCCTCCAGAAGGAACTAACCCTGCTGGCATCATGATTTTCGACTTCTGGCCTTCAGGACTGTGACAGACTAGGTTTCTGTTGTTTTAAGACCCCCTGGTTGTGATCATCTGTTATGGCGGCCACAGGAATCCAGGGTAGTGCCCAGAGGATGCATGGAATCAACCAGGTCAAGGGATGGGAAGAGGGTTTGGGGGAAGGAAAGCAGCACGGGCAAAGGACCAGAGTGGGGAACACAGAGCCCTGCTGGAGCGGGTGTGGGGAAAGAGGAGAGAGAGGCAGACAGGCTGGAGAGGAAGGAGGGTCCAGGTCATGCAGGGCCAGGCGGAGGCTGCTTGATGGTGCCTGGACTCCACCCCAGGGGTAACAGGAAGCCTATAAAGTCGCTGACGTCATGGGAACATGGCCCCCATGCGATGCAATTGGTAAACCATCACCCTGGAATGATGGAGAATGGGCTGGAGACAGGAATGACTGAGACAGACAGAGCCACAAAGGTCCAAGTTATAGAGGGTGGTGACCTGGTTATACAAATGGACCAGAGAAGGTTCCTGTCTCCTGCCCACATGTTTACTTCTTGAGACTAGGCTAGGACCATTAGCCCAAAGACCGCTGGTGCCAAACTCTATTTTTTACATATGCAATTGCTTTAAATGTAGCCCAAATAAGCATGGTTTTAACTATTTAGATACTGCTTGCTTTTCATGCACCCGACATCTGCTACCTTCCATAAGAAAAACCCTGGGCTATAAAAGACCCCCAGGTGCTATGGCCCTCGGGAGCTTCCTGACCTCCCACCAAGCCGGTGAGGGACGTCACCTGGAGCCCCCCCCCCCCCGGCTACTGCCCGTCTCCCCCAGGAACTCTCTGCCTCTCTCGTGGTTCCTGCCATCTCACGGTCATATCTTTTTGTTTGATCAGCTCCGATATCCTCAAATTCACCCCAGTCTCTACTGCAAAGAGGGCCATGAGGATGGAGAGAGAAGGTTCAAGAGATGTTGAAAGGACTAGGAAATTACTAAGCTCTGGTGGGAAAGAAAAGGGAGCTGGGAGAGGAAAGAAAGAATTGAGAGTTGTGTCGGGTTGAGGCTTGGGCAAAGGGCAGGACAGTCACTGAGATGGCACAGAGCAGCCTTTGGGGGAGGATGATGCCTTCTGCTTGGGCCAAATTGAGTCTGAGAGATGTGTGGGCCCACCCAGGAGAAATGTCCACCAGGTCATGCATTAGACGCAGCAGCTGCAGCTTGGGGGAACTCGGAGGGAAGAAGTAGGTGCTGCCGGAAGGGTGGTGGCGGCAGAGGCCACTGGAGGAAGCAGCCCAAAGAGACACCGGCAGGGTGGGATGAGACCCCCTGACGTGTAAGGGTGTGGCAGGGGACAAGAAGCCTGCAGAGAAGGCTCCGAGGGGCATCCAGGGCAGGGGCGGAAAAGCAGAAGGACATGTGTCAGAAGAGCCATCGGAGAGCTGGGGAGACTTCTGAGAAGGAGGGACCCTGCCCCGAGAAGAGCCCGAGCAGTTGACAACAGCTTGGATGAACTCAGTGGAGTTTCAGTGGCGACATGGTGGCCAGAAGCACAAGGATGGCGACGAGCAGTGGGCAGAACATGAGAGGGAGCGCTGAGAACAGACAGCTCTTTCAAGAAGTGGGCCGCAGGGGCTTCCCTGGTGGCGCAGTGGTTGGGAGTCCGCCTGCTAATGCAGGGGACACGGGTTCGTGCCCCGGTCCAGGAGCATCCGCGGAGCGGCTGGGCCCATGAGCCATGGCCGCTGAGCCTGCGCGTCCGGAGCCTGTGCTCCACAACGGGAGAGGCCACAACAGTGAGAGGCCCGCGTACCGGAAAAAAAAAAAAAGAAGTGAGCCATAAAGGGAGGATGAGAATAGTTGTTAGAGGACCCTCCCTTGGGTCTGGTCTGAAACCCTCTCCTGGCAGCTCCAACCCATTCCCTTCGGAGGTCCCCTAGTGGAGCCAGAAGTGGGGTCTGCCCAGACATCCGACTGAATACCTCCCATATTATCTGGAGCTTAGACTAGGGCTCCAAATCTCCAGCTTTCCTCAAATCCCCTCAATTCCTAATTCCTGTCACCCCTCCCCTTTAAACAGCATTAAGCTGGGACTTCCCTGGTGGTCCAGTGGGTAAGAATCCACGCTCCCAATGCAGGGGACCAGGGTTCGATCCCTGGTCAGGGAACTAGATCCCACATACCACAACTAGAAGACCGGTGTGCTGCAACTAAGACTGAGCACAGCCAGAATAAATAAATAAATAAATGTCTAAAAAATAAAAAAATAAATAGCATTAAGCTGATGTTTACCACCTGAGTTGCTATGACAACGGAATGTCAGAGCGTGCTCCATCTTGAGCTCATACCGTCTTTATTGAAAACAGGTCAGTGAAGAGGGCGGGTAGCTTTTTCAGCAGAATCTGAAGTACTGAAATAAAGATTGTTGAGCCCAAGACCAGTCACTCAAAGAAAGAGTCATTCCCCCCAAAGCAATGAACAGATCCCAAGTTGATTCTTCCAAAGTCCAAAGGCACAGGGACTGGCCAACTGCCAGACTCTTAGAAGTCTTTTTCTTATTATTCAGTCATTTGTTAGTTGCCTCCCCAGTATCTGTTTCTCTTCTCTCCCTTTGGGGTAAACCTTGCCCATTTGGTCATTAATGGGCACGTGACCCAGTGCAGGCCAGTTGCAGAGAGACACAAGTTCTCTGGACCCCTGCAAAGTTCCCCAAAGAGACCTGCCCTCCTCCCAGGAGCAGTGTGGTGGGAGGATGGCGCCTGGGAACTACAGAGGGATGCAGTTCTGCACTGAGCAGGGAGCTCAGGGCTCCAGGGACGTAAGTTCGAGCCCACACCACGGAGAGCAAACTGGAAGTCAGTGAGAAACTGGGTCCTTAGAGCTGCTGGGTCAAGTCGCTGCCTCTATCACATAATATCGCTTATATGTGGAATCTAGAAAAATGGTACAAATGAACTTATTTGCAAAGCAGAAATAGAGTCACAGATGTAGAAAACAAGCTCATGGTTACCAAGGAGGAAAGGGGGGTGGGATGAATTGGGAGATTGGGACAGACATATACACACTACTATATATAAAACAGATAACTCATAAGGAGGTACTGTATAGTACAGGGAACTCTACTCAGTGCTCTGTGGTGACCTAAATGGGAAGGAAATCCAAAAGAGAGGGGATATATGTATGCATATAGCTGATTCACTTTGCTGTACAGTAGAAACTAACACAACAGCGTAAAGCAACTATACACCAATAAAAAAAAATTTTTTTTTAAGTCGCTGGCTCCGATTAGAGGAACTCTTGCATACACATATCCTGAATCCCTGGCATCTTGTGAGGTTCCATGACTTGTGTAGAAAGAGGAGAAACTCCCACCAGAAGACAGGCAGCCAGAAAGTTCCAACTGAAAAGCTGGAAACAGAAAATAGAAAGTCCTTTAAAAAACAAAGGGCAAAGGGAAATATACAAGAAATGAACAACTCCTTGCACCATAAAAATGAGCCAGCTTCCAAAGAGACACCAGAGGCCCCGTGTTTCTGGAATTCTTTGCAAAAATGTCAGATCTCTGATAATGACTTTCCAATGGCAACAATCCATGCGTTCAAATAATCATTCTTTGAATGCTTAATGAATAAATACATTGACAAACAGATTACTTTCTAATCATTTTTCCAATGTGGCCACTTCTTCCAAACAGTCAGATCCAAAACAAGCCAGTCCGAACCGGAAAATCGCTCCACTTTCCATAAAGTGTGTGCTTTTCATGTCATTCTCCTCCTGCCCGGATTGTGAATGCTTCTCACATAGCCACGCATTTTACGGTGCCTCAGAACATTCATGTTTTGATGAGAAATCAAAAGGCTTCTTGTCGGCTGGGATGTTGTGCTTTTCTCCAGGTTTCATGTGTTTGTGTTTGTACCTTATCCATATGTTCCCGGGACAAGGCAGCTGTGTCCTGAGAAATCGTTTGCATTTCTTATTCAATTTGCAAAATGTAAACGTGACTTAGTCGGTGCCACAGGCTGTGAGGTCTTCCCCTGGTTACTAGCTATCTCAGTGGAAAGAATCCCAGAAGGGCTCTCTTATTTTGCATTTCCAATAGAAAACAGGCTATGCCAGTGAGCCCAAAGAGTTTTGTTTCAACCCCATTGAAGTTGAGGGTTTTTCCTCCCAAAACTGGTAGATGCCACCTCTAACTTCTTTGGCTGACAAAAGTCCAAAATATCAGATCTACTGCAGTTTGGTGAGGCTCTGGGGACACAATCTCATTCATCACTCAAAGGTGTAAAATTGATCATATAGCAAAATCCATCCAAAATTATTCTGCACCTGGGAATTCCCTGGCTGTCCAGTGGTTAGGACCCAGCACTTCCACTGCAGGGGGCATGAGTTCAATCCCTGGTCGGGGAATTAAGATCCCACAAGCCACACATTACTGCAAAAGAATACTCCCTCAGAAAACAAAACAAAATTAATCTGCACGTATCCTTTGATTGAGTAACTGCACTTCTCAAAATTTATCCTAATATATATACCTGCACACTGGTCAAATGACAGATGTGCAAGTTTTCTCTTGGAAGCAGTCATTATACTAGTTAACGCTTTACCTAGAGTTTCTGTGTGCCAGGTACCATTTAAGCACTTTCTATAGATGAGTCACTTCATCCTCACGACTATGGGAGGGAGACAGGTGAGACCAGGGGCTCCACTGAAAGAAGAGGAAGCTGAGAGACACCATGAGGTGAAGCAACTTGGCCAAGTATTTATGTAGGGGCCGAAGCCTGGAAACGAGCCAAGTGTCCACTAATAGAAGAGTGATTGCATCAGTGATGGAGCAGCCATAGCATGAAGAGAAATGACAGCACGTGAAAAAACGCAACTCTTTATGTTAGAGGTAGGTCTCCGAGACATATTGTATGTTAAGTGGAAAAAAAGCTAGGTGCAAAATAGTGTTCGTGGTTTACTAGTATTTGAGAAGGGAAAATAAACTATACATAGTATATATATACACACACACACACACACACACATATATATAAATAAATACATGGAAAGATATATTTATGTGCTTTTCCATGCATGAAGCTCTTTGAACACACTGGGGAGAACCTAATAATATTGGTTGCTTGGTCAAAAGAAAACTGGATCGCTGTGGGGCAGTCAAGATTTATTTTTATTATAATCATCATAATCACTTTTTTTCATTATCATGATTTCTATACGTTTTAAATTTCAACCCAATGAATGTATTTTGTCTTCACATATTTTAATAGTTTTATTGAAGTATACTTTACATACCATGAAATGCACCCATTTTAAGGTGTGCAGTTCAATGTGAATCTGTACAGGTGCATACTCATCACCACAATCCAGTTTTAGAACCCTTCCATTGATCCCCTAAAGTTCCCTGTGCTAGTCTGCAGGTAACCCCCATCCCCACCCATGGCCCCAGGTAACTAGTGTTCTGCTGTCTGTCTCTATAGTTTTGCCTTTTCTAGAAATTCATATATGTATGTAGTCATACTGTATACAGACTTTTGCATCTGGCTTCTTGCACTCAGCGTAATTATTTAAAATTTACCCACGTTGTTGCATGAATCACTGGGCAATTCCTTTTTATTCCATTGTGTGGATATGCCATAGTGTGTTCATGCATTCACCAGTAGATCGATGCTTGGGTCTTTTCCAGTTGGGGGCAATGATGAATAAAGCTGTTAGGAACGTTTATAAACAAATCTCTCATTTATTTTAGGTAGATACCGAAGACTGGAATGGCTGAGTCATGGGGCAATGCTGTTTAACTTTTTTTTTAAGTCTGTTTAACTTTTCAAGAAACTAGCAAACTGTTGCCCAAAGCAACAGCACCATTTTACATGCCCACCAGCAGAGGGTTCCAGTTTCTCCACATCCTGTCAACACTTGACATCAGCCGTGTTTTCTATGTTAGCCATCCCATTGGTTATGCAGTGGTATCTCATTACAGTTTTAATCTGCATTTCCCTAATGACTAGTGGTGTGGAGGCTCTTCTTCTGTCTTCAAAAGATACTTAAGGGCTTCCCTGGTGACGCAGTGGTTGAGAATCCGCCTGCCGAGGCAGGGGACACGGGTTCGTTCCTCGGTCCGGGAAGATCCCACATGCCGCGGAGCGGCTGGGACCGTGAGCCGTGGCCGCTGAGCCTGCGCGGCCGGAGCCTGTGCTCCGCAACGGGAGGCCACAACGGTGAGAGGCCCGTGTAACGCAAAAAAAAAAAAAAGCTGACTATTTCAAAACCTACTGGCAAATCTTATTAAAGTAATCCCCCTCCCTGAACCCAGATTATTACAGCCACCTTTATGGCAGAATAAAAATTAATTTTCTCCGCTATAATGAGAACTATAAGAATGAATCACTTGGGACCAAATAAAGATTACAATTAGCTCCAGCAGAATAAATCTGAATTGAACACAGGCCAGCAATTTCACTCTGCTCCTGTCTCCTCCCTGGTTCCTGTATGAAGGAGGCCGCTGGGTTAGACTCCCTCTCCGGGCCACTGTTGATGGTTCCAGCGAGGGGCTCTGGGTGAAAGGCCAGGATTCAAGCCAACGTCCCAAACAAAGGCTACAGGCTTAGTTCAGGACTTGGAGACATTACGAAGGGAGACCAAGTCCTTGTCAGAAACAATGACTTGTGCTGCCTGAGACGGGCAGCTCCCTTCTAGATGCCTGTGGACATCTGTGGTTATTAGCCATTCGGCATGATTATTTACCCCCTTCTGGTAACTGCACTCCAGTTTTCCTTTGGGAACTATCTCCTCCCTCTCTCTGTATTTCAGCTAACTGCAATTCCACTCTCATCTCCAGGAATGTGTACTTGACCCAGGCCTGGCCAATCAGAGACCAAGCTCAGGTCAGGGATAATAAGGCATAGTACTTCTGTTTGAAATACTTGGTAAGAACTATTAATTCCCTCTGGGCTTTACTGAGAGGTCATCTTATCCCCATATGGATGCACAGTATAAGCTCATCCTCAAGGGAAATCCAAGACAAGGAGGGATATTAGGTCCTGGTAACACTCTTTGAACTGCTGGATCAAGCCACACCTGAAGCTTTTCAACTACATGAACCAATACATTCCTATTTTCCCTGTCTAATGTTTTCTGTCTCTTGAAACCAAAAATGCCTTTACCGAGGTAATCACTTTTGAGCATATCATAGGAAAATGACCCCATCATTCAACTGGGCCCTCTGTGATCATAAATAGGGTGTCTGATTCCTCAGAGGGCTGGAGAAGACAGGATTTCACCTACCAAGACATAATGCCCCAGATCTAGGTCCCAGGCAAGCAGGAAAGCAAGGGGGTGATACAAGGAGCATGGCTGTCCAATCAAGACTTGGGTGTACAGCAAGGGTTAACTGGACAACAAGCTCAGCTTCCCAAAAGGCCGGGGGCTTTGCTCTCCACCGGGAGGGATGGGCCCGAGCTTCCCAGGTATGGGCTGTTGGTATTTCCAGATGACTTTGATAAACAGCTGGCCCTCCAAGTCCACACTGCCTGGTTTCAAACAGCCTGGAAATTTCCGCACTAACAAGGCTGCTCTCTGCCTAGTTCCAACAAAAAGTGGGTGAGCCCGGGCGGTGACCCTGCATGCAATGCAAACCCCACACTGTAAGTTCAATGGAATGCCAGGACCCCACAGACCCCACCACACGGCCGATGGGAAGATGGGGCCTGGTCTTTCTTCCCCTCCCTCCTCCCTAGCTTGTAGGTTTCCTCTATCCCCAAGAAGCTCTATTCCCTGTGACCTTGTGGAGTGCATCCTACACCCTGGTGCAAAACAGGCGGCCAGCCAGACCCATCCAGCTTTCGTGACAAAAAGGAGCTGAAGCAGTCCTGGAAAGGGTTGGCCCAGGGCGTCTGACTGCTCCCCTGAAGAGCAAGCCTCCCTCTGCTCTCTCTCTCTGTCTGAACAGAGCCCCTGCTCCGTCAGAGAGAAGGGCCCACCCACAAGCAGAGGGTGGACAGGCTGCCCCTACCACCCAGGGTCAGTGAGAGGGAGGGCAGCCCAGCCCAGCCCTGAGGGGAAGCACAGAGGCAGCGCCTGGCCCAGCAGGATGCGGAGGTTAGTCTGAGGTCACCATTAGTCATGGGATCTGCAATAGGTCAGGGTCAGCCTGTGGCCAAGAGAAAAGAAGCAGTGTGTGCAACCAGAACAGAAGAGGAGGCTGGGAAGCAGCGTGAGTCAAAACTGCTCCTCGTGGGGCTTTGAACTTGAGACGGCAGAGGCATTTGGAGCTACCAAAGCAGAAGTCTCTGCGGTGGAGGGCATGTCCTCATCACGTCCCCTCCTCCTTCCCTCCACCTGTCACTCTTGGGTTCATTATCACCACTAACAGCATCTGCCATGTCCTGCACATTCACCGCACCCAGTTCTGAGCCAAATGCCCTAAGGCACCATCACCCCAGCAAGTCCCTGCACCTACCCTGCGAGTATAGTTACAGGGGCTGAATTCTACCCATTCTACAGGTGAGGAAACTGACACTCAGAGAGGACCCCGATCTTATCCAAGGTCACCGGGACGATCCAGCCACCTCTTCCGATTCTCTTACCACGGCACCACCCTACCCGCCTGGGAAACCAAGGTCCCACTGATGGCCTCTGGGGACACCCAGGGGATGCCAGAGGGTCAGGACCAGGGAGGAAATCAAGGACACCCAGTCCAGTACCTTTCAGACTTATTTGTTTTTAGCTCTACAAACTTTTATTCAGACAAACTATATATGATGTGATATTTAAGATTTACAAAAGAGCGTTTGAAACACAACGAATGCACGTGTACCAAAACTCAGCTGAAGAAATAAATCTTCACGAGTCAGCTCAAGGCCCTGGGCCCCCTCCCCGATCACTCTCCCCTCCTGACCCCAGAGGAACCCCTTTTCTGAACTTGAACTTTATCATGGTTGCATCCTTTGGTACCTTGATTACAGTACATAATGTCTACTTACACTCTGATATGCTGTATTGTTTCAGGAATTTTAAACTTCCTATCAGTGGTAGTGTATTCTATTCCTCTGCAATCTGCATTTTCCACTCCACATTGTCTTTGTGAAATTCGCGTCTATTGATGCACATTGCTGTCACCCACTCATTCCGCTACCGTCTGGTATCCCATTGTATGGAAATACCATATGGATCCATTCTCCTGCTGGATATTGAAAGGGGTTCCAAGTTTCTGTGATGACGTGTAATGTTTTAAGAAACACTCCTCATACCTCTTACGTGTCCCCTTGTTTACATTTATTTGCATTTCCACTTACCTAGAGCAGAGCTTCAGGAATAAACAACTTTCTTACGGGGAAGCCAATAAAGATGAGAGCTAAGAGCTTTCTGGATGTGGCAGAGGCAGGTCTGGAGCCCCTCCCAGGGGTGCCTACCCGCCCTTCAGCAGCCCCAAAAGGTGAAGGCTGGGCTGGAAGCCCAGCAGGCAGGATGATTCGCCCACAGGCACCCATCACGGAAACGGCAGGACCAAGATCGAAAGCCAGTGTCCCACTCCCAGCCCAGGAAAAGGCAAGGACAGGGGCTCAGAGAATGTCACCCCCTTCTTAGTGCTGCCCGGCTGGCAAGCCAGGGATGCATGTGGCCTGGTGCCTTTAGCGCATCAACTACTTATGAGAGGCGGAGGCACGTGGCCGCTTCTCCGTAGATGCCTGTGAGGCCACAACAAGCTCTCCGTGGATTTAAATAACAGTGTTTAATATTTACACAGCACTCACCCTGTGCCAGGGACCCGTCCCAAGCACTTCACATGTATTAACCCGTTTTCACCTTCCTTACAAGCAGAGGTACCATGGTCAGCTCCATCAGGCGCTGAAATGGAAGCACAGAGAGGTTAAGTCACTTGCTCACGGCCACACAGCTAGCAGGGGCGGAGGCAGAATTTGAAGCCAGGCAGTTGCAGGTTGCCCAGTCTGAGCTCC
Source organism: Mesoplodon mirus (assembly GCF_964341445.2). Lineage (NCBI taxonomy): Eukaryota > Metazoa > Chordata > Mammalia > Artiodactyla > Ziphiidae > Mesoplodon > Mesoplodon mirus. The sequence continues at coordinate 5,239,126 of NC_138989.1, forward strand.
TACTGGTATCTAAGGATGTGGTTCGAAAGCCACCTGTGGGACTGACTCACCCTTGAAAAAACACCAAGAACAACTGGAAAGCGGGGACCACCAACACAAGCACAAGCTGGGCCAGGAAGACGGTGCAGAGTGAAGTAAGCGAGCAGGAGAAAAGGAAGAGGGGCTTGGGAGAAGCCCTGCGGCACATCCTCTGCAGGAGACATCGCATCCGCACCCAGGCAAATTATCCATCGGTTGCAATGGGCGGTCGTGCTGTGCCTTTTCTAGCCCTGAATCTACCTCCTCTGGGTGCACGCCTGCGTGGTCTCTGTGACTGACAGAGTTGGCAAGCCTAGGAGGATGCTCTCCGGGGTGAGGAAAAACAGCGGAAGCCAGGCCAGGGCACCGAAGAACCTGACCCAGCTAACGTCCCCCACGCCCCCGCACTCCACCTGAAAGCACAGCGCTCACCCATCCACAACCTGTGCGGCCCGGGTCTCCCCAGCCAGCCCGCCGGGCTGGCCTCGCAGACCTCCCAGGTGGCTGCCACGCCAAGGAGAGCGCTTTGCACAGAGAAGACGCGTCTCAGCTCATCTCGATTCTAATCGATGAAAGAACAGCCAGGCAGCCTGATCATTCGCGCCAAGGAAAGGAAAGTCCATCCCGACTCCTAATCCCTCCGACTCAGCTGAAAAATGACAACAGCCCCCGGCAATTTCACTAATTTGGGCTGGAAGAAAAGATCTTTGTGCCTTGCTCACGAGGGTTCGTGACCTTGAGCTGTTCCCAGCTTAGAGGCTTTGCCCAGTCCAGGCCCTGGCTCGCTCGGCCTCTTGCTGGAAGAAGTGGCTGAGCCTCTCGTGAGCCTGTATGCAGAGATGCCTACTCAGTGCGGAGCATGATGCCCACGGGAGCCCGCTTGTCCCCTGTCCCCCCGTCCTCCCACCCCACCCAGGGCAGAAGGCCATTTCTACTTGGGAACCTGCTCTGAGCAGGATGGAGGGGACGGCCTGCCCCCTGCTGTCAAGTTGATGTCAGATTTCAGCAAGACCTCCACCTACTGAGGACAGGCTGTAGAAAGCAAGACCTTGTTAATGTTTCAGACACCCACACGGCAATCGAGGCTGGTTCCCAAAGCTGAGCCGGCTGCTTGACTGCAAATTGGGTGGAGCTTTGCAGAGAAAGAGAGCATCATCGAATTCTCTCTGCACACTCAGCTAACGTGCTCTGCACACAGTTATATACGAGCTCACACACCGCCCAGGCGGGCGCTGGATGGAGAGAACAGAGGCGGGAAAAGATGCACTGGCCCCAGTGATAGGAATTCCACTCAATCAGTATGTATACCGAAAGCCCCTCGTGTGCCCGGAAACAGAGAACCAGAGATGCCCCAACAGAGGGAACTGCCTTGCGAACACGTAGCACCAACTGTGGACTTTGCAGGGCCTCACGCAAAGTGAAGACGCAGGAGCCCTTGTTCAAAAAGTATTAAGAATTTCAAGCCGGTGACAGCAAAGCATTGAACAAAGTACGAGACCCTCCTGAGGGTGGCGCTCTGTGTAACTGCCCGGGTCATACATCCACGAAGCCAGCAGAGGATGCGCGTGACAGAAACGTAGTTCAAGCCAATGGAAGGAAGGAAGGAAGGAGGGAGGGAAAGAGGCAAGGGGAGTCAAGAGAGAGGAAATTTTATATTTAACTCTAGACAAGACCAATCTAATCCACAGTGGCAGAAAGCATAACAATGGTTACCTGGGGCTGGGGAGGGTCAGATGGAGTGGGAGATGTACCGTATGGAAAGTGGTACAAGGTATTTGGGGGGTGATGAAAATGTTCTATATCTCAATTATGGTGAAGATTAAATGTGTATATAAATTGTCAAAATTCACCAAAATACTATACACTTAAAATGGGTACATTGTACATAAATGATACTTCAATAAAGTTGATTTAAAAAAAAAGAAAGAGGAAAGCAAAGAAAAAGGAAAAGAAAAAAGAAATGTACTGGACCATGCAACTCACACCCCAGGAATTGTTTACGCCTGCCTGGACCCAGCGATTCGCATAATCATAAATGTCCGTGTTTATCAAGCCTTGCTGTGTTTCGGCCACTGTTCGAAGGGATTTACATGGATTAACTCACTTACTTGTCATCACAACTTTCTGAGGTAGGTTTCTACTGTCTCCACTTTGTGTTTTTCATTGCATCTCGGGACGTATTTTATAGCTGCAATGTTGTGCCTTTTTTTCCCCTTTGATTCTATTTTATTTATTTATTTGTTTGTTTGTTTATTGAAGTCGAGTTGATTTACAATGTTGTCCCAGTCTCTGCTGTACAACGAAGTGACTCAGTTATACATGTATAGACACTATATTTTCATATTCTTTCCCATGATGGTTTATCACAGGAGATTGAATATAGTTCCCTGTGCTCTACAGGAGGACCTTGTTGTTTATTTATCCATTCTAAATGTAACAGTTGGCATCTACCAACCCCAAACTCCCACTCCATCCCACTCCCTCCCCCCGCCCTTGGCAACCGTAAGTCTGTTCTCTACGTCTGTGAGTCTGTTTCAGGCACAGGATGATTAAGTAGTTTGCCCAACGTTCCAAATCCAGTCCGTAGCCAAGCCAGGATTCAACCCCTGGCGATCGGAGCCTGAGCTCACGCTAGAGATTTTCCAGAGAAATCATACAGAGTCCACGTCCTCAGCATGGACAGGCTTCTGCATGACACAGGCAGGACCCAGTGGCCTACGGGGCAGAGGGAGAAGGTCTTAAGGGAGATCTCTCCACGGGTTTATGGTCTGTGCTTTAGGGATGACCCATTCCAGACACCACCCCGTCATGGGTCTCCCAGTAACCTCACGGTAACAGACAGATAACGGACTGGGGAAAAGGACACGGTCTATAGAGCCTACTCTGTCACCTCTGCATGCACACCTGAGTCCTGACAGATTTCTGCGAGATGAAACCTGTAAAAGCAGCACTCGGGGAACGTGCTTATCAGACATTTCTTGGGTGGCTGCCCCAAGTGGAATGCAACCGTCCAGATGCATTAGCTGTGTCGTTCATCAGCCCCGCAGGGCCTGGGAGCAGAGGCCAATCTCCGCAGAGATGGTGGCACTCAGCCTGGGGTTTTCCAAACGGTGCAGAGACATCTACCCGGGCATCCCAGGGGGCCGCCCTAGCAGCAGATCTGGCTACCGCTGAGCATTCATTCTGAACGTGGGTTTACTATCAACTTTTTAAAACAGAGCTCAACTCCAGGATTCTTGTAGAAATGGTTGACTCTGGAGCAGGAATGTACCAGATGAACCTAGAATAGCTTGTGCCAGGGCATAGGAGGACGCTCCAAAACTGACAGGGATGCGTCAGGAGGACACGTGAGGCAGCTTGAAAGCAGCGCTTGCCGGCCAAAGCTGGGATGATTTAGAGCATCCAAACAAGGAGTGGCTCCATGGCTGAAACACATGGAGTGTGCTAAAGTCCCTGAGTTCACAGTGATAGTCAAATACCGAAAACACGGAGAGTCCCCAGGTCTGGATTTCTGACTTCTCTTGAAAACCTGGAACATCTGGTAGCATCAGACCCCGCATTCCCATATGACTACCACTGGCCAGGGCTGGGGAGTCTCTCAGAGGCTGGGCACACAGGTCCCCACTTTGCCAGTTCCCACCACTCCCTATTACCTGGCCTGGAGAGAGAGTCCCAGGAGCTCTTTGGTTTCTGTATGAGCACCCAGTTCACTCCTTTACACCGCGTGCCTGTCACTTTGATCTGAAATGTCCTTTCCAATCTGGCACATCCCTCATCCAGCCATCCTTGGAAGTCAGATCTGGCCTGACCAGTAAAAGGAGACACCACTCCAGCTTCCCCCAGGCTGCTTCTCACAAGGCCAGGAAGGAAATAGCAAGCGACTGAAAAAAGATGCATCATATTCCTCATGCACCCTCCCTGCCCTCTGACCTGTCCACTCTCTGCCCTATTTGTTTGGGGTTTCGAGCAGAGAGGCACCGCGATATGATTTACATTTTGATAGACTCATTCTGGCTCCTTAATGAGAACAGACTGTAAGGAGACCAGCATGGAAGCAGGAAGACATGAGGGGCTCATGGCAGATTCCAGGCAGGATGCGATGGGGCTTGGATCCAGGTGGAGGGGAAAGATGCGATTCGATCCTGGGTATCTGAAGCTACGGATGACATGACTTGTGCACCTGAGCAAACCGGAAGGACGAATTGCCATCAGCTGCCGGGTGTGTTTTGTGAATGTAAAATTTTCATGTCTATTTCAATTAATTTAAAATCCCAATTAATTTTGACTTTAAACCACCGTTCAGAAGCGGCAGCTGCCTCCCCTCATAACCCAGGATCGAAATGGTCTCACTTTTATAACAGTGGCCCGGCTACCCTACGACTAATAAACAAAGGTGCCATGCGGGGTGAGCGCTAAAGAGCCAGGAACATCCTTAAGTGTGAATTTCCCTTTGAAAGGGCCATGGACTACAGAGTTCTTCTGCAAACACCGCCACACACCCACCTTTCGTCATGCTCAGTTACGTCTAAGAATATGTGAACATCTTCCCAAAATAGCCCAGAGGAACGCGCAGGAAAAATTCCACCCTGAAGGGTCTTTTACAGAAGAGTTTGGAAGCCTGGAAACAGGTGTGTATAACTGAACAGTCTCAGGCACCAGAACTCAGTGATGGGCCGCCTGACGTGACGTCATATTTCATTTTTATGACTGCTCCACCCGTGCCTTGAGTCAAGGAGACGTCCTAAGACCATTTCTCAAATCAACAAGCCCATCAGCGGACAGATAGGAGGGGTCCTCCTGACGCCTCTTCTCTGCTCAATAAGGGAAAGAACCACTGCATGGGGGGAAGGGAGAAAGGTCACAAGTGTCTCTCTGTGTGGCTGGCCACCGTCGCCATGGTAACCAGAGGCCTAGCAGACCAAGTGGCCATGGAGAGGCAGCCCCATGGATTCCCATGGCTGGGAGCTTTCAGAGCAAACAGAGAAGCCTTGCCTCCCTGGAGGATGGGGATGGTTATGCTGACTTGAGGAAGGGACTCTAACTGATATGCCTGGGTTCTGACCCAAGCATCCCTGCTTATTAACTGTAGACCCTGGAGCTTATGCAAGGGCTCCCAACCTCAGTTTCCTCACCTGTAAAATGGGAGAGACAACAGGTGTTGTGCAGTGTTAAGGAGACAGTGCAAGGTCTTAATGCATCGAGTAGCCCTCAGTGATTCTGCTACCATCCCAGCCACAGTCCACACGGCCGTCTCCATCCAGGCAAGCCATGCCACTACCCACTGGCAGATCTGGCTAAACACCTGTACAGGACTAAGGATGGTTTGCCCACTTTGTGGTGGATGGTGTTTTCCAAAGATGGTCGCACCAGTGTATCCATGCCACATGCCCTTCTTACAACCGACATCGACACACCTCCATGGGCCAATGTGCCCTCCTCTTGAGTATGAATTGGCCTGTGACTACACCAGAAGTGACTCCATGTGACTTCTGAGACTAAGGCAATGCAGCTGCTGCCTGGTCCCCTTGGGATGCTCAGTCTTGCAACTGGCCGCCGTTACTGTGAGGAAGTCAGACAACCATATGGGGAGCCCTCATGGAGGCGGCCCAGCCACAGCCCAGCTGAGGTCCTGCTGAGAACCAGCATCAACCTCCAGACCCGTGAGCCGGCAAGTCTTCAGATGATTCCTTCCAGATGCCCCATATGATGGCGAAAGTTACAGAGACAGCTGCCCCTGCCAAGCCCTGCCCCAGTCGTCAATTAGAAAGCAAAATAAATGTCATCGTTGGGTTGCCTTGTTATGCAGCAATACATAAGCAGAACACCACTCAAACTGCTCACCGCATATCTCCTTGAGGGCTCAGCCAGGAGACAGACTTGGCCAAGGAAACACATCTCCTTTATCTCTTCAGCAATGAACTCTAGAGGGGGAAGAGCAGGTGCTGATTCATGCCTGTTATAGTGTCCATCTCCCCCAAGAATGGAAATCCATGACCACAAGGACCATGTCTGAGCTTTCCCTGCCTAGAACAGAGCTTGGCACATAGTAGGTACTCAGCGAGTATCGGTGGAATGAAAGAGAACATCCAACACAAAAAGATTCAAATAATGAAGATCCTAGAGTATGGGAATTTTCCATCCTGATGTTCCATCGGTAACGACAAGAACGAAATTAATCAAAGCAAAGCTGTAAATATCCAGTCCTTCTATCCTTGAAAGAATCAGCATCTGGCAGGTGGAAGAAGACAGATAAGGTGGTAGTTTTCTTTTCAAAGCTATTTCTATGTCTATGAAAAGAAAAAGAGTATCTTACTCTGTATGGCATATAAAACCAAAGCACTATAAAAATACACAATGAGGAATCTGAATGTTTTCTGACTGGGGTGTTCATCTCAGGACTGGTTGTAACAGTGGATCACTGGAGTCAGCCTAAATGCCCATCATCTGGAGAAGAGGAAATAAACCATGGTGCAAGGAATATTACACAGCAGGTAAAAAGAATGAGGGAGGGCTAAACGTGCTAAGGAGGATAGGTCTACAAGATACATTGTTGGCTGAAGAAAAGCAAGTTGCAGAATACTATGGTCAATACAACACTGAGATAAATATTTTAAATGCACAGAAATAATATATTGTTCATGGTTCTACATATAGGTAAAATATAAAAATGGTTTGCAAGGGTGCAAGATAAATTCATAATTGTGATAGCCTCTGGGGAGGGATGAATTGTGCAAAAGAGAATGTCAACTTCTTCTGTAATGTTGGGGTTTTTTTAAATAAAATAAAGACATTACAAATGTGACAAACTGTTAACAGCTGACATTCCTAGGTGCTAATAAGTACACTGATGTTGGTTACGTTACTCTTTGTACTTTTCACGTTATTTTGTTTCTCAAAATAAAAATTACAATTAAAAAAAAAAAGTAAAGACTTTTCACACCCTGCTAGGAGACTGTGAATGGCAACACCATTTGAGAGGGAAGTGTATTAAAATGGCAAATGCATCAACCTTTGGACACAGCAATCTCATGCCTCAGTGTCTACCCTGGAGAACGGCATGCGCATTCACGGGGCAGATGCCAGGATGCTAACTGAGCACTGTTTGTAGCAGCAAGAACTTGGAAACAGCTTAACTGTCCACGAGTGGGGAAGAGCCACAGAATCTGGAGCAGCCCCATATTCTACAACAGTATATAGCAGTGGTAAAGAGTGACGTGGACACCTATGAAATGGTGTGAGATCATCTCCGCAATGTATGGTCGAGAGAGAAAAAGAAAAAAAAATTATGCAAAGTATAGCATTTATTTGTCTAAGTACTGTATTTTTCTACAGGTACGTACGTGTATATTTAACTGCGTAGAAAAGTTCTGAAATAAAGAAAAAGTTGTAATGACTGTGGTTATCTCTGAGGAGAAAGCGTGGTAGAGAAGCGGGGTTTGGGATATTGGTCGTAATAGTTGTGACCCTTCTTTGTGCCATTTTAATTTTCACGTGGATAAATAATAGTAGCAGTAATAATAATAATGCAAACCTTAAGATGGTGCCTCCTATTTGCCAGACGCTGTTCTAAGTGCTTGTCATATGTTTATCCATTTAATCCAATGTCAGCCTTAGGAGGTTGGGTGCCATCATTATTCCTATTTTACAGGAAGGATCCCAAGGCACAGAGAGGTTAAGAAGCTCACCTAGGGAATTCCCCAGCAGTCCAGTGGTTAGGACTTGACATTTTCACTGCCGTGGCCCCAGGTTCAAGCCCTGGTCCGGGAACTAAGATCCCCGCAAGCTATGAGGTTCCACCAAAAAAAAAAAGAAACTTACCGAAATCAAAGAGAGTAACAATTGTGACAGACTGAAATGTAATAACTTCGTATAAATCCATGGGTTTGTCATAATAATGCACAAAACCTTCCTGAATCTACACCATTCATTCACTCGTTGAAAAATGAGTCCTCTCCACGTGCCAGGAAGAAATCCCTGACCTTGCGGAGTGGACGTTTTAGTGCGAAAAAGAAAGATCATCCACAGAATAAAAAAATAAAATGTATAGCGTGTTAGACAGTAGCAAGGGCCATGAAGAAAAACAAAGACAAGAAGGAGGATAAAGAACGCTGGCAGGAGTGGGGTGGGGTGCTCCAAACGTTATGTAGGAAAGTGAAGAACCTTCTCTCAGCAAAGGCCACTGGCAGAAAGGTCTGAGAAGGTGAGGGTGAGAGAAAGGATGAGGTTCCAGGAAGAGGGGAGAGCAGGTGCAAATGTCCTGAGGTAGGAACGTGCCTGGGAAATGCCAGGGCCAGTAGAAAGCCATTGTCCCCAGAGTGGGTCAAGTCAACAGATAGGAGGTTGAAGACCTAGTGGAGAAGCCTGATCACTTAAGACATTCTGGTCCATTTTAAGGATACTGGCTTTTACTTGGAATGAGACAGGAGCCATTGAAACATTTTGAACAGAGGAGGGATGTGGTCCAATTAACACTTAGCAGAGCTGCTCTGGTTGCTGTGGTAAGAAAGGACTGGGGTGAAGTGAGGCCAGGGAGCAGGGAGACCAGGCAGAAGGCTACTGCAATAGTCCAGGCGAACAACTGATGGCGGCTGGGAGCAGGGTCGGGCAGTACGGGTGGGGAGAAGGGGTCAGATTCTGGATATATTTAGAAGGTAGAGTCCCAAGAATAGCTGATGGCTTGGATGTGATAGAGGAGAGGAATCAAAGATGGCTCCAGGCTTTTCAACCTGAGCAGCTGGAAGGATGGAGTGGCCATCAACAGAAATAGGGAGGGCTGCAGGAGGAAACGGGTTCAGAGCAAAGATCAGGTAAGGAGGAGATGCCCGTGAGACCTCCAGGGAGATATGTCACGTAGACAGACAGAGGAGTCTAGGGCACAGGGGAGGAGTTGGCTGGAGATGAATAAGCCTCGTGAACCATCTGCTAAAACCTGAGATTCCAAGAGCTACACTGGACTACAGGTGTGTTTTGTGAAGCTTGCATAGTGTTTTTAATTTAGATTTATTTCCTACATTTCTCATAAAAGTCCAGATTTCCAGCCACGGTTGAAAAATTGGAAAATCTGGCACCTCTGGACCCCAATTCCTGCCTGGAGATGAGCAGCGTCTGCTCTCATTGGACCAGGCAGTGAAGGCAGCCCCCAGCTGGCCGAACGAACTCGTCATGTCACCTGCCTTGCCCCTGGGGCATCTGAGTTTCCGTTCCTGGCACCAGACTCTAAAAAAAAAATGAATCTCTGCTTTGACAACCGCTATAGAGACAAAACTAGTGAAGCCTGGAACTTTTGATTTTTCTTCTCTCTCCAAAAAAGCACATTACGACGCTCTCTCAGACAAAACAAATTAATATAATCTCTAACGTCAGTGGAGTATGAAGCTGTTAAACACATACGGCTGGACTTCCCTGGTGGCGCAGTGGTTGAGGGTCCGCCTCCCGATGCGGGGGGCGCGGGTTCGTGCCCCGGTCCGGGAGGGTCCCGCGTGCCGCGGGGTGGCTGGGCCCGTGAGCCATGGCCACTGAGCCTGCACGTCTGGAGCCTGTGCTCCGCAACGGGAGAGGCCACAACAGTGAGAGGCCCGCGTAACGCAAGAAAAAAAAAAAAAACACATACGGCAACAGAGAAAGACAGAGACTCAACACCAGCCAACCATGAATGAACACAAACAGTCCCATCTGGTCTGCATTTGCCTCCTCTTTCAAACTTGAGATCCCCACCAAAACAAAAATTACAGGTCGGTAACCTGTTAGGAAGTTGTCGGCCACACCACAGCACAGAGATTTCCACTCCCCGCCCCAGATCAGCCAAATGAAGATCAATGCATCAATAAAATGCAATGACGCGTTAACACAAAGCTTAATAAAGATTAAATGCTTTTTAGCCCAATCTTAGGAAAACCTAATAAAGAATTAACTATCCACAGCACCATGGAATTTCACTCCAGGTTTTACTTTATGTCAGGACTTCTTAGATCATTAAATTTTAACAGACAGGCTTCCCCCAGCGTTGGGACATGCAGCTGCCGTCACACACGGTGCTGACAAGTCATTAAAACTGGACCCCTGCTTCCCATCAGAACTTCAGGTGTGAGCTCCAGCAGACGCATCCACACTAGGACAGATCCCAGCCTCGGGAACAGCACGTGGAGGTTTGCAGTTCAAAGATGTCAGCAATATTCACTCCCCCAGGCCTCTGAGAGCTGAAGTGGAACTCCCCATGTCTGAGCACCATGATGGCAACTCCCGGAGGAAGCCGGAGGATGGGTTGGAAAGTAGGCAGGTGGTCCTTGTAAGGCTGCAGGAGCACATCGACATACTCCAAGGAGCGGGCGTTCTCCTCTCCACAAAGAGGAGGGTCCAACCTCTCCCAGAGTTGCTAATAAAAAACAACGAGGGGCTTCCCTGGTGGCGCAGTGGTTGAGAGTCCGCCTGCCGATGCAGGGGACGCGGGTTCTGTCCGGGAGGATCCCACATGCCGCGGAGCGGCTGGGCCCGTGAGCCATGGCCGCTGGGCCTGCGCGTCCAGAGCCTGTGCTCCGCAACGGGAGAGGCCACAACAGCGAGAGGCCCGCGTAATGCAAAAAAAAAAAAAAAAAAAAAAAAAAACGAGGCCAGGCTTCCCTGGTGGCGCAGTGGTTGAGAGTCCGCCTGCCAATGCAGGGGACGTGGGTTCGTGCCCCGGTCCGGGAAGATCCCACATGCCGTGGAGCGGCTGGGCCCGTGAGCCATGGCTGCTGAGCCTGCGCGTCCGGAGCCTGTGCTCCACAACAGGAGAGGCCACAACAGTGAGAGGCCCGCGTACCGCAAAAAAAAAAAAAAAAAAAAAAAATGAGGCCCACATCCTGAAATAGCCAAACTTCTGTTCTACCTGCAACAAGGCAAGGGTTCCAGGAGAATGACTGTCACAAAGCACGGTGACTTACAATACTGTCTTCTCAAGTGTGATACACGCACCAAGTGATGGGAGGTGGTACAGGAATAAACTGCTTTTTAATTTTAGTAAGATTTATTTTAATACCTATTAGAAAAATACACAACTGCCCTTTTGTGACAGAAACTACCTAATGTTCTCTCTCCCCTTCTTTTATGTCAATAGAATCCCCAAAATTTCTCGAAGAAACTACATATCCCTGCTTCCCTTGCAGCTAGGTGTAGACATATGACTGAGTTCTGGCCAATGGGATTTGAGCAGCAGTGATGACAAAAGGGGGTGTGTCCCCCACATCCTCTCTCCACCTTCCCATTGGCTGGAATGTGGGCGTGGAGGGGGCCATCTTGGACCACGTGGTTGAGTGCATCACTTAGGGAAGGTGGAACAAGATAGGAATACAAGTCCCTGACTCTGCCCCGACTCTGGACGGTTTCCACCCAGGCTCTTATTATGTAAGAGAGAAGTAAATGTCTGGATTTATCTATGCCACCATAACAGTGGGGTTCTTGTGGGGGGGGGGAGGGGTCTCTCTGACTGCAAGCAACCTAAAGTCTAACTAAACCCATGATTTCATGGATAGTATTGCTTAGGGTGGAGAAGAATTCATTTACAAAACAGTGAGTTGAGGTGACTTAAAGAAATATACAGAAACGACTGTCCTCAGATTAGCAGGTGTGCTGTCCTGGGCTCACTTAGCACAACCTAAGAATGCCATCCTTTTGTGAGGAGACTCCCAAAGCTGCCACCATATGTAAAGTTTGGCATCAGCAAAAAATACCACCCCAAAGTACTATACTTTTAGGAATTAGAAGTTTTCTTAAAACATTTCTAGATACTGTTGCTTTAACTTTTAAACGGAAGGAGACTGCCTGCAATTGTAGGTCATTCCAGAACGAAGGTGTAACTATGCAGATGTTCTACACCAGGTCTTACCTCTGTGTGAATAGAACACAAATCTCACAGTACAAGTAGTATTTGGATAAAGTAGAAATCATGAAGGTGGTATACAAAGGTGGAAAACGATAGTTTCCTGGATGATTTGGGGGTGCAGAAAATCCCCCCACTCTTAAATATCTTCTGCTTTCAGGACTCATGGGACCTGAGACCACGCCCCCCCCCAACAAACTCCATCAGGCTTAGCATGGCCCTTTGCAGTCTTTTTAAGATGCACTCACACTAAATAAGGTCCTTGAAGTCAGCCAGCATTTGGCTTAATAGATGACTTCCTCATCCACAAGAAAGAGGTAGAAAGCAGTGAGAAGTGTGAACTTTCAGAGAAAGGAGGGAATCCCCGAAAGATGGGAAGAACATTGAATGGGTCAGTGAGGCTTCTCAGAGCAGAACGTCTGCTCCAGGACTTTGCCTGGGAAGAGCCTCGGGCACCCAGTGGGAAGATGAACAGAGCATAACAGAGAGGCAGGACCATCACTGGTCGGAAGAGAAATGTATCCCCACCACCCAGCAAGGACCACGGGTGACACTGGTGGCCTCTTGGAACTTCCCTGCATGTCACCACCCTCAACCCACAGGTCCCAGGAGGGAGGGTGGCTATTTTAGGTGGGGCAGCCAAGGCCTCTTTGAGAGGGTGACATTTGAGCAGGGATGTGAAGAAAGAGAGGGAGGGAGCCTCACTGATATCTGGGGTAAGAGCATTCCAGGCAGAGGAACAGCAGGTGCAAAGGCCCTGAGGTGGGAGCAGACCTATTATGTTGGAGGAACAGGCAGGAGGCCAGGTCTCACAGGACCTCCCGGGCCCTCATCAGGGCTTGGTTTCTGCTCTGAGCAAGATGAGAAGCCAGTGGGGAGTTGAGAATAGGGCAATGACATGATGTGATTTACAACGTACAGGAAGTGGGCTCGGTGCCGTGTGAGAGCGGACTGCAGGGGGGCGGGGGGACAAGGGTGGATACAGACGTGTCCACCGTGGAAGAGTCTACTGCCGTTGTCCTGGGGCACGAGGGGTCCCTCAGGCCGGGGCGAGAAGAGACAGGATTCCAGACGTATTTTGGAAGCAGAGCTAGCAGGATTTGCTGGTGGATTGGACAGGACGTGTGTGATTGAGGCGGGGATGGCGGGCAGTGAGTGTCAAGGATGATGCCAGGGTGTGGGGTATGAAGGTTTTCTGAGATGAGGGATACCCAAGGAAGGGCAGGTCGAGGGAGCTAGAGGCTAAGTCTCCAAGGCTGGGCAGGTCTACAGTTCAGGGAAGAGTGAGGGTCCTCGGAGATACACAAGCATCATCAGCAGAGACCGGAAGACATCATCTGGGGAGAGAGTGTCCACAGGGACAGGTTCATGGACCGGGTCCTGGGTGGCTCCAAGTTCCAGGGATCAGGGAGATGAACAGGGAGCTGCAAGGAGATTGGGAGGCAGCTGCCAGGGAGGCAGGAAGAAACCAGAGAGTGATGAGTCCACGGACAAGGGAAGGATGTGACCCAGGAGCGGGGGAGCTAGTGACCGAGTCAAATGTCAGTGATGATGACGGGAGGTTTAAGGTAGAGCCAACAGTGACCTCGACAAGTGATGCTCCTGGAGTGACGGGGGAACAAAGCTGGACTGAAGTGGGTTCAAGAGAGAATGAGACACGAGAAATGATGGCCATGAGCAGAGGCTACGCTTCCCCAGAATGTTTCCTATAAACCGGAGTAGAGAAATGAGGGAAGTAGCTGGTGGGGAAGGATGGGGAATGGGGATGTCAAGGGTATTTCTTTAAGACGGAGCATGTTTCCTGCTGGGAATGGTCCAGCAGAGAAGGGGGGTCAGTAATGCAGGAGAAAGAACTAATGAGAAGACTCGTCGGGTAGAGGGGAGGACATGGGAACCAACACGTAAGTGTTCCCGGATTTCTCACTCTGTGGTGTGTCCACCCATCCCTGGAAGACCTTGTCTTCGTCCCTTCCAGGGCTCATGCTCCTAAAATCACACTGGTGGGTTACAGCACCATCACTGTGATGGGCCAGTGCTGGTGCTGAACTGGTTGACATTTTGGACACACCCTGCCGAGCATCTCAAGTCTTGATTCCATTACCTGGCAGCAGGTAAGTGAAGGCGGAAACTACAACTACTCCGTCTTGTAAACCCAGTGTAGAGCACAATGTATGATACATAGTAGGTGTTTAATAAATGTTGACGGGATGAATGGCCAGCGTGGGCAGCCGCCAAAGTGTCCTGCTCGGCTTCCTCAGTTGCGGCAGATGGATGGAGTTGGAGCAGCACTAAGCCAGAAGGCTGACCCTCCCCCTCCCCCCTGGGGTCACCATGCAGAGGATCCCAGGAAGAGGCCATCTGGGGACAGCAAGCCAAGGAAAGTAGTCAGAGGAGGGACCCCTCTCAACCACAAAGCACATGCCAGGTCTACACCTGTGGCAGGAAGGCTGAAATGACAGTGCCACCCGTTCACCTGCCTGGGGACAGGAGATAATCCCCTTCCGAGGGATGGCAGGTCTCTCCTCCTCCCGTCACCCCTGTGATATAAAGACGCTCACTCCATCGAACAGGAAAAGCCATCCAACGCTGACCCAGGCAGGACCAGGGAGGGGACCCAGAGTGTTCTGACCTGTATCCAGCACAGCAACTTCCAGCCCCGTCACCCTCTCTTCGACGCCCTCCTATGGGCCTAGAGCACAGAGACCAGGCAAGGCCATTTCCCCACTGCTCCCCACCCCCAGACAAGCTCATTAACAGGCTGCTCGCACAGACCAATTAGTGACAAGCGTGCATCCTCCATAGCAGCAGCTGGAAGTCTGCAAGGACTCCTGTGCATGGTTAAGAGATTACCCAGCCCGGGCTGCCAGCTTAACAGCTTCTCTTAGCTCCCCTCACCCTGATCCCAGACTTAACATAAGGAGCCTGGACAGCCTTGGTGCCCTCCAAACAGGCTGGTCCTAATTCTATGATTCTTGGCACAGTGCTAAAGGATTTGTCTGAAGAGATGCTTTGCAGCATGCGTACCCATTCATTGGACAAAGAGCTGTGAGCACCTGCTATCAGTCAGGCTCTGTGCAAGGCGCTTGGAACACAGCAGAGAACAAGACCTGCGTGGTCCCTGCCTCAGGTGGGATGGATGGATCTTCTCGTGGGAGGAGACAGGCAGCAAAGCACAGACGTAGCAAGTAAATTATGGAGGCCGTCAGAGGGGACGTGAGCAGTGGGGAAACAGGGCAGGACCGAGAAGGATCGGTGTGCTGCAGGGCCAGGTGGTGTGACGGTGCGAAGAGAGAGGTCACCAAAGGCCAAGGTGAGTGGCGGGATCTGAGCAAAGCTGGAAGGAGGTCAGGGAGTTGGCCAAACAGGTATCTGGGGAGAGCACTCCTGAGACAGTGGACAGCCAGAGCGAAGGCTCCGAGGCACGAGGTGCCCACGGGTTTAAAGAAAAGCAAGGAGGCCAGTGTAGCTGCAGCAAGAGGGTGCGGAGGAGAGGGCTGAGGGACGTCGCAGGTCAGATCGTGCTGGACCTTGGAGACCGCTGCAAGGATCTGGCTTTTATCTGAGTGAGATGGAGTCTTTGTAGGTCCTGAGCAGAGGAAGATGATCTAACTTTGGTTTCAAAAGGCTCCCTCTGACGTGGAGTAGCTGTAAATTACACTGCAAACTCAAGGGCAGCCACTAAATAAAGTTTTTTAAAAAGGAGTATATGGAACTTCCCTGGTGGCGCAGTGGTTAGGAATCCGCCTGTCAATGCAGGGGACACGGGTTTGAGCCCTGGTCCGGGAAGATCCCACATGCTGCGGAGCAACTAAGCCCGTGCACCACAACTACGGAGCCTGCACTCTAGAGCCCGCGGGCCACAACTACTGAGCCCACGTGCCGCAACTACTGAAGCCCACGTGCCTAGAGCCTGTGCTCCGCAACAAGAGAAGCCACCGCAATGAGAAGCACACGCACCGCAACGAAGAGTAGCCCCCGCTCGCCCCAACTAGAGAAAGCCCGCGCACACCACTGAAGACCCAACGCAGCCAAAAATAAATAAATAAATTTATTTTAAAAAAATAAAAAGAGTATAATCGATATACTAAGAGAGGAGAAAAACTGGAATCATATAAAATGTTCAGTTAAAACCAGAGATGCAGAAAAAGAGTGGAACCCAAAACAAAAAAACAAGGGCAACAAATAGAAAGCAGTAACAAATAGGGTAGATATTACCAAAACTTGGAAGCAACCAAGATGTCCTTCAATAAATGAATGGATAAGCTAACTGGTACGTCTATACATGGGAAATTATTCATCGACAAAAATGAGCTACTAAGCCAAGAAAAGACATCGAGGAACCTTAAACGCATACTGCTAAGTGAAAGAAACCGATCTGAAAAAGCTGCATATTGTATGACATTCTGGAAAATGCAAAACTACGGAGACAGTAAAAAGATCAGCGGGTTGCCAACATTTCAGGGAGAAGGTATGATGAACAGGCGGAGCCCAGAGGATCTTTAAGGCACTGAAACGCTTCTGTATGACATTGTAATGGTCGACACATGACATTCTGCATTTGTCAAAACCCACAGAATGCACAACACAGAGAGCAAGCCCTAATGTAAACCATGGACTTTAGTTAAGAATAATGTATCACACCGTTAGCTCATCAATTTTAACCAATGTTCCACGCTAATGCAAGATGCTAATAACAGGGGAGACGGGGGTGGGGGGAATGTATGGGAACCCTCTGTACTTGCTGCTCATTTTTCTGTAAACGTAAAACTGCTCTAAAAAAAATAAAGTCTCTTAATTAAAAAAAATTACTCCTGTGGCTCCTGTGTTGGGAATAGACTAGAGGAAAGAGAGGAAGCGGAGAGGCAATAGGCAGTCGGGGTCGGGGGTGGGGAGAATAAACTGATTCTGGACATAGTTTGAAGGTACAGCCAATAGGATGTGGGATGAAAGATCAAGACAAGTCAAGGATGACTCCAGGGTTTTGGAGGATAGAACTGGCACCAAGTGGGATGAGAACATCTGGGAAGGACTGTCGGCCAGGACGTCTGTGCTGTCACGAACAGTCCTATGGGTTTCATCACAGACCCAGGCACCCGGCTTCAACGCCAAAGGCCCCAAGTTACTCCTGCAAAAGCCAGGTGCGAACACGTATGCACATTTACATTGGAGTTTACATTGGTTTTTATGTGTACCTTCAGATTTCTACATAGACGCCAGGACCCCCAACTCAAATGCCACCTAGGGCCAGGCAGGACAGGTAAGTGAGTGAAGCAGGCCAGCGGTGAGGCAAAAGGGAGCGGTGGGGACTATGGTTAACTGCAAACTCACCCCTATCTCAAGGCAATGCAGCTCTTTAGCTCCAGCCCACTGTTGTCAAACAGGAAGACTGGTCCAGGGTGCCTCAATCTCATGATTTTTCAAGAGAAGCTGGAAATCTGGATTTTTATTTGAAATCTCTCTATTTTTAAAGTTTGGTAACTAACTTCCTTTTTTTAATTTTCTGTGGGCCAAACACTGTAAGTAAGCCAAACAAAACACGTCCATGGGCAGGATTAGGCACATTCCTACCCACTGTAACTTCTATCCTAAAGGTTCCTAAGATTTTTTGGGTTTTTCATGGTTTTATGGATCTAAAAGGGTTAACCTCTGAATCAGCAAATATTAATGGATTGAAAGATGACAATTTTGATAATAGTACATCAATGGATAATAGTAAAGCAATGGATCTGGAGAAAAACATGGTTCAAAAGGATACATGCACCCCAACGTTCACTGCAGCACTGTTTACAACAGCCAAGACATGGAAGCAACCTAAGTGTCTATCGACAGATGAATGGATAAAGAAGATGTGGTATATACATAAAATGGAATATTACTGAGCCATTAAAAAGAATGAGATAATGCCATTTGCAGCAACATGGATGGACCTAGAGATGATCATACTAAGTGAAGTAAGTCAGACAGAGAAAGACAAATATCATATGATATTGCTTATATGCAGAATCTAAAAAAAAAAGATACAAACGAACTTATTTACAAAACAGAAACAGACTCACAGACTTAGAGAACAAACTTATGGCTACCAGGGGGTCGGGGGGAGGGATAAATTGGGAGTCTGGGATTGACATGTACAGACTGCTCTATTTAAAATAGATAACAAGGACCTACTATATAGCACAGGGAACTCTGCTCAGTACTCTGTAATAACCTAAATGGGAGAAGAATTCAAAAAAGATTAGATACATGTATATGTATAACTGAATCACTCTGCTGTACACCTGAAACTAACACAACATTGTTAATCAACCATACTTCGATATAAAATTAAAGTTTTTTTTAAAAGTAAAGCAATGGTACAATATACAACACCTACCGGGTACCAGGTACTGGTATGTACATTCGCTTAAACCTTGCACAACCAATTAGCCCCATTTTACTAAGGAAGAAAATCAAGGCAAACAGATAACTTTCCCAGGATCACACAGCTATTATGTAGCAAAATAGAGACCTGAACATTGGAAGTCTAGATCTAGGGTCTGTGCTCTTGGCCACGAAGCTACACTGCCTTCTAGACATGGCTACTGTTTGTAGATCTATTAGCATTGGCTCATTTGGCTATTTAACTAAGCCAAAGCTAGAATTCAGTTTGACATATATTTTGCAAAGCATACGACTAATAGGCAACATTTACGTGTGTCTGGTACCATTCTTAGGGCTTTACATTCATTCTCACAACCTTAGGAACTGATGTTACTGTTACTATCCCCGTTTTACAGATAGGACACAGAGGCTCAGAGAGGTTAAGTAACTCACCCAAGGTCACACAGCTGGAAAGTGGATCTGAGACTGGACCCGAGGCAGACTGGGTTTGCAGCCCACAAGGATCATCTCCAACCCTACACTTGTCCAATATCATCACCCCTAGCCATGTGTGGTTACTGAAACTTGGAATGTGGCTTCTGCCACTAAGGGACTGAAAGTTTAATTTTATTTCATTTCAATTAATTTAAATCTACAAACTGACATTCGATTCAGTTACTAGAGGAACTTGAGTATGAATCTACTTTTTCAACTATACATTTTATGCAAGCTCAACAGGGATCAAACATTTCTGGTGAAAAGTGGGCATCCAAGTCAAGAGATGATATAAATATAAAATCCTCAGCAGAGTTCAAAGACCGATGATAAAAAAAGAATGCAACATATCTCATTAATAATATGTTCATATTGATTACATGTTGGAAAAATAACATTTTGGATAGACTGGGTTAAACAAAATACATTATTAAAACCCCACCTATTTCTTTGTTTGTTTGTTTTGTTTTTGTTTTGTTTTGTTTTTCTATTGTTTTTCTTTTTTTCCCATCTATTTCTTTTTATGTTTTAAATGTGGCTACTGGAGAACATTAAATGACATACGAGGTTCACATAGTATTTCTGTGGACAGATCTGCTCTGGGTGACTCTGCAGCCACCACCAGCCACAGATAACACCGTTACAATCTGTGTTACTACCTGCAACAACAATCTTTTAGCAACAGTGCCAAGTGCTTCCCATTTGCATGATACTTCATTTTTATTTCATTCTGGAGATGAATCTGTGCATAAGGCAGCATCCTCGCTCCCATTTCAAAGAAGGCAAAACTGAGGCTCTATCCTATCTTCCCCAAGGCCAAGCCACTAACTCATGGTGGAGTCAAGTCTCAGATGCAGATCCAAGCCTTAAGCACAACACACTTTGGGCCACATTTGTAATTAGTGCACACTCTCAGAAATTAATTCAAGGGAGACGTTTAAGGAGACACAAGACATGGTCCCAGTACAGCAGTCTTCCCCAGACACCAAGTCTGTCTGCCTCTTTCTAACACACACACGTGAATCTATGTGCGCATGCACACACACACACACATACAAGGCTCAAGGCAGAGACAGCCAGCCCATGTGACCGACACCTTCCCAGAATCTCTCCTCCAGCCCATGATGTGTGTTTCTGTCTCATCTTTTTCTTCCCATGCTCCCTTGCGGCTCCTGCCCCAACAGGCTAGATCCCACCCCCTCTGTCGCTACAGGAGATGCTAGCAGTCCTTCCTCCCTGGAACCCTAGCTGGAGGAAGCAGTCCTGCCCAGAGCTCGGGGGTCCTCCCACCCTGGCCCAGACACAAAAATTTCCCCCACTCGACTTACAGAACAGAGGCACAACACACTTGTCATAGCAATGGGTTTTTTTTTTAACTAACCAGCAACTTTACCTCTCTTTTGTCATTTCATTGTTTAATTAGGCTTGACTATTGCTAACTTTTGATCGCATCCTTTTTGAGCTTTTGCTTATAGTAGAAGAGTTAAGATACAGAAAAGCTTAGGGTGGCTCTTCTGCACACAGTCCTACACTTCTTGCTCTTTTTCTCTACATGGTATTAATCAGTTGATATCTTATTGAATATACAGCTTTCCTTCTGCATTTTTCCTCCCACTTAACTGAGCATCAACACTTTCTCCTATCATTAAAAATTCCTCATACACATCATTTATAAAGACTACCTAATATGCCATTGAATGGTTTTACCATAGCTTTTCAAAATCATTCTCCTGCCACACACACATCAAGCACCCAATGGGAGCCAACTTATTTTATCAAGGAATCATATCCCCCTCATTGGAAAACTAACTTGTTTTACATTTCTTACTATTATGAATAGCACTGTAATGAACATTTCTGTGCGTAATGCTTGATTCATTTTTCACATTTGAGATTATTTCCTTCTGATAGATTTCTAGTAGTAGAAACACTGGGCCAAGCAGTATATGGGTAATACTGAAAACTCTGTCATTTCTGGCTTTGTCCACAGATACTGCCAGCAATGTGAGCATGCCTGTTCCATTGTCTGCTACATAAGAAAGCGCCTCACATTTAGTGGTATAGTCCAACACCATTTTATTATACCTCACGGACTTTGTGGGTCAGGAAGTCAAACCAGGCACAGAGGAGATGGGCTGTCTGCTTCACAGAGATGGCAGTCTCAGCTGGGGAGACCTGAATGGCTGGGCAGACAATCTTAAGACTTGGACTTGATTCATCTGAAGGCTTTTTCACTTATACGTCAGCGCCTGGGCTTGGGTGGCTGGAAGGTTGGGCCCAGCTGTCAACCAGAGTGTCTATACATGGCCTCTACATGTGGCTTGAGCTTCCTCACAGCATGGCAACTGAGACAAAAGCATCTCAAAAGAGAAATTCCAGGAACCACGCTGCATTTAAGGACCTAGACTCAGATGTCACGCAGCATCACTACCACCACAAGGTATAGCCACACGTCAGCCCAGATTCAAGGGGAGGAGACACAGACCCCACATCTCTCCTTGGGAGGAATGTCGTAAACGTGTGACAGGTTTTTTAAATTGCTGTGTTATCTTTTACTATGAATTGGCTCGATAAAGTAATGCGAGAGAAACACATCCTCTTATGTGTAATAAGCAATCACGAGTGAACAGAGAGTCTGGTAGATTTTGCCAACAGTGGGAGAGAGATTGGATTGAATCTCCCACTATCATGACTTTCTCTCCGTAGAGACGTGTGTTCATAAGAAGGTGGCCCCAGCAGGGGTCCAGCTGGAGGCCACAGCACAGAGCTCCCCAGCTGTCAAAACAATCAAACCCATGACCTTGGCTTTAAAACTCCGGGCTGAGTGAAATAGCCATTGTCCTTGCACAGCCAGCAACCATTCCCCACGCGGTCATTAACAACATCTCCATTTTCCTTTGGTTTGGTTGGGCATGTGACCCAGAGCCGGCCAATCAGCACTGTCCAAACTTCTGGCCACAGTAATGAGTTCAGAGCAGGTACATGACGCAAAAAAATCCAGTGAGAGTCTATCGTGTCACTTCTGCTAAAACAACTGGGAGAGAGAAGCTCTTTTCCATCACCAGCTATAATGATGGCATGACCATGGATTGTCACAGGCTACTCGTTGAAGGGGCAGCCTGATAAAGAGGCCAGTAGCCATGGGATGGAGAGGGACCAAGTCCTGATGACCTCATTTGAGCCCCTGGATACAGCCAAGCCTGAAGCTGTACCTCTGAGACATTACAGTTCTGTGAGCCAATCCTTTCCTTTCCTTAAGCCAGTTTTGAGTTGAGTTTCTGTCACTTGTAAATAAGACGTCTAGCTACTACCTTATGTGTCTCATCATCATCATTTCCTTGGCCTTGCTCTTACACCCAACATCAACCCATACCATCCAAAAACATAAATAAATAAAATCTTCCCTGGCTGCAAGCCAGCAGTTCCGAAACAAGAGAAACAGAAACATTTCACATTTGTTCCAGTTCATAAAACCTTTCAAGCTAACACCTAACATCTCCCTCCCATGCATTCTGTCACAGCAATTTAAAAAATAAAATGGTGGAATAAGAGTGTTTCTAAGCAACAAATTATATATGTAATGGGGGAGGGGGAGGAGAATTAGCAGGTTTAATCTAGTTAGAAACAATTTCCATTTCTTTCTGAAGTGGCTACCTGCGTGAAACCTCCACAGGAGAATGAAACAAAGCTTGAGCTATTTTAATTCTTCTCTATGTTGGTAATAACTGCACCCTGGAAAGACTTGAACGGTGATACTCCACACAGGCAAATGAGTGACACTACTCGGGTCAAATAATTTCTGTAAAAATGTTACGGCTTTGGATATTGTATTAGTTTTCTCTTGCTGTTTACGAATTACCACAAACGTAGCAACTTCAAACAATGCCAATTTTAATGGGGACAGAATTTCATTTGGGGAAGATGAAGAGGTTCTGGAGATGGATAGTGATGATGGTTGTACAGCCATGTGAATGTATGTACTGCCACTGAACTGTACACCTAAAACATGGTCAAATTTACCACAATAAAAAATGCAAGTTTGGGCCTCCCCTGGTGGTCCAGTGGTTGGGACTCCACGCTTCCACTGCAGGGGTGGGTGGGTTCAATACCTGGTCAGGGAACTAGGATCCCGCAGGCCACGTGGAGCAGCCAAACAAAATTTTTTAGTACAAATTTATTTCCGTTTCCATAGGTCAGAAGTTCAGACACAGTGTCTGAGTTCTCTGCTCAGACTCTCACAGGGATGGAATCAAGGTGTCAGCTGACCATGTCCTTTTCTGGAGCCCAGGGTCCTTCCCAGCTCACTCAGGTGGCTGGCAGAATGGAGCTCCTTGCGGTTGTAGCACTGAGGTACCCTTGCAGGCTGTGGGGAGGGGCTGGTCTCAGCTTTTAGAGGCTGGCTGTGCTCGTTACCACATGCCCCCTCCATCTTCAAAGCCAGCAATGGAGACTCCTCCTGTGAAAAATCCTTCTAATACCTCAAATCTCTCAAACTTCTTGGTCTCTAACCCATAGACCTTGATTTGAAGGGTCCGTTGATTAGATCACATTCACCTGGATAATCTCCCTTTCTTAAAAAAAAAAAAAAAACTGTGCCATAAAATGTACCCTAATCTCAGGAGTGGGATATCCCTCCTACTCAAAGTCCCAGGAATCATACAGGACATCCACATCGGGGGGGGCGGGGGGGGAGTTGGATACCATCTTCAATTCTGTCTTCCACACATGCCCTAAAACCTGGCAATTCCAATCTTACCTATATTCTCCAGAGAAATTCGTGTGATTGTACACAGGAGATGTACAAGACCACTCACTGCAACATTGCTTATCATAGTGGAAAACAGCAAGCAGCCTAAATGCCCATCAACCGGAGAATGGATGAATGCAGTGTGAGATATTCATGCAGCGGAATACTATACAGCAATGAAAATGAACTACAGCCATGTGTCTCGGCACGACGACTCCCACAAACGTAGCAAGGGAAACAAGTTGCAGGAGGATGTGTGTAATAAGATGCTATTTATATAGTTTATAAACATGCCCCATGCTTTATGTAGCTCATGGTTACCTAAAAGGAGAGCAAACTTGAGAAAAAATGCTAAATTCAGGCAGTGAATTCCTCTGGGGAAAGAGAGAAGGAAATGAGATCTGGGAGGAGTAAACAGAAGCATTGATTGTAACTGTCATGTTTTATTTCTTTGGTTGGGTGGTAGGTGCTTGGTGTTCATTAAAATATTCTATCTCCTTGTATGCCTGGAATATTTCATAATTTTCCAGGTAGTAAGGTTTCATAAATCGATAAGAAGAGGAAGCTGAAACTGAAACTCTGTAATTGCCTGCTGTTGAGAAGCTTCTGCAGTTGGTTGAGATGCTTCTGCAGTTGGGTGATTCGGATGTATAATGAGCTGCTCAAATGAATTACAGCCCAGCACCAGCGAAGATTCATGGACGGCTTTCATTTTGTTTCACTTCTGGATTTGAAAACATACCAACTTTGTGGATTCTAATGAAGAAACAATCACCAGCTAGAAAAACACGTGTTGCATCTCCAGGCTTCATCTTGCAAATAGAGTATATTTTTGATTTAAGGGGGACGTAAAGCATGAGGGATTATCATTGGGGGATTGAAGAATGTCCAGGTAGGTCACCAGGATGACTAAGGCGGAGAAATTCTCCAAAAGCCTGGGGGACATTCCCAAGGTGACAATGGCCAGGGCCACTGTGGCTTTAGAAATCCTGGTTTCATCTGTCCAGAGGCAGTGTGGCCTGATGGCTGCGCCCCTGCACCCTGGAGCCTCTTGGGTTTGGATCCACACTTGGCCACTTCAGCTGTGTGACATCGATCAAGTTACCTGATCTCTCTGTGCCTTGGATCTCTGTCTGCAACATGTGGGTGACGAAAGGACCTCCTTCACAGGGCTGTTCTGAGGACTGAACCTGTGAACACGTATATAGTACCTGGAATACAGCCCGGCATGTGGCAGACGTGTGTTAAGTGTCAGCTGTTGCTATCATTTGTCTGCGTTTCATTGTAGAACAGTACGGTCCTAACACAGTGGTTATGGGACGATGCCAGAGCTCGCCTCCCTGGGTTCAAATCCCAGCTTCACCACTTGAGAGTCATGCGGCCTGGGGGAAAAGTTACATGCCCTCTCTGAGCCTCAGTTTACTCCCCTGTCAAATGGGAATGATAATAATGCGGGGAAGATTGTGAGAAGGACAAATTAATACAAGAAAGCCCACCCAAGAGTGCACTGTGCCTCTGCTTTGGGGAGATTTATTCTATCCTCATTTCAGAAAGAGGGGGGAAAAAATCCTCTCAAAGGACCAGGTGGTTATGTGTTTGTTTGGAGTTATTTATTATATAATTATAATACAGAAATACTTCAGGCTCAGAGCAGAGAGTGGGGGCTGTGGCCAGGCCGGGGAAAGGGGAGACTGCAAAGCCAGGCATGCAGGACACATCCCCACAGAACATTCCAGATCAAGCTAGACAGAGTTTAGACAAGTTCTCAGGATCGGGTAGGGTGCCAGTCACTGCATAACTCCCAGCAACAAGGTTTAAGATGCTCAGTGTCCCCCACTTGCCAACTCCAAGCTACAGTCTCCTTTGCAAGCTTCCTGCTGACTCTGTATGGCACTGCCCTTGGAGCTAGCCAGGGCCACCAGCCACCTGCCACTTGGGGCAGGTTTCTGAAGTGGACCCCCCCTCCACCTTCCCACTGTGAGGAACTCCCCTAAAACAGAGATTCTCAAAGCGGGTGATTTCCTCCCAGAGGACATTTGACGATGTCAGGAGACATTTATGGTTGTCACAACTCAGGCGGTGGGCACTATACTGGCATCTCGTGGGTAGAGGCCAGGGATGCTGCTCAATGGTCTACAGTGCCCAGGATGGCCCCTGCAACATGAATTCTCCTGCTCCCAATGTCAAGAAACCCAAAATGCTAAAAATACAGTCACGGTCATTGTCTTAGATGTGACATTCAAGCATACCCATGCAGCAGTGTCTGGGGACCACCAAAGTAACCAACAATAGGAGACAAATTACACAAATAAATGAAGAAATGATGTGCCAGTGCTCCAGTGAAAGGCTGGGAGCTTTTTAAAAGAAAAAGCGATGTCTACCTGCTGGGGCCAAAAGATCTAAAAGACAGAGAATAATGTGGAAAAAGGTAAGATGCATAATGCTGTGAATAAGACGATCTCTCATATTGTTTAGAAGGGAAGGTATAAATGGATGCATTTATTCTGTTTTATGCATTAGTCTCTTTTTTCCTGGAAGGAATCTTCTAAAACTGTAAAGTGGTTACCTTAGGGGAGAAAGTATGCAGGTAGAGGAGGACAGTCAGCTCTAACTTTCCATCTTGTATCACTCTGTTCTTTGCACTCTTTATCCTTCTACTAATACTACTTGCATTTTCTGTTTAAATGTCAAAACAGGAAAAAGTATCCCTTGGGGTTATCCAGACAGGGAGCTTAAGGCCCTTTTCTGTTTTCTTCTGAGTATCCATCTGCATGTGTCTTAAAAGGCTGAACAATGGTACCTTTAAAAATAGTTACACGGGTGCTAGGTAATGAAATCATTAAAATGATATTAAGTGGACTGAAGTAGACAGAATAAAATACCTCCCCCAAAGATGTCCAGGTCCTAAGCCCCTGAGACCACGTTACCTTACATGGCAAAGGGGGTTTTACAGATGTGGTTAAATTAAATGACAGATTTTTGAGATGAGGAGATTATCCTGCGTTATCCTGTGGACTCAGTGTAATCCCCAAGGGTCCCTGTAAGAGACAGAGAAGGAGACATGATGACAGAAGGAGAGGAGAGAGGGCAGGAGGAAAGGAGGGAGAGAGAAAGTCAGCCTAGAAGATGCTGAACTGCTGGCCTTGAAGATGGAGGAAGGGGCCACGAGCCAAGGAGAGCAGGCAGCCTCCAGATACCGGAAAAAGCAAGAAAATGGACTCTCCCCAGAGCTTCCAGAAGGAACACAGCCCAGCTGTCACCTTGATTTTAGCCCCGTGAGACTGATTTCCAGCTTCTGATCTCCAGAACTGTAAAATAATACACTTGTGTTTTCTTTTTTTTTTCTTCTTTTTTTTAAAAAATACTTGTGTTGTTTGAAGCCACTCATTTTGAGGTCATTTGTTACCTTAGCAAGAGAAACCTGATACGTGTGCCAAAGGCACCTGTATTATTTTCCCGTAAATACTAACTACTTCATTTGATCCTTGATGAACTCCGGGCTCGGAAAGCATTCCCTTCTGTATAGGTAGGAACTGAGGCACAGCATCATGAAATGACAGTTGCCCGTGATCGTGCAGCTACCTGGTGTCACAGCCAGCACTAGGGCTCAGGCCTGCTACTCCATTTCACTCTCTGACACACAAGTTGGCACAGAGAGAAGAAGGCTGTACACGGAGCACAGATTCCGGAGCTGGACGGCCCGTGTTCAAATGCAGGCTCTGTCCCCTGCGGGCTGTGTGATCTTGAGCAAGTCAATCAATCTCTCTGTGCCTCTATGACCTCATCCCCAAATGAGGATCATAGTAATACCTACCTTAGAAGGCTGCTGTGGGAATGAAGTCACTTCATACGTGTTAAGTACCTGGCACTAGCATGACTTCAATACAAGTGAGCATGATTACTCGCATTCGTCTCAGGTTAACGTAGAGTTTAGCATGGCTTTCTTCCCTCCACTGGTACTCAGTAAATAGGTGTTGAGTGGATGCTCTTGCTAGAGGCACAGGGTTTCCAGGAGCAGTAAGCACCCGAAAAATCCTTTTCAAGGATGTTGATCTTCTCTAAACTTTAACGACGCCCATCCCCAGCTCCTGTCGCCTCCCTAGGGCCTGCCCGGTAGCCATTAAAGGCTTTGCCTGAGCCCCAAGCTCACTCTCACTTCCTCTCTCCCTTCTTGCTCTTTCCTGTGGTTCTTTGCCTGTGAACCTCCATACCCGCCACCTACCGCCCTTCCTCTGGATAACAGAACCCTTTCGCTTTGGGGAATCCCCTCACCCACCCTCAGTCCATGTGGTTTCTGATGAGCTTAGCTCCACCCCCTAGCCCCAGGGGTCCCAGACTAGCCAATCATCTGATTTCACTCTCGCCCCCACCAAAATGATTGGGTCAGGGATTGTCACATGACCAACTTGGTCCAATGAGATTCAATCCTGAGACTTGTTGCTGCTGAGAGGAAGGCCTCTTTTTCCTCCAACCAGGAAGACTGATGGAAGACTGATGGGCGTGCAGAATCTTGGGAATATCGGCTCCAGGAAGGCCAGGATTTGGGTGTGTTTTCTTCTCTGATATATGCCCAGCACCTAGAACATCTAGCCCATTGTAGGTGTGCAATTAATAGTATTGAATACGGATTTAATAAGGCTTCTTATTCTGAGAATGAAGCCAAGTCAGGACTGAGAGATCAGTTCCAAGTGATAGGTCTGAGCACCTGCATCTAGCCACACCTGAATATCAATCCCTGTGGACGTTTTAGTCACATTGGTCAATAAACTGCCAGATCTACTTCCATGTGTGCCTATAGAAATATTCGTAGGAGGACCTTGCAGAACTGCTTATAATAGCAAAAAAAAAAAAAAAAAAAAGCCAACTAAATATCTACCAATTAGGTACTGGTTAAATAAATTATTAAGTCCACACAATGAAGTGCAACACCACGGTTGTAAAGAAAGAGGCAACTCCCTGTGAACTAGTAGGAAGAGAGTGAAAGATATGTTTAAGTTTTAATACAAGCACAGAACTATGTGTAAGCTACCATAAGAGAGGGGTGGGGGAGAGGGAGTGATTGTGAGGTCTAATGTCAGCTCCATGGCAACACGATCTTTGTCTCGCTGCTGTAGCTCAGCACCTAAAACAGAGCCTGGCACACAGAAGGTTCTCAATAAATTGCTGAATGAGTGAATGAACCAACAAACAAGTGTTTGCTCCTGTGTGCATGGAAAAGTCTCAGAAAGGATATATAAAACATCTGATGATACCGGCTGCCTCTGAGAAGGAAACCAGGAAGGTCAGGGAGCAGGGCTGGGAGGGAAGGAAACCTCATTTTCAACATATGAAATTTCGAACGTGCACATCTGTTCCGAAAATTTAACTGAATGAATAACAAGACAAAATGTCGTCTATTCATAGAAGGAAAAATATCTCGCCTCTCTCTCTAGAAACCCACATCCCCTAGGAAACGGGGTTGTTAGCCATGCTTGATCTCTGCTCTGCATCCTTTGGGGTCGGGGTGGGGGTGGGTGGCAGTGCAGGTGATGAAGGCAAACCAAAGTCAGGAGATGGATGTTCAGGGACCAACTGTGGCTACTGACTCACCGGGAGGCTCTGGGAATCCCACTGCCCTCCCTGGGCCTCAGTTTCCTCATCTGTAAAATGAGTTGTTAGCACTCATCCCCCTGGGAGGTGGCGTGCGCTGGATTTCCACGTGGGAGCATTTGTCTTGGCCTGCGTCGGCGCGTCACAGGGCTGCCGCCGGGAGCTACTCAGAGGCTATATTATTCTACTCGACATATTACCTCGTCCTCTACCCTGGTTATTTATGCTCTGGATTTGGCCCTATTAATGCTTCATTACAGAGACTGACACTCATGGTAATTACGTGTTTCCTCAACCAGATTATTCATTCTAGGCGTCCTCCTGGTTTTTTATCACTCTTGTTCCTTTATCAAGGACAGCAGAGCATCTGCCAGTGACGCCCCAGTAAGAGCCGGCACACAGCAAGTACAGAAGACAAACCCGGATAACTCTATAGTTTTCTCACTTAATTTTCATGAGTTGGAAATATTGTTCTGAAATATAATACATATTCAACGCGTTGAAATAAAAACCAATTTTGACTGCTAAAGCTCAAAAACTTGGCTGGAATATGATAAGGAGGCTTCACTGTTAAAATAGTACCTACCTTAAGGAAACTTAATACATATGAATCCAAAATCGCAAGGCAGAACAATTTGGTGACTCTGCAACTTACAAAAGCGTTTGTCAAAAAGGTCTCTAATTGGCAAGTCCCCTGGGACTTCTAAAAGGGGGTTCATGGTGAAGCTAATCAAATTGAAATTGCACACAGTTGTTTGAGAACACAGCTGCTGCCTAAAGGGGGGAACTAGTGCCGGGGGCTCCCATGGACTTGGGGTTTTTCCATGGGTGGATAGATAGCCTCTTTCTCCTGCACCCAGCCATCCACGGCATCCAGGCTGTACCAGCTCAACTCTTAGTGCCTCCCAATCAATACTTGTAGGACCAGACTAGTGAAAGATCTGCAGTGAGATGGTCCTATGAGAACAGGGCTCGGGGGACTTCCTTGGAGGTCCACTCCACACTTCCACTGAAGGGGGTGCAGGTTCGATCGCTGGTGCTGGTCGGGGAACTAAAATCCTGCCTGCCACACGGAGTAGGCAAAAAAACAAAATCTAAAAAAGAAAAAGAACACGGCACAGGAGGAAAGGAGAAGGGTAGAGAGAAAAGAAAGACTAATAGCCACTACCAAATAGTAAGTGCCTTCTGTGTGCCCAGATCCAAGAAAGCAACAGACACACATCATCGCGCTGTATGCTCCCAGGGATTCTCTTAGTATCATTAAAAGAGGAGTCTGAGGTCCAGAGAGATCAAGGGACTTAGCTAAGGTCACACCACCCTAAAGCAGCAGCGCCAGAATCCTGATGGCCACATCCAGGCCCCTAAGCAGTACATTTCCACACTCTGCCAACTCAATCGTCCAAATCCCATTCCCTGCATAGGGAAGCAGCGTGAAGGTTGGGGTCAGTGGGTATGGGGGTAATGGAGCAGCAGACAGCGTGGGTGCCCTTGGGGAGCTTAGAGTCAAGAGAGGCCAGCTAATGTGCACACGGAAAGGACACCAGTGCCTAAATGACAGGCTGTTAGGGGCTGTATGTCGAGGCTACGGAAGAGGTGGTGAGTGTTATGGGAATTCAGAAAAAGACCAAAGGACATCCTTTGGTCCTGAAAAGACCAGGGCAGGGGTTGGGTAGGTAGAGCTTCCCTAGTCCATGGAGGACAGCACAGATCTAGATGGGCGGGGGAGTGAGAGAGAGAAGGCGGGCAGCACAGAGCCTGCTCAGGGTGCAGTGAGTTGACCACTGATCGGTTAGAATGGAAGGAAGGATGCACAGAAGGGAGGGGTAAGAAATAAGCTCAGGGGACTTCTGGTGGCGCAGTGGTTAAGAATCCGCCTTCCAATGCAGGGGACACAGGTTCGAGCCCTGGTCCGGGAAGACCCCACATGCCACGGAGCAACTAAGCCCATGCACCACAACTACTGAGCCTGTGCTCTAGAGCCTGTGAGCCACAACTACTGAGCCTGCGTGCCACAACTACTGAAGCCCGCATGCCTAGAGCCCGTGCTCCGCAACAAGAGAAGCCACCGCAATGAGAAGCCCATGCACTGCAACAAAGAGTAGCCCCCGCTCGGTGCAACTAGAGAAAGCCCGTGCACAGCAGTGAAGACCCAATAGAGCCAAAAATAAACAAAATTTTTAAAAAAAGAAAGACGCTCAGATGAAAGAGGCTAAGCCAAGGATGACAACTATGTGGCACACAGAGCATCACCTCCCGTGCCTGTGACAGACGTCAATAGCGACTGTACCACTCTCTCCCACTGAGCTTCAGAATCCTTCTTAACACAGGCTCCAGGGAGCCATTACTCTGAACGGTTTGACTCTGAGATGGACTCTCATTGCCATCATCCCTAACTGAAAAGAGGAAAATACAGGCACATTATAGAGAGGACCTGCTGTGTGCCAAGTAGGAGACGACACCACTACTCACCATCATCCTGCTAAGAGCCTACCTAGTGAAGAATATTAAGGCTCAGGGGAGCTTAAATTCAAACACAGAAAGCAAAATAAAAAACTGATTGAAAGCCACGAGAGTGTGATTTCAAAGCCTGGTTTCTTTCCACCACACCCTGGGACCTCATTCTCTCTTCCCACCAAGTCAGAATTTTAATTCTGCGGGGGAACATTTCAACACCTATTCTGCAACCCTACCAGCCAACCTGTACTCCCAAGACCCACACCTCAAAAGCAAAACCCAGGTGCCTCCCTGTCCCTGCCCTCTCCCGCTTTCTAATCTCACTCCCACTCCCTTAAATCTTGCATTTGCTTTTGCATTTCGCAAACGCCCCCTCCCTCCTCCCTCGGCGCCCGGCCTGCGCGGTGCAGGGGTGAGCCTCGCAATCAGGGGGGCGTGTCCGCATCCAGGAACCGCTGGGGGCGCCCCGCTGGGGCACTTTCTCTCGCCCTCTCCACCCTGAAGGCCAATCCGCCTCGGATTCCTTTTGGCAATCATCCCTCGGTGTTCCCTTACAGAGGAGAACTTCATGTCGTTCTCTAATTGAACTGTTGTCATGGAAATCACCTTCCTTTGCTTTGAAAGGACTGAACTATCCGGCCCCCCAGATTTCTCACTCCTGCCTTTGACAATAACCAGCTCTCTGCCACCCCTCTGCTCTCAACTCCCTGCTCTTCCCTCCACGAGCAGTTTTCCCCCAAATCTGGAGTCAGGGAAAATAAGTTTTGTGGTTGCTTTTCTAATCCTTGCTGTAGTATTGCACGCGCTGCTCACTGACGAGTCTACTCTCTGCCTTCTGGGTCCGCGGTGGGGTTCACTTCCAGACTCCCTTGGGCGTGGGCGGGGTCATGGGACGCTTCTCACCAATGAGATCTGAGCAATCCCTGCTGGGCTGCTGCATCCAAGCGCAGATGCCAGACCCTCCGTCTGCCAGGTTACTCAGCAGCCCGTGAGGGTGGTGGCTGCTCCCGCAGCCTGGGTGTCCCTAAGTGAGGACCACACCGATCACAGCCCCCAGCCAGCCTGGGATGGATATATAGATTGGTCAAGGAAAAAAATGTTGTTATTTTAATCCATTGCAATTTTGAGCTGACTTGTTATCTCAGCTTATCCTCCCCGATTTGCCCTCCATCAGAAAAGATAAAAGACGGTATTTAGCCTCTTCAGACTAAAGCTACTTTTTCAGAAGGCACTAGCCTCAGTCATCATTCTGCAAACAGTCCTGTGTTTTAGGAGGATCTCAAGTATCTGGGGGCTTCATTCTCAGCTCTGCTACTTATGAGCTAGCTGATAAAGGGAAGGTCACTTAACCTCTCGGTGCCTCCGTTTTCTCATCTGTAAAATGGGGATGAAAGTAATACCTACCTCTAAGAGGATGGTTAAATTAATCTGTGAAGATTAGACTACCGCCTGGCACGTTAATGAATATTAGTTATTAATATAATCACGGATACTTTTATCATTAGCATCAAGGCATGCACTGAATTTCTTTTAATGCTGGAATTGAGTTTATAATAAATCATCCTGCCTGGGGGTTTCCCAAGACCACTCACACATTTAGTGATTCGCTAGGACGACTCATGGGACTCAGCATACAGCTGTCCTTATGGCTAAGGTGTATTGCATAACCTGATCAGCAAGGGGAAAAGACACAGGCGGAGTGCACAGAAATCTATGCACAGGCTTCCTTATACTGTGTCTCTCCCACCAGGGTCACACAGACCTCACTCTTCTCTTAGCCACAAAAACACAGCAACATGCATGTGCTGTTCCACCCAAGGAAGCCCATTCGAGATTCAGCGCCCACAGTTTTTACTGGGGGCAGGTGATGGCGGCACCCTCTGCCTAGCAGGTGCCCACATTCCAGACTCTCAGAAGGAAAGCAGACATTCAGCATAAATCACATGGTTCATACAGTCTGGGGACAGTGAACCACACGTATCATTTAGGGAACAGTTCAAGTGCCAACTTCTCAGACGCCAGCCAACAGCCAACCTTGCAAGCAGACCTTTCTAAGGATAACAGCCTCGCATCAACAAGGTTGACCATTTTCTCACACATCCACACCCTCCAAATAGCCACACAGCCTGGAGGGGACCGAACTGGCCTTGAACAGAAGGATGGAGCCAGCCAGTCATAGATGAGAACTCTGGAGGTCAGTGGGGCATGGGATCAGCTGGCCCAGCCTGTGCCCTCCAATCCAGGAAGGGCGACGGGTGGTTGCTCGCCAAATAGCCCCACCGCCAATGACCCCCGGCACTCCTTCCTGGTGAGCAAGACACGATGCCGAGGTCTGCTCAGTGCTGGGCTAGAGACAGCCATTCCTGCTGCTGCAGCAGAAGTGGGTCACCTGATCTTCCATTCCTGGGTGACATCCAACCTGGGCAGAGCTGTCGCTTCCTAGAAGGTCAGCAGAGAGACTTTCTCTCTGCTACACTTTCCAAGATTTACCACCTTGAGCAACAAAATCTTCCTCCCTACGCCCAAAACAATTCCCTTCTGCTGTTGACGTCATCCTCTCTCACGCAGTCTCTGTGAGCAGCAAGAATCAGTGTTTAATATCTTGCCCTAAAAATGAAATATGAACGTTTGACAAGCATGATGGCGTAGTCTACTGGCTCTAACATCTGAAGTAAATAACCCCAATCACACACTCCCTCCTCATCCTGGAAAAAGAATCTCAGGAATTCTCTGGCAATCCAGTGGTTAGGACTCTGAACTTTCACTGCCAAGGGCCCGGGTTCAATCCCTGGTTGGGGAACTAAGATCTTGCAGGCTGTGTGGCACGGCCAAAAAAAAAAAAAAAGATTTGCAAAAAAAAATAGAATCTCAATGCTCAAGTGTGGGGCTTCTTAGCCAGTCCTGACTAGTACACATAAATTTAAAACATAACTGCCTACATACCCATTAATAAAGAATTGGTTAAGTCATAGTACTCTGTGGGTTTTTTTAATGATGAAATTCACATTTGTTGCCATGGAAAGATGTCTTTGACTGACAGTTAGGTTTTCTGAAATTTAAAACCAAATGAATTAGCTGCCTTCATTTAAAAACAAGGAGAATTCATGTAAAAATCTGGATTTCTTGATTCTCCAGAAGGGGGTCAGCAAACTCTTTCTATAAAGGGCCAGATAGTAAATATTTTAGACTTTGCAGGCCAAATGGTCTCTGCTGCAGCTCCTAACTCTGCCATCGTGGTGTGAAAGCAACCACAGATAATACGTAAACAAGTAGGCATGGCTGTTTTCCAATAAAACTTTATTTATTAACACAGGCAGCAGGCTGGATCTGACCCATGGGCTGTGGTTTGTCATCTCCTGCTCTAGAAGCCAGAAAGCCAGAGATGGGCCCTTTCTCAACCCTTCCATCCCGGACCTATTGTGAAAGAAAGGGCCACGAACTCAGATACCTAGAGGGCTCAATGGGAAACACAGGTAGGAGAGGCAGACAGCTAGGAGTGGTGGTAACTGGGGTAAAATGCAGAGGTCCAGACAGCTCCCATTTGAGAATGCTGGCCCTATGTGGACAGATCTGATGTTTCTAGAGGTGCCAGAAATCCTAATTTTTGCATGAAATCTCTGTTGTTGTTTTTTTTGTTTTTTGGGTTTTTTTTTGCTGTATGCGGGCCTCTCACTGTTGTGGCCTCTCCCGTTGCGGAGCACAGGCTCCAGACGCGCAGGCTCAGCAGCCATGGCTCACGGGCCCAGCTGCTCCGCAGCATGTGGGATCTTCCCGGACCGGGACACGAACCTGCGTCCCCTGCATCAGCAGGCGGACTCTCAACCACTGCGCCACCAGGGAAGCCCGAAATCTGTTTTTAAATGGTAGCCATAGGAATTCCCTAGCATTCCAGTGGTTAGGGCTCCATGCTTCCACTGCAAGGGGGCACGGGTTCGATCCCTGGTTGGGAAAATAAGATCCCCGTGTGCCGTGCACCGCGGCCAACCATGCACTGCGACCAAAACAAAAATAAAAATAAAAATAAATGGTAGCCACTAATCCAATTTCTAAAAACCACTCAGTTTCCTAGGGCAACCATAAATAATTACCACAAACTGGATGGCTTAAAACAACAGAAATTTCTTTTTTCACAATTCTAGAGGCTGGAACTCTTTAGTCAAGTTGTCTGCAGGGCTGTGCTCTCCCTGAAGCCTCTAGGGGAGAATGTGTTCCATGCCTTTCTCTTACGTGCTGCTGTAGCCAATCCTTGGCATTCCTTAGCTTGTAACACATCACTACGGTCAATCTCCGCCTCCATACTCACATGACTTTCTCCCTGTGTCCCTCTCCTCTTCTGATAAGGATACCAGTCATACCGGATTATGGCCCACCCTAATGATCTTACTGTGACTTGACTACATCTGCAAAATAAGGTCACATTGGCAGGTGCTTGGACATATCTCTTGGGGGGGACACGATTCAACCCATGACACCCACTCATCCAACTCAGGGTCCTCCAGTTTGCAACCTCTATGTTAAAATCTAACACATTAAGCCAAGGTGATGAAAGACGACTTTATTAGAATCCAAAATTCTGCCCAAATTGGATTTTCAGGAGGACCTGAACCCCTGCCTGCCTTTCACCAGTCCAATCCCTCGAGAGCCCCCTTTCCAGTTTAAAACATTTCACGCGCGCCTTCTGGACTGCAAGCCAACCTCCCCGCACTCTGACAGTAGTCACCACGCCAGCTGTCAGGGGAGATGCCAGTGCTTCTGTTTATTTGACTGACAGCTGCACCAGGGTCAAGTCAAGGCCAAGGACAAAGCAAGCATTGATTAACAGACAGGCAGCCCCCAAAGGCATGAGGGACTCACACCCATACAAACACTCTCTCGAGACTTCCCCCCTGAGAAAAACATCTCATTCCCAACTCCTGCCCAGCCATTCAGCCTTGACTAACGCTCCAAACAGCCTTGAGATGCCCGGAGTCCAGCGCAGCCCAGGGCCAGCTCATCAGAGACCCCGTTTAACGATGATTAGAACGGAGCCTGGGATGGATCGTTCATTTCACCTGATGGCTTTGTTCTAATTAACCAAATGCCCACAGTGACTCTGTGTAATTCTGGCCACGTGTGATCAGACCCACAGTTTGAGCTAAACAGCTGAAAAATGCTCAGAGAACACACCTCAGTGGTGACAGCTGTTGCCACCAGCTGGAGGCGGCTGACCCCTGCGAGGTCAGGAGAGAAGGCAGGGGAGTCAGAGTTCTAAGAATGCACTTTATTCTATTTTCCTTTATCTTTTATTCAAACATCCAACAGATGCAAACTATGCATTCAAATAAAAGAAGGAATGCATAGAAGTCACCTCTCGTGTTGACTTCTCACCTCATTTCCAATGCATTAATGGCCAGAGTCAAGATTCCATGGTCACTGAAAGGACAGCTTCCAATTTTCATTAATATTTACCTTTTAGGGCCTCCCTGGTGGCACAGTGGTTAAGAATCCGCCTGCCAATGCAGGGGACACAGGTTCGAGCCCTGGTCCGGGAAGATCCCACATGCCACAGAGCAACTAAGCCCGTGTGCCACAACTACTGAGCCTGCGCTCTAGAGCCCGTGAGCCACAACTACTGAGCCCATGTGCCACAACTACTGCCCCTGCGCTCTAGAGCCCGTGCGCCACAACAGGAGAAGCCACCACAATGAGAAGCCTGCGCACCGCAACGAAGAGTAGCCCCCACTCAGAGCAACTAGAGAAAGCCCACACGCAGCAACAGAGACCCAATGCAGCCAAAAATAAATAAAGTAAATAAAATTTTAAAAATATATATGTACCTTTTAAAAATTGACTAGCTAGGGACTTCCCCGATGGTCCAGTGGTTAACACTCCACGCTCCCAATGCAGAGGGCCCGGGTTCAATCCCTGGTCAGAGAACTAGATCCCACATGCCACAACTAAGAGCCTGCATGCCGCAACTAAAATAAAAGATCCCGCATGCTGCAACAAAGATCCCACAAGCCGCAACTAAGACCTGGCACAGCCAAATGAATAAATAAATACATATTTTTTAATAAAATAAAAATTGACTAGCCAAAGGTTTCCAAGGATGGAAAAAAAAAAAACTACAATAATACCCAAAGCTAGGAAGACAGGATATAGTTAATTTACCAATACAGATTCCTAACAGCTATTTGTGCAACTCCTACTCATCCTTCAAAACCCACTTCAGAGTTACCTTTCATCTGGGAACATTTACCCAACTTCTCCTGGCAAAGAAAGTCTCTTTAATAATCTGAGTATTCATCCTATCCAAAGTCACATCACATTGCTCTTGTTTGTTTCTTTCATTTTTTCTGGAAAGCACGTCCCTGATAAGGGCAAGTAATTCAGTTTCTTTATCTTTGACTACTTCAGCCATTATCATCAGCCTTAGCACACAATGGGATCTGCCAAATATTTCCTGGAAGAATGAGCCTGGACAATGTTAGTCCCTGAGGGAAATATAAAGATGAGGAAAACTTCTGAAGATCTCAGACGAAGGAAGCAAGACTTACATCCCACAAAAGGCTAATAGAATATGATTAAACAGGAAAAAGGCTAAACCCACAAACAAATCCTACGAACACAGAGGACCAAGTAAGCCATGTGAGCTGGGATGAGCTGGAGCTCCATGAAAGGAGAGAAAGCTCCAGGTTAGCTAGGTTTGGGACAGGTGAGTTAGAGGCACATGAAAATGGAAGTTATAAGAGAGAGCATTGCTAGCTGTGTGTGTGATGGTCTGCAGGACACCTGCAATGTTGCGATTTACAGTAAGAAACACATATTTATTCTTCATACCTGTTCCTGGCACAGAGCTCCTAAAACTCTCTTGAAATTTCATAAGTGATAGAGTTAAAAAGGTGAAAGAAGAGTGTTTTGTTATCCATAACAAGCCCCTTTCAACCACATCTCAGTTTATATTAATCAGGTGATTTTGGGAAAGCCCCAAGATAGCCACAGGAGGGGGCTGGTTGCCAGGAGAACCCACCGTGTGATTAGAGGGTTGGAACTTTCAGCCCTACCTCCTGACCCCCAGGGGGGAGAGAGGGGCTGAAGGTTAGATCAATCGCCAATGGCTGATGACTTAATCTATCATTCCTATGTGATGAAGCCTCCATACAGACCCCAAAGCACGAGGTCCTAAGAGTTTCCGGTTTTGGTGAACACACAGAAGTGCCGGTAGGGTGGTGCACCCGGAGAGGGCATGGAAGCTCCGAGTCCCCTCCCACGGACCTTGTCCTGTGCATCTCCTCCATCTGACTATTCCTGAGTTGTATCCTTTTATAAAAACCAGTAATCTAGTAAGTAAACTGTTTTCCTGAGTTCTGTGAGCCATTCTAGCAAATGGTCAAGCCTGAGAAGGGGGTCATGGGAAACTCCAATTCATAGGTCAGGAGCAGAGGTGACAGCCCGGACTTGGCACTGGCATCTGAAGGTGAGGGCGGTGTTGTGGGGCTGAACCCTTGACCGTGGGATCTGATGGTGCTGTGTCTCGAGGTAGAGAGTGTCTGAACTGAGGTCAACTGCAGGACACCCAGCTGGTGTCAGAGAATTGCTTGGTGATGAGGGGAAAGGCATCTCCCCGCACATCTGGAGTGGAAATGTTTTGGAAGCACAGCGTGAGAGTGGAGAAAACACACAGAGCTTTTCCTTAAGGGACATCCCTCTTTCCCACCCAAGTTCTCAACCAATTAAAACAAAGAAGTAAGGTTGCTATAGATCCAAGTATCAACTTTATTACTATAAAGTTTATATTGGAGGACAGAGCTTATTTACAGGAAGACGGACCTCCTCATGCTGAGTCCCAGAGTTGGGCAGGCTGGCGACACAACAGTCCCAGGCAGCCCTGGAGATATAAAGGTACAATGAGATACCATCCTGCACCCATCAGACCGGTAACAATTGAGCAGTCTGGCAGCAAGTGATGACAAGGATACAGAGCAACCAGAACACCTCCAGTGTTATGTCCCTGTTGCCAGTAGGGGCATAAAACTGTACCATCGGGGACTTCCCTGGTGGTCCAGTGGTTAGGACTCCACGCTTTCACTGCCGAGGGCGTGGGTTCAATCCCTGGTCAGGGAACTAAGATCTCACAAGATGCGTGGCGTGCCCAAAAACAGACAATCAAACAAACCTGTACCACCACTTTGGAAAACTGTTTGGTATCATCTGGTAAAGTTGGACATGCAATGAACACATGACCCAGCAATTGTGGACACAGCGCCTGGAGAATTCAGTCTGGTGTGCATCAGGATACACGCACAAATATGTTCCTAGCAGCCCCGTTTATTAGAGCAGCGGGAAACCATCCAAATGTCTGCCAGCAGTAAAACGGATAAACTGTGATACATTCCTACCATGGGGTAGTATACAGCTGTAGAGATGGATGAATTACCGCTATATATAGTAACAAGGATGCATCTCCGAAATGCAACATTTAGTGGAAGAGAAGTGACACCAAAGAAAACTCAGAGTACAGTTTCACTCAGAGTTCACAAAGACACAAACCAAAATAATAGACCATTTAGGGATGCAAACACTGAACAGCAAAGGAATGAGAAGCTAAAATTTGGAAAAGAGGTTCTCTGTGCAAGGAGAGGGAACAAGATTAGGGTGGGGAGCTCAGAGAAGGCTTAAAAGCAGAGTAGACACAATTATCACCCAAACCCGAACCTATTTCAAGAATGAAAAGGGATGTCATTAACGGTTTTGCTAAGAAAAGGAGAAAGCTGGTAAATCAAGACATATTGTCATCCTGTACATGTCACCATTTTCCCATACGTGTTAGGTACCAGGGTGTTCATTGTAGGCTTGGATTTCTTACATGTAATTTATACAGATGATTTTGCATTTCTTCAAGTCTGTAAAAAATTATATATATATGTATATATATATATACACACCATACATACATATGTATATATATGTATATGTGTATATATGTATATATGTGTGTATATATGTATATAGGTGTGTACATGTGTATATATGTATATATGTGTGTGTATATGTGTATATATGTATATGTGTATATGTGTGTATATATGTATATATGTGTGTATATATATACGTGTATATATATATATATATATATATATATATATATACGTATATATATACATATATACACAAACTGGCATCCAAAATAGCATCTTCCTGGATGTTCTGTGGCAGACAGC
This sequence comes from Mesoplodon mirus, assembly GCF_964341445.2. NCBI lineage: Eukaryota > Metazoa > Chordata > Mammalia > Artiodactyla > Ziphiidae > Mesoplodon > Mesoplodon mirus. The sequence goes on from NC_138989.1 coordinate 5,279,843, forward strand.
ATCTCCTGATGAGTTTGCCGGTGGCCCCCCTGACCCTCAGCATCTGGCTGCATTTGAGCTGAGAATGACATTCAAATGCAAACAGATGAGCTACACCAGTTCAGAACACTCTGGAAATGGAAATGCCAACATCTGTAGCAGAGACGGGTAATGACCCACCAGGCAAGGCCACGACATTAAATTAATCCTTAATGTGTTTAAGAGCTTTTTTCTTTCATTGGGTCATTTAGTAACGTGACGACTCACTTCTTTCCTCCGCCTTCAACTCCCCCATCGCCATGGAAACGGTTGTGAATCAGCTATCATAAATAAAAATAATCCAACGGCACACGCCCACGCCACATGCCACTTGGATGTGGTACCAACTCCATTTTATTTATTTTGTGCCCAGAACTCACGGGAGCTCAAGAAACACAGGACACCTCTGGAGGAAGGGATGCTATTCGGTGACTGTTTAAAAACAGAGGTGGGCGCACTGGGTCATAGGTTGCCTCTCACCAAGCACTGGACCAAAGGGGGAGTCGTTTGCCTAAATGGGAATCTCCCTTTAGGGGACAGGGAAGCCCTATTCATCAATAATTCTGCTACTGAAACAAACTACTCCTGTGCCCCAAACAATCCCCCGAAGTATCCAAGAAGACTCCCTGCCAAGGTACCAGTCTCTTTTACCTCGGCATTCAATGCCCTCCCAAAATTGCCCTCGCCAGCACTTTCCTAGGTGTCTGCAGCAGTGTGGAGGGTCATTTACCAAATGTTTTCAGGAAGATGAAATCCCACAATTAGAAAGTTACTTTCTTAATTCTCCTACAATCCTTCTCCTAAAAAGAGAAAGCCTCCGTTTCATGCTAACGAGTCTCTAACACACGGCTAATGGCCCTTGTTAACCAAGAGACAGAAGGCCTCCGTCTGAGAGCCTTTGGCAAGCAGCAGTCTCGAGCTGGAATTCAAGACCATTGTTTTGTTCGGATTGTCTTTATTTGGAAGAGTTTCATCGATTTATGGCAAGTGATGCTGGCTTGTGTTTGTGAGAGTGATAGTGACTGCTTTTAAAATAAACATATTTAAGCAAAATCAATGAGTCAATTTTACATTACATATTAAATTTAAAATAGCACAGGAGGGGTTTCCCTAGTAGCGCAGTTGTTAAGAATCCGCCTGCCCATGCAGGGGACACGGGTTCAAGTCCTGGTCCCGGAACACCCCACATGCCGCAGAGCAGCTAAGCCCATGTGCCACAACTACTGAGCCTGTGCTCTAGAGCCCACAAGCCTCAACTACTAAGCCCGAGTGCCACAACTACTGAAGCCCATGTGCCTAGAGCCAGTGCTCCGCAACAAGAGAAGCCACCACAATGAGAAGCCCGTGCACCACAACGAAGTGTAGTCCCTGCTCGCCACAACTAGAGGAAGCCCACGTACAGTAACGAAGACCCAACACAGCCAAAACTAAATAAATAAAATAACGAAATTCATTTTTTAAAAAATAGCACAGGAATACCCCAGATATGGCAAAAAAAAAAAATTGTGAAGGGAATGCATTTTAAAGACTAAAGTTTGGGAAACACAGCCTCCTTGGTGTACCTCCTGCTCCTTTCTACCAATTCAGGGACTAGGTGTGCACATAATAAGTTTGCAGTTCAAGTCTGTTGAAAATATAAAGGAGGAACAGAGACAGCAGAAATGGGAAGCAGAGGTTGGGAGAAGCTGAAAGCCAATTCCAGAGTGACCTCTTACCACTCCATTCTGACCAAATGTTTAAATTTTTCTCACTGCAAGCTGAACTGTGAGTGGCGGCAAACCACCAAAGGTCAGGGAGAGCAGACTCTCAGCAGCAAGCCTTCTACCTCGTCACAGACGCACCCGTGGCAGACATTACCAGTCGATCGTGGAACTCTTTCCCACAACATCTATCACCCATAACAGCAAGGTGTATGCAAATGTTTCTAACACATGAAAATGTTTTAATAAAATGTGAAGTGACAAAAGCTGTTGTTAACTATTGTGCTGTATCTTTGTATTCTTCCTGTGGGCTACGGCACAACCTGTTTTGGAAATAAGGAACATATAAACACTTGAATAAGGAAAGAAAGCTGCCTCATTCGCACGTCAATCAGAACTACACAACAACTCATCCAATCCTGGAAGTTTAGAAGGTAACTTGGAGACTATCAAATTGGCTTTATTAAAATTATCATAATCTCTATTGCTGAAGGTGCAGTAAAATAAAAACAATACAAACAAAAGACCCTCAGATATCATTGGTGGGATGTCAACAGATAATCTATCTAAAAACTAATTTAGCAACATGAATTGAAAGACTGAAAAATAATCATACCCCTAACCCAGGAATTATATTCCTGAGAATCTATAAGAAATAATCAAAAGAAGAAATAACCAGAGATACAAGAAAAATCAATTCATTGCAATAAAGGCATGGCAGTGAAAAATCACAATAATCTAACTGCTCAAAATTATAGGTGCTTGATTACACTTTAAAAGGTGTGCCCTGGGCTTCCCTGGTGGCGCAGTGGTTGAGAGTCCGCCTGCCGATGCATGGGACATGGGTTCATGTCCCGGTCCGGGAAGATCCCACATGTCACAGAGCAGCTGGGCCCGTGAGCCATGGTCGCTGAGCCTGTGCGTCCAGAGCCTGTGCTCCGCGGCAGGAGAGGCCACAACAGTGAGAGGCCCGCGTACCGCAAAAAAAAAGAAAAAAAAAAATGTGTGCCCTTGCATTGACGTGCTATGCCATCTTCAAAATTCATTCTTAAAGGCTATTTAAAGACATAAGAGAAAAATAAGTTTCACCAAAGTGAATTTTATGAAAAAGTAATAATAAATGATATAGAGAAAATAAAACTTCATTTAAAAATCTAAAAAAAAAGACATAAGAACATGCTCAAAAGCTCATGTAAAGTGAAAAAAATCAAGATATAAATCTTTACATTTAGGGTAATCACTTAAGTGGGGTGTGTGTGTGTGTGTGTGTGTTTACAGGCATATTAATATGCACTGTAAAAAGATTGGGAGAAAGTAAATTACTGCCATCTTTTCCCATATGGTTTTTATTTCAGTTCTTTATATTTTTCTGTATGCTCTAAATTTTCAATATGAGTTTGAAAATCAAGGTTGGGAGGAAGAGTGCTTTCTAAGAATTTTTAGGAGAACTAGTTTTTTTTAATTTATTTTAATTTATTTTTGGCTGTGCTGGGTCTTTGTTGCTGCACGTGGGCTTTCTCTAGGTGCAGTGAGCAGGGGCTACCCTTCGCTGCGGTGCGCTGGCTTCTCATTACGGTGGCTTCTCTTGTTGCGGAGCACGGGCTCTAGGCGCCCGGCCTCAGTAATTGTGGCTCACAGGCTCTAGAGTGCAGGCTCAGTAGTTGTGGTGCACAGGCTTAGTTGCTCCGCGGCATGTGGGATCTTCCTGGACCAGGGCTCGAACCCATGTCCCCTGCATTGGCAGGCGGATTCTCAACCACCACACCACCAGGGAAGCCGTAGTTTAGTTTTTTATATCCATCGAGTTTGTTTTATGTTTGGGGGGAAATAGCTTAAGTTTGTGCATATTTTTAATTGAAAGTAAAGCGGTGGCAGTAAAAATTGAAAAGATAACCAGCTCTTGCCAAGGTGCCTCGGCCTCCAATACATCCAACATCCAGCAGGAGGCAGTGTCCCACTTTGAGTAGGGCTAACCTGTTGGATGATTGATTCATTCATGGAGCTCCCTTTTTTGGAGATCTCTGTGATGAGCCTTGAGTAGTAGAAATTAGGAGTCGTTCTAAAGGAGAGCCACTCTGGGAAGTCCCTGGCAGTCGAGTGGTGAGGACTTTGGCACTTTCACTGCGGAGGGTGCAGGTTCAATCCCTGGTCAGGGAACTAAGATCCCACAAGCCACGCCACATGGCCAATAAATAAATAAATAAATAGTAAAGGAGAGCCACACTGCTGATCTTTCACTGCCCCCCTCCCCTGGAATCAGGCATGAGCTCAGAACTGCGCCCCAGCAGTGGGAGAGGCTTGGCTACATGTACTCCGCACCCTCTCTCACCCAGGAACCAAGGGCACACACTAGAAAGAAGTTACCTGGGATCAGAGATACAGAGTGCTTCCATCCATCCATCCCACAAAGACTTATTGGCACCAACTGTGTGCCAGGTCCTAGAAACAGAGCAACGATCAGGATGGACACAGCTCCATCCCTGCCCTCACCGAGCACACAGTCACACAGTGGAAAGACCATCGAACAGGAAATAGCGATACAGTATTTGCCATGAGAGCCTCCGGTGGGAGAGCCTAGCCAATGTAATGTTCAGCAAAAAACTGAAGGATGACCAAGAGTGGCTAGGCCGGGGCAAGGAGGGGGAGAAGACTCTGGACAAGAGGAAACATCATGTGCAGAGGGCGTTAGAAGAGTGAAATTCTGCCTGGAGTGTGGCTCCAAGGCAGACAGGCAAGAGACTAGAGAGACGAGGACCAGCTCCCAAGGGCACTGAGAAGCTTCTAAGGAGCAAGTGACCTCTGCATTTGTATAAGTCACTCTGGAAGTCTATAAAGGACAGACCGGAGCTGGGAGAGAACGTTAGGGTTCCATCTGTGGACAGACCCTTAGCAATGCCCCCATGTCCATCTGCTTCCATGGGGAAGACAGACCACTATGCTTGTTAGAACTGTGTCCAAAGCAACAGGCAATAGGCTTCATATGGGTTCTTAGAGGCCATCCTTGAATATGTGCTCCAGTACATGGACTTTGATGGCTACCTTGGCCACTCAGAGGCCTTTTATATATCCTCAGCTGAGTTCCAGATCATTGAGATTGACAAATCCCTAACTTGGGAACAAATAAAGATTATGGTGTGCCAGGTTCTACCATTTGTGTTCCAATATCCTTTCAACAACCACCAAACCCCCTGGCTTTGTTTCTTTGTTTTTGTTTGGTTGGTTGTTTTGTTTGTTTCTGTCGTCGTTGTTGTTATTTTGCTGGGCTCAGGGCCACCATGAATAAAAACTACATTTCCCAGATGCCTTTGCAGCTGAGTGAGGCTGTATAACTAATGCTCCATCTTGCATCCTTTCCACCCATCTTTTTGGTTCTGGCCATTGTTGCAGCCACAGGATCTGCACACCAACGTCTCTGCAGAGATTCTTTCCAGCCATTCTGTGCATGTAAATAATTCAAATGCAAGGGAATTAATGAGCGGAGAACAACCCTTGACCATGGGGTACTGCAGCCTGCGGGCAAATACTCCCCTCTATCCCATCTTGGGCAAACAATCTCGAGGTGTCCTTCCCACTACTCCTGGATGGAACCCCAGTTGCCAACAGTGGTAACCAACTCAATATGCACCCTTGAATTGGTTTTCTCTCCTTCCCTGCCTCCTCTCCCCAGTTAGCCCATCACAACTTCCTTTGGATCCGGTCCTAAAATAAATCACCTGAACATAAGCCTTTATTTCAGGATCTGCTCTCGGGGTGGGGATGGGGAAGCCAAGTTGACATAACTAAGGTCTGGAAGTAGGACATTAGGGAGGTTTTGCAAGCAACTTCTTTAAAAGTCATTGTAGGGAGCAAGGACGTGTACTTGCTTGCCCTTGACCATTTCCTGCTGCCAGGACCATGGAAGGGATGGCCGGGGCTCTATCTTGCACCAAGAAGAGAGACCCACTCCTTAGGAATGGCAGTGAGCTGGAAGGAACTTGCCCTGAGGGTTTGGCGGTGGAGCTGCTGTACCAGCTCTGGAGGCTTATTTATGCCCTTTCAGATGAGAGAGAAATACACTCTATCTTCCTTAAACTATTATTTAAGGCCTCAGTTATCAGCAGCCAACCTATACTATACCTAACACATACAATCTAAGTGATCATTCACACCCCACGCTACAATCCTACGGGACTAGGGAGATTTAAGGTGACAGTACAATCCCTGGACACCCGGATTTCTCATTTTGTTTCAACAAGGAGAAAGTTCTAATTCATCTTTGGGTCACAACACCGTATATCCCCTGCCAAGCTCTCTTGACAAGCGACTGTGCTGAAAATCCTCAGGACACAGGTAGAGAGCTAATTACCAGGCTCCAGTCCCAGTGTGGCTCCAAACATCTCTCTCATCTTCAAGAAAACTGTCATTTAAACAGCATCTCTGCCAGGGAAACAGAAAGGCTGCCTGTTTCACTCCACAAAGGCCCCACATTTGTCACTCTGCTTTCTGAAGCCAAGAAATCATTATTTTTCCTGGTGCCACTGGAGGGAGGTGAAGCAGCAAGGACTCTCCAAGTTACCGGGACTCTAACAATACTCAGAGGACCCCTGGCCCCTGCCTCAGTTGCCAAGGTTACCAACGCCCAGGTGATGAAGCCAACGCATGGGAACTGGCCCAGGTGTGCTCAGCGAACTGCAAAGTAACGGTAGATAGAATCAGAGGTGGCTCTTGGAGCCCGAGATCCTGCAGAAGAGGGTCTTGCCTCAGGGCTGTGATTATTAAGGCAGAGGAAAACAGCAGCTCTGGCAAAGAACCAAATTAACTATATCAGCTGGTAAAATATATTCCAACTTGCTAGTTAATAAGGTAGAGAAATTCTTCTGAACCATCTCTAAAGGCAAAAACCAGCAGCGTGGGAAGATTGCCAAGGAAACAAAACGCAGTGCTGGGAGATGCAGAAATGGATGCTGATCCTGGCTCCAAACTGCTTTGTGACACTCGGGAAACACCTGCCCTCTCTGAGCTTCACTGATCTTTCTTGTTTTGTAATCTTATTTTATAGGTAGATTATTTACACGGTTCAACTTCAAATGGTATGAGAATCTCAAGCAAAATATCACTTTTGCCACCTTCTTTCAGCCGCTTGAATCTTCAGAAGCAACCAATCTTATCAGTTTCTTATGAACCTTCCAAAAATATTTTATGCATACAAAAGCACACACGCGCGCACACACACACACACACATATCTATATTCTTTTCCCTTTTTTTAACATAAATAGTTGCATACTATACCCTGTGTTCTGCATCTAGTTTTGTTTTGTTTTTCACCTAGGGTTACAGCCGATATAGAGAGTGTTTTCATTCTTTTCTATAGCTGCATATTGCTCCATTGTATGAAGGCACCAAAATGTATTTAACAAGTCCCCTCTTGATGGACGTTCAGGTTACTTCCAGCCTTTTGCTACTGCAGGGCCGCAGTGAACAACATCATGCATAGGTTAATTTGCACATGTACAATCTCTCTGAATATGTTCCCAGAAATGGAATGGATGGGTCAAAGAGTGTATGCGTTTGCAATTTTGATAGACAATGTCAAATTGCCCTCCAGAGGAAGTGAACCAGCACTGCCATCATCAGCGTATAAAAGTTGAGTCTCAACTTCCTCATTTATGAAGCTGATAATGTATCCTCAAGCTCTGCCAGTCAGAAGATAACATGGTCACAACTTGACATAGTTAGGACAGAAGTCATAAATTGGAGGTCCACAGGCCAAATGTGCCTTGCACACCTATATTGATTGGCCACACAGCACTTCTTAAATTGAGCCAAGATTAAAAAGTCAAAAAATTTCTCACTTAAAAAAAATCTGATTTCTGGCTTCTCTTACAAAATCAAGTCTATTGACTCTCAGCTTGCATTCCCACAGGGCACTACGCTGCAATCGCTGGTTCGCAGCTGCTCTCCTTGCACAAGCTCTCCAAGGAGCCGCCGTCCCCACCACTCCCTGCTGTCTTCCCAACCATGAGTGCAAGTTTCAGTTACCGATGATCACCCCACCTGTTACTGTTACTGCGCTGTTACTTTCCTTACAGTAGAGAAACAGCCCTCTATAACCATGTGCCTATCAGAAGTAAAAGCAAAAAACGGGGCTGATGTGGCAGAAAATGGCTAACTCCAGTGTCCTTTCTTGCCTTCTTACTCCTGATAATAGAAACTCCCACACACACCAAGCTTGAGCTGTGCCCAAGGCCAGATATTACCTTTTCCAGGCTCCCAGCAGCCAACTGTGCCCACATGACTCAGGTCCAGGCTCTAGGACATGAGTTAAAGAGATGTGTGCAATTCCCAGGTCATATCCTTTGAAAACGAAATGTCCCACCCTCCACTTCCTGTCTCTTTTCCCTTCCCAACATGGGATGAGCCATGGGGATAAGACAACCTCCACCATGAGATGCAGACACCACCCTAGCGGGGGGCCAGAGCAAAGAGACAGAAACCCCTGCATCCCAGGATGATGTCAGAGGTTACGGCAAATGTCTACCTGGGACCTCCTGCCCACATCAGGATGGTGAAATGAGAAAGAAAAAAATATCTATCTTGTTTGAGCCACTGGACCTTGGGGTCGCCATGATTCAGCCCTTCTCGTGGTCCCAAAGATGGAGAGAAAGCATGTTTCTTTATGAATGGGAAGAATCTTCCCAGATGTTGAACATGAAAATACGGAACTGCTTCACCATGTGCATTTCCTGCCTGGCCCCCAGGCCCCTGAGTTTGCAGAGTGCCCATCCCTACGTCCAGTACCATCAGTGTGGGTCTTACTGGGGAGCCCATTCCAAAGTGCCAGATAACATATTTAACTTCAACTTAAATGACTTTGCTTCACAACAGTCAGAAAAGGCTGAATTATTTGATAATTCATGTTGAGACAACTGAGAAGCTATTGGATGTGGCTATGGAGCCCTAATTCACACTAATGCTAAAATACATTCCAAATATCAAATAAGAAGAAATCACAGAAGCACCAGAAGAAAAATTGGGTGACTTTTTTCTACAATTTTACAGAGGAAAAGGCCCAACCCCCCCACTCAAACCCACATGTCAACCCCGACTTTCAGCCCCAACTAAGCCAAAGCAGAAAAACCACCAGGTCATAGTTTGCCAACCTCTGTTCTAGCGCATCGGGAATGAATGAGCATGGATGAAGCCTTCCCAGCATTTGTAAAGGCAGACCCAGCTCCTGGGCCTGGAGACGCAGCTGCCACCTCGCTTCGCCTGGGCCCCTCCTGGCTGCAGCTCCACCAGAGTATCCTACCCCTAGCCCCTCTGATGCCCCAGGGCCCTACCTAGCTACAGCTTGCAGAATAATGACCCCCCAAAATGTCCTCGTCCTAATCCCCAGAACCTGTAAAGTTACCTTACATGATAAAAGTGACTTTGCAGAGGTGGTTAAAGTTCAGGATTTTGAGGGACTTCCCTGGCGGCACAGCGGTTGAGGATCCACCTGCCAACGCAGAGGACACGAGTTCGAGCCCTGGTCCGGGAAAATCCCGCATGCCGGAGCAACTAAGCCCGTATGCCACAACTACTGAGCCTGTGCTCTAGAGCCTGCAAGCCACAACTACTGAGCCCATGCACCACAACTACCGAAGCCCACATACCTAGAGCCCATGCTCCACAACAAGAGAAGCCACCGCAATGAGAAGCCCATGCACTACAACGAAGAGTAGCCCCCGCTCACTGTAACTAGAGAAAGCCTGCGCAGCAATGAAGACCCAATGCAGCCAAAGATAGATAGATAGATAGATAGATACTAATTGTATTTCTATAAACTACAAATAAACAATTTGAAAATGAATTAAATTCATTTTTTTAAGTTCAGGATTTTGAGATGGAGAGATCATCCTGGGTTATCCAGGTGGCTCCACGTAATCCCAAGGGTCCTTATAAGAGAGGGGCAGGAGGGTCAGAGTCAGAGAGGAGATGTGACGATGGAAGCAGAGGCTGGAGTGATGCACTTTGAAGATGAAAGAACGAGCCACAAGCCAAAGAAAATGCAGGCACCTCTAGAAGCTGGAAAAGGCAGGGAAACAGATTCTCCCCCGGATCCTCCAGGTGGAACACTGTCCTGCTAACATGCTGATTCTAGCCCTTCAGACCATTTCAGACTTCTGAGCTCCAGACTAGAAGATGATAAACCTGTGTTATGTTGGGCCACTAAGTTTGCAGTAATCTGTGACAGCACGAATAGGAAACTAATACATGAGCCCAAAGGTTTCCCCAACAGCTGCACCCAGGGCTGTGAAGGCAAACTTACCCCACAATTCCCTGAGATGGTTGTGTCTTTCCGCATCTGGTCCCATCCCACCATAAACCATTAACAAACTCACAAATACCAGGGTTTCACATCCAGATTACATGTCCCAAGCCACCTCTCACACCTGGCAGGGACACTAAAATCCTTGGTCACATCGCATGTCTGGCTTCTGGTTTGCAGACTGTGTCTTTGTACCCATATCTCAGATGCACACTGACTGCAAAAATCATCCTGAAACCATCCATTCATTCTTTCTTGCAATCACTGTTTATCGGCCAACAACTAAGGGCCGGGAACTGTTCTAGGTGCTGAAGTTACGCCACGGAACAAAACTACTCTGTGTGTTGGAAATATCGCCGTGAACAAACACAGATGGTCCTTGCTCCGTGCCAGGTCCTAAGAACTTTACACATAAGAGCTTATCACTGATCACAGCACCCTTACAAGGATAAGTGTTGTTATTATTAGGCCTACTGTACAAATGAGGAAACTTAGGCCCACAAAGATTAAGCAGCTTTGCACAATATATCAAGCAGTTTGCTTTTATCCACCTCCCTACACCATCCAGCAAGAAAGGACCCGCTTACATTAAGTTTTCATTCCACTCTGTGCTGCCTTCCATGTCTGGAGGGTACGGAGACATGATATAAGGAAAATCTGACCTCAAACTGGGGGGATCAGTGTCCCCACAGATGTAAAATCGCCACCCTCAATTCCACAGGATAATACACAAAAGCAAACTCGGTTGTCTGGTTGAGGAGAGGAGAGGGTGGTTGTAAGTGGAAAACTGCTGGGTAAAAGCTTCCCCTGCTGTGAGCTATTCAATTTCATTCATTAAGGATGAAACAGACTCCAATCCACTCCATCCCTAAGGTGCCCAGGAGGCCAGTTTATTGCATCTGGGGGCACCAGGCTCTGCAAGGGTCTTCCCAATCGATTGTCAGCCTGCTAGAGTCCCTCCCTGACCTCTTAGCTGAATCCAAGGGTCAGAAAGTCAAATGCCTGCAGGAATCAGACAGCAACAGTGAAAGAACAGAGACAGCCAATGCACTTGCTTGCATATTAAATACATAAGAATGATCTTTACTTCTACTAAAATGTTCTCTCTTATTGTTCTCGAAACACACAGCTCTCTGGAATTACCTCTCGTTTTTGACAGAGTCTGAGAAACAGAGAAATCCTTTAAGGAAAGGATCCTTTAAGAAAAACTATGGTTCAAGGAGAATTATGAATGGTAAATGACAGCCTCAGTGCAAAAGACAAGACGGGGTGCTGGTGACTGCAGCAAAGTGTGAGCCCATGCCTTGTCCAAAGGGGTGTGGACTAGTCAATGCCACTCCAGGAGTCTGTTTCCAAGTGAGATTGCAGGGCCAGTGTTTTCAGAGCTTCCTCTGTTTCAGGACAGACCAAAACTTCAGATATTTATGAGCAATGCTCTAGTTTTTGTTTAAGTAGGCACCTATGTTCTTTTTCAGACATTCCATAAGCAAAACAAAATATATCTATTGGTCAGATTCAGCCCAAGGGGGCATCATTTTGCATCTTTGGCTTAGGAGAAATAAGGGCCATGGATTACACAAGCAAATTCCAGTGTCCGGGAGCACATACAACCCTCCTTCCTGGCCTTCCTCTGGTTTGAGAAATCTCCCATTCAGCCTCCGTACAACTCAGATATTCTGAAATCATTACATGTTTGTGCAACGTCATTCTTTCAACAAAATCCACTGATTAACTGCATAGCTAATAACAATTTGATTTCTCTACACTCGTGAGGCATTGCATATTAATAAATTTAGATCATACATCCCGATTTGGAGTCGAGGAAATATGGTCATGGTGTATATGAGTTTGCTTCTCCACCAACAAAATGAGCAGCATTACTCTCTATATTTCAGCTGACCACTGAAGTCCAATTTAATGGACCAGACCTTTAAGTCAGACAATGATATTAGAGCAGCTAAGACCAGCTGGTACACAGTCCCATTCTAAGCACTAGTATAGAAGCAAGAGAAATATAATAGTGCATTTCAGGTCCATGAAAAAGGACCTGTCACTCTGGGTAACTCACTGTGAATTTTCTGGAAGTCAGTCAACAGTGATCTGAGAAAATCTTTCTTATATCATTTTGCAGGAAAGAAAAAAAAATGGGCAATGAAAACAGTCACAGAACGTAAGGCAGGATCTATCTTTGCCCCTAAAACACCTGGGCCAGAAACCTCTTTCTGGGCTGATGTATTTCGTCAGGGTTCTCCAGAAAAGCAGAGCCAAGCGGAGATATCTAGATACACAGAAGGATTTATCTGAGGGATTGGCTCACGTGATTATGGAGACCATGATCTGCCACCTGCAAGCTGGAGGCCCAGGAAAGTTAACGGTGTAGTTCCAGTCCTGAGAACCAGAAGCACCGATATCCGAGGGCCGGAAAAGACAGGTGTCCCAACTCAAGCAGAGAGAGCAAATTCACCCTTCCTCTGCCTTTTGTCCTATTCAGGCCGTCAACAGACTGGATGATGCCCACCCTTATTGGCGATGGAGATTTTCCTTACTCAGTTCACCTATTCAAGTGTTATGTTCATCTCTTCCAGAAACATCCTCATAGACACACCCAGAAATCACGTTTTACCAGCTTTGGAAATCCCTTTGCCCCAGTCAAGTTGACACATAAAATTAACCATCATAGGAGCCAACAGGTAGAAGTTGCAAATTTCACAGGGCCGCCAAAGTAGGAAATAAGATATTCGCGAAAGCAAACATTTTACTTCTCGAAGTGAGGTATGCAAACCACAATGGTAGGGGAGGTGAGTGGGTAGGACATAGTATTATTTTAGGTGGTGGACAAGGGAAATTTTTAACACATATATTTATTTTATTTATTTTAATATGAGTGAGGAAGAAATATAACTAGCACAACAAACCAGGATGAACAAAGCAGTAAGATGTACAACTTGGGACAAAGCTAAGCTTGGCACTTAAGTTTAAAAACAAGTGGGTTGGGACTTCCCTTGTGGCGCAGTGGTTGGGAATCCGCCTGCCAAGGCAGGGAACACAGGTTCTAGCCCTGGTCTGGGAGGATCCCACATGCCATGGGGCAATTAAACCCATGCGCCACAACTACTGAAGCCCACGTGCTACAACTACTGAGCCCGCGTGCCTAGAGCCCGTGCCCCGCAACAAGAGAAGCCACCGCAATAGGAAGCCCGCACACCACAACGAAGAGGAGCCCCCCGCTCGCTCACCACAACTAGAGAAAGCCCGCGCGCAGCAACAAAGACCCAACACAGCCAAAAATAAATAAATAAATATTTTTTTTCATTTTAATTTTTAAAAAGTGGGTCAATTTCAAGATAAATATTAAGAAGTCATAGTAGCGTTGGTATATGGTGACAAGGTCATCAGGAAGTAACAGCAGCTTGGGAAACACTGGAACTAATTCACGTAATGATACACTCCAGCGACCAAGACTCACTTTGAGAAAACCACAGAATCTCGCCTAAGGCTTGCACAGAGCTGGAGCTCAAAAAACGTTGACCAAACATGTAAATAAATGCATGATGGCAAAGTGACCAAAAGAAACAGATCCCGGGACACCAACACCAACGCTGATCTCTCTGTCCTAGCTCCATGCTGGTTGGCACAATGTCCTCTATGATCATCAGCGGCTTCTTCCAACTTAGCCTGCAAACACGGCTCATTCAAAAGGAAAGTGTAATTTCTGTGGTTATGAGAAGCCCTCCCCTAGGGCAGTGGCTGCTGAGTGTGCAACCGAGTGAAGAGACGGTCTCCCCTGGGTTGACAGGATTCATCAAGAACTGACCGGACGATGCCACAGGGAACTCGACCCGAAGCCATAAGGATGGCCAGACACATCCATCCTCTCTCGTAACCTTTGGATTCTAAATCTCAGCTCCTACCGGTATACGTGTCCTCATAAATCTAAACGAACCTGAATCATCAAAGTGACAAGCCTCCGTGTGCTGCCTTCCCCCATAAGCAAGCAAGATTTATCCCTTCCCAGGGCTATTATCCAGGCACATTTATCTTTATTTCTGTGTGTAAGTAATGGGTGCGATGCCTCTGTTGACAAGTCCCGGGGGATTCATGACAGACACCGTGGATGAAGGGCTCCTTAGGCTCCTCTACCTCCCATTCTCAGCGAATTTTTCAAACCAAGGAAAGAGAATTTCATTTAAAAAACCAATAGCCCGAGGGACTTCCCTGGTGGCGCAGTGGATAAGACTCCTCACTCCCAATGCGGGGGGCCCAGGTTCGATCTCTGGTCAGGGAACTAGATCCCACATGCATGTCGCAACTAAGGAGCCACGTGCCACAACTAAGGAGCCAGGCCACTGCAACTGAGACCCAGCGCAACCAAATATATATATATATATATATATATATATATATATATATATATATATACATTTTTTTAAAGAAACCTGATTGTATTGTCCACACGATTAAAGGCTTCTATTAAAAAAAAAAGACCAGGGCTTCCCTGGTGGCGGAGTGGTTAAGAACCCACCTGACAATGCAGGGGACACGGCTTCGAGCTCTGGTCCAGAAAGATCCCACATGCCACGGAGCAACTAAGCCCATGCGCCACAACTACTGAGCCTGCGCTCTAGAGCCCGTGAGCCACAACTACTGAGCCCGCGTGCCTAGAGCCCGTGCTCTGCAACAAGAGAAGCCACGGCAATAAGAAGCCCACGCACCGCAACGAAGAGTAGGCCCCGCTTGCTGCAACTAGAGAAAGCCCGCGCGCAACAACGAAGACCCAATGCAGCCAAAAATAAATAAATTAAATAAATTTTAAAAAAAAAAAGACCAATGGACCGTGTGAATAGCATTGTTCCTGGGTTCCAGCTCGACCCAGTGACAGGTTTCCAGTGTCCAGGAGGTTGACAACATTCTTCTTTTTTCTAATTACTTAATCTGGTGACCATTACTGAAGCTACCACAGGTCAAAACTAACGAGAAACTCTATGCCAGGCAGCCCTGTGGCCAGGAGGTGGGCCCACTATGAAATGCATCATTTCCTTAACTAATTTTTACCAGACACCTATTGTATGCCAGGGGCTCCAATAGAACACTGAGAATGCAGGTTTCCAAGTCAGACAACATCCTCATTCTCATCTAGTGGGAAGAGATAAAGCATCAACAAGTGGACAAATGAGGTTCTTTCAGAAAATGGATAAATGCAAAGACAATACGATAGGATGACAGGGCTGTAAGACAGAGTGATGGGGAAGCTAAGCTCACTCCCACCCCAGGGACTTTGCCCTTGGTCTTCTCTCCGCCTGGGACATCACGGGCACAGTCATCCTCATAACGCACGGTTGGCATCCTTTCCGAATGGATGGTGTTCTTGCTGAGTGGTCAACGCTGGACCACACGTTTGTAAAGATACAAATATCTCCCCCAGCCTGGACAGGTCTTCCCCATGGATTTTGCCAAGGCTGGCTCCTTCCCATTCAGAATTCAGCTTCAATGTCACCTTTCAGAGAGGCCTTGGCTGAGCATCTTAGCACTGACCCCCACATCTCCGTTACTCTCATTCCCGTTATCCTGTCTCATCATCTTCACGGCATCTCCCAAAGATGGCGGCAACACATCTCCCGTCTGGCACGCTCTTCTACAATGTAATCTTGTCATTCCTTCCACCAAGAGGTTAGGCCTATGTCCCCGCCCCTTCAATCTGCGTAAGCTTGTGACGGCTTTGACCAGTAGAGTACGGCACAAGTGACGCTGTGTGACTTTGGAAGCAGGGTCCTAAAAGGCCATGCAGGTTGCCTCCAACATGGAGCCCAGAGGCCACCATACTGTAAGGAAACCCAATCACATGCAGGGGCTACTGAAGATACTCTGACCAGCAGTCCTAGTCTTCAGGTCACTCCAGCCGGGAGCACTGGGGCGGTAGGGGGAGGACAGACATGTGAGTGACGGAGTTGTCAGTGATTCCTGCCCCCAACCATCAAGACACCCCCAACTTTGCAGACTTCCAGCTGAGGCCCCAGGCACTGTGGGGCAGAAATAGTCAACCCCACTGTGCTCTGGTCAAATTCCAACCTGCAGAACCCGGGACTGTAAGAAAATGGTTATAATAAGACACTTAGTTTGGGGGTAATTTCTTATGTAGCAGGAGTGCCTGGAACATGGCATTTACACTAAATGAAAGCATCTCATTCATTTGTTGATTGTCTGCTCCACCCACGGGGCGCGACATCCCATGGGGCAGGAACTGTGCCTGTTTTGTACACAGTCCCTTGAATAGGGCCTAGCACACAAGAGGCTCTCAATAAACATTTCCTGAGCAACTAAAAAGGGAAAAATGGCAAAAACGTGCACAGTTGGAAAACTGTAGTATTAGTGTCCTATGGCTGCTTAAATAACAAACCAACAAATGGTTGGTTCAAGCCACAAATGGTGGCTTAAATAACACACATTTGTTCTCTTAATGCTGGAGGCCAAAAGCCCAAATCAGCATCACTGCGCCAAAATCAAGGTGTCAGCAGGGCCACACTTCCTCCAGGGGCTCTTGGGGAAAATCTGTTCCTGTCTCTTCCAACTTTAGGTGGGTGGGGCGTTCCTTGGCTTGTGGCCACGTCATGCCAGTCTCTGCCTCTGAGGTCACAGGCCTTCTCTTCTGTCTTCCTGTTAAATCTCTCTCTGCCTCCTCCTCGATAAGGACATTGTGATGGCATTTAGGGCCCACCCAGGTAATCTAGGATAACCTTCCCATCCCAAGAGCCTGGACTTAATCACCTCTGTAAAATCTTTGACATATAAAGTCACATTCACAGGTTCCAGAAATTAGGATCATCTTGGGAGGGGAGGGGACATTACTCAGCCTAGCACACCATCCAAGAAAGCAGATCCAGGGCTTCCCTGGTGGCGCAGTGGTTGAGAGTCCGCCTGCCGATGCAGGGGACACGGGTTCGTGCCCCGGTCCGGGAGGATCCCACATGCCGCAGAGCGGCTGGGCCCGTGAGCCATGGCCGCTGGGCCTGCGCATCCGGAGCCTGTGCTCCACAACGGGAGAGGCCACAACAGTGAGAGGCCCGCGTACCGCAAAAAAAAAAAAAAAAAAGAAGGAAAGCAGATCCAGCGCCTGGCAGCACGGCAGGCGCCCAGAGCACCCTCCACCTGCACAGCTTCTACCCACTGGGGTCTGCTAGCATCACCCTTGTGGCAGATGTCACACCCAGGAATGCAGAACCTCTGTATGTTCAGAGGAGCAGGAGCAGAGATTAAAGCGTGCAAATAAAAGCCAGCTGGGCTGTGTATTCTCCCTCCACTGACCTTTAAAGCAAAAACAGGGAGCCGCCAGGTATAAAATGCACAAGTATAAGGTTGAAGCATGTGAAATTCCTGCTCTTTGACCATTTTTTTACCTACCAGAAGTGCAGTTTCTAATCAGTCCCAGGCGTGATGATGACAAAGATCTCCAACTTTTGCCCCCAAGGCCCACTTGTCAGAACTGCTGCCAAGATGCAGAAATCCCCCCAAAACATCGCCCCAAAAAGGTAAAGCAAAGGTAAATGAGCAGCTCTCAATAGCCAGGAACCAGCTGCATGATCTAGTTGCCTTGATTTTCATTCTCACTCTTGGAAAGGGTATAATGGCGGCGAGGGGACGGGACGCGGTAGCTCTAAAGGCAGCTGCAAATGATATGTAAATGAATGGGCACTGTTGTGTTCCCATTCAACTTTATTTACAAAAGCAGGCTGGGGGTCGGAATAGGCTCACAGGTTGTAGTTCGCCAAACTCATCCCTAAGTCCAAGCTTTTACCTTCCAACCTCGCTGGCGATCAAACCTTCAGAACAAGCTTTGCAGCATCCCCACAGACCTGACCTTCCTCAAAGCGCAGCTGATGCTTTTGCATTTCCTCCACTGAGGCTGCATTAAAAATATATGAATCCTGTGGATTGACACACTCCTTTTAAAAAAGTGCTACTGTGATTTCCAAACTACCTCCCTGTTTCCTGGCATGGCTATCAGAGAGAAAAGAGCAGCAGTTCCTGAAGCTAGCCTCCACCTCCCTGCAGCAAAAACTAATCATTCTTCAGTTTCAGCAAGATCTTTGGGGCGAGATGACAGGTGCCGGGACGTGAATGAACCGACTGACCCAGCATTGCTTCTGTGACACCCAAGCGATGAGAAATTCAAATGCGGGTGTAAAGAAAAGCACACACAACCAGAGGACTTAAAACTCAGTGATGAAGGCTGACGACGGCAGCCTAAGACAGCACCCAGGTAAACGTGCTCATTGCTCCCAGCATTAGACACTAGTTCCATCCAACCCACAGTCAGTGGCTGTGACAACTTCAACCAGAATATGTCCTTTCAGGGCCACCTTTTCATCTTGACTTGTTGAAAGATGTTATTTTTCCCTCAGACATATCCACTCTCAAGAACATCTCCTTTCACTAGTGTTCAAACCACCCCTGTAAGAGGGAAATAAAGTAAAAAGGGAAAGAAAGAGGGCTTCCCTGGTGGCGCAGTGGTTGGGAGTCCGCCTGCCGACGCAGGGGATGCGGGTTCGTGCCCCGGTCCGGGAGGATCCCACATGCCGTGGAGCGGCTGGGCCCGTGAGTCGTGGCCACTGGGCCTGCGCGTCCGGAGCCTGTGCTCCGCAGCGGGAGAGGCCACAACAGTGAGAGGCCCACATACTGCAAAACAAAAAAAAGGAAAAAAAAAAAAGTAGGAAGAGGGACTTCCCTGGCAGCCCAGTGGTTAAGAATCTGCGCTTCCACTGCAGGGGGCACGGGTTCCATCCCTGGTCGGCGAACTAAGATCCTGCATGCCACATGGTGCGGCCAAAAATAATTAAATTAATTAAATAAAATTAAAGTAGGAAGAGATTTGTAAGCACACTCCCAGGCCCCAGGAGAGGGGGAAATGCACTTAACCCAAAACGTAATTCCATCGTGCCCCCTGAAGGGATAAAGGACCATCTCCCCAGGTCCTTTGGGGGTGACGGGTACAGAGATGCCCCTGGCAGAGTGTCCGCTCGCTTAGCTGTCAGACAAAACTAACCACTTACAAGCAAACACCTCGAGGAAACATCTGCTGCTTTCAGGTCTAAGCCGGCTGAGCAGAGTGGACACAGCCTGGTCTAAGTTCACTTCAGAATTTTCCCAAACGAGCTCTCCCTCCGGGGTCACCGACAAGGTTTTGACTTTGACCTTCTTCCCAAGGTTACTTTTGGTCTCTTGCTCCTTCCCTCCATCCCTTCTTTCTCTCAAGCTCCTCACGTGGGCTACGACCCGCAGAAACGAGGACGAGTACAAAGTTGTAGGAGACGGCCGTGCCAAGTGCAAATGCCAACGTCAGACCCAGGTTCAAAACCCAGCCCCACCACTTCTTGGCTGGGTGACCTTGAACGGGTTCTATTATCTTTCTATGGCTCTAGAATGGAGGTAATAATAGTACAACCTCAGGAGGTTACTATGAGGATGGACGATGAGATGTACATGTGCTTAGAGCCTTGCTCAATATAAAGCCATTATCATCACCATCATCATTATTATTATTTGATTAACACATGGTGGATAAGTAACCAACTGCTCCTTGTGAGAGACCTAAATGGGTGCCAGGCACATAGCGAATGCTCCATAAACGTGAACTCTGGTTATTTTCATCACGAATGACCAGGCCGTCCTAATAAGATAGACACAGTGCTCAAGAAACACAGAGGCGAGAGTGTTTAATCCTGCCTGGGGAGGAAGGGGTCAGAGGCGGCCTCCCACAGGGGGTCATTTGTCTGCCAAACTTCTTCCTGATTACAGATGGATTTTTCAATCTCGGCATCTCGCAGGGGAGGCCAGCTGCCCCTGCCTAGCTCCACGGGGCTCCACACACAGAGCGAGCGGATTTCTCTAAGCTGCTTTCATCTCCTTGTGAAAGCTCTGAGTTCTTAGGAATGTTACTATTTTTGCAACTGTCCCAGAGGGCTGGGTTGGGATCTGATGGTGCATTTCAAGAAAAATTGGACCAACGAAAGCTTTTCCTGAGGGAGCGCCCAGGGCAGAGGAGGATCTTGGGACTCATTGCTCAGGAACCAGGTGGGAGGACTACGAATACCAAGCCAGGAGGCAAACACTCCAGGGAGAGGAGTCCCCAGTGATGGGCAGGGGTGCCTCCATGCTCCCATGGGAGGCAGGACGAAGACAATCACCCTGAAACAAAGTTTAGCTCAACAGAATCAGATGGACACCCTCTGGACTTCCAGCCTTTCTGCAAAGCAGTTACATGAGCCTTGAAGACATTCTGCCCATTCTGAGCATCACGAGAACAATGCACCCAGTCCGTTGGCCCAGTGTGTTGAGGTGCCATCTTTGTTCTGTGTGAACTTGCCCCGTGGCCATAGCTGATTGGACCAGGGCTGGACATCTGACTCCAGGTGAGCCAATCAGATTCTCTCTCCAGGGCATGTGGACTTGAGACCCTGAGACAGGGAGTGTGGGTCTCTGTGGGAAGCTGGAACAGAACCTGTGAGGCAACCACATCCTGCCGGGGGGACCAGCGAACCAGGTGAAAAGCAGGCCCTGGAGAGGGAAAAGAAGGAAAGCAAGGGTGCGGAAAGGAGCAGGGGAAAGCGACAGAGGATTCTGGTGACTCCATTTCCTAACCTCCAGGCCCATCTGGGTGCACTCTGCGCTGAGGCTTCACAAGACAGCTTTCGTCTTGCCTTGGTTTCTGTGCCTGAGCACCCAGGAGAATTTACTATAACTCTGGCCAGTCAACAATGGGAATTCTACCTCATTAGGTAGTGAGCGCACCAGCAGTTGGAGTATTCTAGAGGAAGATGCCTCTCTGTAAGCAGGCTGCACACATAACTCTCCTAAATTAAAGAGGTTGAATTTTAGCACATCCTAGGAATCCTTCCGGCAAATTCTAGAAAACTTGAGGTCACACTAGAGGCCTTTAGACCAGTTGTGGCGCAGAGATGTGTTTCAATTTGCTGTTGTTCTTTGGTTTGGTTTTGCACACCCACTTTTTTTTTTTTATCGTAATTCATTGTAAAATTGGAAGGTTTCACGTGAAAATCCAAGTGTGTGGTCTTTTGGAAAAAGTCAGCGCCTGTATTCCTACGTGGAACTGACTAGCTAGAGCTGAGATGACCTGTCCCCACCACTTTCATCTAGGGCACATGGTCTCCAGTTCACCACAGCCCTCTCCATTCCCTATTGTCCCACCAGCCCGGAGTCTGGGTTATCAGTTGCTTCGGCAAGCTTACACTTGTTGTTTTTCCTAGAGTAGAGAAGTATTTACCTGTACCCAGCTCCCCATCCAAACAAGAATCAAAAAGTAGGCAGAGAGCAGCAAATTTCTTCCACCCAGCCTGACTCTCTCCCTTACATTCTTGCCTGAGCCCTGCAGGTATTTGAGTTTGCAATCCTTGGTTTAAGGCTCATGTAGCTGCTTCCAGCAAGGGACCTAGATACAACTATATCTGAAGGCCCCTCCTTGATGAAAAATCTCAAGTCACAAAATACATTCCCAACCAGTTATTTTTTTCTAAAACGCTTTTTTGTAGTATTTAATATTGAATTTAAAAACTAGCTGCATTCAGCCCAAATTAAAGGTACTTTTTGATACTTTCAAAACCAGTCTCACTTTCTGAGCCCAATGCAGTACGTCTTAAGCAGCAAGACCCTCTCCTCCGTGCCATTCAACTCTCAACCTCCCAGGCCAGCCCCAGGAAGATACCTGTGCCCTACTGGAATCTGTTGAAACAGGCAGTGTGTAAATAAAGAAATCAAAGGCGACCCCACTCACTCTTGAGCGTTGCTACGGCACTTAGTGCTAGATTAGGAATTGTTGGAAATGCTCTTGTCTTTGTAGACAGAGAAACCTCATTAAACGTTACTACAAAATCAAATAAGGAGACGGAGGCATTAAAGCAGGAAATGCTGAAGGGTCACCTTGGGAACTGATGGCACGTGATGCTGGGCTTCTTAACGGAATAGATGGAGACCCAGACTTCCAGGAAGTAAAGGGTGAGGACAGCCATGGCCGTTTCCCCAGTGGATTTCAGGGGGAACCCTTCAGGATCGTGAGTGTGGATGTGTTTAACTGTGTTTTCTTAGATTCACAGTTTTTGTCTATTTGGCATCCATTCATTACACAGCCAATGATATTAACTATATTTTCTTATTTTCTACATTTTTGATGTTCCAGCATTTGGAAGCCTCACAGACCCGGGCAGAGGCTGCCTCTCTAGGACTGGCTGATTCCTAGAGATGGTAACAGCCTGCCATGAACACACCTTTCATTCACAAAACCAACTAATCCTGAGTCCATACCCCCGCAGTGACCTCCTTATCTAACTCTCACACCAAGCCAGTATTGCCCCTGCCCTCAATCATCCCAGGGCCAGGTGCCAGGCCACTAGAGACAACCTCTGCAGCCCAGAAACCATGGGAACTCTTCCAACTAGCCAATCCCAAACTGTTTACTCTGCCCTGCCTGACCTTTCCCATGGAAACCCCACTAACGGCTCTCAGCTTTCTTCCTGCTCCTCTTTGCCTCCTGGCCACCCTGGTGCTTCCCCCATGGCCCTACATGCCATGTGGTGACCCCCTCTCTCTGTGCTCTGTGAGTACCATCAACTTCTTCCTTCTAAGCATCATTCTCGTCTCTTCCCATAGCCCCACCGGCTTCACTCCATCATATCCAACACCTACTTTCTTAGGACAAGTTGGGACGATATTTCTGAAACATAAATCGCTGTGTTTGCTGGGCCCAGAGCATCCTTCTCACTCTCAGCACCCCCTTTCCCGTCCAGTTTTCTGGGCCTTCTGTGTTCACTGCCTCCAGGAAGGAGGGACCTAAAGAGAGCTGAGCAAAGAAGAATGGATGCTCAGCTTTTGAGTTTCAAAAGACTGTGCCTCATGGGGTGCACTCAGTACTCTTGTGTTTAGACAAAAGATTTGATAGAATATGTCATGAGCAAGAGTGAAGCTTCCTGCCTCGACACTGAGTGGGTTCCCCAGACTAGGGGGAAGGGAGAGGGGAAGGGGACACAAGGAGGCTGTGAGGTCAGCAGGGCCCAGGACCAGGGCATCCAAGGAGCCAGAGAAGATCTGATAAGCACAAGCTAGAACACCGAGGTAACTATTTCTGCCAAAAACAAAACGACTTGACATTTTCTTTATGCAACGGGGACTTAATTGCAGGTAAATGAGCCAGTTTTCTGCAGGCTCCTGAAATATCAGGACTAGTTTATCAGGGACCTCATCCACAGCTCTCACATCCTGCCCACCCCTTCCTGTGATGGCCACAGGGACACACTGCCCAGATCCCCCTGCCATGAGGGCCTTATTGCCCCAGCTCCTGTGAGTATGGGCTACACACAGCCTTAGCCCACAGAGCCCAAGGTCACACCTATTCTCAGGGTGACCCACAGCTAATGACCGATGGAGGCCAGGGGTGTGAAAGCTTAGCCATCTCAGCCCAGTGGGGACACTTGCAATTAGACACCCTGCCCTCTAACCTCTGCCCCAGAGGCTTCTTCCTGGGAACCCAACCTGCAACACCTCCTGTTGTGAACTGACCGTTTGTGTCCCCCTGAAATTCATACGCTGAAATCCTAGCCCCCAGTATGATACTATGAAAAGGTGGGGCCTTGGGGAGGTCATTAGGTCACGAGGGTGGAGCCCCCCTGAATAGGATTAGCGCCCTTCCATGAAGAGCTTGCTCCGCTCTCCATCTTACGAAGATGCAACAGGAAGGTGGCCGTCTGCAAGCCAGGAAGTGAGCCCTCACCCAGAACCAGGCTGGCACCCTGACCTCAGACATCCAGCCTCCAGACCTGTGAGAAATAAATGTTGTTGAAGCTGCCCAGTCAATGGCATTCTGCTACAGCAGCCAAAACGGACTAAGACAGCTCCCTCTTATTAACTACCTGCCTGGCCCCCAGACTGGTAACCACTGGTTTAGGGCCAAGGTGAGGTTGAAGTGGCACTAAGTCCTTTATGAGCTATGTGACCTGGGGGTGAGGGTGAAGGAGGAAGTCTGGGGGCCAGGTAGCTGGTTAGTAAGAGGGAGATGTCACAGGTTAGGTTCCCCAGGAAGAAGACTGTGATGGAGGAAAGAGTGAAGGATGGTTATTGGGGTGTATCCTTGGGAGAGCCCCTGTGGAAGGGAGGAAAGGGGAGCAGGAGCGGGCAGAGGGAGAAGGGGAATTGTGGTACAAGCTGACGACTGACTGTAACAACTTCTGGGCAGACACTCCCGCACGTCTGCCGCCCCTCCCCCCAGGAGGCTCCTTCCCACAAAAAACACCAGCTTGAAGCATACCCAAAATATAAATAAAACAGCCTGAATCAACTGGGTTTATACCTTTAAGTGGAATAGATAGATTGCTTTAAAATTTATTAGCTCTTCCATGGGGCACACTCAGACACAAAGCCATGAGCACACTGAAAGGTTTTTTGTTATGCATCCAGCCATATAAACTCTATCAAACGCTGTATAAATCCAGATAAAGGTAATAAAGTTGGTGTAGTAAAGGACCAGTGGCAACATAATAATTGATGGCCCCTGGTAACCTACCTAAAATATTACAATAATTCAAGTCTCTAGTCAGAGATTTCATTCTGTTTTTCTCCTCTGAGATAAACCCGTTTTGAGCTCTAAGATATTTAAATAAGGCTAGATTGAAGTAATCTGGTTTACATTCATAAAGCTGCTTCTTCAGGTGTCTCTGAGGTTCTGTTTTCTTAGATGTGTCTCCCACCAGCTCCTAATTTTCCCCCTGCAGGAAGATAAGATCAGGGGTCCCAGAATTGCAGAACCATTGCTTAAACTACTAGCAGTGGGTATCAACATGCCTGTGGATGGTATTTCAGAATCTCCTTCCTGGCCACCATCTCCCAAGATTTGCTTCTGGGAATAAAAATCATGCTGGTCGGGGGGCTTCCCTGGTGGCACAGTGGTTGAGAGTCTGCCTGCCGATGCAGGGGACACGGGTTCGTACCCCGGTCTGGGAAGATCCCACATGTCACGGAGCGGCTGGGCCCGTGAGCCATGGCCGCCGAGCCTGTGCGTCTGGAGCCTGTGCTCCGCAACAGGAGAGGCCACAACAGTGAGAGGCCCGCGTACCGCAAAAAAAGAAAAAAAAAAATCATGCTGGTCGGGATTTTCTTTAAAGTCTTCTGCTGTGCACCCTGGCTGCACAGAATCTATGTGCAAATCCAAAGTAATGCTGAAGGATGTGCCCTGAAGCACTAAGTGCCTCAGGTCGTTTCTTAGCTGCAAATCACAGAAAACCAATTCAAGCTGGCTTAAGTGGAAAAGGAAGTTTATTGGCTGAAGGAAATGAAAAGGCAAGTGCGAAGTCCTACTTCATGCCCTCTGGCAGGGGGCGGGGGGGGGGGGGCAGGATGACACAGACCACATTCTTGCACTGTCCCAGTGAAAGTTCTGAGATGGTCCAACAGGGCAGGTCCATCCCAGAGCCAGTGACAGCGGCTGGGGGAGATGCTATGCTCTGATTGGCCAGAATGTGATCTCTGATTGGTCACATGCCACCCTGGGATTAAAGGTATATCAGCGCCCCAGGACCAAAAATGATAATTGGGGCAGGGGCAAGAATATCAGGGCTGGGAACCAGCCACATAGCAAAATCTTCGAAGGATGTCTTTCAGCAGAATGCAGACAGGAGAGGGCGGGCTGAGGCATAAAAGACTAGCTGATATCCCATCTTCTGTGAACAAGCAGAATCTTGGGGGAACCCACAAGGATCCCCCAGAACTGATCTCCTGGGAGGTTCTGGACTAGATAGAGCCTTTTGTATGAAACTGTCCCAGGCAAGCTGTCATCAAACTAAAAGCAGCAGGGAGAGAATGTTTGTCAAATAGGTAAGCATGGTTAGACCTGCTCAGAACAACTCTGGACACTCAAAGGGGTGGAGGATTATGGGCACAAAGGAAGAAGAAAAAAGCCATGACAACCAGATCTGAGCTTCGATGGATTGCGTTACTTTCTAGGTAGTGAGCACCTCGTCACTGGCAGCAATCAAGAAGCACATAGAAGGCATGTCCCTGCATAGGGGCAGGGAACCTCTCATATTCCTTTCACTTGACTTAATGTCTCCTAAAAATATCCATCCCATGCCCAGATGGTAATAACTTAAAACAAGTGGAAAACACTGTCCCCTGCCCTCCCTCACCATCCACCCAGGCTCTCCCGATGGGAGATAAGATGAAATTCTAAAACTCCAAACAGTGTCACATCAGAGACACTGGAGATGCTTAACAAGCAGATGGAGCCAAAATGACGGATTCCTCCAGACTGCAAAATCCATCACTTCCATCCAAGGGAACAAAGGGCAGGATGAAACACGCCCCGAGAGCCGGCTCCGCTTTAAGAATCAAAGCACTTGAACATTCCACAAAAGAGCCCGAAATGGAAAAATCAGTATTTGTTTGTACACAGAGGCCAACCCTGGAATCTGGAGCTTCTTCCTTGAATGGCACTGTGTGCGCTAGAGACACTGAAATTGTCCCCAAGTCTCGCATAGTGCGCATTCATGCCGAAGCAAATGGGGATCACTTAATAAGGGCCTCCAAGTGCCGCCACACAAAAAATAATAGTAATCACAGTCATAACACTGGCACGCTGTTTCTTTTTTTTGTTTTTCTTTTTTTTTTTTTTTTTTTTGCGGTACGCGGGCCTCTCACTGTCGTGGCCTCTCCCGTTGCGGAGCACAGGCTCCGGACGCGCAGGCTCAGCGGCCATGGCTCACGGGCCCAGCCGCTCCGCGGCATGTGGGATCTTCCCGGACCGGGGCACGAACCCGTGTCCCCTGCCTCGGCAGGCGGACTCTCCACCACTGCGCCACCAGGGAAGCCCCTGGCACGCTGTTTCAAAACACGGCATCCAAGTTGGGATGGCATGTCAATAAACAGGGCGAGAGATGCAGCCCAGGAAGCTGACTTCCTCCTGGATTTAGCGGGTGTTCTATTCATATTCATAATCCTAGGCATTATTCACACGGATCAGCTAGCTCCCTAACCCCAAACAGGCTCTCATTCCGGTGGTGGCAGGAAAGGTGGGAGAGAGGAGGGACGCTGCCCAAGCTCACATTGACAGCGACGGGCGTTTCATGGTCTAACGGGACTGACATTCCATTCAGCCCAGCAATTCCCACTCGATCCTGAGCTATCCCTTGTCACCAAGCAGAAAGCCAATTAGATCACAGGAGAGGTGCCACTGGTCATTGCCAGAGCCAGAGTCCCCACAGGCCAAAGGCATTTGCTTGCGGTCAGGGGCGTGGCCATGCCTGCCCTGCCTCGTGGGAGCAGCACACAGACCACCTAGTTCGCACCACCGTGATCATCGTGGCGGTGGCTCCCCCAGCCTGCAGCAGGCCCCAGAGATGTCTGGGCAAGTCAGTTCAGGCACCTCAGAGCAGGCCTGGTCTGAGAGCTGGTGATCTCACGTCAGAGCCTGGATCTCTAGGTGCAGCTGGGGGGCAGGGCAGTGGGATAGGTCCACAGCACCTGCAAGGCTGCGATGCAGAGCAAGCCAGAGGCTGAGCGGGTCTGTGCCCCCTGCCCAGCTGTCCCCACTTGGGGGGTCTGCACACCTGGCAGAAGAACCCACAGGACTGAGGCCTGTGCCCAGTGCCAGGTCCCTCCCACGCTCTGGGTGAGCAGGGAGCCAGGGGGCTTGCGCTCCAATCAGCCAGATCTGACGTTGGTTCTTGGTTCCAGAAATGACTGCTGGCCCCCCGAGTCTGGCTGCATCGACCTGCACCAGCTCCCACTAAGGCCCCCACCCTGGCGACTGGCCCTCTGGCCGCGAGGCACTAGGGGACCCCCAGCTGGAGGGTGATGAGCTCTCCACAGACTGTGCCCTGGCCGTGCCTTCCAGGGTCAGAACCCCGAAGGATACTAGTTCCTACCACGGCTTCCTCCAACCAGGATTAACTTGCAGGGGTAGATAAGGGGAGGGCCAGGGTTACTCAGTAGGGGTCTTTCTCCGGCAGGCAGGGTCGGGGCAAGAGTATCAAGCCCTCCAGCCACCCCCATAACTGCATCGTGGCTCTGCTGGGGAAGGGCACGGGCTGCCAGCAACAAGGAACGGCTCGAACCCTCTTCCCGGGGCCTTGGTTTGCAACACGGCTCCTTCATAATAGGATTCCAAAAAGAAACTATTAACATGAAGGGAAAAATGAAAACCAATAAAAACAAAAGGAAGCCAACGAAAGTACTTTAGTTGTTGAATTATTTCAAGGGACACTGGTTTTCCATTCGTGCTAATACCGGTGTATGGTTGCTGTCAGAAGGAAACATATTTCAATGAAAAATGAGTTGGAGACAGCTGATGCTGACTGATATTTGGGAAACACTAAAATGGTTCAATCCCCTAATTGCACAAATGGGGAAACTGGGGGCAGAGCTGAGAGACGGCAGTGACGTGGTGCAGATGTTAGGAGCGGGGGCTGTTTGCAGTTTCCTTGGGGGGCATTTTCAGACTCCCCGTGCCTCTTTCAGGGCCTAATGAGCTTCAGTCAGCACTCACATCTAGGAGGGGCATTTCCATTTTTTTAAATTTGACCATCATTTCATCTAATTGAATCCTATAATTAACAAAATGCACAGATCCCATCACATTGAGATAGCTCTTGGAAAGAGAAAAATAGCCTCTGAGTCAATGTGCATGCTTACGTCTACCCAAAAGCCTGTTATTGATAGTTTTGTATCATTATAACTATAATCAACCTTTTTTAATAACTTTTTTTTATTTAATTCACACTGCTGTGCCAGTCTCAGGCGTACAGCAAAGCGATTCAGTTATACACATATATATACGTATATTCTTTTTCAGATTCTTTTCCATTATAGAGTATTACATGATATTGTATATAATTCCCTGTGCTGCACAGTAGCTCCCCGTTGCTTATCCATTTTACATACAGCAGTGTGTTTACATTCATCCCAAACTCCTAATTCATCTCCCGCTGCCACCCACTGTCCCCTTTGGTCACCATAAGTCTGTTTTCTATGCCATTTGCAGCGCCATGGTTGGACTTAGAGATTATCATATTAAGTGAAGTAAGTCAGAGCGAGAAAGACAAATATCGTATGATATCTCTTATATGTGGAATCTAGAAAAAATGATGCAAATGTACTTATTTACAAAACGGAATTAGACTCACAGACATGGAAGTTTCATTTTAAAGCCATCCTGCAGTGACTGCTTCCATGAGGAAAAGTAGCACCCCTTCCCAGGCTTTGAAGGTTTTCTTCCAGGGGGGTCTCGCTGTCAACTGAGTGAACTGAGTGAAGTATGGGGGAGGGGAGGAAGCTCTTCTGACCACGGGTCAGATCAGCAAAGCTGCTTCAGTGGCACTAGGCTGGTGATGGGGACAAAGGGTGCTGGGGACAGATGCAGCCTGGCCATGTCAAGGAGGGCAGGCCTCGGTCGCCACATGGGAGTTGATTTGGCAAAAGCAGCTCATGGGTGGACCAGGGCTTCGAAGAGCTATGCCATCAGCCCCTTGAGACCACAGTGATAGCTCAAGCCCACACCCATTCTCATTTCAGAAGCAGGCTGGGGCTCCTCAGTAAGTCAGACCTGCAGTTCCCATGTGACCTAGCAATTCCACTCCTGGGTACACGCCCAAAGGAATAGGAAACCAGTGTTCAAAGACTTGTGAGTGTTCACAGCAGCAGTATTCCCAACAGCCAAGAGGTGGAAACCACCCACATGTCCATCAACAGATAAACAGATAAAGAGCATGTGGTCCATCCTTCCAATGGAATGGGATGCAGCCATAAAAAGAAATGTAGTACTGACATGTGCTACGATATAGGTGAGTCTTGAAAACACGATGCTAAGTGAAAGAAGTCAGATGTTGTATGATCCCATTTATATGAAATGTCCAAATCAGGCAAGTCCATAGAGACAGCGAGTAAGTAAGTGGTTGCTAAGGGGCAGGCGGAAGGATGAGGAAGAAGAGCTTAAGGCGTGTGGGGTTTCCTTTGGGGTGACGAAAAATTCTGGAAGTAGACAGTGGTGATGGTTACACAACATGGCGAATGTACTAAATTTCCTTTTTTCTCGTATATATTTTTCTTTTTCTTTTTTTTTTTTTTTACGCGGGCCTCTTACTGTTGTGGCCTCTCCCGTTGCGGAGCACAGGCTCCGGACTCGCAGGCTCAGCGGCCATGGTTCACGGGCCCAGCTGCTCCGCGGCATGTGGGATCTTCCCGGACCAGGGGCACGAACCCGTGTCCCCTGCATCGGCAGGCGGACTCTCAACCACTGCGCCACCAGGGAAGCCCCTTTTTTCTCGTATTTTGATATCTGGATTTCAATAAAATTGGTTTCCTTTGTGAGTCAATTTTTTTAATTGGTATTCATTTAAAGACATTTTCCGGAGACAGCTTTGCCTAACTACCAAAGGGGCCCAGGGTGCAAAATGGGCTAAGAATCCTTGCTTTGAAGGAAGTTGCTCTATCCCAGCCCACCACCACTTGCCTACTTTGGGAGCTCTGGAGACATTTATACCCCCCGATGCGCTCATGGGATCACTCATTCAGCAAAGGTGTCTCAAACCCATACTCTATATCAAGTCAGCATCAACGTCCTGGCCATTCAGAGCTTCCAGCCCGGCGGGAGTAGCAGACGTCTCCCAAGTAATCACACCTCGAAATCCCCAATTACAAACTATGATGAGCTGAGCGCATGAAAACAAAGCACAGAGGGGCCAAAGGGAGATGCAAGGGGGAAACTGAACCTGGTCTGGAAGAAGGATAGGCAGTCCAGGAAGTGGCGTTTGAACTGAAAAGATCTGCTTTCAATTTCCCAGGAATTCGCCGTTATAGAAGTAGGTGCGTGTACTTTTAAAAATGGTCTCCCGGGGAATTCCCTGGCGGTCCAGTGGTTAGGACTCGGTGCTTTCACTGCCGGGTCCAGGGCTCAGGGTTCGATTGCTGATCGGGGAACTAAGATCCCGCAAGCCACAAAGCATGGCCCAAAAGAAAAATTGGAGGAGGTCAAGAGAGGGTATCAAGGACTCACGCCTACCCTTTGACTCTAGACCATCCAGCGTCAGAAGATTCATTTATGTGGGGTTTTTTTAAGGTCCATGAGTGAGGCCTTACCTGCAAGGTAGCTCAGCAGGGCTGGGGACATGCACTGGTGAGCCCTGGGAAGAAGTCACCCCTAACAACAGGTCCTGTCAAAGGGAACAGACAGGGCTTCCCTGGTGGCGCAGTGGTTGAGAGTCCACCTGCCAATGCAGGGGACACGGGTTTGTGCCCCGGTCCGGGAAGATCCCACATGCCACGGAGCGGCTGGGCCCGTGAGCCATGGCTGCTGAGCCTGTGCGTCCGGAGCCTGTGCTCCGCAACGGGAGAGGCCACAACAGTGAGAGGCCCGCGTACCGCAAAAAAAAAAAAAAAAGGGCGCAGACAGCTGAGAAACGTGCCACTAATCAAAATAGCAATCCTGGGGGTCTGTTCTACCACTGACACCGTGAAAGAGACAGGGACTTATTCCCAAACCAACGTGGAGTGCATTCCCTCGGCTCCAGCATGACGACCTCAGCCACTAAACGTGTTGGTCAGGGGTTTGTTGCAGACAACAGAATCCACTGCCATTAGCTGAAGCAGAGAGAGACCTCTTAGAGGGAAGCAAAGGGCTTACGGTGGATCATTGGGAAGGTTGAAGAAGCAGGCTCTATAGGTTAATATTTCAGAAAGGACTCTCCAAGCCATATGGAGGATCCAGGGCACAGAAGAGGTATTGTCTCCTGGATGATGAGGAAGCGACCAGCTGAACTGGGAAATCACCACCACAGCTGCCCCCTCCAGAATCACACCACCTCTGCCACCATCTGGAAGCCAGTACCCCAAGGAAGCCACTACCATCCAGAAAAAGCCACAATCTACAGGTTGCCACTGTGGCACCATGCCTGCTACGGTCCACCCCATCAAAACTGGTCCCCATGCCTGCCTCTCCACCCCCTCAAAGCCATGAGCAGGCAATGGCTTTGCTGACTCTGCCCCAGAAAAGCCAGGCACCTCCGCTATGACACTTGCCTGGAGAAATGAAAAAAGGTAGCTCTCCCTAATCTCCACCTTCCAAACCTCAAGTGTGTGCACCTGGGCCAACTCGCACTCAATTCCGGGACTTTGGCACCATCGAGGAAAAGCCATGATGTTCTGCTGGGCCTACAGAAAGGCAAGGATGTAGGCTGAAACTACTGACAGTCATCCTGCCACTGTGAGAGGAACACAGAAAAGAACAGAGCCAAGAGACTAAAAGAAAGAGACCAAGCTCCGATGGAACAAATATCCTCAGTTCCTGGATCCAACCATGCCTGAGGCGAGCACTCTGAATTTTTTCTTTATATATACCCAAATGGGAGGGAAATTTTTTCTTTTTTTTTTTTTTTCTCCTTAAGCAGTTTGACTTGAGTTTCTGTTTCCTACAACCCAAAGAATCCTGTTTATGACTCTGGTTCAACTCCCAAGGCCAGAGAGCCTTAGGCCTATCCCTGGGGACACATGCCACAGCGAATCAGAAACCCCTGGTCTGGTTGCATCATCAACACTTATAAATCTCACACTCCTCCTCGCTTACGTTTTCTAAGCCTGAGACTTCAGCTCATCTTCCCCCTTCTCTGTCACTCTCCTGAATGGACAAAACTGAATTGTCCATTCATTACCTCCTCCAGGAAGCCTTCTCTGAGCCTCCCATGCCTGGCATCCCAGTTCTGCCTCCCACCTTCTCTCTGGGCACCTGCTACCATAATACCATGCTGGACTGAAACTTGGTCTCCCTCTAGAGAATGTAAGTCTCTCAAGAGCGAGGGTCTGTATCTTTCATCTTCTATTCCCAGCACTAAATCAGAGACTGGGACTGTGTGGGGTTCTACTGATATTTTCTTAACAAAGAAACGAACGCATCTCCTTCAGGTCTACTCTCTGCCTTACCTCCCCTTATTCTTATCAACTCCCTGATACCCTTCCTTCTAATTATTCTCAACACTTTTAAATGCAAATAAATACCAGCATTTTGAGAGGAAACAGATCAATGGTGGTCTGCAAAACTATAAAATTCCCACGTGAACCCAACCCTCCACTTTTCTTAGCCATCTCAATCACCTTTTCTCATCTTTTTCTTCCATACATTTCTCTGACTTTCAGAGCTTTCCAAACAAAATCTTTCTTAAAACTCAAGCCCAGAAAATGGAACCCCTGACTTATAAAAATCGCTCTTTGAGTGCACTGTAAGAAATGAACAAATATAAAATCAACACCTAACACTCCTGGGAATTAACTTCAGCAGAACAGCCCGAAGCTTGAAAGAGAAGGAACAGGGAAAGGAAACCAAATTGCATAAAGCAGAGAAAGCAAAGCTCAAATTTGAGATTCTTTTGACAAACAGAGGCGGCCACGTGACAGAAAATATGTAATAACCTCCAAGAAATTCCCCAACGTCTTTACTCTGAGAAGTCAATCCCTTTAGGAAAAAAAGAAAAAGAAGGAACACAAAATCCAAATACAATCAAGTCTGGTTTTGAAAAACAAATATGCTCAGTTGCTCTGTGCTTCCTGCATCTCAGGCTTTTGTGCATTCTCAGGTGAAAAGCGCCAAAGATTAGGTCCTTGGGACATCAAAACCTGCTCCTGGAACCACGGCCCTTCTGAACAGCTCAGCGGGGAGATCAGCGGACGTTGGAGCTGCTGATTCATTCACTGGACCATATATACCGAGCATCCTCTGTGCGCCAATATTATTGCTAAGCACAAGGAATACGGCAACCAGCAACGGTGAGAGCTGCCTCCATCCAGGAGGCGAACTTGACTTAAATAAGTATGCCAACTTACACTAACAAGTTGAAATCACGTCTGTGAAGGAGATGAACAGGATACCAGGAGAGAGAACTTAACGGGAAGTCCAGAGAAAGCCGGTCAGAAGTGTGGACATCAAAGCGAAGCCACAGCCCCTGGGCGCCCCCTGGAGGTCACCTGTGGCATTGACGGGCGGCTCCCAGACACGGGTGACTTCTACCTGGAACACCCACCTCTCTCTACCTGAGGCTCTCCTGGCCCCTGGAGCATGTTCAGCCTGGTGTGGGCAGTGCCAGCCAAGAAGGGTGGAAAGGAGGTGATAAATCCCCGCTTCTCTGCGCCCGGGTTGGACTGCTTAGAGGTGTGTTCTACCCAGTCACCCAGGGGGAGTTAGCCCCAGGTGCCCTGTGATCTGCCAACTAGCACACCTGTGATTACCTGTCCTGTCTTCCCTGTCTCCACTCCCCACTCTCTGCAATCACCCCTCCAATGACGTACCTGCACCCAAATCTTTGTCTCAAGGTCTGCCTTTGGGGAGATACAAACTCAGGCAGCCATGAAAAAATTACAGGAAAGTCAACAGCCTATCTCAAAGTCAGAGAGCTCAGGTTTTCAAAGAACAGAAAGGCCAGGGAAGTGGACAGGGAGGGAGCAGACAGATGGCATGAGGTGGTGTTTCGACAGGTGTTACATGGGTCAAGAGGCAGCACAAGGGACCAAGACAGTGGAGGAGAAGCACTGAAGTAGAGTCATAAGCAGGGGAGAGGCATGACACTACCTTTTAAAGTTTTTTCTGCTGGCCCAAGTGTGCATCAATGAATGAACAGATTGGGAAAATGTGGCCCATCAGTACAATGGAATATCATTCGGCCATAAAAAAAGGAACGACGTGTCGATCCATGCCACAACCTGGACCTCCAAACAAAATGATCTTAGGGACCTCCCTGGAGGTGCAGTGGTTAAGAATCCACCTGCCAGTGCAGGGGACACAGGTTCGAGCCCTGGTCCGGGAAGATCCCACATGCCGCGGAGCAGCTAAGCCCGTGCACCACAACTACTGAGCCTGCGCTCTAGAGCCCGTGCTTCGCAACAAGAGAAGCCACCGTGATGAGAAGTCTGTGCACTGCAACGAAGACCCAACGCAGCCAAAAATAAATAAATTTATTTTAAAAATGATCTTACATGAGAGATGCTGAAAATAAAAGGTCACACATTTGTATAATTCCATTTATATGAAGTGTCTAGAATACACAAATCCATAGAGACAGAGAGCTGATACGTGGCTGCCAGGGGCTGGGATGACAGGGAATGGGGAGTGTCTGCTAATAGGTACAAGGTTTCCTTTGGGGGTGACGGAAAGGTTTTGGAACTAAACAGAGGTGGTAGTTGCATGACAGTGTGAATGTACCAAATGCCACTGCATTGCTCAGTTTTCACTGTTTAAGTTCATGTTATGTGAATTTCAAAGGAGGAGGAGATGATTCCACTGGCTCATGGGTGGAGCACAGGTTGGGTGGAAGAGGGAAAGCGGGGAGAGGAGGTGGGAGGGACAGCAATCTTCCGGGCGAGAGACGGCAGTGGCGTGGATGAGGTGGGCAACAGGGAAATACAGAGAAGTGGACCATTTGCGACATATTTGGGGAGTTCCAAATCATAATTGGGCACTGCCAGGCTGGCCTCGAACTTGGGCACAGCACAAAGTGAGAGCTAGCAGGGCTCCCCCTTTGTTTGCCACCTGACCTGAGTTGAACTTCCTATTAACCCCTTATTGTATAGGTGAGAAATACAATACACCCACGGCCAGGGGTCCCACCGCCCTCTGCCCACCACTACCATCAAAAAGCAGCGGCAGCCTCCCTGGAGTTTGGAGGATCAGAGTTAGGATGTGTCCATCACCATCGCAACCTTCACTCCTGATAAAGCAACAGCAATGTAAACGTAATGTTAATAATGGAGCAGGAAATTTCTCCTCCACAGAGGAGAGAAGTCTTATCTTTCTGGTGCATCCGGACACCAGGTGAAACAGGCAACCTTCTCCTGGACACTGCAGGGATCTGTCTGATCCCGTGTCAGGACCAAGGACAGCGCTTGGATAGGTGTTCCTCGGATTGCTGGCCCCGAGTCACCGGCATCAGAATCACCTGCACTGCTTGCTGAAAATACAGATTCCTGGGCCCCAGCCTAACCCTTCTGAATCACATTGGTTGGGCCCCAGAATCTGCATTTTTTAACAAGTACCTAAGAGATGATGTTACACAGCAAAGCTCCAGAACCACAGGCTTAGATCACATGGGGCCTCCCCAACATCTGGCATCAGCAGATAAGGCAAGACCAAAATCATATCAATCTACATATTCAATATGGGAAAGATGAAAATAATTCCAGCTCTGGGCCAAAAGGGAAGAAATGTCCTCACCTGATCATAGATGTTACAGAACAATGAACGTTCTTACCCTGGAGTCTACAGGATCAGCACTGGTTGAAAAATAGCCTGCTGACCTACCAAAGAAATACCTACAAAGCACTGACTATGTGCTAGAAACTGTGCTAAGGGATTCCCAGGGAAAGTGTCCACATGCCCGACTACAAGAGCCTTTGGTCTCTAGCGGGAGAGACAGACCCTTATACATACTTCTATAATAATATCAGTAAAAGACTTTCCAATGCACTATTAAATTAGCAGAAAATTCAATTATCAAAACACAAGTGCTTACTAAATGGCTGCTGTTGTCCAGAACTGTGCCAGATTCCTACAGAGGTGGTTGTGTAAGACAGGTCCCCTGACTTGGAGACACTGCTTATGTCTCCGTGAAAAGGGTCCTTAGCAAAAAACTTTAACAGCTCGGTGTGGGACTTCTGAGAAGACCACTCAAAGAGAGCTAAAACAGCAAGCAGAGGCACCTGCTTCCTCAAGCCACTGCCTGGAAGGTGGAGGTGATAGCTGGAGCTCTGGGAGCCACCTTGGACTATGAGGTGACCATGAGACTAGGAGTCACAAGCCAAGGATGGCAAAGCAAAGGGTAGAAGGAACCCATGACTTTTTGATACATGGGGTCACCACACCAGTGGTGAGAGATGAAAATTAATTTCTCCCATGTTTAAGCCCTTATTATTTTGATTTCTTCTGCTCTAGACAGCCAAACACAATCTCAGATGACTAAAGGCCTAGTAACCACTTTTACCAGACACTTGGGTTAGGTAAGAATCCTATTCCCGGTCTGGATAAGACTCCTTTCCCAAGGTTAACACATTGACCCACCTAAGGCAAAAAACACCTGAAGTCAGTGATATCACAGATATATATACAAGCCAGTATGACCCTCAAAGAGCTATGGAATAGATGAACTGGAAAAGTTTTGTCAGCTCTCTGATCCACACAACCCATTTGACAGATGAGGAAACTGAGACCCTCAGAAGAAAAAAGATTTTCCCAACTTCTCCAGGCTAGGACTTCTTATATTAAAGTAACTTTCATCATATAGGTCTGCTCATTCACTAGAGGAGTCCATAATAATACTTTTGCCAGATCTAAAAACAGAAAAGAACAAAACAACTTCACTGAACACCTCAATTAATTAATTGCCCAAAGAAGTCAAGCCTGAGTCCTTAGGAACAACATGGGAGCTATTTATGTACTTATGAGAGGGAAAAAAATGCATAACGTGACTTTGCACATTTAACCCTGTCCCAATATTTACAGCATATCCCTGCCTGTCTTGGCAAGCAGGTGTCAATTCTAATTTGTGCCTCAAACATTCTCCTAAAGCCAATTTATAAATCAACTAATCAGGAGATGTTTATTGGCTGGAAATACATCAGGAAAATTCCATGATCAGGGGCTGTCTATTGCAGGCATTTGTCTAGAAAAGAGAAGTAGGTTAAAAGTTAGAAAAGTTAGAGGACTTCCCTGGCGGTCCAGTGGTTAAGACTTCGCCTCCCAATGCAGGGGGTGTGGGTTCAATCCCTGGTCGGGGAGCTAAGATCCCACATGCCTCGTGGCCAACAAGCCAAAACATAGAACAGAAGCAATATTGTAACAAATTCAATAAAGACTTTAAAAATGGTCCACATCAAAAAAAATCTTAAGGAAAAAAAATTAGAAAAATGAGAAGTTGTTGGGTTTTTTTTTCAAGAAGAAATTCTTGGCAGAGGAAATTTAAGAAATCAAATGCCTGTAATGTGGGGCTATCACCTCACTTCAAATTTCCATCTCCTTCAAATGTGAAGCCCTCTCGTGGAGAAGCTCTAGAAAGAATTAAGACAGGGTCTAGCAAAGGAACTGTGAGAGAGTAACAATGCATGAGAAAGGCAAAGGTATTCACACCAGCATTGTGTATAATGGGGGGAAAAACTGGAAGCAACATAAATATCCGTCAGCAGGGAGGTTTTTGAAGTAAATTATAATATA
Source organism: Mesoplodon mirus (assembly GCF_964341445.2). Lineage (NCBI taxonomy): Eukaryota > Metazoa > Chordata > Mammalia > Artiodactyla > Ziphiidae > Mesoplodon > Mesoplodon mirus. Next base: position 5,318,081 of record NC_138989.1, read on the forward strand.
TACAGACAGTGGAATATTATGTAGCTATTAAAAGGATAAGGCAGATCTATATATGCATTTGTGGGGAGAGCTCTAGAATATAAGTGAATTTTTTAAATCAAAGTACAAACGAGTGTGTACACTATGCCTTCCTTCACACAGATGAAAAAGCACACACACACACACACACACACACAGACTGTACATGCATGTAAGATTTTTCTGGAATGATAGATAGATGGTATCTTTAAAGACTGAATTGGGGGAGGGGAACACAAAAGAAGTTTCATTTTATAACTTTATTATTATGTACTATTTGACCTGTTTTTACCAAGTCATGTGTATTTTTAAGTATTAAGAAGGAGGGACTTCCCTGGTGGTCCAATGGTTAAGACTCCATGATCCCAATGCAGGGGGCACCAATTTGATTCCCCAGGGGGGGAACTAAGATCCCACATCTCACATGCAGCACAGCACAGCCAAAAAAAAAAAAAAAAGGTATTAACAGGGATTGATATGAGTTATAAATGTATAATCAATTGTTTTCAAATTCTGTTCTCTGGAATCCTAGAATTTAAAAACTATGTCTGGGGACTTCCCTGGTGGCACAGTGGTTAAGAATCCGCCTGTTAGTGCAGGGGACATGGGTTCGAGCCCTGGTCCAGGAAGATCCTACATGCCGCGGAGCAACTAAGCCCGTGAGCCACCACTACTGAGCCTGCGCTCTAGAGCCCGCGAGCCACAACTACTGAGCCCACGAGCCACAACTACTGAGCCCACGAGCCACAACTAGTGAAGCCCGCACACCTAGAGCCTGTGCTTTGCAACAAAGAGAAGCCACCGCAACAAGAAGCCCGCGCACCGCAATGAAGAGGAACCCCCTGCTGGCCGCAACTAGAGAAAGCCCAAGCACAGCAACGAAGACCCAATGCAGCCAAAAGTAAATAATAAAATAATTTTTTAAATAAATTAAATAAATAAATGAGAAAAGAAAAAACTACGTCTGGGCAAAGGGCGGGCAGAGCTTCTAACCTGGCTGGAGTCAGGGCCGCTGTGTTTTATAGCCCACGTTCCTGCACAATATTTTTTGTAAGGATAAAAGAGTTCCACCAGTAAAAACTATATTTCAAAAACCACTGGAACAAGGGCATTGTCAATGTGCAAGCTTCTTTATATTGTTATTTATTGAGAAAAATGTGCCCAAGTTTTCCTGCTTGGACTTAAAGTAAGGTTCTGCTTATTCAAGCCTCAGGGATGGATGTGGTCTAAAACGTCACATTTCTGGGCTCACTGAGTAATCCATGTAGTTTAACAGTGCCCCACCCAAAATTCATGTCCACCTAGAACCTCAGAATGTGATCGTATTTGGATTTATGGTCTTGGCAGATGTAATTAGTTAAGACGCAGTCCTAACTGGATTGGGGTGGGCCCTGAATCCAATAAGTGGTGTTTTTATAAGAGGAGACAGAGACACACAGGGAGAAGGTCAGGTGACAACAGAGATAGAAACCGGAGTGATGGGTCTGCTAGCCAAGGAAGGCCAGCAATCACCAGGAGGTGGAAGAGGCCAGGAAGGACTCACTCCTAGAGCCTCTGGAGGGAGTGTGGCCCAACCAACACCTTGACTTCAGATTTCTGTCCTCCAGAACTGTCATCTTAAAGCCACCAAGTTGGTAGTAATTCGTTGTGGCGGCCCTAGGAAACTCACACAATTCACAAAAGGAAGAGAGAGGATAAAACAGCAGTGTTGGGCTTCCCCGGTGGCGCAGTGGTTAAGAGTCCGCCTGCCGATGCAGGGGACGCGGGTTTGTGCTCCGGTCCGGGAAGATCCCACATGCCGCGGAGCGGCTGGGCCCGTGAGCCATGGCCGCTGAGCCTGCACGTCCGGAGCCTGTGCTCCGCAACGGGAGAGGCCACAACAGTGAGAGGCCCGCGTACCACAAAAAACAAACAAAAAAAAAAAACTCAGCAGTGTTGATAGGCCACAAACCAGCAACCAAACCAAAAGAGGTTTCCACCTCTACATTCTCTATTAGTAGTTGTCAAAATTTAGCACACTCAGATTCACTTGGAAGGCTTGTTAAAACAGATTCCTTGGCCTCACATGCAGAGTTTCTGGCTGCCTGGGTCCAGGGCAGGGACCTATGAATCTGGATGTCTAGCAGGTTTCCAGGTGCTGAAGTTGCCAGCCCAAGGACCACGCTTTAAGAAGCACTGTTCTACTGATTCAAACAGATGACAACCCACTGCAACCCCCTCCCCGAAGCTGCAGGTTGAAATGCACCACATTCTTCTCCTTTACATGTTGGCCTCACATGTAAGATTTTTTTTTAAACAAAAGGCTCTACAACTAGCAATTAAAAAAAGAAACTAGAGGAAATCTGCAGTGTCTCCTCTCCTCCCAAAATACCTTAGACTGTGCAGGAGACATCTGTTGTTTTTGCCTCCTGCCTGGGCTCCCGTCCCCTTCTCCTGTTCACCACTCCTAGCTCTCTTTCGGGAGCCCTCCTCCCCTCCTCCTAGCCCATGGGGCTCAGGGAGACTGATGCCAGCCAGCACCTGACCCAGGCCAACCGGCATTCTCTATCGTCCTGAGCAGAGTGATTGGTTCCAGGATGGACCCTAGCTGGGCCCCATCAATGAAATTCTGGGAGAAATGGTGAAATTACTGAGAAAGAGCCATTCTCTTTCCACTAGAATTGCAAAACTGGGAGGATAGGCACATACAAATCTGGAAGCATCAACAGCTATTCTGACACCTCAAGAGGAAAACCTGCCCAGGAACATAGCCAAGAGAAAAGCAAAGCCAGGAGAAGGAAAGGAAATTCCCAATGATACAGTTTGAGCCCCTGGATACAGCTATACCTGAAGTTGCAACACTAGAAAATCTGTGCCTTGATTTTTTCATTGCAGAGCCCATCAATTCATTCAACAGACAGAAAGATAGATAAATAGATTATTTATTTAGCCCGTTTGAGTTGGGTTTCTCTTCACAGCAACCCCAAGATTCCTGACTAATACAGACGTCAATACAGCCTTCTAGGAAGGAGAAAAATATAAGTTCTAACTCCGTAAAGTGCTGAGAGTTCAAAAACAAGTCCTGGAGCAAGTGTTGAAATACTAAAGAATCCCCCAGAAAGACTTCTCGAAAGTGACCTTATCCTCACGACGGTGTTTGGCTGAAATAACAAAAAGCCCAACTAAAAGTGGCTTAAGCCATAAGGACCTGTTATTTACCTAAGGAGAGAAATTCGGAGGTAGGCGGCCGCAGGACTGCTTCAGAGGTTCGGTGGTGTCTTTAGGGACCCAGGCGTGTTTCCAGCTTTTTGCTCTTCCTTCCTGAGCATGCCCGCCAAGGCACCGTGGCTACGCAGCTAATCAGCACCTCCTCACACGACTGCATCCCAAGCAGGAAGGAAGCGTGTAGCAAAGAAGGACTGTCTGCGCCCACACTCCCCTCTCCCCAGGGAGTGCATTTTCCATCGGGCCTTCTGCACACTGGCTCTTCTATCTCATTGGCTAGAACCTGGTCACATGGCCAGTTCTACACCAATCACTGGCAAAGAAGGAGCTGATTGACACATAGGCTTAGACCAATCAGGATTCATGGAGGCCCATCATCTCCAGAATGAATATTATTCTAGCCACAAAGGAGAAGCGACACGGGCTGTTGGGTGGGCTCCCAGGGATGTCTACGGTAGAGAATATTCTAGCCATCGCCGCTGCACACCACCAACCCCCTCACAGGTTTCCAACCACAGAAGGGAGCCTTCCAAGCTTGAAAAGGTTCAGCCCTGACCTCTGGCCCTGTTGCAAAAGCATCTGAGCTTCCTGCTCCCTGTGGTTTCCAGTGAATCATGGTGGGCACAGGAGCACGTCAGAAATGCCAAAGTCAGGGGCTTCCCTGGTGGCACAGTGGTTGAGAATCTGCCTGCTAATGCAGGGGACACGGGTTCGAGCCCTGGTCTGGGAAGATCCCACATGCCGCGGAGTAACTAGGCCCGTGAGCCATAACTACTGAGCCTGTGCGTCTGGAGCCTGTGCTCCGCAACAAGAGAGGCCGCGACAGTGAGAGGCCCGCGCACCGCGATGAAGAGTGGCCCCCGCTTCCCGCAACTAGGGAAAGCCCTCGCACAGAAACGAAGACCCAACACAGCAAAAATTAATTAGTTAATTAATAAAACTCCTACCCCCAACATCTAAAAAAAAAAAAAAGAATGCTGAGGTCGGGAGAGCATCAAGGCCCAAACTGTTCGACTTTTCCCCAAAATCTTTTCAGGGTCAGCAGCCGAGAGAGTTGCTGCTGCCTTCCCACCGCAAAGGTGCCAACCTCCACAATTCCCCATTAATCAAGATCCAGATGCCAAATCCCTCCTCACACACAGACCATCTGCAGTTGTTCACACACGTGTGTTCTGGGCCCGGGAGCGCCCGAGGTGCTAATGAAGGCAGCTGGCCGGGGAACCAGAGGCCATGCAAATTCCCGCCGGTCCAACCTCAGTGAAGCTTCACGGTCCTGCAGTGCGGCTCAGAAGCCAAGGGCAGGGGCGGGGGTGGGCTTCCCACACCGCTGGCTCCAGATGATGGTGGAACTGACCCCAGCAACTTTTGGGAACCTCAGAAGCAGATCTGAGACAAGAATTAGAACGGAGATGGAGGTGACCCCAGGAAACATTGGGCGGGGAGTTAAAAGGGAGGCAGAGGTGAGAAGAGTCAATAAAGTCAGAGTGTTCTCAAGCTGAGCACTCTTGATAGAGCACGGAGCACCGTGACCAACTGGGCTCCATCCTGCTGGGCAGCCCTGGGAGACAGTGCAGGAAAAACTCAGTGTTATCCCATCCCAAGGAGCTGGACTCCTGGAATTCATTATTTCCGGGCACCTTTGATCAGCCTTACACACAAGCAGAGTGGCTCTCATGGCCAGAGGAAACCCACGGGAGTCAGGGGTAGGATGCTGGCCCAGCATGGTAGTGGCGAGGGGTGAGGGCAGGGACCACAGCATCTTCTAGACTTGTCAAATTCGCCTTGGTCTCTGAGCTGCTGATTCTGCATGGTCCTGTGAGAGAGGTGGTCCTGGGATCACAAGGAAACCATCCCAGGTGAGTGCCTATAGCATCTGCAACGCCACCCCTCCTGGCCTGGAAGGAGTCTGCCCTTGTGGCATGGCAGGCACCCCTACCCTACCCCAGTACTCCAGACCCATCGCAGGAGCCCCACAGAGCAAAATGATTAGAATCACAGGTCTAGAGCCAGACCGCCTGGATCTGAACCCCAGCTCTGCCACTCAGGAGTTGTGTGGTCTTGAGTGAGTTACGCTATCTCTCTGTGCCTCGATTTCTTCATCTGTAAAATGGGGATAATGATATACCTTCCCCGTGGGGTTTTTGTGAGGATTAAATGAGTTAATACATGTAAAGTACTTCCAGATCTGATACAAAGTCAGTCCTTGACAAACGTAACTCATATTAAGTTCCAAGGAACCTGGGTCTCCCCCATACCTTTCTCATCACTGCTCCATGCAGACACCTTCTAAGAGACAAGAGAATTTTCAAGACCATTTCTACCTGACACTGGTACAGGACTTAACATTTATGACACATGTGATTATCCATTATTATAACTACCAGTCCTCAAGGGCTTACAAAGCACTGAGTACAGGCTAAACGGGCCTTCGCTCTAATGCTAGGGAACCTTCCCTCTAGACTGTGGGCCCTGTGAGAGCTGAGACCTTGTAAAAATTCTCCATCACCCTCCAGTGTAGGCTTAGTCCTGGCTGAACGAATAAATGGAGTAATGACCAATCCAATGAACCCTGCTAGGTAAACCTTATTCCCACTTTGCAGATGAGAAAACTGAGACTCGGGGAAGGGCAGAACTGATTCTGAGGCTAGCCATTTTCCACCGCACCCATGCAGCCTTTTTATTAGACCCTCCCAATCACTCTACTAGTTAAGGAGCACATTTATTAAGTATGTAATCTTGGGCAATTTGCTGACCTTGTCTGTGCCTCAGTTTTCTCATCTGCAAAATGGGACAGACAGAAGTACCTTTCTCAGAAGTTTTTTGTGAAGACTAAATGTATCACTGTGTAAAGAGCTTAAAACAGTGCCTGGCACATAGCAAATACTCAAGAAATATCAGCTAATATTATTATCAACCCCGTTAAAGTCGAAGAGGTTTAGTAGTTGGTCCAAGGCGGAGCTGGGTCTGGAAGCCAGGGTGCTAACTCCCAGGCTCGAGCCCCTTAATTTGGTCTGACACATCTATGTGGGACTCCGTCATATGCAACTTTGACACCCATATCTGTGAACAAGCTACTAAATGGATGGGGAGTTGTCCCTGCTGCATTAAAATGAAAACCGAACAGGTATATTTGAACTTGCACACAAAGATGAACATATGAGCACATGCACGCTACATTTTTTTCACAGAAGGCCAAGACTGGAAGCAGCCCCAATATGCATCACATGGTAAAAATGGGATTTTTGGATTGACAGCAAGCTAAGAGCAGAAATTTCACCAATTAAAAAAAACACGGGGCTTCCCTGGTGGCGCAGTGGTTGAGAGTACGCCTGCCGATGCAGGGGACGCGGGTTCGTGCCCCGGTCCGGGAAGATCCCACATGCCGCAGAGCGGCTGGGCCCGTGAACCATGGCTGCTGAGCCTGCGCGTCCGGAGCCTGTGCTCCGCAACGGGAGAGGCCACAACAGTGAGAGGCCCGTGTACCACACACACACACAAAAAAAGAAATGAAGTACTGATACATGCTACAACATGGATAAAGCTTAAAAACATTATGTTAAGTGAAAGAAGTCAGACACAAAAAAACAAATATTCTATCATTCCAGCTATGTGAAGTGTCCAGAAAAGGTAAATCCATAGAGACAGAAAGTAGACTAGTGGTTGCCAGGGGCTGTAGGAAAAGGGAAACGGGGAGTGACTGTTAATGGATATGGTTTTTGAGGTGATGAAAATGTTCTAGGGAATTCCCTGGCAGTCCAGTGGTTAGGACTCAGCACTTTCACTGCCAAGGCCCGAGTTCAATCCCTGGTCAGGGAACTGAGATCTTGCAAGCCACACAGTACAGCCACAAAAGACAATGTTCTGGACCTAGATGGCGGTGATAGTTGTAACAACATTGTAAATGTACTAAATGCCACTGAAATGTACACCTTAAAATGGTTTAAATGGTGAATCTTATATTATGTGAATTTTACCACCACAAAAAAAGGCATGCATGACTAGGACTTTATATAGAAAAAAAACAAAATAAAACTTTTGCAAATAAGACTGTTTTCTTATGTTTTACAAAATGTAAATTATAAATGCAACTATGGGCCAATCCTTAGACCAAAGCATGAGTAAAAAGTTGAGAGCAATCATCTAATTCATCCAACAAAATCGTTAAGAGCAGGATGCAATGTCCTTCCCTGCTCGTTTGACTTCTGTAACATGGTCATAAAGATGCGTGGTTTGGCTAAAACATTTTATGGCATCATCAACTTCCCCAAGGTCATTTCTTAATCCTTTGAAGCTCAAGTCATTCTATTTTGAAGCATCCATTAAATTAGCAGTTTGGTCAATTTCCTCTTCTTCACGTGTTAACTGCTCCAACTCTGAGAGTTCCACATCGGTCCATGGTTCTGGTGTGGTTCTGGCAATTTGCCAATATCACTCTCATTGACATCCTGAAATCCTACATTTCTTGCAAGATTTGCAATTTTACTTGATGACCTGCACTGAATTTACAGTTCATTATAATGTATTGAATCTACAGTTCCTGACCAATCCTTCAACAAAGATATTGATATAATGGGATGGGTGGGAATAAACATTACCTTTCACTAGAGAGCCGTGGTTCTCAAACGGGGACAGTCTTGCCCCCCACCATGGGACATATGTCAATGTCTGGAGACACTCCTGGTTGTCACAACTTGCAGGGGTGGGGAGGGTCTGCTACTGGCCTCTGGTGGGTCGAGGCCAGGGATGCTGCTAAACATCGTACAATGCAGGACAGACCCCACAGCAAAGAATGATCCAGCCCAAAATGTCAAGAGCACCAAGGCTGAGAAACCCTGCCCTAGAAGAATGTTGACTAGAAACTAAATTTATAAATAGTCAGTTCATTGGAAAGCACTTCATGTTAGGACACTTTTGAATCCCCAGGCAACCACATAACTGCAGTAATTCCGATAAGGAATCTTCCCACGAGGAGGAATCCACTTTGCTGTATCGGGACCCTGTGCTTATGGAAAGTCTGCTTCCTGCGATTATTTCCTTTGTTGCCCTGGCTGCCAGGATGCTCAGGCCAAATTTACACTCAGTCTCTCTTGGCATATTTTTCTGACACAGACCCATCCCAGCATTACACTATTTTTTTTTAAGATTTAATTTTATTTTATTTTTGGCTGTGTTGCATCTTCGTTGCTGCATGTGGGCTTTCTCTAGTTGAGGTGAGCGGGGGCTACTCCTCGTCATAGTGCGTGGGCTTCTCATTGCGGTGGCTTCTCTTGTAGCGGAGCACGGGCTCTAGGCGCGCAGGCTTCAGTAGCTGTGGTGCATGGGCTCAACAGTTGTGGCTCGCGGGCTTAGTTGCTCCGCGACATGTGGGATCTTCCCGGATCAGGGCTCAAACCTGTGTCCCCTGCATTGGCAGGCGGATTCTTAACCACTGCGCCACCAGGGAAGTCCCGCAATACAATTTTTCTTATGCAGATGTTCAGAGGGAAGATTTTACATGGGTCCGCATCAAGACAGTTTCACACACCTCAAAAGACAGACTGCAGTGGCCCCACAAGTCTGAGCCGCAGCCCTTGGCAGGGAGACCACTCCATGAGGGGGCGCCATTGTCCCAAGCTCACTGGCTTGGCCAAGGCACCTTAGTCAGGAAATCTTCTCCCCCTTCCAGTCTCCCCTGCCACCACAACTTATCCAAATTCTACCAGACCTTCAAGTCCCAACTCAAGTCACACCTCCTCCAGGAAGTCTTCCCAGAACTGCCCCTGGCTCTCCCTTCTTCTCTGAATTTCTACTCGTCCTGCAGGGGTTAATTACACTCTGTTTAATAACTTTATTTCAGGCAGGCCAGTTATTTCCAAAGCATTTTTTAAGACTTTTCCAGGCTTCTTCCTTTTCAAGGCTTCCACTGTACTAGACATATTGAAATGCTCCTGCAACCCATACTATATAAAATTATTTTATGACTCAACGCAAATTGAGGTTGACTGATCAATTTTCAACTTTATATTATGTTTTATGGTTGTTTGAACACTAGCTTTGGTATTACCATTTTCTTTACGTATTTTGGAACCAATAACTTTTTCAGGTCTCAAACTTTTGTTTGTTTCTTCTTCTAATTTATTTCCAAACAGTTATTTCTAGCTCTGTGTTCAGAAGAGCGAAAAGTCAGAAACAACCTTAATGTTCACTGATTCGTTAAAATTAATGAGGGCAGATTACAAAGTGTATGAATACCAAGCATAAGATTTAAATACACACTTGATTATTGTAACTACTTTGTAAGTTTCTTCCAGCTTCAATGAGGTATAATCCCAGAGACACTAGTGAGCCCAAGACACTGTGCCTGTAAAACATGGATAAAATGATTCCATTCACCTAAGCTGCTTGAAGAGAAGGGGCATATCTCATTCTCACTAAATCCTCATGTGCCAAGTACACGACAAAGTAAGCGCTCATTAAATATGCTTCCAACTAGTATTTAATGAGCACCTACTATGTGCCAGGCGCTGTGCCAGGTCCTGGGGGTACACCCATGAACTAGACAAAGGAAGTCACTGCTCTCATGAAGCTGACACCCTAGTGCAAACTGCAGATAAACTGAGAACTACATTCTAGGGCAGGTGACTATAAACGCTGAGGGCAATCAAAGCAAGAGAAAGGAGGAACAGGGTTGGGTGCTGTTGGAGCCAGGATGGTCAAAAAATGTCCCTTTGATATGATGACATATGACCGGAATTATGTTGAACTGAGCAAGCAAGCCATGCAAGTGTCAAGGAAGAGCATTCCAGATGGATGGAACACTGCACGCAAAGGCTCTGCGGTAGGTGTGTGCTTGGCCTCTCACGGCCGGTAATGAGGCCAGTGGCTGGTGAATAACAAGTAAGGGGATGGGGCCTTGGGGGCTGTGCTCAGGACTTTGGATTTTTACACTTAGTGAGCTGGGATCCACAGGAGGACTTAGGGCAGAGGAGAGACAGGAACTGACTGAACATCTTAAAAGGCTCACTCTGGCTACGATCTGAAAACCAAACACAGACAGACAAGAAAAAAAGCAGGGAGACCCACTAGAAGGCTACTGCAGCCTCCAGGACCTGCTGATTGCCTGCCCAACCAAGAAAACATCAAAGCCAGGAGGCCGGTGTTGCCCCCACCCACTGTCAGAAAACACAAGCCCAGTCAGTGTTGTCATCCCAGACCTCTTGGAGATGCTGAGAAAGAAGGGCCTGCATCACCATCTTGGCTTCCTCCAAGACTGGCAGGACGCCCAGATCAAATCAATACTGAATACACAGGGATTTAATCTGCACTTGTTTAAGGATTGGCTGGGCCTCCATGAAATAGCATCATCTTATAGGCTTGTTAAAGGTTTGCAGCCGAACAAGATCCCCTAGACCTCCTTACAGATCTCCAGGCAGTGAGGCTGGATCGCCCCGGGGTTCTCACACAGACGCAGGTTAGGACAAGCCTCGGTTCAGAAAAAGATGTTTGGAGGAAGGAAGGAGTCCCTTTCCCAAACCCTCATGCAAAATAACCTCCGTTTACCAAGATGTATTGCTAAGCATGCCACAGAGCAATGCAAAAGGATGCTTCTTTTCCTTAAGAAAATTAGAAAAAATAAAAAAATATATTAGTAATGGCTTGGATGTGCACAAAGAAACTCTAGAAGGATATACAAGAAACAACCACCTCTGTGTAACATGACAGAGAGCAAAAACTGTAATAGGCTGTCAGCATCCTCCAGAATATTGGTCCAAACTCTGGTAATGCACTCCTCCACCTCTGCTACAAGTCCCTGAGATGCTGCTGGAAACCTCACTATTCAGGCTACGCATTTCTTTTTAATTTATTTATTTATTTATTTATTTTTGGCTGCACTGGGTCTTAGCTGCAGCACATGGGATCTTCGTTGCGGCACGCGAACTTCTTAAGTTGCGGCACGTGGGATCTAGTTCCCTGACCAGGGATCGAACCCAGGCCCCCCGCATTGGGAGCGTGGAGCCCTACCCACTGGACCGCCAGGGAAGTCCCGGGTGTTTGAGATTTTTAGATTTCATTTCTGTATTAAAAATCTAGAAGACAGATACAAAATGTTACAATTCCCAGCAAAGAAAAATTACTCTGAGAGTTCTCTGTCACAGGGACTAAATGAGAAAATCTGTACAAAGTACTAGACTACGCACTTTTTTTCCCATTTTAGGGGGGAAGGTGGGTTGGTTGGTTGCTTTTTTAATTTTTCTTCTAAAATATTTTTAAATCAAATTAATTAAATAAATAATAAATATACAATGGCACCAAATTGAAAAGATACACGGCAAGAATTGTCACCTCCCCTCCTGTCCCCCAGACAACCCTTTCCGCTCCCAGGAGGAGCTGCCAATTTCACGGGAATCAACATTTGTAAACACATATGTATTTTCTTTTGCACACACACACACACACACACACACACACACACGGTGGTACTCTACACTCCCTGTTCTCCATCTTGCTTTATCCACTAGCAGCACAACTTAGAGTCAGTTCTGTATCACTATTAATTCACCTGCCGTGTTTTGTTTTGTTTTTTGCAAGTTGCAAAGTATTTCTTTGCTTAGATATACCATGATTTATTTAATCAGTTTAGGCTCTTCCCAAATCTCTCCTGTGACGAACAATCGCTGCCGTCACTATTAGCACAAGTTCCACATTTTTGCACATATGGAAATGTATCTGAATGATAAATATCTCAGCGTAGGGTGGCTGGGTGAAAGGGAGGAATGGTTTTCAATTTTGATAGATAATGCCTGTCAGCACGTTTTAGAATCAAGGGTGAAGAGAGGGGAAAAGATCATATGCAAAACGTATCCCAGGATGATCCGAGGGGCAAGTGTTGGTACCCCCACTTTTGAGATGGGGAAGCTGAGATTCAGAGATGTCGGGGGTAACCCAGCCGGGCACCAGACTCCAGCCTCTGCTTATTCACCGCCCAGCGCCCGGCCAGGCTGCATCTAAGTCATGCTCCCCGGGGCCGGGCCATGGCTGGCTCTCTGCCTTCCAGCCCCTGAACTCCAAGTGCCCCGAATCTGTTGATTTATGGTTTTGCTTTGATATCCATATTAATCACCATAACTTTTAATTGAGCTAATACAAGCATCATATGTTGCTAATACACAATGCGGATGAAAAACTCTTCCAGATGAGCTTAACTGCTCAATCTAATCAGAGTGGCAAGTTGTGTTTTAATTACAAACCAGAGTGTACAGAGAAGGCATCTGTGCAGCTCAGCGACTCAGGGGCCCGAAGGCTCCAGCTTGCAAAACGCCAGAATCACAATCAGCGGCCACGGCACCCTCCACGCAGAGTCGGCTCGGGTGGTGGAGGAGGTGCGATGCCTCCCGTAAGCTCACAGCCCCGGGGTAGACCCAGCCAGGCCCCTTCTGTCCAGACATCTGTGCAGCCCCGGGCTGCACACCCCGTTCCAGCCCAGGAGAGGAATCACCGACTCCTCTTCCCAGGAACTAATCAAAGGCCTGTTATCAGTGACCTTTTCTGGAACACCCTTTCACATCCTGTCAATCTGCCCCCACTCACAGAGCAGAGGGAAGCCCGTCAGGTAACAGAGTAATTTCAAGGGTGAGGCAAGACTGAAAAGGGATCTTGGCTCTTGTTTTCTCAACAAAGACACAAAGAGGGCCTTCAAGGCTGAGGATTAGAGAAAGAAGCATAGGGAGGGGAGGTGCTAAAAACTGAGTTTTGTGTCCCCCCCACCAAAAAAAATCGTATGTTGAAGCCCCAGCCCCCCAGTGTGACTGTTTTTGGAGATAGAGCCTTTATGGAAGGAATTAAGGTTAAATAGGGTCATAAGGGTGGGGCCCTGATCCAATAGGACTGGTGTCCTTGTAAGAAGAACACAAGAACTCCCTCTCCCTCTCTCCCTCTCTCTCTCCCACCCTCCCTCCCTCTCTCTCTCTCTCTCTCTCCACCCCGCCTCCATGAGGAAAAGAGGGATGGTGGCAAGCCAGGAAGAGAGTCCTCACCAGGAACCAAATCTTGATCTCAGACCTCCAGCCTCCAGAACTGTGAGAAAATAAATGTCTGCTGTTTAAACCACCCACCTGTGCTATTTTGTTATGGCAGCCCAAGCAAGCTATGACAGCCCGACAGCTGGCAGGTGGCATCAAGGCTGCCAGGGAAGCCCACGTTCAGAGGTCAAAGAGGTTTTTAAGAGGAAATGGACAAAGGCGTCTATGGAAGGGAGAACAATGGTCTCTCTCCAAAGAGGTGCGTGTCCTAATCCCCGGAACCCGTGCATGTGACCTTACCCAGCAAAAGACACTTTGCAGCTGTGATGAAGTTTTAGGCGGTTGAGATGGGAAGACTGTCCTGCATTATCCAGGTGGCCCCAGGTGATCACAAATGCCTTCATGAGAGGGACGTAGGAGGGTCAGGGTCAGAGAGAGGAGATGGAAGCAGAGGTCAGAGAGAAAAGAACATGCTCTGGGGTGGCTTTGCAGATGGTGGAAAGAGTCACAAGCCAAGGAAGGCAGGCATTGCTAGAAGACAGAAAGGGCAAGGAAGGGACTTCCCTGGCAGTTCAGTAGTTAGGCCTCCATGCTTCCACTGCACGGGGCATGGGTTCGATCCCTCGTCGGGGAACTAAGATCCCGCAATCCACGTGGTGTGGCCAAAAATAAAAATAATAATATTTTTTTAATAAACTAACAAAGAAAGGGCAAGGAAACAGGGGAGCTCCCCTGGAGAATCTTCCTAGAGCCCCCAGAGGGAATGGAGCACTGCCCACACCTTGACCCAGCGAGACTCATTTTGAGCTTCCAAACTCCAGAACTGTAAGATAATAAACTCAAGTCCTTCTAAGCCACTACATTTGTGCTAACTTGTTGTAGCAGCAATAGGAAACTCACATGCTAGCAAAAGTCCATAAGGGTCCTGGCAGGAAAGAGAATTCACCCTCCTGGATGGTTCAAATGGGGAGATTTCAATGAAAGGACACAAGCAGAGGGCAACAATGGTGAGGCACCGAGATGCTGGCAAGAGCGGGAAGCTGTTACTTCCCGGGGCCTCAAGGGCCCAGGAGAGAGCACAGTGTGGCGGAGCCAGTGGCAGTCACATCTGGGAGGCGAGGCTTCCTCACTGGAACAGGAGGAGATGAAGCTCCTGGCAGAAACCTGGGGACAGAGCAAGAGAAGCAGGGGACAGACACCTCTACCCTCTCCTGCCCCACCCCTGGATCCCCAGCCTGGACTCTCACTGGCCACATCCCACTGGACGTTGAAGGACAAAGAGAGCCAGATGACGCAGCCCTGGGGGCCAGCTTCCCAGGGACAGGGAAGGGCAAGGAGGTGCAGAACAAATCTGAGTGGAGGAAACCAAGAAGTGTCCAGCACATCCTTTTTGAAGCACAATGAGCTCTTCTTAGTTCTTTCCAGCCTGACTCTCAGAGGGGGCCCCTGTGTCTCTGGCTCTTCCTGTGGTGGCCACGCCCCAGTTTTTCTTTGCAGGACCCCCTCCACTCCCTGTCCAAATGGTACAGGTGGAGTAGTCCTACCCCCTCCCTGGCTCCAGGAGAAGCCACATGACCCAGGCCTGGCCAATCAGAGTCACAGCAATTGGCTCCAGGATTGTCACATGATCCAATCGTAGCCAGTGAGAGTCAGATCTGGGGTTTTTGCTGGAACCATTGGAAAGAGATGGTCACTTCCTCACCGTGGTTGCTCAGCTGGTAGGATGAGAGCCCTGCTTAGTGTCCATCTTTGAAAAGACCCTGCCTGAGAATAGAGCCACGAAAGAAGAAACTAGTGCTGACAGACAGAGAGAGACTGAGTCCTGAAGACATCAATTGAGGCCCTGGATCAAGCCGTACCTGAAGCCCTTACAGGACATTCCAATAAAACAATTTTTTTTAAATTCTCTTTTAGTTATACCACTTTGAATTAGGTTTCTGTTCCCTGCAACCAAGATAATCCTAACTAACACACCTCTTCCTGAAGCTAACCCTAACGGTTCCTACCGCCACTTCACACCTCCACAGTGTTAGCTCCCTGCACTATATTGGGACCTGTCTGTCTTCCAAACAGACTAAGAGCTCGTTGATGGAAAGGGCACTGTCTTTCTATGCCCAGCACTGAAGTACACTGCCAGGCACAGAGTGAGCATTAATAAATATTTGTCAAATGACTACATGGATGAATGAATGGGTTGATGGCTGCATGAGTTATTCCAAAGGCAGTTTTGGCAGCAGGCTCTGACACTTTCACAAAGTAGGTAAAGTAGATTC
This sequence comes from Mesoplodon mirus, assembly GCF_964341445.2. Taxonomy (NCBI): domain Eukaryota; kingdom Metazoa; phylum Chordata; class Mammalia; order Artiodactyla; family Ziphiidae; genus Mesoplodon; species Mesoplodon mirus. The sequence goes on from NC_138989.1 coordinate 5,333,574, forward strand.
TGACCTGGCACTGTTCACCGAGAACCCCTCTAGGTGCTGGGAAGACAGGGGTGAACAAGGTAGCCCTGGTCTCTATTCCCATGGAGACCACACTCTGGTCTAAAGCAAAACAATCGAGATCATATACAAGTAAACCATCCACCCAGGCAACAAAGAGAGATTCATTCAAATGGTGATAAGGGCTCAGCAGAAAAATCAAACAGGGTGGTTGTTTATAGAGAGAGCCTGGGCTGGAGAAGGCACCGCCGGACAAGAAGCCACAGAGTGACCAGTGAGAAGCCATTTGTCTAACAATAAAAGAGTCTCTTGGCAGGCTCAGAATTCCAGCTCCCCACCCCCATACTGGCCCACTCCCACCCACACTCCAAGGCAGGGTCAAAGGTGGTTCCAGTGGTTCTCACATGGGTTGCCCATTAGAATCATATATGGAGCTTTTAAAAAACACCCTGGTGGCGCAGCGGTTGAGAGTCCGCCTGCCGATGCAGGGGACGCGGGTTCATGCCCCGGTCCGGGAAGATCCCACATGCCGCGGAGCAGCTGGGCCTGTGAGCCATGGCCACTGAGCCTGCACGTCCGGAGCCTGTGCTCCGCAACGGGAGAGGCCATGGCAGGGAGAGGCCCACATACCGGGAAAAAAAAAAAAAAAACACCCAGGTAGACCCAAAAGAGTGGAGAACAGGTGCTCCAACAAATACCTATCCACGAATGTTCACAGCGGCACTATTCACAGTAGCCAAAAGGTGGAAACAACCTGAATGTCCATCAACAGATGAATGAACAAACAAAATGTGATCCATCTACACAGCAGAACCTGATTCAGCCATTAAAAAGGAATGAAGCCCTGACACAGGCTACAATGCGGATGAACCTCAACAACATGATGCTCAGTGAAAGAAGCCAGACACAAAAGGCCACATAGTGTATGATTCTATTTATAGGAAATATCAAGAATAGGCAAATCCACAGAAACAGAAAGTAGACTGGTGGTTGTCAGGGGATGGGGGCTGGTGGAATGCGGGGGTGAGTGCTAAAGGGTACAGGGTTTCCTTTTGGGGTGATGAAAATAGTTTGAAACTAGATTGACCCAGTGATTGCACAACACTGTGAATGTACTAAAAACCACTGAATTGTATACACTTTAAAATTGTTAGTTTTATGTTACATGAATTTCACCTCAATTTTAAGAAAAACAGTGGAGCTAGCTACTTAGAACCTGTTGCCAGTAAGTTCCATAAACCTTAATTTTACATTGATACTTTAGCTCACACACACAAAAATACTGAAGCATTAAACAGAATTTTCAATATGTGAAAGACAAAACAGAAAAGGTACCCAGGCCACATCCACGGAGATTCAGCAGGTGCGGACCCCGCCCCTTCCCCCCAAAAGTGGAAACCCCACCCCCTTCCCTCCCTCCCTCCCTCCCTCCCTGCAGGCAATTCTAAAGCCCGCAGAGTAGGGAAGCCCTGGGTTAGGAGGTAACCCCTGCCATCCAGAACAAAACCAAGCCCACCAAGCATGGGGACCAGAGATGGAGCAGGCAGCCCCTCGGCTGTGGTGGTGCAGACGGAAGACTCTGCAGAGGAGGTGGGAGAGGGGTAGCTAAGGGCTCTGAAGAGTTAGGAAGAAAGACACCCCAATTCACGAATTCCGATTCTGGTGGAAACAAACAAGCGCGCTGCAGGTTCTCTTGGGTCTCCATTACAGGCCGTGAGCGCCCATCAATGAGTGAAGCTGGGGGCATCTCACAATGGTGCTCACCTCCCACCCCGCCCTAGCCCCCCGCCCTGCCCCCAGGCCCTCTTTGCAGGCAGGAGCAAAGGAGGAGTCTGCAAGCGACAGGGCATCCCTCACTCACCCCTGCCAGCAAGGAGGCAGGAAGTCATGACTTTTATTCTTTTTGGTGACAGAGGAGGCCTGGCTGACTGCAAAGAAGGGATGGGGTGGTTGGGAGGGAGGAGAAAAGAGGGGGAGGGGGGCTCCCGGCATGGGCCCGCTGCCTTCCTTCGGTGTTTTAACTTATTTGTTTGGATCCCCTGGTTTTCCACCTGTCCCGCCCTGAGTTCTCCCTCCAGGACTCAGCCTCCGGCTCGACACAGCTCAGATGCCCAGGCCAGAGGGAGGTGGTCTGCAGGGAGGGGCCCCCCTCCCCGCTCCTGTCTGGGAGGAGCAGCAGCGTTCAGGGTAGTTTGCAGAATTAGAGGGTGATCTGGGGAGAGGAGAAGACAAAGTGACGGAGGGCTGGCTGGGGGACAAATATTAACATCTGGGGCAGGAGGCAGGTAAAGGTCTCAGTGCCAGACCCATGAATACCGCAGTACACTTGACACCTCTGCTGGGAACAGGCATCTCCAACCCAACACGGCCCCGAACCGCTGCCACCCTCAGACTGCCCCCGGCTGACTTGGTGCAAATCAAGTCTTCTAGGAGCTCAGGCCAGAATCTCGGGGACATCCCCGGCCCCACCCTGCTCCCCACCTCCGATGTCACCCCATCGCTGCTGCAGCCTCCTCCCTGGTCTCCTGCCTGACCCCAGCCCGGATCAGCTTGTCTCCTGCACCAGAGCAGAGGGAACTTTTTAAAATGGGAATTAGTCCAGGTCACTTTGCTGCTCAGACTCTCCAATGGGTCCCTTTCTATTCAGGGTACAAGTCAAACGCACCGTAAGGGATCGCTAAGCCCTTTGTGATCTGGCCTCATCACTAATCTGATCTCCTCTGCTCTATGGACCCTCTGGTCACACCCATCTCTTTACTGTTTCATGAACACACCTGGCATCTCCTACCTCAGGGCCTTTGCACTTGCTGTTCTCACAGGCGAGAGCACCCTTCCCCCAGACAGTCACGTGGTTTGCTCCTTCATGCCCCCAGGACCTCTGCTCAAGCATTACCTTCTCAGCCAACTCTCTTCTGACCTTGACCACCCTCTCAATGGCAACCCCCCAACCCAGGGTTCCCCAACCCCTTCCTGCTTTGTTTTTCTCCATAGCACTCACATCCCCCCTAGAATCTCCACCCCACGACAGAGCTGGGATTTTTGTCTTCCTCCTTCGTTGATACATCTGCAGAGTCTAGAATGGTGCCCGACACAGAGAATAAATACTCAGTAAATTAGTATGTGCTGAATGAATACAGATGAGACTCACAGAAGAGCATCTGGAAAGACACACAATTCCAAGAGTGTCATCTCCGGGGAAGGAGGAGAGCGTTCAGGATTGGGGAAAGTTTTCATTTTCTACTAGGAGAAAATATACACATACAATTTTTTTTTTTTTTTTTTTTTTTTTGCGGTACGCGGGCCTCTCACTGTTGTAGCCTCTCCCGCTGTGGAGCACAGGCTCCGGACGCACAGGTCCAGCGGCCATGGCTCACGGGCCCAGCTGCTCTGTGGCATGTGGGATCTTCCCTGACCAGGGCACGAACCCGTGTCCCCTGCATCAGCAGGCGGACTCTCAACCACTGCGCCACCAGGGAAGCCCCACATACAACTCTATCATTTCATTTTTTAAATAAAATCGATAGCCATTGCACTGCATAGTGTAAAAGAGAAAAGAAAACTCGTTGTAAAAAGAAGAGCCACCATACAAACCAGAAGGCTGAGTCGCCGAGACGCTGAGCTCCACCAAATGGCTCAGACCTATGACCAGCAGGGTTTGACAAACAAGGGACAAGTGTCTCCATGCTCCAGGGGTGACCAGCACCATGGTGGCCAGGAAAAGAGGGGCGCTGAGAGGAGGCGGGGGTCCCTGAGCCTGGCCCTTCTGTCAGAGGCTGGGGCAGGGCAAACCAAGTATCTGCCCCCTCCCCAAGGGTTCCACCCCCCAGGATGGGAAAACTGGACAGAAACCTGGTGGCCTCCTGCCCCCAGAAGAGCTCTGTGCCCGTGGCCAGGATGCTCCTCTACCACACCCCTGTCTGTTCTGTGGAGGCAGCACAAGGAAGCCCAGCTGGCCCCTGGGCCACCGGGGGGGAAAGTGGGTCCCTGAGCCTGTGCCCCACTTGGCGCTGGCTAGCTGTGCTGGGCTGGCCAGGTTCTGAATGTTCACAGGCGCAGCACTCAGTTATAGAGACAGACGCCTCTCGTGCTTGTTCAGACTGCACTGGATGGAGGGTCTCATTTTCCTTTTTCCTCTCTTTCATCCCCAAGCCTCACACACAGATTGAAAGTGAGGGGATGGAAAAGGGTATTTCATGCAAACGGAAATGACAAGAAAGCAGGGCTCGCAATATTCATATCAGACAAAATAGACTTTAAAACAAAGGCTACAAAGAAAGAAAAAGAAGGACACTATACAATGATAAAAGGATCAGTACAAGGAGAAGATATTACACCCATCAACATATATGCACCCAACACAGGAGCACCCCAGTATATAAAACAAATACTAACAGACATAAGGGAGAAATACATGGGAATACAATAAGCCCCAAGCCTGCTACCGCCATCCACTGGCCCCCACTTCCCAGGCAAGGCCACCTGGAGCACAAATCCTTCTCCTCAATGTGGGAGCTCCCTTCCCAAATCAAATCGATTTTCCAAACATAATTTGTCTCATGTGAATCACTGACCTGTGCCTTGGCGGGCATCTGAGTGGCAAGAGGCATGTGGAAAGGGGCCCCCCACCTCTCAAAGCTCAAATTAATTCAGAAGGGGGTCCTAGGAGGGTTCTCGTGGTGAGAGGGTGAGGGACGTGTGAGGATCTGGGGTGGCGGCTGGGACAGCCCCGTGCCTTGGACCCCAGACGCAAAGCTGAAAACTGGCTTCAGAGAACCCAGGGAAGGAAGCCCTGTCTAGCACTGGGCTGCAGAATGGGGACTTTCTTCCGGCAACACTTAGAAGAACATGACCCCCCTGCCAGAGACCCTGTGTGGCTCCCCGCTGATCTCAGACAAAGCCCAAATCCCTTATGCGTGCCGGGGAATATGACGCAGCCATTAAAAGGAACGAAGCACTGACACCTGCTACGACATGGATGCACCTTGAAAACATGGTGCTACATGAGAGAAGCCAGACACAAAAGATCACACACTGTATGATTCCATCTCTATGAAATGTCCAGAATAGGGAAATCCATAGAGACAGAAAGTAGATTGGTGGTTGCCAGGCGCTGGGGGAGGGGGAGGATGAGCAGTGGCTGCTTAAAGGGTATGGGGTTTCTGGATGGTCCAGTGGTTAGGACTCTGCGCTTTCACAGCCGAAGGTGCGGGTTCAACCCCTGCTCGGGGAACTAGGGTCCCTCAAGCTGCACGGCAGAGCCAAAAAATAAAAATAAAGGATATGGGGTTTCTGCTGAGGTGATGAAAATGTTTGGGGACGTTTTCAGGCGATGGTTGCACAACAGTGTGGATGGACTAAATGCCACTGAATTGCACATTAAAATGGTTAATTGGTATGTGACTCTCACAGAAATAAATTATCTTTTTAAAAATCCAAATGCTTGGGCTTCCCTGGTGGCGCAGTGGTTGAGAGTCCGCCTGCCGAGGCAGGGGACGCGGGTTCGTGCCCCGGTCCGGGAGGATCCCACATGCCGCAGAGCGGCTGGGCCCGTGAGCCATGACCGCTGAGCCTGTGCGTCCAGAGCCTGGGCTCCGCAACGGGAGAGGCCACAACAGTGAGAGGCCCGCGTACCGCAAAAAAAAAAAAAAAAAATACAAATTCTTCCCCTTAGTCTACAGGGCCCTGCATAACCTCAGCCCCGGCCATCTCTCCAACTGTTTCGAATGTCATCCCCACCCATTCACTGTTTAACTGGTATCTGTCACACTGGACATCGCAGGTGAGCCATCAAGGAGATCTGAGTTCCAATCCTGGCTTTGCACAATCCACGTACCTCAGTTTCCCCAACTTTTAAATGAAGGAGTTGGGTTAGTTGACGAGTGGAAGGTGCAAATTCAATTCCTTAGAGCCACACTGTCCGATACTTTAGCCAGTAGCCAAGTATGGCTGTTTAAACTTTAATTCTAATGAAATGGAATCATAAGTTCAGTTCCTTAGTTGGCCACATTCCTCGTGCTTCACAGCGACACGTGGCTAGTGGCTACCATACTGGACAGCACAGATGAAGACCATCCCTATCACCGTAGAAAGTTCCACAGGACAGTGACCAGACAGGTGACATAAATGAACGATGCCTTCTAGATGGAATGGAAGCTCCTCGACTATAGGGGCTGCATCCCCAGCACCTGCAACGGTGCCTGGCACACAGGTGCTCAACTAAACATCTGATGAATGAATCGGCAAATGTCACTGCAGCCACTTGTCACTCTCTGGGCCGGCCCTGCTGCCCTCCAAAGAGAAGCGAAAACCCAGATTTTAATACTAAATCTTCCAGATCTTGAATAAAAGCTCAAAAATTATTAAAGCACGGGGCTGGCCAAAGAGATATGCCCCTGGGCTGTATGTGGCCATGAGATACTGGTCCACAGCCGCTGGATCAGGAGGTAGCAAAGATTCCTTCCACGTGTGCATCAGGACGGGAAGCTCCAGAACCCTGCGTGGAGAAACCAGCAGGGCACAGAAACTCTAAAACCTCCCATTCACTCCCGCAGGGGCTTGTGGAAGAGGCACAGGAGGAAGGAGCCAATTACATTTTTTTCCCCTTTTAAATGTGTGCTCAACACAGAAACAATGTGCGGAGCCCCAGGTGAAATTAATATTCCATTTCAAGCCTCTCCCACTGAGGAAGGTATAGCCCCGCCACCGTCGGGGAATGCTAAGAACTCCCAAAGAATCCCTTTGAAAGGAGTGAATGAGCAAATGAATAAAGAGGGAGACAGAGGCAGGTGGAGAAGAAATATCTGGGTACCAAAGCCACCGCCAGGATATACTGTACACAAGGCCACTGCGGCTGTGGCTAGTGGCTACGTGGTGGAGGACCCCGCACCAAATCTGCTGACCAGGAGTCAGGCCAGAGGCTATAAGGGACCACGTTTAAATCATAGGCCCCCAAGGCACATCACCAGAAAAGGGCTCAGGGCATCTGGTGCCTCTGAGGAAGACCAGCAGGACATTATTACAGCAAGAAAAACTAAGAGGAGGACATCCCTGGCGGTCCAGCGGTTAAGACTCCACGCTTCCACTGCAGGGGGCATTGGATGGACCCCTGCTTGGAGAGCCAAGATCCCACATGCCACGCGGCACAGCCACATACATACATACATACATACATAAATACTTCCTTTAAAAAAAAGAAAAAGAAAAAGAAAAACTAAGACGAAAGGGAACCAGGTCCACTGCCTCCCAGCTGGGGGTTCAGGCAGTCCCACCCTCCATCCCACCAATCACAGCACAGCCTTCCTGAATCCAGGAGCCAAGACGTTCCTCTCTCCCCACCCCATCACTCCTTCATTAGTCAGACTCATCACTGACCAGAGGTCACTCATCATCCATCACTGGTCAGAGGTCTGTTAGACGATTCACTTTTTAATCCTTGTTGAGGCCCCTCTGCCTGCAGCCATCTTTCTCCAAAGCACTTGTGATGGCTTTAAAATATATCTGCAAATTCTATGACACTCTTCCGATCACGAGGGCGAGTCAGGTTCCCCTTCCCTTGATTATGGCTGACCTCCAGTGAATAAAATGCACTTGGATGTGACCCTGAATGACTTCCGAGGTTGGGTGGTTGCAATGGGCTGAATACATTAATGAAAAGCATATTAAAATGGTTTTGTGGAAAAAGCATGTATTTTTTATATATTGGCATCCAATAGGAGATCATACATTCTGGCTATGCAAGAAAATTCTACTAACCCTAGAAAAATTATAAAATCCTATCACTAAAAAGAAATATGTTGGTAGCAGCACTATTCACAATAGCCAAAGCATGGAAACAACCTAAATGTCCATCGACACATGAATGGATAAATAAGATGTGGTACATATATACAATGGAATATTACTCAGCCATAAAAAAGAACAAAATAATGTCATTTGCAGCAACACGGATGCAACTAGAGATTATCATACTAAGTGAAGTAAGTCAGAAAGACAAATACCATATTATATCACTTACATGTGGAATCTAAAATATGGCACAAATGAACCTACCTATAAAACAGAAACAGTCTCACAGACATAGAGATCAGACTTGTGGCTGCCAAGGGTGAGGGCGGAGAGAAGGATGGACTGGGAATTTGGGGTTGCTAGATGCAAACTATTCTATTTAGAATGGATAAACAACAAGGTCCTACTGTATAGCACAGGGAACTATATCCAATCTCCTGGGAAACCATAACGGAAAAGAATCTTTTTTTAAAAATGTATATATGTGTAAAAGTGAGTCACTTTGCTGTACAGCAGAGATTACACAACATTGTAAATCAACTACACTTCAATTTTTTTTAATTTTTTGAATTAAAAAAAGAAATGTGTTGGTATCAAAGTTCGCACAGGGTCATCATAAAAGCCATCAGTTAAAATCTAAAATGTTAAGGGAATCATCCAAGCGCAACCTCTGATCAGTTATATTGCTTGTGACTTGTCCTTTATGTTAGGATGACCCACCCAACGCTGTGAAATTCACACTCTCACTGCGATTTCTGTGTGCAGATGTGCGCTGCCTCTGGCGGGTAGCATCAGAGATGTTTTCGCCTCTGACACCCAGGATCCCAACCCTAAGCCAGGTGCAGGACGACTGAGATCATTGTTGAGACATTTCTGATTGGCAGGGGAAGGGGGAGGGGGAGGAGGAGCCTCTCATACTGGTAATTACTGGCAGATGGCATCCGCTGTGGCTGACAGCATTAAAGCAAGAAAGAGGGGTTAAAAAAACTCACGCAACTCTGCCCTCCATGAGCTCAGCCTAGAGGAGAGATAAGGCATGTGACATTTTCTAGATTTTAGTCAAGCACACAGAATGCCAAAGGCTTTCCAAGCAGGAGCAGTCACTGCCAGGCAAGGGAATGTGAGAAGCCTTCACAGGACTTCATCGGGACACTTGCAAGTGACAGAAACCCAACTCAAAGTAGCTTAAGGGGAAAAATAATGTATTGGGTCTTGTACTGGGGAAATTCAAGATAAAGCTCTTACCAGAAGCAGCTACTTTTGGGTACTCCAGTATGGTCACAAGGAAACTCTCCCCCTCTCGGCTGTTATCCCCCGTGTTGCTTCATTCTCACACAGATCCAGAATGGTAGGTAGCTGCCTTTTTTTTTTTTTTTCTTCGCACCGCACTGCGCGGCTTGAGGAATCTGAGTTCTCAGATCAACCAGGGATCGACCCCAGGCCCCCTGCAGCGCAAGCGGAGCGTCCTTACCACCGGACCGCCAGGGAATTCCCTGGTAGGTGGCTTCTAAAATGATCTCCAGTATTCTCCACCTGATGGCATTCATGGCTTTGCGTGGTCCCCTCCCCTTGAGTAAATTCCTTCTGAGCAATATCATACCTCAGTGTGGAAGGGAGATCACTTCTGTGATTAGATCACAAGAGACTGTCACTTAGTGCCTTTGGTGAAGCCACTCTTCCATATGGAGAGGACCACGTGTCAAAAAAGCCAAGGCCCTCAGTCTAAGAGCCCACAAAAACTGAATCCTGCCAAAAACCACGTAAGCACAGAAGAAGGCTCTTCCCTGGTCCAGACTTCAGATGGGAGCCCAACCCTGGCTAACACCCTGAATGCTGCCTTGTGAGAGATCCAGAAGCAGAGCTAACCTGTGCTTGGACTCCTGACCCACAGAAACTGTGAAATGATACACGTGGGTTGTTTTAAGCCATCAGTTTGTGGCAATTTGTTACACAGCAATAATAACTGCTACATTCAGGCTCCCATCCTCCCAGCTTAGCAACTGCAACAGAAAAGAAAGCCCTCCCCCACCCCTCCCCGTGCTTGCAACAAACATCCCAGAGCTGGCTCTCATTGGCCCAGCTTGGGTCATGTGCCCAAGCCTGAGCCAATCCTTGAAGCCTAGGAGATGAGCTGTTCTGATTGGTCAGGCACAAGTCATGAGCCCACCCGTGGAGGAGGAGGAGAAAGTCAGCAATACCCAGACCACAAAGCAGGGGAACAGCAGTTCCCCAAAATAAAATCAGGGTGTTATTCTCAGAAAAAGGTAAAAAAAAATCAGTCAACCACTATCATACCGCAAGATCTGGTATGAAGTGATGTGGAAGAGATGAGAAAAACCACAAAAATGAGCACCAGGGCACATAGTAGGTGTTCAACTAAACACTCAATGGCTGGAGAAGATGATTTAAAAGGGCTAACGTTTATTACAGACCCATGTGGATTTAAGCACTGTGTTGAATTCTTATACAACATCTCCCTTAATCCTGACAACATCCCAAAGAGTAGGAGCTCCTACTTTCCCCCTTTCACAGATGAACATGCTATGGCACAGAGAGGTTAAGTAACTCACCCAAGGTCACAGAGCTGGCAAGTGGTGGAGCTGGAATTTGAACTCAAGCAGTCTGCCACCTGAGTTCATGCCCTTAATTTCAGAGATCTGCTTGAAACAGTTTGCAAGAGCAGCCAGAGGAGCAAAGCATATCTAACCAAGCAGTGAGAGATAGAATGTTGACAGGAGATGCTATAGAAGTTCATTCCCTCACTAAAACACTTATTAAAAACTTTCACAAGGAAAGATGGGGACCACGTGACGCAACCAAGGAGGCCTGGAGCCGCAACTAAGGAGACTGCCTGCCACAACTAAGACCCGGCACAACCAAATAAATAAATATTAAAAAAAAAAAAAGATGGGGAATAAGAGGAGGTAGGGAACCTTGCAGGATGGGAAAGATTGAAAAAGAAACTCCAGCAGCTCCCTCCCTCATGTCGTCCTCCACGTGACAATGAAGAGAAGCAGAATTTAGTCGCCCTTACATAATGACCTGAGATGACAGGCAAACTGATCAGGTAGGAATATGAGGCCACTTTGGAGCGTGTGTGAGTGAAGCTGGTGCAAAAAGTACGGCCAAAACCTCCACCCCCAACACTTTTCCTCTTGAAATATACAGACCCTCTTAACAGCTCAGCCCATAAATTTAAGAGAAAAACACTTTAACTGGGCTGGGCGTGGGGGGGAGAGTGGGTGGAAGGAGAAAAAAATATCATAGGGAAATTAAAGATTCATCATAAATTCATGGTGCTCCCTAAAGAGCCTTTTGCATTAGAAAGAAATGTGTTTGTGGTAAGTGCTATGGAGGCACAGACTGGGGAACAGAAGATGTCTCTAAGACTGAAGCTTCCGGAAGCTAGAGAAATGCCATGAGTAGATGGGCTGGCACTCCCGAGTCCTTTGGGGATCATCCACAGCTGGAACCACTGGGAACGGAGCCTTGGGCAGCATCGGCAAGTCCTTGCCATCAGGGAGCAGCAGCTCTTGGCAAGGGGCCTGGGTTCCAAGAACCAGCCCTCCTCATCCCCGTTTCTCTGTTAACTCCACTTCTTCAAGGGTCAGTTCTTTCATCCACTATCACTCAGTCACACCCTGTCTTTCCTCAAATGTCTGCAGATCCTGGTTGGATGCTGATTTCTGCACAGTGTTCCTGCTGGGCAGGATGGCTATTTGCAAATCTTTCTAAACCTCCTTTCTATGTTTGGGAAATCCTCCATCTTCTGAGGCAGTGGGAAATCACTAAATACACCTTGATATTTCCCTGCCATGGAATACCATGCAGCAATTCAAAAAAATAAGATAGTTCTAGGGAGTTCCCTGGTGGTCCAGTGGTTAAGAATCCACCTTCCAATGCAGGGGACGTGGGTTCGATCCCTGGTCGGGGAACTAAGGTCCCACATTTCGTGGGGCAACTACGCCCACGAGCCACAACTACTGAGCACCCGGGCCACAACTAGAGAGCCCACTGCCACAACTACAGACCCCACGTGCTCTGGAGCCTATGTGCCACAGCAGAGGATCCCGCATGACACAACAAAGATCCCATGTGCTGCAACTAAGACCTGACACAGCCAAAAATAAAATAAATAAACAAAAAAATAAGATAGTTCTATATGTACATGGATATTGGGGAACAGACATGATGTATACTATTAAAAGCAAATTTAAAACATTATATTATATTATATATATATATATATATATATATATATATATATATATTTCCTACAAGGAAAAATACACAGCAAACTGATAAAGAGTAGTTACCATTTGGAAAGATAAGAAATTGTTCAAAAGGGACTTCAGACTTATCTCTCATATTTTTTAAACCACTTTCACATCATTTTCTTTATTTCTTTATTTATTTTTGGTTGCATTGGGTCTTTGTTGCTGCGCGCAGGCTTTCTCTAGTTGCGGCGAGCGGGGGCTACTCTTCATCGCAGTGCACGGGCTTCTCATTGCGGTGGCTTCTCTTGTTGTGGAGCACGGGCTCTAGGCGCGTGGGCTTCAGTAGTTGTGGCACATGGGCTCAGTAGTTGTGGCTCACGGGATCTAGAGTACAGGCTCAGCAGTTGTGGTGCACGGGCTTAGCTGCTCTGCAGCATGTGGGATCTTCCCAGACCAGGGATCAAACTCGTGTCCCCTGCGTTGGCAGGCGGATTCTTAACCACTGAGCCACCAGGGAAGTCCCCACTTTCACATCTTTGACAGAGATAATGTTATGCAGTCACCAAACTGCTTTCACTCAGAAAGACTATATTTCCCAGGTTTCCACCTTAGGAGATGGAATAAAATCTCACACACACACACACACACACACACACACACACACACACACACAGTATGATTATAAAAGATCCTGACTGTTTACACCTTCTCTTCAAATGCCATGCTATCCCTGGTAGGGTATTCATCACCAACTACTAATTATCCCCCCAATATCCATTCTCTCCTTTTTCCAGAGTAACAGAACTTTTGATTTTTAGCAACTTCAAATTAAGACTGCATTTCCGGGCTTCCCTGGTGGCGCAGTGGTTAAGAATTCGCCTGCCAACGCAGAGGACACAGGTTCGAGCCCTGGTCCGGGAAGATCCCACATGCCGCGGAGCAACTAAGCCCGTGCTCCATAACTACTGAGCCTGTGCTCTAGAGCCCGCGAGCCACAACTACTGAGCCTATGTGCCACAACTACTGAAGCCCGCGCGCCTAGAGCCCGTGCTCCACAACAAGAGAAGACACCGCAATGAGAAGCCCGCGCACCGCAATGAAGAGTAGCCCCTGCTCACGGCAACTAGAGAAAGCCTGCGTAGCAACAAAGACCCAATGCAGCCAAAAATAAATTAAAATTTTTAAAATTAATTAATTAATTAATTAATTAATTTAAAAAAGACTGCGTTTCCCAGATTCTCTTGCAACTAGATGTGGCCATGTGACTTAGTCGCAACCAATAGGATATAAGTGGAAACATCACGGGGCTGCTTCTAGGACTCTTCTGTAAAAGACAACTGATGCATATCCTTTACCCTTTCTTTATCTGCACCCCAATCCTGGTGCCTAGAATGAAGATGAGATGGCTGCACCGGTAGCTGCCATTTTAGATCATGAGGACAAAGACCTCAACCTTGAAATGGTAAAAGCAAGCACGGGTCCAAGAGGATTTCACGGAACAGAGACAACCTAGGCTTCTGAGCTCTAGAATCTGACTTGGGAGAGAAATAAACTCCTACTTTTTAAGCCATCACTTTTTTTTTTTTTTTTTTTTGGGCTGCACCGTGCAGCTTTTGGGATCTTAGTTCCCTGAGCAGGGATCGAACCCGTGCTCTCAGCAGTGAAAGCACGGAGTCCTAATCACTGGACCATCAAGGAATTCCCAAGCCATCACTATCTTACTTCTCTATCTTTCACTGATGAGCCCATTTTCAACAAATATGCCCATCACACCACATCCAGTCTTCCTTTCTCCCAGTGAAACACCAAGCAGCACCCCTCCTGGGTCTGAGTTCCATGCACCTTAGCCCCCCGCACCAGCAAAGCACAGCAGCAAATTCAGAGGGTCCCCACTAAGGCATTCTCACCAGCCCCAATAGGGACCCAGAAACCCTAAGAGAAAGAACTGGGCTCTCTACTTAAAAATCAGCATTGTTGTGGCTGAAATGTCTCAAACATTCCTGGTTTCCTCCCTTTAAGCCCCCACCAACTCCCTTCCCACCACCCCACCAGTACCACCCACTTCATTCCTTCACTGAGGTCAGTAGTAACGCCACACCTTTCTCCACACTAATAAAATAATATAAAGGCATGTGTGTGAAGGGATGCAGTTGGGGTGGGCAGTGTAAGAGGCAGCATGGAGTGAGGGTTAAGATCCAAACTACCTGGATTAAAACCCCAGCTCCCCCACTCGTTAGCTATATGGCATTAACCTCTCAGTGCCTCTACTTCCCCTTCTTTTTTTTTTTTTTTTTTTTTTTTTTTTTTTTTTTTTGCGGTATGCGGGCCTCTCACTGTTGTGGCCTCTCCCGTTGCGGAGCACAGGCTCCGGACGCGCAGGCCCAGCGGCCATGGCTCACGGGCCCAGCCGCTCCGCGGCATATGGGATCCTCCCAGACCGGGGCACGAACCCGCATCCCCTGCATCGGCAGGCGGACTCTCAACCACTGCGCCACCAGGGAGGCCCTACTTCCCCTTCTTTAAAATGGGTATAATAATAATACCCACACACCTCCCAGACTTGTTGAGAACATGTGTAGCTATATTAGAACTGTGGCTGGCACACAGAAAGCACTATATACATATAGCTATTTTATACACATAGGAGACTTTTGGTTGGTTGTTTATATAAAAATGGCATTGCACAGGGGAAGTTACCCTGCTACTCACTTTTCTCCTTGACAATAAGCCCCGGTCACCCCTCCAGGACAAGTGGTGTCCAACCCACTGTTTTTAACAGCTACCTGGTGGTCTAAGCATGGAAATACCACCATTTAGTCCAGAACTACTTTACTGATGAAAAGTTAGGGTTTTTTCTCTTTTTTACCACCACAGACAATGCTGCTATAAATATCCGTCAACAGACAACCTTACCAGGGGTGCTTTTATTTCTAGAAAACATAGGTTTCCCAGAAGTGAGACTGCTGGCTCACAGATCAAGTTCTCTTTTCATATATATTAGCAGATTACATTCCAAATAGTCCATGTTTTCAACCAAAGCAACTCAGACATGTGTGAGATCACTGGAGTGGATCAGAGGTCACATGTACAAAACAGAAGCCCCAGGAGATTGGACAGCAGCCAAGAGAGAACCCACAAAAGGGCGGGAGGGGAGGGGTGAGTGTTGGCCCCTTGGGGGAGGGGCGCCAGAGGTGTCAATCCAGGCATGAGGGCTCTCCTGACCTGGAGCTGGGGGGGGGGATCCCCACCTCACCTGGTAGCCTGTCGCAGTAAAACTTTCTTCCTTCTGCTGGAAGCACTCAGATTTTCCTCTGGGAAATCATCCCTTGCCTACCTCTCCGGCAAGCTGCTTCCAATTCCAGCTCCAGAGACACTTAAGTGTGACTGATCAGCTGCAGGATTCCATCCCCACAGCCACTGTCTCTAGTTGAGAGGTCAGCACGCAACCCACACTAGTCCAGTAAAAGTCAGTCCTGGCATTCTTGCTGGGACAACTAAGAAAGAGACACTTGATTTCTGCTGGACAGTTAAGAAAGAGACACTTGATTTCTGCTGGTCAGAGGACTGTCTAGAGCCCACTGTGGCCAACTTTGCCGTAAGGTGGAGACAGCCTGTCTGAGAATTAGGTGAACACAGGGGAAAAGAGAACCAAGAGACACAGTGAGAGCAGAAGTTCTCATCAGGAGAGTAAGCCCCTGGATCCAGCCATGCCTGAAGCTGTTTCCTCCTTAAGCTTCCCACCTTCGGGGACTAGTCAATTCCCCATTTTGTCCCTTGCAACTCTGAGAATCCAGGTTGAATCCATGGACATACCTTTGCATTTGACACATCACCTCCATGAGTGCACTTAAAATCTTAAAGTTGGAAACTTAAATATCACAGACTTGGGCGTCACAGATAAAATAGAGAAGGCTACTACGTTCATCTTTAAAACAACCAAATAGGAAAAAACACAAGGTCATAAAAGAGATCCACTGATTGGAGTCATTCTGAGTATAAAATAACTACGCAGTAGGTTCCTTTAATACTAGTTCCCTCCAGCAGCATCCCTCCAAGGGGTCTTCTGAGCTGTGAGCCATGGAGCTTTGCCTGCAGAGTAAAAACTATCTCCCACACACGTGCTACTATTTTTAAAACGCTACATAAATGCTACCAAAACCCACTCGTTCAAGAGCATTACTGAATTGATGGCAACCTTCAATCAATATGTTTTTCTTTTTGAACCAAGGGATACCAAACCCACAATTCTTCTCGTTCAGACGAGCTGGATAATTTTTTTGACATTAAAAGCGGGTACTTGTCTTGACCATAGAGTGGTATAAACACACATTTACATGACCACTGCTTGACCATTTAAGGCAAACTTTGTCTTTAAAAGAGCCAGATAGTAGGTAATTTATTTAGGCTTTGCAGGCCACAGGATCTGTCACAACTACCCAACCCTGCCCTTGTTGTGAGAAAGCACCCACAGACAATAAGTAAACAAACAGGCATAGCTGTGTTGCAATAAAACTTTATTTACACAAACGGGTTGAGGGCTGGATTTGGTCCATGGTCCATAGCCTGGTGATGCCTGATTTAATGGGTACAGAAAATAACAAGCAACAACACAGGAGCCAAGGCCAGCACAGGGTCAGATGGAATTTACACATCTCTCAACGGTTGTGGAATTGGATGGAGAAAATAGAATTTGATTGACACACAACTTTTCACCTACACATCTATTAAATAAAGCAAGTACACCTGCACTGGCAACCTAACAATAAAAAATTATGCCAGAATAATCACATCACGAAGACAGGAGGAATTTTTTTCTTAGAATATTAGTGGTTCCAGCAAGAAAAATGAACCCCAAGCTAAATCTGATAGGTAACAGCTCAGATCCAACCTCCTCCTCCATGTATTTACAGGGGCAAATAGTACATCTGAGCCCTGGTTTCCTCAACTGTCCTACCAACATTATTAATAATTGCCCCCATTTATTGAGCACTTAGTATGTGCTGGGTACTTGCTAAGAAGCATTTGCATCTATTGTCTCATTGGATCCTCTTAACTTTACTCTCCTTAATGATGTCGCTATGTCCATCTCACAGATGCAGGAACATGGGCTCATGCATCCCAACCTTCTCCCCAGAGCTGTTGGGACGAGTACATAAAAGGCAAAAGACCAACACACAGGTATAAGTTCTGTTTGCTAATTCCACCACTAACAAATATTGATTTGGCCCCCAAATCAATACAGGGGTAGGCAGATAGCTGGTTCCCAATAAATATTTATTGAACGGATCTATCAATCAGCAAACCCCATAGTGCAACTTTCAAACTACACCCCAAATCTCACCACTTCTCACCTCCTCTCCAGCTGCCACTCTGATCCAAGCCCCCATCATCCCTGCCTGGACTATTGAGTAGCCCCTTGGGGCTCCCCCTGCTTCTGCTCCCACGAGTGAGAGCACCATCTCCTCTGCTCAAACCTGCCAATGGTTCCCACCTCACTCGGAGCAAAAGTCACAGTCCTTATCAGGCTCTGGTCCCTAACCTCATCTACTACTCAGCCCAACCTCACTGGTCTCCTTGCTGTCCTTGAACGTGCCAAGCACCTTCCCACCTCAGGGCCTTTGCACTGGCTATCCCCTCTGCCTGGAACGCTCTTCTCTCCGATAGCCCCCTGGCTGGCTCCCTCACCTCTTTAGGTCTTTGCTCAAATGTCACCTTGCTGAGTGACACCTGCTATTTAAAATGGCAAAACAGGGGCTTCCCTGGTGGCGCAGTGGTTGGGAGTCCGCCTGCCGATGCAGGGGACACGGGTTCGTGCCTCGGTCCGGGAGGATCCCACGTGCCGTGGAGCGGCTGGGCCCGTGAGCCATGGCCGCTGAGCCTGCGCGTCCGGAGCCTGTGCTCCGCAGCGGGAGAGGCCACAACAGTGAGAGGCCCGCGTACCGCAAAAAAAAATAATAAATAAATAAATAAATAAATAATAATAAAATGGCAAAACATCCCCCCCCCAGCGCTCCATGTCTGCTCCCCCGCTTCATGCTCCTCCAAAGCACTTATGACCATTTAATAAACAGTGTATTTTAGTTATTTAGCTATTTCGGTCTCTGTCTCCCTGCGCCTTAATGCTAACCCCACAAGGACAGGGGCCTTTGCCTGTCTTGTTCCTGCTGTATCACCAGCTCCAAGTACAATGCCTGTCACAGCACAGGTGCACAAGAAAACACGTGTCAGTGAACTAACGCAGAATGAAGGAAGGAGGCAGACTGGGATGAGGTTTTGAAGATCACCAGCAGGGGATGCAGGGTCCATTTTACAGATGGGGAAACTGAGTCTCAAGAGAGGTTAAGGAGCCACACCAGCGCTCCCAGATCTTCCAATTTGTTGAGAGAAGCCAGAAACCTGGATACTGACATCGCCCACTTTTTAGATGCCGGTAACTAACAAGAGAAGCCTGCAGACCAGATATGGCCCAAAGGCAGCCAGCGGCTCTCCACTGGCCTGGAAAGTTCCGCTGCACTGCCACCCTAGAAACAACTTTTTCTGGCAAAACAACATGTTCCATCTACACCATGCCCCGCCCCTTCCACTCCCCCTGCCGCCTTCGGAGCAGACTGCAGGAAAACAAGGTCCCCTCCCACCGGGCCACGGCTTCACTTGCCACAGCATCCTCATCTCTCTGCCCCGGTGTTCCCATCCGCACTCACCTGGCCCCATCAGCTCACCCGGGAGAGCCCGCAGCAGCAGATGGCACAAATGCAGAGGAACATAGCAATCCAAGGATATAAACCCATCGACAAGTACAGAGCACGGAGAGCACCGGGCAAACAAAGGGAGCCACGGATTCTGAGAGCCAGGAGACCGGGCAGGGCCAGTGTGGCACTCCAGAGTTCTGGAAGGAAAACCAGGACCCTCCAGCAGGCCCACAGAGTCAGCCCCGCGAGCCAGGGCTGCAGCCACAGCAGCATTTTCATGTGTCCATTTGCTCTGATGCACTAAACAGTCCTGGTGGGAGGCATTCCAAGCACAAAGCAGACATCAGAGATGCAGTATTTACTGAGTCACCCTTCCGAGGCGCTGAATCCTGGGCTCTGAAGCGCAGCCATGGTGAGTTAGGTCCCCCAACAGGTTAATTTAGGTTAACACCGCAGAACAGCCGGGCTCAGAAACGCCGGGCAATTCTAGACTCTCCATCCCCCTCAGTAATAAAATACAGCAAATCCAACTGGACTCTATTGATTTTTTTTATGTAACTATTTTGGGACCGAAACATAAGGAGAGGGTATTGATGGGTTCAGGAGTCACGTGTCGAGGGGGCGGTGTGGGGGGGGGGGGTTCTGCGCACACCAACTGCGGCCCCAGGCAGGATGAACAAGAGGAGATGATGGGATTCCACTCCAAAGAACCTGGGCTCCTTTCCCGCCTTCCCTTGGCAGAGATGGGGCATCAGGGGTCCATCCTGCCCCTGAGTTTCCAGGAAGAAGCAAAACAAGCACCCAGATGGAGAATAAAAGTGACGACGAGTGACCCTGCTTTATTTCTCCCGGTGGCGCTATCACCACCTGACATTAAATTATGTATTTGTTTGTCCAGTGTTTTATGAATGTCTCGCTCTACCAGAATGACAGCTCCTCAGAATGGGGGATAGGTCTCTTCTGTTCCCTGTTGTGTCCCTAGTGCTGAGCACTGATTAATACATGCCTGTTGAATGAATGAATGAATGAATGAGTGAGTGAGTGAGCTGGGATCTCTTGATCACATGCCGTGTGCCAGGCACTGTGCAAAGAACCTTGCAAGGATTCAAATTCCTCCTGCCTGGGACACCCTTCTCTGGGCTGGCTCTGGTCTGATCACATTTAGGTCTCAGATAAGATAAAGGCCACCTTCTCCAAGAAGTCTACCTGGATCACCTAGACCTTCCCCATCAGATTGCTTTGTATTGAGTATGAAGAGTGTAAATTACTGTCTGAGACTTTCCTGCTTATGTATTTGCTGGCTTCCTATCCCTCGCTCCGTCACACCAAACTTGCCCTATAAGGCAAGCCCCTGAGGTCACAGGCACCTAAGCCTGAGGGTGGGAAAACTGAAGCAAAACTCCAGGACAAGGAGGTGCCTTAGGGGCAGGAGAGACAGGAGTCAGAGACTTTGGGGAGGAGGCCCCGCCTTGCTACTCACGGCCTGTGTTGTCTTGAGCAAGTCCCTGAATTCCTCTGAATCTCGGTGCTCCCATCTGGGAAGACATCGGAGCCCTTAACCTCTCCCTGGGTGACAGGGAAGAATCCAGGGAAATCCTGAAGTGAGAAACCACTTGGTAGGCAGCAGAGGGGCCGTTATCCTTCTCTTTACAGGTCTGACTCATGCAGAGAAGAGCTCATCAGCCCCTCCCTTCCTGCCTGCCCTCCCTCCTGAGAAACCGCAGGCCCCGCTGGACAGCACCCCTCTCACCCCCGCCGTCACCAGGCTGGTGTCTCCCAACCTTGTGATGAGATCAGCAGGGGGTCAGGGCCTGCTGTAGACGGAATGCTTGTGTCCCCCCAAAATTCATAAGTGGAAAGGTGACCCCCAATGTGATGCTGTTAGGAGGTGGGGCCTTTCGGAGATGATTAGGTCATGAGGATGGAGTCTCATGATGGGATCAGTGTCTTTATAAAAGAGGCCCCAGAGAGCTCCCTCACCCCTTCCACCAAGTGAGGACACAATGAGAAGACGGGCATCTATGAACCAGGAAGAGGGTTCTCATCAGAATGTAACCATGCTGGCGCCATGGTCTTGGACTTCCCAGCCTCCAGAACTGTAAGGGATAAATGTCTGTTGTTTATAATCTACCCAGCCTGTGGTACTTTGTTATAGCAGCCTGGATGGACTAAGACAGGGCCCATTCTACAGATGGGGAAACTGAGTCTTGGAGGGGCCAAGGGGCTAGAAGGGGTTAGATCAGATCTCCCAATTTCTCAAGATAAGCCAGAAACCTGGCTGGTGATACTGACATCTCCCACTTTTTAAATGTTGGCAACTGAGAAGCCCTCAAGCCAGACATGTCCCAAAGGCAGCCAGCAGCCTTCCACATCGGCTTAATTTCCCAAAACAGCAAGCCCTGGATGGACCTAGAGATGATCATACTAAGTGAAGTAAGCCACACAGAGAAAGACAAATATCATATATCATTTGTACGTGGATTCTTTTTAAAAATGACACAAATGAACTTATTTATAAAACAGAAATAGACCCACAGACATAGCAAACAAACTTGTGGTTACTAAAGGGGAATGGGGTGAGGGGGAGGGATAAATTAGGAGTTTGGGATTAGCAGATACACACTACTATATATAAAACAGATAACCAACAAGGACCTACTGTATAGCAGAGGGAACTATACTCAATATTTTGTAATAACCTGTAAGGGAAAAGAATATACATATATACACCATATATATATATGGTATAACTTTGCTGTACATCTGAAACTCACACAACACTGTAAATCAACTATACTTCAATTTCAAATTTTAAATTTTAATTTTAAAAAATTACATACTACTGGGGCTTCCCTGGTGGCGCAGTGGTTAAGAATCCGCCTGCCAAAGCAGGGGACACGGGTTCGAGCCCTGGTCTGGGAAGATCCCACATGTTGCAAAGCAACTAAGCCCGTGCACCACAACTACTAAGCCTGTGCTCTAGAGCCCGCGCGCCACAACTACTGAGCCTGCGTGCTGCAACTACTGAAGCCCACGTGCCTAGAGCCCACGCTCCGCAACGAGAAGCCACTGCAGTGAGAAGCCCGTGCACTGCAAGGAAGAGTAGCCCCCGATCGCCGCAACTAGAGAAAGCCCGCACGCAGCAACGAAGACGCAATGCAGCCAAAAATAAATAAATAAATTTTCAAAAATAATTTAAAAATAAACTTTTAAATCCTAGAAAACATCAAGTGTTAATAAAACAATATTTTGGACCAAAAAAAAAAACACCAACCCCCTCCTTGCTGATGCACCCCTGGACTCCAAGCTGACTTTAGAGGGGACAAAATTCCCCAAAACAGTTTCTCAAAAAAGACCCAGCTCTGCCCCCAACTTGAAACACATCCCTGGACCCAAATTAGTCTCAGAATCCATAAGCTGCCCACAAAACTCAGTGCCTACAAACGTAGAGAAGGTAGCAGCAAAGAGCCCTGACTCTGAGACAGTTACACTGCGGGTTCACATCCCTTTGTGGCCATGTGACCTTGACAGGTCATGGTGCCTCTCTGGGCCTCAGTTTCCTCATCTGTAAAATGGGGCAAACATAAGTCCTTACCCCACGGGAGCCACTGAGGACTCAACGAAGTAAAATCAGCAAAGGGCTTAGAACGCACACTATGTGTAGATCGGGGTTAGTTGCAATGTTGCTTTTGATTCTGAGCCTCACTGACGTGGGAGAACCAGCGCAGGAGACCACATGGAAAGGAGGGGGGTGTCTGCCTGCCAAAGTCTCACCCTTTATCGTAACCGCCTAATCCCTCGGGGGCACAGAACTCAAAGGACTCCTAGTTGCCTGCAGAGCTGACTCCAATCTGTTTGATTTCTACGGCTGGAAACCTTAGCTCGCATTTATAGTTGTATCTGTTGCAAAGAGAGAGCAGAAAGGAAGTGAAAGGGACTCAGTAACCACCCACCATCTTGGAACGTCAGTCTGGCTTGTCCAGGAGTCTGTCCACACAGTTCTGCGCAAGGCTGTGGAGGGGAATCTGGCTGTGAGGTGGTGCGTCAGGCACAGACCAGCACCTGGGCTGGAATCCTGACCCTGTGTGACCTCAGGCAAGTTACTTGGCATCTCTGGACCTCAATATCCTCATCTGTAAACTGTGAATAGTGAGGGTGTCCATTTGCCAGAGTGGTGAGTATTTCACCCTGTTCATACAAGGAAATGCCTGGGATGGTGCCCACAACACAGGGAGTGACTTCAGAAACATGCATGTCCATCATCACCCCATCATCCCATCACCATCACCACCATCATCCCATCAACATCCCATCACCATCATCATCACCATCACATCATCATCACCATCACATCACCACCACCATGATCATCATCACATCACCATCATCATCACCATCATCACATCACCATCATCATCACCGTCATCACATCACCATCACATCACCATCATCACCACCATCATCACCACCATCATCACCACCATCATCACCATCATCACCATCATATCACCATCATCATCACCATCACCATCACCATCACCATCACCATCATCATCACCATCATCACCACCATCATCACATCACCATCACATCACCATCATCACCACCATCACATCACCATCATCATCACCATCATCACCATCATCATCATCACCATCACAATTACCATCACATCACCATCATCACCATCACATCACCATCACATCACCATCATCACCATCACATCACCATCACATCACCATCATCACCATCATCACCATCATCACATCACCATCATCATCACCATCACATCACCATCACATCACCACCACCATGATCATCATCACATCACCATCATCATCACCGTCATCACCATCATCATATCACCATCATATCACTATCATCATCACCATCATCACATCACCATCATCATCACCGTCATCACATCACCATCACATCACCATTATCACCACCATCATCACCATCATCATATCACCATCACATCACCATCATCACCATCATCACCATCATCACATCACCATCATCATCACCATCACATCACCATCACATCACCACCACCATGATCATCATCACATCACCATCATCATCACCGTCATCACCATCATATCACCATCACATCACCATCATCATCACCATCATCACATCACCATCATCATCACCGTCATCACATCACCATCACATCACCATTATCACCACCATCATCACCATCATCATATCACCATCACATCACCATCATCATCACCATCATCACATCACCATCATCATCACCGTCATCACATCACCATCACATCACCATTATCACCACCATCATCACCATCATCATATCACCATCACATCACCATCATCATCACCATCATCACATCACCATCATCATCACCGTCATCACATCACCATCACATCACCATTATCACCACCATCATCACCATCATCATATCACCATCACATCACCATCATCATCACCATCACCATCACCATCACCATTACCATCACATCACCATCATCACCATCATCATCACCATCATCATCACCATCATCATCACCATCATCACATCACCATCACATCACCATCATCACCATCATCATCACCATCATCATCACCATCACCATCATCATCATCACATCACCATCACATCACCATCATCACCATCACCATCACCATCATGATCACCATCACCATCACCATCATCACATCACCATCACATCACCATCATCACCATCATCATCACCATCATCATCACCATCATCATCACCATCATCACATCACTATCACATCACCATCATCACCATCACATCACCATCATCACCACCATCATCACCATCATCATATCACCATCATATCACCATCATCACATCACCATCATCATCACCGTCATCACATCACCATCACATCACCATTATCACCACCATCATCACCATCATCATATCACCATCACATCACCATCATCATCACCATCACCATCACCATCACCATTACCATCACATCACCATCACATCACCATCATCACCATCATCATCACCATCATCACCATCATCATCACCATCATCACATCACCATCACATCACCATCACCACCATCACATCACCATCACCATCACCATCATCATCATCATCGTGATGATTTGCTACCTGCCTTTCTGAGTTGACATTTGCTATTTTAGCCACCCCCAGTGGCTGTCTCTTGACCTTGGGCTCCTTAAATGAAGTCAAAGTACTCTAAAGGACCAGACAGTAGAACTCCTTGACCAGAAAGGCTCCACTGTGTAGGGTGAGAAAGTCCTGGGCAAGGAGTTTTTAAAAAACGGAGAAATTGTGAGAGCCACGAGCCCCAATCTGACACCAATTCACGGTGTGACCCTGAGCGAGTCACTTCCCATCCCCGAGTCTCCTCTGCCACCTGCAGGGGGAGCTGTTGGAGGAGATGCTTTAAGACACGTCTTGCTCTCCAAGTCCACTCACCTACTCTGGGGAAGAGGTGGTGGTACCACGACCACCCCATGATGCTGCCTTTCGTGCCAGGGTGCCTCCGTCTCCCCACGGTGATGGGAGGCGACGCATCTGCTGAATCCCGTCTCTTCGAAGGGAAATGCACCCTCTCCATCCCCATTCAACTTCTGAGTCAGGAGAGTAGAAAGGAGGTGCCCATCCGCACACAACGCAGGGGGCACAAGGCTGCTGCAAAGGCTTTGCTGACCCAGAGACCACCCTCCCCGACTTCACACCCACCCACAAGCGAGGGCTTTCTTGTGCTCCCTTGGACCATGGCAACCACCACGCTCATTACTGGCTTCAAGCATCGCAGCTCATGCAGAAGCCTCATGCCTCCCAAGTTCCCTGCATCCAGGGCGGGGGCGGGGCGGGGACGAAATGATTTACTCTGGGAACCTCCACGGTCCGGCCATTAAATCACCCGGGGGGAGGCGACAGCACTGGTACACGGCTCCCCGCCAACCCCAGTGCCACCTCTCTGAGAAGAAACACCACCCATGGGCACCCCACACACACATCACTGTTGTAACGAGAAAGAAATATACCACACACCACGCCAAGGTGCCAGGCACGGCTAAGAGCATCTCTGCCTTGAAGCCAAAGTCTCCCCCCACCTCCAACTAGCAGGCTCTGCCACTCACAAGGACCCTCTGTCGGGGGCTCTCCACCCACCCTGACTTTATAGACCCTGAGCATAATGGGTCAATGGAGCAAGGCGCGTCCATTTTCCCCAGCAGGGACAGTAAAGCGCCGCTGATTTGCAAAGCCAGAGCGGGCACAAAAGTGGCTTGAATAATAGGGGCCCCCTAGTCGCCAAGCTGGGGGATTTGTGCTGACTCTTACCAAGTACAGTTCCATATGTTTAAGCGCTTGCAAGGCTGAAAGAAATACACCCACCACACTCTTTACCATGGCAGCTACCCACGCGGGAGCGGGGAGGGGGCACAAAGCAGACAGTCCGTGTGTGTGATGGGGGAGAGATCGCGTCCTTCCTCGCCTCTGAACTCTTCCAGCCCCTCTCTGGGAGCCTCAGCCAAACGTGGTCGGGAAATCATGCCAGAAATTACCCAGAAAATCCAACCAGCTCTGAAGGATGCTCTAGCTAATTCCTCCGAACCTTTCAACCAACGGCAGGCAGTTAAGTACCTTTCAGGAATTTCAGCCCTGTTTTTTTTTATCCCCCAGCTCTCCTAACTGGTGCTAAATATAGAGTTATCAAACTGTCGTCTCTTTGTGTCCCTGGTGGGGACCGGTGAAAGGCTTACATGTGCTCTCAAGGACCTGGCGACGGCACTGGGGACTCTGCTCTAGCAGCACCTGCCAGAATGAGCTGCCCAGCTGAGACCCTCCCGGGGAGACTCAGGAGCTGGGCCAGCACCAGGTTTCAGGGATGGCATACCTTCCCAACCAGGACTGGGCCGCCCAGAGCCAGGCACAAGCTATTCTGTTGCTAGGGAAGGGGGGAACGGAGGGTTCAAATGTTCCCTTAACAAAGCACTAGGCAGGCAGCTTCTCTGAGAGATTTCTGATATTAACTTAGGAGCACTGACCCCCGTGCAGGGACAAAATCAAGACAAAACTGCAATTTTCCAGTCCAAGGGACTGTGCACTTTGGGGAACGGGCTCCAGGGCTTCAGCTAAGAGGAAACAGCCTCGACCCCAGCAACGCGGAGAGCAAAACAGCTATCAGAGCTGCTTATTAGCCAAGCAGATTAAAGATTCATCCACGTCAAGCCCAACACCGCTCTCTAAATTGAGCCAAAGCTGAATGCCGATGGATGTCTCTGACAAAAGGCTTTCTCCGAGTGGAAGGTTTTATTAAATATTTTGGGTCACTTAAGGGCATCTGGAAGGAAGACAGTATTTACTTTTTCCACGCAAATACATCACACATTAAGTTGGCATACAAGGTCTGCTCCTAGCTGCAACCCTCCAAGACAGTTAAAGCTGAAAAGTTACAGTTGTATTTTGCTGCTGCGTTCTGGGTGGCTGTGTGGTTTGTTTATTAAGAAGACGAGAAGAATCTTCTCAAGCAAAAGCTACCTGCTCCCAAACCACAGGTCCTGATGTTAACAGGTTTGGAGAACCGAGCTCTCCAAATGCACATGAATGTTGCTGGTGACTGTTCCCGGTTCCTCTGAGCCTTTAGAATTTTCTCCGCGGCTTGGGGTGGGAGGAGGGGAGGAACTGGCATTTTAGGATAAACATCCTCTAGGACCAACGTGTAGCCACACCAAGGTGGTAGAAAGCTTTCCAAACTCCAGCGGAGACCCAAAATACCTGACTATTTTGCCTTTCCCACTCGCTAGGTTTCGGCGACAGCTGCGCCGGTGCCAGCGGGGAGCCCGGCTCCACGGTACCCAAGCAATGGCTCTGGCCAGTACCACGTTCCAGGCGGCCCTGCGCGCCCTGAACTGCCTGGCCACCCTAGGGTCAGGGCGCTGGGGCAGCCCGCGTTTACAGGAGGCGAGCAGCGGGCTACGCAGCAGCCAAGGGGAGGCCACTTGGGGAGGGGGCACCTTCGGCAGGGATGTAAAAGCAGGAGGGTGGGGAGGGGCTGCGGACCAGCCAGACGGCTCCAACCGAGGCGACCTCAAGGTGGGGCCCCGCAGGTGTCCCGGGAAAGCCGGCGGTGCGTCCGCGGGCATCAGGAAACCGGCAGAAGGGGCCCACCGACTCCCTGCCACCGCAAAACCGCCGCGGGAACCGGGTCCTGGGGGACGCTGCCCCAAGGCGGGGCGGGGAGGGGACTCGGTTTCTGGAACCCGCCTGGTGAGGCTGAGCGCACCCGGCCGGTTGGCCCCCTTGCGCCCTGAACGGATCCGCAGGGGAGCTGGAGGTTTGGGGAGGAAGGCGGGCGGGCTCTCGCGTTGGGCACAGGGGTACGGGCTGGAGACCCCTGGGTTCCCAGAGTCTCCCCAGATCTGTGCAAGTCCGGGAGACGCAAGCTACCGGGGACTTGAGAAGGAGGTGGCCGCCCCGTGCGGGAGCCAACTTTATGCGCGGCGACCGGGGTCGGGGATGGGGTCTGGGGACGCGCGTTACCTGGGCACTGGAGCGCCGTCAGCGCCAGCAGGAGCCCGAGCGGCGGTGCCCGGCCCGGGGGCGGCATGGTCCTCGGCGCGCGGTGGGCCCGGTCCGCGGCTCCCGGGAGCGGCCCCCGCGGCTACGCTCGGGCGCCGGGCATGCCTCGCTCCCAGGGCGCCGCTCTTCCCCAGACGCAGGCGGCCGGCGCTGGCGGCGCTTCCCGGGCTGCGCCTCAGCGCGCTCTCTCGGGCTCGGCCGTGCGCGGCCGGGGAGCCGGGGGCCGCGGGGGCTCAGCGCCTGGCGGCCTGGCCGGCGGCCCCGCACTTGGCCCGACTTGCTCGGCCCCCGCCGCGGCCACCGCCGCGGCTCCCGCGCCCGGGCGCCCGTCCCATCCCGGTCGCGCCGCCGCCGCCTCTGCCCGCGCCAGCTGCTGGCCGCCCCTCGAGCCAGCGAGAGAGTGAGCGAGCGCGCGAGCGCCGGGGAGGAGGGAGGCGAGGCGGGAGGGGGGAGGGGCCGGGAAGGCCGGGGGAGGGGCCCGCCGCCGGGAGACGGGGCACCAGGCGGCCGCCCGGCGATAGGCGGCGGGACGTGCCACTTCCCGGCGTCCCCGGGGGAGGGCGCCTGGCCGCAGAGGCCTGGGCAGCCCTGCGGGGGTTGTCAGGGCGTTGGCGGGGACCGGGACCGCCGGACGGATGACCTACGGGGCAAAGTGCGGACAGATCCGGGCGCCTTCGGGCCGTAGGCGGGAGTTCCCAAGGTCGCGGGATGAGGGAGACGGGGAGGGTTCTCGGAATGGGGCAGCGACGTCTGGAGCGGCGGTGTCTGCGGGGTACGGGGACCGGGAGACGGAGCGCAGCCCAGAGGTCCTGGCGTACATCTGGCACAGCCTGGGGGTGCCTGTGGGGAGGGGAGGACAGGGGTGGCCTCCGGGAGTCGGGGGCTGCCTGAGGAGCTCCTACAGAGCCCTAGGATCGGGGCTGGGCGCGCTGGCTGGGCGCGGTCAGTGGTCCTGAGCGAGACCGATGGCGCCTCAGGGATGGCGCCCCACGGGTGGCGAGAAGCGGAGACCCTCGGGGGCCCTTCTTTACCCGAGCGAGAGGCCACGCCTGCCCATTTCTCGCAGGCCCTAAGAGCGCGCGGAGGGAGGGGCGCGGGCCAGAGCGGTCCCCGGAACGAGTTCCCGGCGGCGCGGGATCAAACAACGACCGCGCGGGGGTGTAACAGAGGCGGGGATGGGGACCGGGTGGTCGGATTCCTCCAGCCTGTGGGCAGGGCCTCGGCGGGGGCCACAGTACCCGTTTTCCGGAAGTCCTAGATTCCCCCCCTC
The DNA here is from genome assembly GCF_964341445.2 of Mesoplodon mirus. Classification (NCBI taxonomy): domain Eukaryota; kingdom Metazoa; phylum Chordata; class Mammalia; order Artiodactyla; family Ziphiidae; genus Mesoplodon; species Mesoplodon mirus. Next base: position 5,363,102 of record NC_138989.1, read on the forward strand.
CCCCGGGCGTCCCAACCCCCAACCCGGGCTAGGCCACGGGAGCGAAACAAAATTGATGAAGCATGCTGGGCGCAAGTGCGGACACCGCCCGCAGGCCTCAGATGCCTTGAAAGTTGCCCCACAGCCGGAAGAGCGGGGACCTGGCGGTGGGGGGGGGAGGGGTCCACCTGCGTCGGAGTCTTTGCTCTGCCCCGAGCCCCATCATAACGGCCACTGGCTCCAGAGTCTCGGTTTTCCGTGAAAACAGTGGGTCAAACTCTTTGGAAACAGTCAATAAGGCAGCGTACGGAGGGTGATGCAAAGACAAATTTGGGGAAGACTTCAGAGTCATGGAGTCTTGGCAGAGAATCCCGGCTCTGCCACTCTAGCTGTGCCCTGGAGGGAGTCATTTAACCTCCCCAGCCTCTGTCTCCCCATCTGAGAAATGGAAGCCATTGCAGCATCTGCCTGGTGTCCCAGAACACGTATGTAAAGCCCCTGATCTATGAATTAAGAGCTCATGTAAAGGGATCCGCTGTCCACATTATCATCCTCATCATGACGGTCATGATTATTATGTATCTGGTGTTCCTCTGTGGGCCCAGCGCGCACATCAGAACCATCCTCTGCCTCTCCCAGCGGGCAAGGAGAGGTTGGAGGGGGGTTTCGGACAGGGCATCATGAGTACAGACAAGCTCATTAGCAGAGGCGGTACTCAGCTCTTCCTAGATAAAAGAACGAAGAAAGAACTAGGGGCAGGTGGCCAGTCTCAGGCCCAGGTTGATTGCGAGACATAAAGGGATTTTTCCCATAAACTAACAGACTCCCTATGCAAGGAACCCATGCCCTGGCTGAGCCCCCTTTGGGCTCAGAGGCTGGGATGCAGGGAGAGCCACATGACAGGCTGGATGGTGGGCGGTCTCCTTGGGACTGGGGTGGCCTTGCACGGGGCCCGCCTGTCCCCTCTCTGTGACCGTCTCCCGCGAGATGCTGCCAGGCCTTTCTTGGGATCCTGCGTGCCCAGCTGCCAAAGCCACCTCTTCTCTTTCCCACTTATTCATTCATAAGTATTTGCTGAGCGGAGCACCTACTGTGTGCCAGGCCCGTGTGGGGTGATGGTAGGGGCGAGTTCTCTAGCTCAGAAGAGGGGAAAACCCAAACTCAAGGGATCTCGAGGGACAGCCACCGCAAGGGCACAAGGCAGGAGTGACCCACGGTGTGTATATCAAGATGCCCCAGGCATCTTGACTAGGCAGCAGGGTTGGGGGAGGGGCTGTGGCCAAGGAGGAGAAGTCGTTTTCTAGCAGGGGTGCATGGGGAGGGGTTGAATGGGTCCAGTGAGTCCCCAGGCCAAGGGTCACATGGTATCCAGTGACGACAGACAGTGATCACCTGCCTCCGCCCACTCAGGACCACCCCGTCGCACCCCACTGAGCCACCCGCCCACGTCTGCACCCCAGCCGGCCCGCCTCCCGGAGGATCCTGGGCTCACCCTCTTCCCACCTCTACGCTGTCTCCTACTCTTGGCCCAGCCTTCCGGGGTCTTCCCACCACGGCCTCTTCTCCCTTCAGATCTCAGCTCAAATGTCGCCTCCTCAGAAAGGCCTTTCCAGACCACACCACCTAAAACAGACTCCTCCACACAGCCCACTCCCTCTGGAGCCCCGCTCACGTATTGTTCTAAGTCCTGCTGTTCAGGAGCTGAGGTAGACACGGTTACCCCACTCCCTGATCCAGGCTGACGATGGTGGAACCAGAGGCTGAGAAGAAGGATCTGGTTTTGAAGGTGGCTTTTCCACGCCCGGGCTGTGTGACTTTGGACAAGCACCTAACCCTCTCTGAGCTCATACGTCCGTAGAGATGAGAACTCCAGCCCTGCCTCAGCCTATCCCGCGGGTTGGGTGAGAATTTCTGCATATTAATCAGGCCCCTGAGTCTCTATCTAATGGGAGTATTTCAGGGGTTATGCTGAACAGAAAAGGCCTTCCTGGATCCTGAAGGTGCTCAGGCAAGGCGGGAGGGACTGGCGGTAGCGACCTAGGGGATCCCAGGCCTCCACCCCATCCCCCCACCCAGCAAATCCCGGAATCTCACCCCCAGCCTGCTGGCCTCAGAGCTTGGAGCAGGATCATAAGAATTACACAGTTCAAACTCTCCCCTCGTGTACAGATGGGGAAACTGAGGCCAGGAATGGTCCTGCCCTACGTTCTGTAAATGTGGGGAGGCAAATCCAACTAGGAGCCAGCCTCGGCCCCCGGCGCGAGGCCCTCTCCTCCGGGCTAGGCTCCCCCAAGCCCCACCACCGCCTACCCACCAGGCAGCCGCACCCAACGCGGGCCCTCTGGCGCCCTTCCCCGCCCCCCCCCCCACCCTCTGCTCCAGCTCAGCCCACGCGCCCGCCGGGCAACAAGCGTAGAGCGACATTGCCATCTCGTGGCTGTCGCTGGCACTGCCGGCCTGGCCTGAGCAGCGGAAGAAAGACTGGAGAGGTCGGGGGCAACGGGGGCACTAAGCAGAGAGATTTCCCCACCTCCCCCAACTCGGAGAAGCTTTAAAAGACCCCGTATCCTTTGCACCTCCAACGTTTCCAACTCGCGGGCGGCGATCCCCATCGTGACTCACTAGTCGAGATGTTCTTTGCAAAGAGGGACTGTCTTCGTTTTCCAATGCAAATGCTCACGGTTACCTGAACCGTCGCTGGCATTCTCTCCAGGGAACAGAATCGACTCAACCACGTCTCCGCCATCCCGTAAGTGGTGGGGCAAGGGAGCCTCTCAAAAAAGCGATCGGGGCTTCCCTGGTGGCGCAGTGACTAAGAATCCGCCTGCCAATGCTGGGGACACTGGTTCGAGCCCTAGTCCAGGAAGATCCCACATGCCGCGGAGCAACTAAGCCCGAGAGCCACAACTACTGAGCCTGCGCTCTAGAGCCCGTGAGGCACAACTACTGAGCCGGCGTGCCACAACTACCGAAGCCTGTGTGCCTAGAGCCCGTGCTCCGCAACAAGAGAAACCACCACAATGAGAAGGCCGCAAACATCAACGAAGAGTAGCCCCCGCTCGCCACAACTAGAGAAAGCCCGCGCAGCGACGAAGACCCAATGCAGCCAAAAATAAATAAATTAAATTAAAAAGCTATCAAATGCGCTTATATAGGAAATCAAGAATGATACCATTCCTGGATATCTGGACCAGTGATGGAAGGAAGGGTGCCCGTTTCTGACAACCTTTCTGGGGACCCAGGGCCTCAAGTACCCCATCTCTCTCTGTCCCCTTTCCCCACTTAATTTTTCTGCATAACAGTTACTACTGGCATCATGTGTACAGGAAGAAACTTCTTGACTGCTGGTCTCTTCAACTGTCCCTGTCTTGTTCACCAAATGGCTGGTGCCAAGAACAGTGCTGAGCGCAAGGGGAATGTCCCATAACTAGTGGTCAAGGGGCTTCCCTGGTGGCACAGTGGTTGAGAGTCCACCTGTCGATGCAGGGGACACGGGTTCGTGCCCCAGTCTGGGAAGACCCCACATGTCGCGGAGCAGCTGGGCCTGTGAGCCATGGCCGCTGAGCCTGCACGTCCGGAGCCTGTGCTCCGCAACGGGAGAGGCCACAACAGTGGGAGGCCCGCGTACCTCAAAAAAAACCACAAAAAATAGTGGTCAAATGAGAGAATGAACGAAGGACAGTAGATTAAGGGCTGAGCCCAGGGAGGCTGCAGAAGCCCTGATGAGCATGTGAAAATGGAGAACAGAAGGGCCTGGCGTTCACTTTCAGGTAGTGCCCCAGAGGGTGGGGAGACCCCCAGGAAGCATGGCATCCTACCTAGAGTGTTTATGCAGAAAGCACCCTAAACAGCTCCCCCTGTAACTTCCAGCATGGCCTGGAAGCAATAGAAAGTTCCCTGGAGGCCCAGGAGCAGTGATGGGAGTGGGTGTGAGAAAGGTACCAGAGGGGTGGGATTTTTTAGCCAGATTAAAGATGCTAGGGTAGGGACTTCTCTGGTGGTCCAGTGGCTAAGGCTCTGAGCTCCCAATGTAGGCGGCCGGGGTTCCATCCCTGGTCGGGGAACTAGATCCCATATGCCGCAACTAAGAGTTCACATGCTGCAACTAAAGGATCCTGTGTGCTGCAACTAAGAGTTCCCATGCTGCAACTAAAGGATCCTGTGTGCTGCAACTAAGACCCTGTGCAGCCAAATAAATAAATAGTTTTTAAATTTTTGAAAAATAAAGATGCTAGGGCAGAACAAAGACTCATCAGGAGGAAGGACGTGGTATTTAACACCTGCCGGGCAGGGACTGCTCAAGGTGCTTTGCATGGTTTGTTTTAATTGTCGTAAAACATACATAACATAAAATTTACCGTTTTAACCTTTTTTTTTTTTTTTTTTTTTTTTTTTTTGCGGTACGCGGGCCTCTCACTGTTGTGGCCCCTCCCGTGGCGGAGCACGGGCTCCGGACGCGCAGGCTCAGCGGCCATGGCTCAGGGGCCCAGCCGCTCCGCGGCATGTGGGATCTTCCCGGACCGGGGCACGAACCCGCGTCCCCTGCATCGGCAGGTGGACTCCCAACCACTGTGCCACCAGGGAAGCCCCCCCTTTTAACCATTTTAAAGTGTCCAATTCAGTGGCATTTAGTACATTTACGATGCTGTGCAGTCATCACTTATATCCAGTTCCAGAACTTTCTCATCACCCAAAACAAACCCCCTGTACCCAGCTACTCTCCCCTCCCTCAGCCCCTGGCAACCACCTGCTCCGTCTCTATGGGTTGACCTATTCTGCACATTTTGTATAAAAGGGAGCACACAATGTGTGATCTTTCGTGTCTGGCTTTCTGGCACTTGCTTTCAAGGTCCGTCCACACTGTAGTATGGATCAGTACTTCATTCCTTTTTATAGCTGAATAATATTCCATTGTGTGGATATGACACCTTTGTTTACCCCTTCAGCTGTTATTGGATATTTGGGTTGTTTCCACCTTTTGGCTGTTATGAATAGTGCTGCTGTAAACACCTGTGTCCAAGTTTTTGTTGCAACACCTGTTGTCCATTCTTTGGGGCTGACATGTTTTAACTCACTACCATCCATTTGTTTTCTGATTGAAGACACTGAGGCACAGAGGGATTAAACAAGTTGCCTATGGTCACACTGCCAGCAGGGAGTGGCCGAATCAGATTTGGCCCCAGGCAGTCTGACTCCAGGATCCATTAGCCCCTGAGAAGGATGGGTTTCACCTCCTCCAACCACTGTTGCCCCAGCACAATCCAGGACCCCCAGAAACTCAGCATAGCCCTATCTTCCTTCTCAACAGACTCCCAGTTGGTTTAAGTGCCAGTGTGTCCAGCCCTGGGAGCAGGGGTATGGATTCTCATAGGTCTCAGCCAACCACAAAGCCTCATACCAGGGACTCTTCTGACTGAGGCATATGACCCAGTGTTGACCAATGAGATGTAAAGGAGAGTTGTGGGAAGACTGCTCTCCCTGATCAGATGAAAGAGGCAAAGGGCCCTTTTTCCTCTACACTTCCTTCCTTCTTCTTGGTGTCTTGTAGAGTGAAGGTGTGATAGGAGGGCTCTGGCAGCCTCTTTTGACCTTGAGGAACTGCAGTGCCCACCACCAACTACAGATGGCAGAGTAGAAAGACAGAGAGCTCCTGACAACCCTTGAGTCACAGTGTCAGCCCCAGAAGAGCTGCCTGCAGACTTCCAGTTCATTGAGATGATATGATAAACTGGATCGTTTAAGAACTGCTATTTGGACATCCATTACTTGCAGCCAAAAGCAGCCTAATTGATAAAGTCAGGAAAAACCCAAATAGACTGATATGCACTTACCACTCAACACAATAACTTAAGTCAAATGGTAGAAAAAATACAGAAAATTGTATTTCCTTTATGCTGACTTTGTGAGGGTTAAATTATTTTTCAAATTATGTGTTCCTGGCAGAAACTCAAAGATACGAGGATTGAAAAATCATAACCTGCCCCCAGAGATAACCACTCCTAATATCTTAATGTTTTTCCCACTAATTTATTTAAAATGGGCTCACATGGCAAGTATTGTTTTAACTTTCTATTTGCACTTAATTATACATTATGAACATCTTTCCATGACATTTAAACATTTTTCTACATGACAGCTTTAACGTGTGCAATCCTATCATTGGAAATGCCATCATTTGTTTAACCAATTTTCACGTGGCTAACATTTGAGGTCATTTACAATTTTTCACTGTTCAAAAGCAACAGTCTCACTCCTACACCTTTATACATGCTCATAATTACCTCTTCAGGATGTAATCCTAAAAAACAAATTGTCAAATGAAAACCTGTGCAGTTGAGGGATTTTCACATCAAATGCCTCTCGGGAAAGTTGCACCCATTTAAATTCCTATGAGTTCATGGCAGTGCCCATTTGCTCAAATCTGGATTTGAGGTCTACAAATTCAACCTTGTTTGTTTTATGTAATTCATTTTTAATATACATTCTCTGATGTATGGAATTAACAAAAGATTTCCCCTTCAGATTCGTTCTTTATACATTATGAACTTGTAAATATCCAGGAGATGGTAGCCATGAAATTTAGAAATTTAGTGAAATCACCACTAGTTGCAATGTTATCATCACTCATTATCATATTTTTTAAGCCGCTCCCCTTTGGTCAAATCTGTGTGGGAGGGATGATATGGTACCAGTGTCAGGAAAATACTGGGCTTGTCCTGTCTGTGTAGTTCTTTCTCCTGACCACGTATGCCTGTGTACACTTCTAAATATTTTTTGTTTCTCTCACGAATTATATTTATTCTTTAGTCTTTGTCTAGGGGAGCTTCCCGTGGGAAAATTAGAGAGCATTTAGTACCACGCCAGGATTAATGTTAATTAGCTTCTCGGGTTTTCAAAGCACAGCAGCTCCGCGAAGGTACAGTAAATGATTCAACACAGGACAGGATGTGTGTCCTTCAACACAGGACAGGCTGGGGTGGAACTGTGGAAACATCAATGGAAAAACGAGACCAGTGCTTGGTGGATGTGGTCCTACTCTTAGAGAAACCAAGTTGGAATTGATTGTCTTGTCAAATCACTGCATTTAGCCTGCAAAGGGCCAAGAGATTTCTTGAGACCATAGGGCTCAGAGCAGTGTTACATTTTACAATGACACAAGCTTAAGTTAAAAGGGATTTATTGGCTCACACAGTCAAAGCGTCCATGGCTTCAGGCTTGGCTGGTTCCAGGATTCTATGTCAGCATAATGGCAGGAAAGGAATATCATTGGCCACAGTGAGGTCACATGCCTATTCCTGGACCAGTCACTGTGCCCAAGGGGATGGGATATGCTAATTGGCCAGGCCTGAGTCGTGTGTCCAACCGTGGAGCTGGGAGGGGCATCAGCTTGCCCAAACCGCACCCCCATGGTGGGGAGAGGTGAGTTTCCCTAGAAGAGCCAAGGTGCTGTTTTCAGAAGATGGGTACATAGAGAATCAAAGGACAGATGTCCACTGCAGGTGGATTCCGTGTGAAAAACAGACCAGGAAAGGACGCTGCTCTGTTGATGAGGGGGCTTCCGCCTCACCCGTGCGATCCCCAAATGCCCGTTCATTCAGCAGGCAGAAGACGGAGGTGAAGGCATGCTTATGCTTTTAAGTGTGTAAAAAAAGGATTTTAAATGTGGTTGCATTTCATTAAGCGTATTTGCGTTGAGCAAGTCCTGCACTTTGATCCCTAGAGCTGGAGTACCCCAATTTTTCACAGCAACACCTGTTAGTAAGGCAGGAGGTCTTGGTTAAACATACGAGCAGAGAAAAACGCAAACCAGAGCACCATTAATGAAATTTTCAGCATGTTCAGGTCCAGTCATTACCCTATCCCAGAGGAGGAAACCCGCCATTATTAGCTCAAGTGCCCAGGTATGCGTGCCCTTTAATATCTGATCAGTTGAATATGATCATCTTTGTCTTACTGTTTATTAAGACCTTCCAATATAACAAACCGTTTAACCATCCCAGTAAAGTCAGAGGGGGGGTTTATCCCCATTTTACAGATAAAGAAACTGAGGCTCAGGGGTTTAATCAGTTTGCTCCAAGTCACTCAAAAAGCAGAGCTGGGGTTTGAACCAAGACCCAGCTGTCCCCAGAGTCCTGTCTTAGGCACCGCACTGCTCTTCCTCCATCTCGTCAGAAAGCTGCTCCTGATGTCAAGATGCAGAGTTGCCTGCCAGAGGGATAAGGCACTATCTCTGGGTCACATCCACCCCTCAGAAGGGCTGTCTCGCTAGCTTGGTCACACAGTTAACTACTGAGAACTGCTTAAACTTTTCCACCACGTTGAACTCGAACAGGCAATAACAACCTGCGCTATTAGGACGGATGATGGAACCTCACGTACAAAAACTGATTGGCTGGGAAAGCAGGGACCTGGCGTGAAAATTCATGTGCGTTAGAGATGCCAAAGTACTGAGCTCCGCGGTGGCCCCCAGGCAGACCCAGCACCTGTTCTGGGGCAGGGGATGCCACCGAGTTTATTAAATGCAGCGGCGAAAGTCCCCCTGGGTATAGCATCCTTGGAATCACACCGTCTAAATTTCATGGCAATCATCTCCTTGATATTCACAAATTCATAATGTATAATGAACTAATATGAAGTGGAAATCTTTTATTAATTGCATACAACAGAGAGTGTATATTAAAAATGAATATATGAAACAAATGAGATTGAGTCTGTAGATCTCAAATAAACTGGCCACGGAAGGAACCTTCATACACACGACTCCTTGGGATTTGAGGAGTGGGCCAGTGGCTGAGAAGGCTCTCAAAGAGGCTTATGCTTTCCGCTGTCGTTGGGTAGGTCCCCAGGCAGGGTGTGAGTGCTCCTGCCAGGACAGTCGGCACTGTTTTGTGTCCTGGCTTTTGCTAATGTCTGCTGCAGGTTTCAGAAAAACAAGTGAGTCTCCGAGTTGGAGATGCTGTGTTGCCTGAATCCACAGGGACGTTGGGATATTTGAGGGCACTCAAGGACACACAGCGAACAAGTGGCAGAGCTTAGATCTGACCCCCATCACTCTCTTTCCACTCCGGCCCTCGGCTTCTCCTATCTTTGTGATTTACAGAACAGAACTCGTCTCCCATCCCTAGAGGTGGAAGCTCTAAGCATGACACTGGCCATGGGCTGATCTTGAGGTCAGGGCTGCTTGGCCACCACCACCCACAAGCTCCCCGTCAGCCCCCAGGGCCACCTCGCCTGGTGCCAGGAGCCCTCTCTCCCTGTTGAAGCGAGGCCTAACTTCCAAGGCTCCCCGGGAGAGCTCATGCAGCTGAAATGGGAGGCTGAAAACGCTAAGTATAACCGCTTGAAGCAGTGCTGACAGCTTCTTGCAGAACGAAGGTCCTGATTATATAACAAGCTGCCTGGGGAAGGAGGACTTGTGCCTGTTCAGGTTTTGCCAAAAAAAAAGGAAAAGGAAAAGGAAAAACAAATGAAGAAAGTCAAAACTGTCCTCCTTAACCCACACTCACTCATTCTTTGGACAAATAGTTATTGAGCCCCTACTCTGTGCCAGGCGCTGTTGTGGGCATTGGGGACAGGACAGAGAATCAGACCAATTTCCCTGCTCAGGGGAAGCTGACCTTCTAGCGTGGGGAGAGAGACTATAAACCAAATAAACTGGCAAAATATATAGCAGGTCAGATGAAAATAAGTGCAAAGAAGAGAAATAAAACAGGTAAAGAAGTATTTTTAGAGTGGAAGGGAAGGGAGTCAGAAAAAGCTTCACTGTAAAGACAACATCTGAGCAAATATTTAAAAGAGTGAGACACGGGTGCTGTGAGGTGAGCCTTTCAGGAAGTGGGAACAGGGAGTGCAAAGGCCCTGGGGTTGGATGGTGCTGCTATTAAAAAGGCACAAATGGAGACCCATAGCCCAGATTGGGGGCTTTGCAGACATCATGGACCAAAGAAGGTAACTCCCAGCAACCAGAAAACAAAAGGTGCAGCTGCCAACAAGGACATGTGGTTGGGCTGGCAGGGGCCGGGAAATGGCTTCCGATGGGCGGGGAAGAGTGAGGGGTGGGGGGTGGGGGGTGGATTCATCCATGCGTTCTTTGGTAGCCAGAATTCTAAGATTTGGGCCCTGTATAATCCCCAGCACTGTGAATATGATGGATTTGACTCCTGGATTATTCCTGTGATTAGGTTATGTTATATGGTCCAGTTGACTTTAAGAAAGGGAGGTTATCCGGGACTTCCCTGGTGGCACAGTGGTTAAGAATCCACCTGCCAATGCAGGGGACACGGGTTTGAGCCCTGGTCTGGGAAGATCCCACATGCCGTGGAGCAACTAGGCCCTTGAGCCACAACTACTGAAGCCCGAGCACCTAGAGCCCATGCTCCGCAACAAGAGAAGCCACCGCAATGAGAAGCCTGCACACCGCAGCGAAGAGTAGCCCCCACTCGCTGCAACTAGAGAAAGCCCGCATGCAACAACGAAGACTCAACGCAGCCAAAAATAAATAGATACATTAAAAAAAAAAAAAGAAAGGGAGGTTATCTTAGGTGACCCCTTAAAAGCAACTGGAAGTGGGACTTCCCTGGTGGCACAGTGGTTAAGAATCCACCTGCCAATGCAGGGGACAGGGGTTTGAGCCCTGGTCCAGGAAGATCCCACATGCTGCGGAGCAGCTAAGCCCGTGCACCACAACTACTGAGCCTGTGCTCTAGACCCTGCAAGCCACAACTACTGAAGCCCGCACACCTGGAGCCCATGCTCCACAACAAGAGAGCCACCGCAATGAGAAGCCCGCGCACTGCAACGAAGACCCAATGCAGACAAAGATAAATAAATAAGAAATCGTAATTTTAAAAAAAAGTGACTGGAAGTGAGATTCTCCACTGCTGGCTTTGAAGCCTCTCAAGCCTCTCCAACCCCGTCTCCTGCTGTCCTCTTCCTCTCTCTGTGTGTGCTGGCCAGCTGGCTCTCCTTCCCTTCTTAAACACACCAAAAGTTTGTTCACCTCAGGGCCTTTGCACTTGCTGTTTTCTCTGCCCCAGATCATCATATGCCTGGCCTCTTCTCATCTTTCCAGTGTCTCCTGAAATATCACCTCCTCAGAGACGTTTGCCAACCACCCCATCTGAAGAAGCCCTCCCCACCCATAAATCTATTTACTCGCCTTCTTTTACCTCTTCATAGCATGTATCATTCTCATACGTTATTTGATTTATTAATTCACTTGTTGCTTATCTTTTACACTGGAATATAAGCTCCAGTACTGCAGAAACCATGTCTTCCTCTATTTCAAAGAGTTTAGAACAGCTCTTGGAGCACAGAAGACACTCGGTAAATATCCATTGACTGAATGATTGGAAAATTCCTCTGATCAGTCAGTGGTTGTTTTTATTTCTTCCAAGGGGTGGGGGGAAAAGCACTGAAAAAGGAATAATTCATGGAAAAATGAAAATCCTAAGCTATAGCAAGACAGTCATTTGCATAATGACAAGCATCTGATTTTTAATATAATTCCACCTCCAAAGTAAAATGTTAGCTATTCAAATGAAGCCAGGCCCCATGAAAGGGCTCAGATAAACAGGAGCGGGAATCACAAGGGTGGAAATCAAAATCCTTCTGTGGTTGTTTCCCCTCCATCACAGAACGATTTCAGTTTTTGCCGTTTAGAACTTGCCAGCTATTCCAAGCACTGTTAGCTATCTAATCCAGCGTCCATTCCCAACTTCTTTCTCTGTTACCTCCTCACTCTCTTAGAGATGAGAAAGCTGAATAGTCATTTTCCCAGACTCTCCTGAAGATCTACTTCTGTCCAGTAAGATGGAATGGAAGAGGTCTAGAGATAGGGTGGGAATGCCTTCGCCTCCCAGAAATAGGAACAGAGGTACCTGACCAGGCTCTAGCCCTCCTTCCTGCTTTAAATGTCACCATGATGGCTAGAGTTGCAGCAGCCATCTTGTGACCATGAGGAGAAGGCCAAGAATATCAGAGATTAGCCCGTAAATTACTGAGCAGCTTTATCATCATCCGAAGATAACCACCTCTAGAATTCTTGATATATGAGAAAAGTAAATCCTTATTAAGCCACAATAGTGAGGTTTCCTGTTACCTCCAAGCAAAAATCATTTCCTAGGGCTTCCCTGGTGGTGCAGTGGTTGAGAGTCTGCCTGCCGATACAGGGGACACAGGTTCGTGCCCCAGTCCGGGAAGATCCCACATGCCGCGGAGCGGCTGGGCCCGTGAGCCATGGCTGCTGAGCCTGTGCATCCGGAGCCTATGCTCCGCAACGGGAGAGGCCACAACAGTGAAAGGCCCTCGTACCACTAAAAAAAAAAAAAAAAATCATTTCCTACCAATATACAAGCTGTGTGGTTACAGACAACTCCATGTAAGTGAATAAAAGTTTGTCTTTTGTCAAAGCAGTTTCATACCCATGATCTCATCTTACCATCACAATACCCCTCAGAGTTTGAGTGAACAGACTCTAGTTTCCCCATCTGGTAGATTAAAAACTCTGAGATTCAGAGAGATGAAGTGACTTGCCAAGCATCACACAGCTATGTAGTGAAACTTGAGACTCAGAACTACAACCTGGACTTCCAAATTCCTAGTCCAACACATGGAAAGGCAAGAACCCATCATATCAAATAGGATGCCTTAAAAGAAAACCTTCATCATAAACCTATGTTTTATGGCTTTAGACCAACAGAAAACTGTCATAAGCCATTTAGAAACCCAGGACCCAAGTGGTCCCGTCTCAGAAGAGCAGGTGGCCCTCCAGATCCACAGAATTTGCCTCCCCAGATTCGACCAACCATGAATCCGTGGATGCCAAACCAGTGAATGCAAGGGCAGACTGTATTCACTGTACTGGGTCATTTTATACACAGGACTTGAGCTTCCAAGGATTTTAGTATCTGCAGGCACTCTAGGAAGCAAGTTCCCTTGGACACTACATTGTGGGATGACTATATTTTGGTCAGATTAACACTGTCCATCAGTCATAAAGAAATTCCAAAATAACTCAAGGTCCTTTTTTTTTTTCTTTTTTTTTTTTTAATAACAACCTCCTGGTCTCTTTTTTCTTTCGGCTGCACCACATGGCATGTGGGATCTTAAGTTTCCCCACCAGGGATTTAACCACTGGACTGCCAGGGAAGTCCCAGGGTCCTTATTTACATTTACATTTACTTTACCATAAAGGACCCTCCACAGAAATATTTCTTTTTTTTTTTTTTTTTTTTTTTTTTTTGCGGTATGCGGACCTCTCACTGCTGTGGCCTCTCCCGTTGCAGAGCACAGGCTCCGGACGCACAGGCTCAGCGGCCATGGGCCCAGCCGCTCGGCGGCATGTGGGATCTTCCCGGACCAGGGCACGAACCCGTGTCCCCTGCATCGGCAGGCGGACTCTCAACCACTGCGCCACCAGGGAAGTCCCGAAATATTTCTTAAAATTCTCCTTTCCTCCTGGTCCACATCCCTCCTACTTCATACCTCCTCTCCTTCCTCCAGACCTTCCTGAAACCTTCTCTCCCAGACTCCCAGGTCTTTCTCCCTGAGCCAGTTGTCACATTATTATTGCTTAGTCCAAAATCACCCTTCTTTGCCCCGCTTCAGGACACTGGAGTTGGCCCCATGAGCATTTCTCCTCTGCCAGCTGGTAGAATGTTGGGCTCTGTCCACAGAGGCATTAGGTTGGCAGCCTCCCCGCTTTTATTCAGAGCAGAAGCCCAGCTGCTCTCACACAGAAGTTTCAGCAGTGCTCCAGGTCCTGCTCTCCTCGCCTGGCAGCCCTAAACACACCCTCAGACCACACTCTCCCCAGCCCGTGGGCCACTCCGAGAGAGGAGCTCACACCCTCCAGCAGTGGAGGACTGTATATACGGACCAGCTGCAGCCTTCACCTCCTGACATGCTTCTTCACTCCAGCAGACTGCGTGGGGTTTTGTTTGTTTTTTCTGTTTTCGCCACACCACACAGCATGCAGGATCTTAGTTCCCCCACCAGGGATTGAACCCGAGGCCGCTGCAGTGGAAGCGCAGAGTCTTAACTACTGGACTGCCAGGGAAGTCCCAGACTGCGTGTCCTTGAGGTCGCTGTGCCCTCTTCAAAGCATCTCAGCCTCGGGAAGGAGGGAGGAGCTGTGGTCCGTTCATCATCCTCTTTCCTTCAGCTGTTCTTTTGTACCTGCTACTTCTGGACCCCTCAGGGTCTTCTTTTACCCACCCCCCTTTTTTTAATTTGGCAGCGCCGCGTGGCATGCAGGATCTTAGTTCCCCTACCAGGGATTGGACCCGAGGCCGCTGCAGTGGAAGCGCGGAGTCCTAACCACTGGACCGCCAGGGAAGTCCCTTCTTTTACCCCTTTAGTTAGTGAACCGCCTCTTCAGAGCTAATGATTCTTTGTAGCCAACATTTCCTGTTCAAATTACTGATGTAATTTCTGTCTCCTAGTTGGACCTTGACTGATACAGAACTCGCGGTGGGAATGATTTCAGGACACAGACCCTGAAAGATGGGATTCTGAGATTATGTTGTTTGTCTCCTTGGGGTTGAGGGCAGTGCAGAGATTTTGGCCATGTGTAATATATATACCCATATAGGGCTGGATAATATTGTGTACTCGTTTTATCCTTTCCCTCCTATCTAGCAGGTGACAGACACTGGCTTATTATCTCAAGGAGGGGATGTGACATCCATGAAAGTAGATACAAAAGACTTTAGGTTTTATCCTTTTGTCTTCCAAAACCCCCAGCTCTTTAGTTCTAGGATGCTAAATTCAAATGCCCACAGGAGTCGACCTAAGTAACATAAATGAGTGCAACAGGGCAGGTGCAGAGCAATAGGGAGTGGTATGGACTGTGGGAAACTGGAGGATGCGTGATCTGCTTAACGGCATTCACACTTCATCGTCAAGGAGCAATCCTGGGGAACAGGTAGGCACGTCCCCGGATTGACTGAGAAATCAGGAAAGCACAGGGGAATCGGGGCTCCAAATAGAAATAAATTTGAGCAGTAGAGAAAGGAAAGGGAATTATTATGGGAAACATCTGTCACATGGATCACCCTTTCTACATTTGGGAAATTCCCCACTGTCTGAGTCTTCATGAGAAACAGCAGCTGCCTTACATCATCAATGACAATTGATAAATTTAAAAGCATAAGAGTAATACCTAAAACTCAGAATGCTTGCTCAGTTACTTCTTCGACCTGCTTCGCGTATATTCTGTCATTTAATTCGCACACCCCTAGGGGGGTAGGCACAGTTATCATCCCCATTTTGCAGATGAGCAAACTGAGGCATACATGGCACCCAGGGTCACACAGATAAGTGGCAGAGCCTAGATTTGAACCCACCCAGTCTGTGTGCTTAACGCCTGACCTGCCTTTCAGCAAGGGCGTGAGTGTGTGACAGAGCCTGGTTGACTAGACTTTGAATTGAGAACTCCTGACCTGAAGAAGCAGAGACATGGAGAAGCTATTCTGGTGGCAGCAGCCATATCCAGTGCCCGGGGGCATCCAGGTCCAGCAGCAGTGGCCTCATCAGACTCTGTGGCATGCTTCTCTCTGTCTGGACATCCTCATTCTATTTATCTGGGGAGTATATTTTTGCAGCTTCTCAACAACCCTGTGAGCTCCCTGGCATCGTTTCAATAAATTCCTCTTCAGCTTGAAGTAGCTGGACTCTGTACACGGATCACTCACATCCGGGTACCCTGACAGGTACGACTCTATCTGACGCACACCTGCGCTCTGGGGCCGCTGCACTTACAGTAAGCTCCCATGGGACTTGAGCATCTTTAAGAGAGATTCTGGTCTTTGCAACTCACCAGTCCTGGATTCAGATGACCCTGGCTTTCCAAACTCTGAGGCCGTGCCAGGAAGGGACCAAGACTGCAAGGTAAGCTCTGGCTCCAGAATAATCACACCTGTCCTGGTGACAGCGGCCAGGACCGCAGTGGAGAGTGTGGTTTGGAGCTGATCCAGATGAGGTACCTCGAGCTGATCCAGAGGAGGTTTTTATCACATTTCATCATTATTAAGAATTAGCTCTGTGTCATTAGCACACCAAGCTATCGACTCAAATCCATCCCACCATCTGGAAGGGGCTTCTGCAAACAGCATGGGGCTCAGATGGATTTGTTAGGAGAGCCGTGAGCAGAGATCAGCTGAGAGGGAGGGACAGACAGAGCGATAAAGAGAAAGAGAGAGACAGAGAGTGAGCAAGAGGAACAGAGTGGGATCCGCTTGCCATCTGCCCATGTCTTAGATGTGGATGCTGAGTCCCAGAAGAGGTGATGTGACAGGCTGGCTGAAGGCCAGGCCTTCTGATTTCATAGCCTTCCAAGGCAGACCTGATGTTTGTGCCTGACCAGCAATGATTCCCCTTCTATTCTGGCAAGAGGACCCGGATTTTCCTTTGGGGGACTACAGCTCTCTTCTTTGGGTCCAGATGTTTAGACATGGATGACCCCGCTCACAAGTGGCCCCATGACCCAAGTCTGGCCAATCAGATTCACAGGGAGGGTTCCAGGATAAGCACGTAACCCAACTTCAACCAAGAGAAGCAAGGCCCGAGAATTTTGCTGTAACTCTTGGTAAAGTTGTGTTCCTTGCCCCTGGGAAGTCCAACCTCTTAGAAAATGACCCTCGTGTGTTAGTTGGGTGGTCTGGGAAGCAGACACTGAGATGAGGTTAGGAGAGAAAGAGATGTATTGGAGGTGACACCTGTGCAAGATATTGAATAGAAGTTGGGGGGAGGGAAGCAGGAGTGGGCAGGAGCTTTCAGACCATCCTGCAGATCTGACCACACGGTGCAACAGCATAAGCACTGAGCAGAAACGACCAAGCCCCAATCCCACCACCACTGGCTGGGGTCACCTGGGATCAGCAAGGCCTGGCCTCAAAAGCTCAGGCAGACCCTGAGGGAGCTGCAGCAGGAGGCTGTCAGCACACTGCACTCCTGGTGTTGATGGCAGACTCCTCCTCGAAAGGAGATCCAGCCGCACGCCTCCTGGTGGGGACACATGGAACTGCTGGTGGCCTTCTTGCCCAACCGTGACTCCAACGCAGAGGACAGCAGACCCTTGGTGAGATGGACGGAGAGCACTGGAACATTGTTTGAGCTCCTGGATCCAGCCATGCCTGAAATCCGTTCTTGGGCTTCAGTCGTATTAACCAATAAAGTCTTCCCGTTTCCTTAAGCCAGATGTGTCAGGTTTCTGTCACTTGTACTCCAAGCATCCGACTAACATTCTTAGTCAAGTCAGCTCCTTTAAACTCAACACGTGAATATTTTAGTTAGTGGAATCCCGTCAAAACATCTTCACAGATCAAACTGTCTGAGCAGGAGACCATAGCCTGTTGTGTCAACACGTTCTATCCCCTCAGCCCTAGTGACTGGGTCAAGGACAGCCATGTGACACGGTGTTGTGATCTAGCTCTATGACAAATGTTAGGAAGTTACATTCACATTTCTGCCTCTGAAAGACATTCAGATATTAACAATTAAGTGACTAAAATGAAACTATCTCACTGATAGTGTTTTATGGGATAAAGTAGGTAATCACATTTTTCTCTGAGATTCAATAATAAATTGAAAGTGGTGGTCCAGAGTGCAGACCCTGGGGCCAGCCCACCTGGGTTTGAGCCCAGCTCCAGAACTTTCGGGCTGCATAACCTCGGGCAAGTCACTCAGACTTTGTGCCTAGATTTCTTCATCTGTAAAATGGGGGAAATGATAGCACCCACCCCAGGGACCTGGCAGGAAGTTTAAATGCGTTACTCCGTGTAAGTGTGCCCAGGACATTGACTGCTGTGTAATAAGTGTTACATATAACCGTCATCACCTAAAACATTTCCAATGCCACCCTTACATGCTTCCATTTTCCCGAACTTGACCTTTGTACAAAAGCAAAGGCTGCTCCCCACCCCCCCACCCCCAGATTGGAGGGAGCCAGTGGGCAGGGCGAGGGCCAGCCACCACCTTCTGTTTGTTTTCCTCTGAGGAAAAAAATATGCAAGCAAAGACGAGGCTCTGGAACCCATCTGAGTGTCTCATTGCAATTATCTAATGCTATGTGCAGGCTTTGTGTTCTTTGGCAACTTGTTAAAGTAATGGAACAAAATATAACTAAGGAACAATTATAATGAAGTTTATAATTAGGTCCTTAAAACAATTAATATGGAAAATATTTCAGATGCTTTTTAAAAAACGGTACTCGAGTGAGGTGAGGCAGATTCAGAAATCAGAGAAAGCTAAGGATGCTTTCTCTGGTTTCTAACGAATAAAGTCCCCCCACATCATTATCTGGCATCAATAGGCTCATCTGAATGAGATAGTGGATGTGAGTGTGTAACCCAAGGCATGGCACATAGTAGGTGTACAAGAAATATTAGTTCCTTCCCTCCCATTGGCAGGAAGGTCAATGAGGCTAGACAATGTCATCTATTGCTGTCTGCGGGGGTTTTTTTTCAATTTTTATTTTATTCTTGAGTATAGTTGATTTACTATGTTCTGTTTGTTTTAGGTGTACAGCAATGTGATTCAGTTATACACAGACATACATCTATTCTTTTTTGGGTTATTTCCCCATATAGGTTATGACAGTGTTGAGAGTTCCCTGGGGTCTACAGTAGGTCCTTGTTGATTATCTAATTTATTTATATTAGTGTGTACATGTTCATCCCAACCTCCTAATTTATCCCTCTCCCCTCCCCCTTTTCCCCTTTGGTAACCAGATGTTTGTTTTCTAAGTCTGTGAGTCTGTTTCTGTTTTGTAAATTAGTTCATTTGTATCAATGTTTAGATTCCACATGGAAGTGACATATGATATTTTTGGTTCTCTGTCTGACTTACTTCACTTAGTGTGATCATCTCTAGGTCCATCCATGTTGCTGCCAATGGCATGATTTCACTATTTTTCCTGTCATCTGTGTTATATGGGGCCTCGCGGGGAACTCTATAGTGGAGAACCCTGTCAGACCCCACCTCAGCCAAGGGATCACTCTGCATCATGTTTTCAACGTTTATCCATGTTGTAGCATGTATCAGAATTTTATTCCCTTTTATAGCTAAATAACATTCCACTGTATGGAGAGACCACGTTTTGTTTATCTGCTTATGGACATTTGGGTTGTTTCTACCTTTTGGCTATTGGGAGTAATGCTGCTATGAACATGGGTGTACAAATATCTGTTTTGAGTCTTGGCATTCAGTTCTTTTGGGTACATACCCAGGAGTGGAATTGCTGGGTCACACGGTAACTCTGTGTTTAACTTTTTGAGGAACTGCCAAACGGTTTTCCAAGCAGCTGCAGCATTTCATATCCCACCAGCAATGCAAAGGGTTGATTTTTCCACATCCTCACCAAAGCTCAATTTTTGCACACACATAGATAAGCTCAAGTAACCACCACAGGGATCAAGATATAGAACATTTCCTGCACCCCAGAGGCCGACCTCGTGGGCATGCATATTGGTGAAAAGCTCCCCAGCAACCAGGGCCGAGAACCATGCCCTTAAGTCTTTGCGGCTGACTCTCTGGGAAGGCTGGCTGATTCCCAACCTAAAAATAAACCTCAGGTCTGAAGATGGAATATTAAAAATGACATTGTCACCTTGACAGAGTGGCTAATAATGCCACAGTGGGCAGAAGCCCGTCGATCATGGGCTGCCGCCTTCCTCTGTAGAGCTGAGGAAGACCCGGGGATGCAAGGGGATGCGGGACGGATGCAGGACTCACCCGAGTGGATGCCCGGCTGTCCATGCCCTGCACAGAAATCTCCGCCTGCAGCTCCCCAGGCCTCTCCCCAAACTGTGAACGTGAAATCTAGCAGCCAGGCAGAAGGGCTCACCTCCCCAAATTCAATTTGCAAGGTCAACCACGCAAGAACCCAGGCCTAATGGAATTGTCACATCTGTGTCGCAGCCATTTACAACAGGCTCTTGCGGGGTCTGAACATGAAAGCAATTATGTGATACATACTTTGGCAAGAGCCTGAGGTCCCCATCGGGGGAGAGAGACACTGCCGAGTCAGGTTATTTAAAAAGAAAGAAAGAAAAGAAAAAAAGCCACAAAAACACAATCATTATGAAAATTTGAAAATTTCTGCTTCTCCAGAAATCACATATGAAGACCTAAGAATCAGAACCCTTTTAAAAGCTCCATTGTCTTAAGAGTATAAATAGCATCCTGTGAAAAACCCACAATTTCAATCAAGCTGGAATAATGGGAAGGACCATTCATGGAACGTTGTCTTTTAAAATTTCATGACACATGAATTGATTCTCCTCCAAATCTAATTAGAGGCTCAAACATATGAGAGGGTTTGTGACGGCGTCAAAGTGACTTGGAAACCGTATGCGGCAATTGATCTTTTTCACCGAGGTGTGATTTTTTTTTAATCAATCTAGACATGCAAGAACTACCCACCCCACCCCCTAGAAAAGAACTACCCAAAAAAAGGACCACATAATGAGGCTTTGATTATCAAGAAAGGGATTCTCTCCATTCTTTGCAAGCCCTTTCCAAAAGGTTCAGGAAGGAATGTCAAGACCAGCGTCCGGAGCCAGCCTGCATGGGCTGGAATCCAGCCCTGTGTGACCTCGGGCAAGTTCCTTGAACTCGGTGCCTTATTCCCCATCTGCAAAATGGGGATAATGATGACATTGACCGCCCAGGCTCATAGTCAGGATCACGCCCTTGGAACAGTGCCCAGCACATGGTCAATGTTGGCTATTATTAGCACCAGCCAGCCTAAGGCCCACACAAATGGCTCCAGGCACTGAAGCTGTGGTCCTGAGCCCCATCCATTATAGAAGGACAGCTAAACAGACAATCCAGCAGGCGCCACAGCCCTTGGCCACCAAGACAGTCGAGACTGACGAGAAACAAGCTCGTTGCCTTTGGCAACTGGCACCTGATTCAGATGTCAGCGCACAGAGGGGACCCAGGCCGTCATTATCAGCACTGCAGGCCCACCTTCTGCTTGATGCGGTGTGACATTCATCAGCTCCTTCCAGCGCAGCCTGGGTGGGAAATAAGCACCAGCCGCACCTCCGGCAAACACCTTTGCTGTTTCCTGTTCCCACCAGTGCTCCTTAAGCATCACGGCAGGTTGAGGATGCCTGCTCAGGGCGACCCAGGGCTTCCTTCCTACATGGGGACCACACTCCACCAGGTGTGGCCAATCAGAACCTTCCATTCCCCTGATCACAGTGATTGTGCACATGACCTTGGCCAGACCAATGAGATTTCTCCCCAGGCCTTTTGTTGGAACTTAGGCAATAAGTCAAAGATTAACACCTATGCAGAAGAAAGTAGGGACAAGATTTTATAGTAGTAGATGATGTTTATTGAGTGCCTACTATATGCCTGGCACTATTTATAGGCAATGTGGTTACTTCACTCTCACCACAACCCTGTGAGATGCATAGTCTTTTTTTTTTTTTTTTTTTTTTTTTTTTTGTGATACGCGGGCCTCTCACTGTTGTGGCCTCTCCCGCCGCGGAGCACAGGCTCCGGATGCGCAGGCTCAGCGGCCATGGCTCACGGGTCTAGCCGCTCCGCGGCACGTGGGATCTTCCCGGACAGGGGCACGAACCCGGGTCCCCTGTATCGGCAGGCAGACTCTCAACCACTGCGCCACCAGGGAAGCCCCTATGCATAGTCTTTTTAATCCTCACTTTTATAGATGGGGAAATGAGGCTCAGAGAGGGTAAGTAAATTCTCTATGGTCACACAGACAGCGGAAGAGCCATAACTCAGATCTAGGCAGTTGGTTCCAGGGCCAAGTTGCCAGACTTAGTGAAACAGAATGCTCAGTTAAGTTTGAATTTCAGATAAACGATGACTATTTTTTTGGTATAAATATGTCCTATGTAATATTGGGGACACACTTACACTTAAAAACTATTCACTGTGTATCTAAAATTCAAATTTAACTGAGTTTCCTGTATTCTATCTGGCAACCTAATTCCAGAGCCCATGCTCTTAACCACTACACCCTACTGCCCTTACAAGATGCCATGAGAGCATGAAGCCGAATGCTGATCACATGATCCCAGCTCCTGGATCCCACTGTGCCTGAAGCCTGACATAAGAGATGGCTTTTTGTCACGGTGCCAGTCCCAGTTCAAATGAGCATTTTATTGAAGGCTTACTCTGTGGTTGGGACTGAGGGGTGGAGATACAGAGAAGGAGGAAGAGTCCCATCTTCAAGGGCCTGAGGGAGGCTGAGGAGACAGGTCTCATACACAGAAAGGTGCTAAGTGGAGTGTGATCACACCTGCTGAGGCCAGGGCCATTGAGAGGGTGTATCTGTTTTCTATTGCTAAATAATAGATTATCACAAACTTAAAAGGTTTAAAACAACACACAGGGGGCTTCCCTGGTGGCGCAATGGTTAAGAATCCTCCTGCCAATGCAGGGGACACGGGTTCAAGCCCTCGTCCGGGAAGATCCCACATGCCACGGAGCAACTACTACTGAGCCTGCACTCTAGAGCCACAACTACTGAGTGCCACAACTACTGAGCCTGCACTCTAGAGCCCATGAGCTACAACTACTGAGCCCGCGAGCCGCAACTACTGAAGCCCACGCGCCTAGAGCCCGTGCTCTGCAACAAGAGAAGCCACCGCAATGAGAAGCCCGCGCACCACAACGAAGAGCAGCCCCTGCTCGCCGCAACTAGAGAAAGCCCGTGCGCAGCAACGAAGACCCAACGCAGCCAAAAATAAATAAATAAAATGAATAAATTTATTCACTCACACACACACACACACACACACACACACACACACACACACACATATTATCTTACCATTTTCATTGGCCAGAAGTCCAGGCACTGCTTAGCTGGTTCACAGCTCATGGTCTCACAATGCTCCATCAAGGTCCAGGAGGTCCAGGGGAAGTCCCTGGTGGTCCAGTGGTTAGGACTGAGCTTCCAGTGCAGGGGACACAGGTTCAATCCCTGGTCAGGAAACTAAGATCCCGCATGCCACGTGGCGCAGCAAAAAAAAAAGGTGGAGGTCCAGCTGTGTTCTATCTGGAGGCCTGATTCGAGAAGGCTCTCCTTCCCAGCTCTCTCAGATTGCTGGCAGAATTCACTTCCTGTGGCCGTAGAATACATGGTAGCTTGCTTTTTTAAAGCCAGAAATTTCTGCTACTTGGAGTCTCTGACTTCAGGGAAGGCCTGGAACTTCTTTTAAAGGACTCACGTCATTATTTCAGGCCCACCTGGATAGACTTCCTTTTGATTAATGCAAAGTCAACTGATTATGGACCTTAACCGCATCTGCAAAATCTCTTCACCTTTGCCATATCCTATTGGTTAGACTCAGGTCACAGGTCCCACTCACATCAAGAGGAGTGGGTGCTAAGGGTGGGAATTATGGGGCCATTGTAGGGTGTGTCCACTACAGGCGGGACACGTCAGCCCAGACTGGCACAGCAGGACAGGTTTCCCGGGGACAGGGGATGTGAGTCCGTTTCAGGCGTGGTGGTTTGAGGAGTGAAGAACTTCAGGCAGGTGAGACAGGGTTTGACCTGAGCGATTCCGGTGCCCTTGTTTATAGTGATTTCTGTCTCTGGCCTCACTGCAGCCTCTCCCAGCCATAGCAGGTGGTTGTTTCTTATCATCCCACGTCTTGAGTGAGGAAACTGAGGCACAGAGAGGGAAAGTGATTGGTCTAAAGTCAAGAGATGGGAGGGGTGGGGAGAGAAGGGGGAAGACGGGAAGAGGGGGAGGGGAAAGGGGGAGGGGAGGAGGAGAGAGGAGGAAGGAGAGGGGAGGGGAGGGGAGGGGAGCAGGGGCCCCAGGTGTGGGCGGGAGGAAGAGTGTCAGTGCGTCAGCCCCCCAGGAGGGCTGAGCCCACCTGCCCACACTAGAGGCCTCCGAGGGGGGCAGCTAAATGTTAATCCAGAGTCTCACAGACTTTTAAAGGCAAACATAAGATTTCAGAGCTTTCCTTTGCAGAGTTTAGGTTATGGAAAAACAGAGCACATTTCTCCCCAGCCCACCCCTATTTTCTTAACCTGGAAATCCATTCTAAGTCACCAGGACCCAGCTTGTTTCCCAAGCAACCTGAGATTCTGTCGAGCTGGGGAGGGGCCCAGGAGCAGGGAGCGAGACACAGGTGAGAGGGAGTCTCTCCTAGAGAAGGAAGGAACCCGGGAGGAAAGAAGAGAAGGGCTGACACCTAAGAAAAGATGAAAAGAAACGGAGGGGCTGGCTGCTACCTCTGCTTCGCCTCTTTTTTTTTTTTGGCCGTGCCCACCCGGCTTGGGAGATTTTCGTTCCCTGGCCAGGGATCCAACCCGCTCCCCCGGCAGTGGAAGCGCTGAGTCTTCCTCGGAGTCTTAACCACTGGACCACCAGGGGAGTCCCTGCCTCTGCTTCTTTTTATTTTATTTTATTTTTTTTGCTTTATAACAAATTTAATCAGTTATACATATACATATGTTCCCATATCCCCTCCCTTTTGCGTCTCCCTCCCGCCCTCCCTATCCCACCCCTCCAGGCGGTCACAAAGCACCGAGCTGAACTCCCTGTGCTATGCGCCTGCCTCTGCTTCTTAAAGCAAAGCCACAGGTTCCTCCAGAACCCACCTCCCTCACCCTCAGTCCCGCTTACTGGAAGGAGCCGGCTCCACGCCTGCCGGGGAGTCATGTGACCCAGGCTTAGCCAATCAGCATAGTCTCTCCTCCTGGCCACAGTGATTGGCTCAGGTTTGGGCACATGATCCAAACAGTCCAATGAGCTTCAACATGGGAACTCACGTTGGAACTGCTAGGGGAAAAAAATGTTTCTCCCCTCGCAGCCCTGTGAGGACGTATCCTGGAGCCGTAAGTATTCACCTTGCTCTCCTGAGAGGAGAAGCCATCTGAGAATGTGATCAACACAGAGGAGGGCAGAACTGATATGGGGGCAGAGAACATGGATGACATCACTGAGCCCCTGGATCCTGCCACACTTGAAGCTAGTCGTAGCACTTGAGTTTTCAGAATAAAACTGAGCCAATAATACCCTTTTTTCGCCTGAGCCAGTTGGGATCGGGGTTTCTGTTACATGTAGCCAGGAAAATCCTGAGTCATGATTGAAAAATGCAAGCGGACACCAAAAGGAATGAGACCACGCTCAGCAGGTAAATGGTGAGCAGGAATGATGAGACCAGCAAGCTCGAAGCCCAGAAAATGAAAACTGGGTCCAAGCTGTCCCTTCTCCTCTCCCCAAAACCTAGCCTGACTCGTGATTTACAGTTCGAGCCGGGGAAAGAAAGAGTAGGAGGAAGCACAGGGAGGGCGTCCCAAGATGAAAAAGTTTGGAAATCGTTCCAGAGCATAATGAATTGACTTAACAACGGTTTCTCCCATGGAAGTCACCTAATGAAATTATGAGACCATCCACTTACTGCCGTGATGGCCAAGGGCACGCTCCAAGATGATCAGCCGTGACAAGGAGCCAGCACTTAGCCCACAGTGCATTTTAAACATCATCTAAACGGGCCTTTTCTTTTCCATTTATGACAGCCTTCAAGGCTTGGGGACATGATGGCAGCAGGCTTTTAGAATGAGTTTGTGCTGATGTAAACGGCAACTCGGCTCATCAACGCCAGCTTGGGCTTCCCGGCGGAATCCGACAGGCTCCCCCATCACCTTGGCTGTGTGTTCAACACCTATTTGCTTAATGAACCGGAACCGTTCTTGTGTTCTGTGCACGAGTGGTGCTCGGGGTGACAGGGTGGCGCTGGGGGAGGGCGGGGGCGGCAGGGAGGGTCTGGATCGGGCGCCGGGTGGATGGAAGACTTTTCCAGAAGTCAGCTTGCCCGTTTTCTCCTTCCCTACTCTCTTCTGTCACCCGTGGGAGGCGACCAGGGGCACAGAACCTCGCAGCCCCGGCCAGGCCGCGCTGCAGGTCCTAAGGCTCCCTGGAGCTGCTGCTGAGAGGTGGTGGGAACGGGAAGGACAGGAGCAGGGAGCAAGGCTCAGTGCAGCTGGCCGGCAGGTGCCGGGGTTTTGAAAAGCGATGCTGGGGCCAAGGCACTCCACGGGAGAGCTGGCTCCGCGGGCGATGGAGTGGGCTGTTGTTCCAGCCCATCTGTCTCTCGTTAATGAAGTTGTCCAGCGCGGCTTATTAATAACGACATGTGGGCTCAGCCGGCCTGGGACGTCTTGCCAGAACTAAAGGGCATGGCGAGTAAGCCTTAACGACTCCTCAGGCACAGTCAATACGAAGTGGCTTCCAAGCACCCGGCCGGAGGAGAGGGCCGGGGGTCCCGGGCCTGACCTGATCCCTGGGAAGGAGGCTGGCAGGCCGGTCACACGGGGAGGATGAGCCCCGCCCGGGGGCAGTCAGCAACCAGGGGTCCCGACTGTTCACTCTCCCGGCTCGCGGCTCACGCCTTCCTGACCACCACTCTTGCCTCTTCCTGCCCTACAGCACCTGGCGGAGTTTGCAAAGCCAGGTAGGCAGAATAATCCCACTCCCACCCCCAGAAAGATGCCCACATCCCAATCCCTGGAACCTGTGAAAACGTTAGGTTATGTGGCCAGGGGCATTTAAGGCTGCAGACGGAATTAAGCTTGCTAATCAGTAGATGTTAAAATAGGGGATTATCCTGGATTCTTTGAGTGAGCCCTTTGATTGAGGGTAATCACAGAGGTCCTTGTACGTGGAAGAGGGAGGCAGGGGTGTCAGATGCTGCAGCCTTTGAGGATGAGGGATGAGCCACCAGCCGAGGAGGGAGGCGCCTCCAGAAGCTGGAAGGCAAGGAACGGGCGCCCCCTAGAGCCCTCAGAAGGAACACCACTGCTGGCGCTCTGATTTTAGCCCAGCGAGACCTGCGTCACACTTCCGACCCTCAGAACTATAATAAATTCATGCTGGTTTAAGTTTGTGGTAATTTGTTACAGCAGCAGCAGGAAACTAATACAGGCATACTTGGGAGACATGGCCGGTTCTGTCCCGACCACCGCAATAGAGTCACACGAAGTTTTTGGTTTCCCAGCGCGAATAAAGGTTTATACTATACTGTAGTCTATTAACTATGCGATGGCATTATATCTAAAACAAAAATGTATGTACCTTAACTAAAAAATACTTTATGGCTAAAAACTTCTGTCTGAGCCTTCAGTGAGTTGTAATCTTTTTGCAGGTGGAGGGTTTGAAATATTGCGAGAATTGCCAAAATGTGACACAAGGACATGAAGCAAGCAAACAGCACCAACAGATTTGCACACGGTTGTCACAAACCTTCAACTGGTAAAAAAAAAAAAAAAAAAAAAAAACCCAAAACACAATATCTGCGAAGCACAATAAAGCAAAGTGCAATAAAATGAGGTCTGCCTGTACACAAAGGTAACAGGCCCAGTTTAAAAACACTCAGCTGTCCAGCCTCCCCCGCAGGGAGAGGTGGCCTGCGGCCAGTTCTGGCCTCTGAGGCATAAGCAGGTGTGCACTGGGTGGGCTTTCCAGAAAAGCCATTGTTTTGCTGATACAAACGGGGCATGCTGATTGAGGGACAGGCTCTTTGCTTCTCGCCCGGCCCTGGTCACGTCCTCCTTCCTGCCTGGGACGCGGGCAGGGCGCTGGAGGTGAGCAGCCCCACGCGAGCACGGTGGAGCCCAGGGCACAGGAGGAGCCAGGCACCCATCGCCCCTACACCCGCCCTACAGCGGCCTCTAACCTGCCGTGACATAAGAAAAATGAGCCCTGCCAGGGGGGGAGCCCAGATGCTGCAACACAGAGCCAGGCACAACCCAAGGGGCACCCAGCTCCTGCAATGATGAGAAAGTGCTGTCCAGAACCCCGGTGGCCCTGAGCCCTGGGGGAGCCCAGGGTGAGGAAAGTCCTCATCCTCTGGGGGGTGGCTTCACACTGAGAAGCGCTCTGGGGCCATTCGGTCACCAGGCACGGCCGCTAACTAGCAGGGACCCAGGACATGCCCCCGCCACCTGGGCCAAACATCTCCCAGTGGGTTGCAGCTCCTGGCTGGCCCATCAGCACCAGCTTTAGGCCCTCAGATCCAGCCCCGGCTTCAGAGAAAACACGCAGCACGCCACTCACACGGGTGTGTGCACATATACGTATATGCTTACTGTATTAAATGCCTCATAGCACCTGCCCCGTTTTTTTTATGAAGTTTGAAATAGTTTATTAAACATTGTGTGTCTGCCTTTAAGTTGGCAGAGACCTATCCAATCTCTTACAATACCCAGTTTATACTTGACATTCACACTTGACAAGAAACAATCCATCGTTTAGCCATGACAGACATTGCTGGCCAATCCTGATGCATTTTTTTTTCAGCTGAGATTTGGCTTCAGAGTCCCTCTGAATGGTACACTCTGCCTATCACCAGTTTATCAGAGCTGCCACCTGAGGGGAAACCTCTTTACTATCCCGGGATAGAATCACTTTTCCGGACTTTACTCTGCATTTAAAATGTGGTCATAAATGAACTCCAGTAAGCTCAGTGCTACCCCTTTTCTATAATCCACGAGAAAAAGGGTTCAAGAAAGTTTTTCACTGTACTTTGTTTCAAAAAATACAAAAATGAACATTACGATGACAGGAGTGTGTTAAGAGGCTGAACTGAACAGTACATTCAAAAGTACATACAGCTGCTGGCGACGTGCAGGTCCCGGCGCCCTGTGCAGTGAGGCCACGTCCCCTGAGGCCCAGTGGCCTGGGGGCTCGTCCACATCCCTGAGTGACACTCCCCACGGCGTGGACATCACCCACGCCTTCAAACACCCACACACCATACACTTAGTTAACATTAAAAAAATTTCAAACCACTCAAAGCCCGTGAAATTAAGAGACCCTATTAAAACGTGAAACCCACTCATTCTCCAAAGGGAACTGGAACTCTATCTGCTGGGGAGCACCGGTGGCTGGGTGTGACACATGGGTACCCCAGGAGCTGCCCAGATTCCGCCCGTGACAGACAGACAGCAGGAGAGCAGTCGGCCCGGGGTCCTGAGAATCTGCCGTGAGATGCTGTAAAGTCACCCTGGGACGGGCCCCGTGACAGGTAATGTGCCACAGCAGACAGATGGGCCCTGAAGGGTGGCGGCCAGAGCCAGGAGACCAAAACAAAGGGAAGAAAGAGATCTGGGCCTTAAGAGAGGGAAATGGAACCACATTACAAGGCTGCAGGCCGGTCACTGCCCTGGGGTGAGCCGTCACCAGGATGCCTGCGGGCCCTGGATGGGGACCAGGCATCGGCCATGCCGGTGCACACACAGGAGACCCCAGCTCCTCCCTGCAAGCGTGCAAAGACATACACTCTCCAGACCACCACACACACAGCCCCTGAAGGTCAGGGTCCCCCTGCGGTGGGTGGAAGACTCAGGGACCCACCAGATGGAACTGCAGAACACAGCATCGCTCTTCCCCAGGCCTACGGACTTGGTGCAAACTCCTTCTCGAAGAGCCGTAGGTTTCTAAGTCATTTCTTTCTTTTTTTTTTAATTAATTAATTTATTTATTCATTTATTTATTTTTGGCTGCGTTCTTCGTTGCTGCACCCGGGCTTTCTCTAGTTGCGGCGAGCGGGCTTCTCATTGCGGTGGCTTCTCTCGTCGCAGAGCACAGGGTCTAGAGCGCAGGCTTCAGTAGTTGTGGCGCACGGGCTTCGTTGCTCCGCGGCATGTGGGATCCTCCCGGACCGGGGCACGAACCCGTGTCCCCCGCACTGGCAGGCGGATTGCTAACCACTGCGCCACCAGGGAAGCCCCTCTGAGTAACTTCTTGAACGCAAAGAAGTGACAGTACAGACGTGTGTGGCTCAGGGACGTGCCAGCTGGCCTGGCTCAGAAGTCCTGCAGCTCGGGGACGTCCCGGTACAATTCCAGGGTCTCGGGGTTCGAGAAGGTTCTGCAGTGCTCCACGGTTTTCCCAGCGATGATCTGCTTCACGGCCATTTCCACTTTCTTGCCGTTGCGGGTGTACTGCCGGGGGAGGGGAGGAAGCAGACAGAAAGAGCGTTTAGACCCGAAGGGGAAAGAAGTCCCTCAGCTCTGACATCTGGGCACATCCAAGCCGAAACGACCATTGTGACCTGGGGCGACGAGAGCGAGCGATGCTCGGTGGGTGACCGTGAGCAAGTTCCTTAACCTGGGTTTGTCCCCTGGAACATAAACTGGGGACCAGAGTACCACCCCGAGGCTGTGGGCAAGCTGATGACTTAAGGCGCACACAGCTCTCGGACGTGCCTCGCTGTTACACTGCCTCTTCCTTACTTACATTTACTTTCTTACACTGTATTCTATTAGAAAGGCTAGCTTATTTCAGGAGTGGGCTGGCTTCCTGTGACTGTCCCTGACCACCGGAAAGTGAGCTTTGTCCAAGAGCCTCGCCAAACTTCCGGCAAATCTTCCCCCAGAACCGTCATCTGAATGAGATGGGGCACTGCTTTTCCCATAGTCGGACTCTGTCCAAATGCTCAAAGGCCCCTCTAGAATTCGTAGCACGCGTTTCATCTTTAACCCCAATGGTCATTTGGCGGCTGTGCTGGCGTGTTTAGGGACCAGGAAAATTCTGGAACAAACAGAGAGCCCTTTAATAAAGCCGCCGGTGCCCTGATCTCTCCTCGCACTGGCACTTTTTTTTTTTATCCTGAGATGTAATTAAAATTCATTCATTGAAAACCTCAGTCTACGTGTGAACTAACTAAGGATCTGAGCACCGGCTTCTGAGGGACCACCTGTCACTGGGGTGTCTCAGCCCCTCGCCCTGAAATGCAAGCGTCTCGCGTGCTTTCTGTGCTTTAAAGCCCCAAGAACAGCCTGCATCAGCTGACAAAACAAACAAGGCATCATTTTAGAAGAAATCCTTCTCCTGCTTCCTGGTGAGAAGGGCTGGGGGTGGAGCAGAAGGTCCCTGGACTCCTGCTCGGCCCCCTCCCTACCCCCCCGACCCAAGAGATAAGGCACAGCCTCCCGTCAGGATGGGCCAGCACGTCAGCTGTGACGGGTGACAAAGACCTGCTGAGATCAGGGCACTCGTGGCCGCCGGGCCCTCCAGCCTGGCAGGGCCTCAGATGCCCATTCGTGTTCCCCTTGGTGCGACCAGACCCCCGGCCCTGACCTTGGCCGTGTCCAGCCCCGAGTCCCTGTGGCTGGGACGGACCCACCCCACCCCCAGCCTGGTGGCACAGGGCGAATCCTCTCCGAAGCGCTCCATTAGTTCAGACCACAGGGATCTGAGAACACGAGGGTGCTTGAAAAAGCCCCAGGGACCCTTGAAACGACTTCACAGGCCAAGCGGACAGAGGAGGAGAGAGCTGAACTGTGTGCCTGGAAGTCAGGGGATGAGAGCCAGGCTGAGGGCGGAAAGAAAGACAGGCTGGGATGTTCCTCACCTTCCAGCAAACTGCTCCACTCTTCTTTTGAGCAGATACAGTTTGCGAATCACCATTTCGGCAGCAAAGGACACAGATTCGTTCTATCAAAGGACTATCACATTCTAGTTCCCCAAACTGTTCCACATCCAGAGAGAACTGATCCACTGAAGGGAAGCCTAAGAACCTCACCAGGGAAAAGGCAGTGAGTGTCACTGACTCAAGAAGTCCCTTCTCTCCCTGAGAGCCACTGAAGAGAACTTCAGGAGAACTCCCAGGCCACGAGGCCCTTCCTACGCATAACCAAAGTGGAAAGGAAACGTGTGGATGGTATAAAAAGCCCTGGTTCTAACTGCACCTCATATGCCCGCCCCTGCTTGGGGAGCGACATCCAGACTCTCCTTCCCCTGGTGGCCCAGTTAATCCGTTCCCGTCCCCGCCTCTGTGAACGGCTACTCTGCAGGCTTGGCTCAGCTGTGCACTGACACTGTGTGCACACACACGTGTATACACAGAGGTCTTCTCGGCTGACAGAGGCCTTCGTTTTGTAAGCGACACAAGTTAAAGCCGTGATCCGATCTGAGTGCACCTCCTCCCCCACTGAGAACCTAAACAAAGTATTGTTGGGGGGGCAGCTTTCTGGAGCTGTGCCTCTAAATAGATTCAAATCTTCTTTCTGCAGGCAGAACTTAAAGTTAAAAGGCAACAGCAACGGCAACCCAGCGACTCTTTAAAAAGTTAAAATTAATTTTTGCATTAATAATTTGAGCACACGCTAAAACCACACAGGGGAAAAGCCAGTTGGACGTGCCAGGCTGGGCCTGCTTGCCTTCTGAAGACTGGTATTTAGCAGAAGTTGCTTTACATGCAATTTAGGAAGAGTTAAAAAAAAAAAAAAGAAAAAGAGAGAGGGAGATGGCAGAAAAGAAAACAGGATGGGGTTGCCAGGCAACGGGGACCAACTATATATAAAGCATGAGCAAGCGTCTAGATGAGAGCTCCGGAAGCATGCGGGCTCTTGCGGGGCCGTACCGGGATGCCCTGGGTCTCCAGGATGAGGCTGGGCACGTGCCGGGCGGACAGGCCCAGGCGGATGGCGCTGCAGATCCTCTTCACCAGGTCGGGCTGGAAGGTGTGGCCGGAAGCCATCTTCAGGAAGAGGATCACCCTCTCCTGCCCGTCCTTGTTGTACTGGGGGACACACAGGCTGTCCAGGACCTCCTTGAAGGCCTCCACTGCGGAGACAGGGCCAGGGCCTCGCTCTCACACCACCCCACCTTGATGGGGACTGCCGTGGCTCCCCTGGACCCCCTGGCCAGAGCCCCGGGGAACAGGCAGGACACCCATCACCAGCAGAGTCAGAGAGCTGTAGCTTGCGCTGGAAGGGCTGACGTCTCACAAGGAGCTGGGAACCCACCTTACTTACTCAACTACAAATTTAAAAATAAGAAAAGGAATCAAGTGCCGTGGCGAGGGTACTCCACTGGTGGAAGAAAGGCTGGAATCACATGGATCAAGATTCCACCCCGATTACACAACCCGGACATGACTTTGGGACTCTGTCATCCGCATGAGGCCGCCTCCCTGGGAGGCTGACTTCGTGGCCCCAGTGGGACATTTTGAAGGCTCACAGGTGATTCTACTGTGCATCCATAACGCCCACTGTCTTATCTGGTGTCCTGGATGGTGCTGTGTGCCTGTCAGCAATCACACAACCTCTCTGTGTGTCTTTCTTCACCCATAAAGAGTAGACACAGCTGACCAACCTGACGGAGCTCACCGTGAGGATGAGATGGAATGGAATGGGGACGGGCCACGGGACCTTAAGAATCCTGTCCTGAGGTTTTCTGAGATACAAGCAGTGTGGACGAGGCATGTTCTAGAAAGAAGGACACCCTCATACATGTCTGTTCTCATGCCCGGAGGCAAAGGGGCAAGAGTTATGCCAAAAGGTGGGATCTTTGGGAAGCAGGTCCCCACTGAGACACTCCTTGTGTCGCTCCTGGATGACCTGAGAATAATGCCGGGACAGAGGGGAATGCTCACCGATGTTATAGATTTCCGAGCTGCCGAATCGCACTCCGTTGGGGTTGAGTGTACTGTCGCTGGAGAGAGAGACGAGGTCGTGGACACATGGCGGCTCCGGAGTGAGGCCCGCCGCAGGGGTCCCAGGGACAGTCACCCCCTTTCCACGACAACGTGCCGTCAGCACTGGCGCCTCCCCAGCTCCTAATCCCAACCACCCCCTTTCTCCCTCTAAACTCAAAGCTAGCTATCAAGGGGGTCCCTTGTGTGGGGACATCGGCCACCTCCCTGCCCCTCCCCCCAACAGGTGCCCCCTCCCGGGTGCGGGCACCCCTCCCCGCTTCACTCCGGGAAGGGCCATAGCGACGGCAGACAAGACATGGGGGGCACGTCGGCCACAGGCCTCCCACCCCAAAGCCCCCCGACCCACCACTGCAGGGCACAGAAATGTGGGTCAGGCCCAGACCCACCCCTGGGAAGCTGAGACAGGAAGAAGCCAGGAAAGGCCCCAAATGGGGCAGCCAACCCACCCCGCAGGCCGAGCAGATGGAAGGGTCCAGGACACGGGAAGCGCCCCCTTCTCCCCGCCCAGATGCCTCGGGAAGCAGGGTCCCAGGGAAGAGAAGCCAAGTCCGCAGCCCTCACCTTCGGCCCAGCATGATGACGCCCCTGGTCTTGGGGTTGATTCTGCAGTAGTCGCCGTGCACCCAGACACCTGCCGGGGGGGCGCAGAGGGACTCGGTCACCCCAAGGGGACAGGATCCTGACCGGCTGCCTGGTCAGACGCCCTCGGAAGGCATGACACCAACGTAACTCTCGTCAACAGACACACCCGAGGCCCAGAAGCAGGTGTGACGTGAGGCTGGGGGCGGAAGTGAAGCGGACAGCTCCCACCCCCAAGGGCACGCCCTCTAGTGGGGTCCGCCCCACACCCAGGTCTGAGACGCGGCAGCGCGCAAGAAACGCCTCTCCCGCAGGTACCAACGAGGGCTGCGGGAATTCACGGGGCCTGAGAGCAACCCCAGCAGTGAGGATGGGAAGGGGGGACTGGGGAGATCAATGGAGCTTGGAGGGGGGCCTCTGAATGGAGGGTGGGAAAGTACAAGCCCCGCCCTGGGAAGAGAGGGTGGTCTGGGGTGGCTGAGGGAGCAGGTCTGGAGGGGTTGGGGTCTACCTTGTAACAGAATAAACAGAAGGAGCATGTCCAGGTGGGAGGCTACTGCAACAGTCCCAGTAGCCTAAGCCTGAACTAAGGCACCAGCCACGGGGACAGAGGCTTAACGAGCAGGCAAAACCCAGGGCACGTGGAGGGCAGAGAAGAGGGAAAAATCAGGTGACACTGACACCGTGCGCCCTGAGCCACCCCGACGTGGCCCACAGTGCGCAGCCGGGCCCTTGGGCTGGTGACATTCATGGGGAGGCCCCCGTCCTGGATGCAGCAAAGCAGCAGATCCAAGGGATCAGGCCCCAGCTTTGGACACATCCTCCACCCGACACGGAGCAGCAGAGAGAAGCCACGCCTCACAGGGGAACTGCCTGGAGGCCTCCTCCCTTGGCGGGTCCCACAAATAGAGGAGGCGCCCGGGGCGGGGAGAGAGCAGTCAAGAGCACAGCTCTGCCGGCTCTGCGCAACTCGCAACTCATTTGCCTGGCCTCCTGGAATAAGCCCCAGAGCCCCTGCGAGCCAGCGAGGGGAAAATGGCAGACCAAGCCAGCGCAGGGTCCTCACGGACGCCATCTCTTCCTCCCCAGTTCTTGACACACGTTCCAACTGTGAGAGCTAATAACCCAGTCGGCCTGTGACTCTGAGCGGCTACCCCTCCAATGACTACATACTCCGTTGAGGCCCTCATCCCAACAAGTGGCTACAAGCCACGACCAAGGCTTCTCCGGAGATGAAGCCCAGGTCCCCCGCCTGCAGAAAGCGTGCAGTGCTTGGGAGGCCATGGAAGAGAAGGAAAGGCCTCATGAGGTCATTTATTCTGAGCAAAGAGGACGGGAGGCCTCGAGGGCCTTCCTCCCTCCTCCCCAAGCTAAAAAATAAAACCTTTTCTTTTGTTTCCCCACGAGGTATCTTATTCTTTTTGATGCAGCTTTAAAGGAATTGTTTTCTTGCTTCCTCTTTCTGATGGTTCATTAGTGTACAGGGAAACAACACATTTCTGTATCTTAATCTTGTGTCCTACAACTTTACTAAATTCATGTATTAGTTCCAATAGCTTTCGGGTGGAGACTTTAGGGTTTTCTATGTATAGCATCACGTCACCTGCAAACAGTGACAGTTTTACTTCTTCCCTTCCAATATGGATGCATCTTATTTCTTTTTCTTGTCTGATTGCTGTGGCTGAAACCTCTCCTTTCTAATTGGATATTTAAAGGGTTCCCCTACACAAACGGGTGGAAAAGTCATTCCTAGGCTTGCAAATGACATGCCAAAGTTTTGCAGAAGCACATGTGTATGGCTACTCAGAAAACCAGGCTTATAAATGGTGGTCCCAGGAGACAGCAAGCTGCAGACAAAGCAGCAGGGCCTGTCCCACCCACCTCCTGGGAATCCTTTTTCATTTTGGAACTTGGGTGCCAAGATCGACACACAGTCTGGCTTATATGGAGTCAGACCTCCCATGAGTCTGATCCTTACTGAAGCCCTGGAAATGCAAAGAAAAAGGAAGATGCAAATCTCCCGGAAGAAGTTTTCATTTGTGAAAATGAAATGACATGCTTCAACCTCTTGCAAAACCAAAGCTGAGGGGATGAATCCACAAGTGGCTGGAGGCTCTGCTGCCCGGTTGCCACATCAGAGAAATTAAGGGTTTCCTTCTAGGTTTCCATGCCCCTGGGCCTGCGGTTCAAACTCTCTTGTTTTCATGGCAGGTGATTTTGCTTCACTCTGATTCTCCTCCTGCTCTCCCATTTCAGTGATGGGACCCGTGAACAAATACACCAGGATGGATGGGCAAACCCAGCCTTTCTCCTGCTTTTAATTCCTGGAGGTCTACTGCCTGAAATCTTTTTAGAGTGAGCATGTATACCTGTACATTAAAAAAAAAAAAAAAAGGCCCAGCTTTCCATGTACATAAATGTAAATATAAATAAGCAACACATTGCACATACACGCTTCTCTTGTTGAAGGACCTATGACCACTGGACCTGTTTTGCTAATGAGGGTCAATGGAAGCTTTGGCTGCTCCATCTCATCAAGCTCAAAATCTTGATGGCGCATGGGCAGGCCTGGTCTCCTATTTGGAATTTATCATCTTCAGTCACCTGTACCCATCATACTTCCATTTTTGCCTTGACTACCAGGAAACTCAGAGCTGAAATCACTGCTTTGAAGAATCAGAATGATCTAAATCTTTCTAAAGTCTGCTTTTAATTTCCTTTTAAATTTTTATTAGGTTTTTAAAAATAATTAAAAGTCACAAAGGAAATCAAAATGGCTCATATCATTCACACACATACATGCATACATTTCCTTTTAAAAACTCACAGAGAAGGGATACAATGCCCTCGGTTCTGAACTCCTAGTTGTCACTTAATAAATTCTTGGATACTTTTCCATATCGGCACCTTGTCAGTTTACATTTTCACCTGGCCTGATTTTTCAGGGTAGTGATGTCTGTAAGTCGGATGCCTGTTGCAGAAAGGAAGACCTTGCCTCCTATTGTTGTTTTCTTTTATCATCGAGCCATGTCCTGTAGAGTCCAAGAATCTCTCAGTGCTGGGCCTGGAGAATTTCAGCCTGTGTCCACCCTGACCATGACCAACAGCTTCAGATCCCATTATCTCATCTGCCCTTATTTCTCCGTATTTATTCGTATGTCACACCTACTTCCAGAAAGTACTTGAGGAAGCTACCTATAAAGCCAACTATATGATGGGATTATTGAAAGAATCAGAAACTCTGCACTGGGGTGAGAGGACTGCTACAACAAAGCAATGATGGCAGCTCTGAGTTTCCTGGCAGCCAAGGCAAAAATGGAAAATATAACAGGTCACCAAGTATTTGTTTTCTCCAAGAAGGAATATCAGAGCTTTGGAAATAAAGACTTTTTCTGAAATTAATCCTGAAAGACATTTATCATGCGAACCCTTGCATATATAACAAAAGGTGACAGAAAAGAGTTTTCAAAGAGATGTCATTTCTTAGACGGATCTTCAAGCTGAGGTTCTAATCCGTTCCTAGGACAGGAGCCCTGACTCCTCTTCAAGGTCATTTGAGGAACCTCTCTCTCTCTCTAGTCCGCTTTAGTCTGTCTGAACAGCTACACACTGGCAGGACCCAAGGTGGGGCTTAAATGCAGCAGGCATCCAACGGAGGCCAGGCCACATGGCGGGGAGGGATGCTCCCGCTACCCTCATATGCGACGTGCTATGCCAGGTATGATGGCTTTTACGTGGGACATTACACGGGAACACACAAGGCCGAGTAGAGAAACGGGACGGACCTGTGGCATCTTCTACCCCTGATGGTCACCTGCCACTTTCTGATTCACCACATGTGGTTTATGCAAAACAGAATTACCTTTCTAGAGGTTGAAGAGA
Organism: Mesoplodon mirus; assembly: GCF_964341445.2. NCBI lineage: Eukaryota > Metazoa > Chordata > Mammalia > Artiodactyla > Ziphiidae > Mesoplodon > Mesoplodon mirus. Next base: position 5,400,991 of record NC_138989.1, read on the forward strand.
GCAAGTACTTAGGTGTACATAACTCTGGAGCAGAAGGCTTGCTACATTATGAAACACAGCTGCAGTCACTCGAGGCTGCTTATGAAATAAGGTAAGGAGGCAGGAATCAGAGCTTTAAATAAAGAGACTTTCCAGCTCTGGGGCAAGACACCACTCCGAAGATGAACGGAGGGTGGCAGCCTGAGTGAGGGATGGCCTGGAATCAATCATCCCGCTGCAAAAGCTCTCTTCTCCCATCACCTCCATGAGGACTGGATGATGGGGTGTGAGACAGAGGAAACCCCAGCCAGACACCTCTCGCACACGCATCTCTCCCCGACAGGCAGACGAGCCTGGGTAAGCGAGTGGGCCTCCCGCCCCTACGCAGGCAAACCAGCGGGTCATGCCGGCGGCCAGGAGCAGGGCTCCGGGCCAAGGGGCTCAGGGCACAGAGGGTGCTTAACAGTCATCTAAACCCAGATTAGGGTTTCGTAAGATGGCTTCAAGCTGACAGTGACAAGATACTGATCAAAAATTCATCATCGCCCCTCTGGCGGAATGAGCTGCGAGCAGCCTCACCGGGCTTTCGGGCGGAGGGGGGGCGGCAGCGGGCAGGCGCATCCAGAATTAGACACCGAAGGCCCAGCCCGGGCGGGAGTCTGGGCAGCTGCACCTGCATCCCGACCCACCTGGGAATTTGGAGAAATACGCCTTCCGGTACTTGCTCCCGTTCTCATCGTTCCAGAAGTGTGTGGGCTGACAGGGGAGCGGCTTGGTACACACCAGTTCACCGCTCTCCCCCCAGACTGCCTTTCCTGGCCGGGGAGGAATGAAAGCTAAACTGAGCACACGCCACAGCCAAACGCCCCGGCTCTCTTCCTCTCCTTCTCTCTTTTTTTAAGCTATGAGCTATCCCAGAGTATTTCAGACATATCCAAAGCCATGCAGCCGGCCCCACCCACATGCCCATCAGCCCGGCGTTACCGAAAGCCACGCTAACGTTCCCCACCACACTCCCCCCGCTCTCGCTCTTGACTTCAATCCTGTACCGTTCCCTTATGTGGATTAATAATTTTACCACATCTACGTGCACCTGAATAACACGTCATTTTGCGTGCTTCTAAACGCTGCACAAATGGTATCGCACTGCCCCTCGGGTCCTGCACCTTGCTCTGGGTCCTCATCAGGGTCAGGGCACGAGGCTACTGAGGCAGTGGGGTGGCCTCAGCAGCGTCCCCAAAGTTTGCATGCCTGCCTGGTGTTCCAAGCACGTGGCCCTCCGTCTGTGCTGCAGGCCAACACCTACTCCTCAGCCGGACGGGCTGCAGGAGGCCGGGGAGCCCGGCAGGTGTTCAGCCAGGCTCGGGGGCCATCAGTCTGTGAGCAGTGGCAGGGGCCGGCCCCTCAGACGGGGCGGTTTTGGAGAACTGGCCCCAAGCAAAGTTACACATCCAAGCGTATCTAAGTTACCACTCACACCTCGTCCCAGAGAGAGAAAGGGTTTGGAGCCGTCACCTTCCTCGTTCCACACCTCCACGGCCATGCCCAGGTTCCGGGCCTGAATCTCCCCTCTGTACACAGGAATGGAAGGATTCTGGCCCACGAAGCAAGATATGATGTCAGTGCCACCTGCAAACAAAAGGAGATTCAAGATTCAGAAGACCGGGACTTCCCCAGCGGTCCAGTAGTTAGGGCTCCGGGCTTTCACTGCCGAGGGCCTGGGTTTGATCCCTGGTTGGGGAAGTAGGATCCCACAAGCCACACAGTACGGCCAAAAAAAAAAAAAATTCAGAAGACTGAGACAAACTGTCCATGTTTTTTATTAATGAACAATAAAGGAGAAAGACCCTGGAGGACAAATATATACTACTCTTTCTCCAGATAAATACTGAAAAACTCCCAGAGAGCTGAGCTTCTCTTCAGGGAGGGAGCGGGGAGGTGACTTAGAAACTGGACTGAACCTCCCGTGTCCGGGTGATTTATCGTTTTGACCAGGGCTACGTGCTAAAGGAGAAACCAAATAAATGACCGCTTGTGGTCGCACGGAAATCCTAGACTCAGGTTCACGAAAGTGGAAGCTTCGCCCCATCAGACCTGTCTGCAGGAACTGCCGCGGCAGACGGGTCACGTGCAGAGTCTCTTTGCTGTGGTTTATGTTCACTTAATCATCGGAGAAGCAGAAACCCTGTGGTCCCTGGAGTGCGCGTCTCCCACACGAGAGCACGTGCTGGATGCGAAACACTCTGTTTCAGGGAGGGGCTTGAAAGAGAGTCGGACCCCGGGTGCCATCAAGAGGGAGTGGCATTAACGCCTGGACCTGGGCCCAGCCAGTGACAACTGCCCCCTCGCACGTGCCCACGGTGCAGGATGCTCTGTGGGCAGAGGGACACGCACGGAGCCCACCGGGGCACACAGCGGCTGGAGATGGCAGCCCAGGGAGGAAAGGCGGGGGAGGCCGTGGGCAGGGGGCATACACGGAGCCCCGACTTGGTCCCTTCCTAGACTCGGCGATCCGGACACTGGTGTCCGTGCTCCCCTTTACACCTGTTTGTCCACCTAAAAAGACAGCCTTGTGATTTAAGAAGTGTCTTCTCTCCCCGATCACGCTCTGCGTATATGAACGGGGTGGGGCAGGGCGATCGAAACCCACATAAAGTGTTTCGATGCTTCAACACCTGGCAGGATTAATTCCGGGCGGAATCGAAGCGTGCAGACCTGCCCCCCTCCTCCAGACACCTCGAGGTACCGGCTGGCGCGTCCCATGAAGACGGGAGAGTCGCGTTCACGGCCGTGACCAGCAAGCTTGGGGCAGTCTCGCGCCCCAAGGAAGCACAGTGCTGGGAGCAGAAGTGCTGCTTCTGGGTTGGAGCTGGGGCGCTCGGGACAGCGGCAGGTGGACAGGCCGAGAGCCTAACACACGTGGCTGCCCCGAGATGGGCTGGGCTGGCCCAGCAGAGAGCCCCACACCCATCCGACCGCAGCACTCCTGCCCACCAGGCGGCTCTGGTGAGGACCAGGGGATGCGCTGGGCGGGCGGGAAGCTCGGCTCTGAGGCGGCAGGAGCAGGTTTGAACCCCACTCTGCACCCAGCTAGTGGGTGGCCTCAGGCCAGTCACTTGGCACGTGCGAACCTTGTTTTCTCTTTTGTAAAGAAAATAGAATCTACCAGGATGAGTTGTTTAGGATCTAAGGTTATGATCAGAGTGCGGTGTGTATGTATGTTCTCCACGCCCGGCAAAGGTTCAGGAATGGCGAACTCGGTGTTTGTAGCCTCTCCCTAGAACATAACTACCGAGAATAAGGAACATCGACCGTGCAAACGTGCATGCCCTGCTGACTGTTCACGCAGATAAATTCAAGCCGGTGGACTTGCTGGGTCACAGGGGAAGCAGGCTTAACGGCCAAGCCTGGTCCCCGAGTCCTCTGGTTCTTCCAGAACCTTCTCCAAGGCACAGGCACATGGCGGGGGCCGTACCTGAGATGGAGCCCAGGAGGACGCTGCTCTTGATGCATCTGTAGACATAGTCGTAGCTCTGGGCTTTCAGTGGGGAGCCGGTGGACAGGATCGTGTGCAGCGTCTGGAGACTGTGAGTTTCCACTAGAGCCAGAATCACTGAGAGGTTAGAGCCAAACCCGACACCCTCTGCCTGGCTTGCAGGAACCAGGTAACAGAGTGGATCTGATTTCCGCGGCTGGCGAGACAGGGAACGGACGCCCTGGGAGGCACGCTTACCTGGCTTCACGTCTTTCTCTTCCAGCACTGACAGCCACTTCGCACCCGTTCCAAGGATGGTGATGCTGAAGTTAAGAAGACACCAGAAACTCGTCAAGGCTCCTGCATAGTCCAGGCACCAAAGCTTTCTCAAAGGAGTGACCCATTTCGGACAAGATGGCAAAATCCAAGACACGTCATTTCTCTGGGTTGAATGAATGCTTCATATGTAGTTGAAAGCCAGTTCCAACACCTGCGTTACTCTGAGGCCAGCACTGACACGTCTGCAGGGCACCCGGGCTCCCTTTAACCTTTGACTCTACTTAAAATAACTGTCTGCACATAAACCCTCCATCTTCCCAACTGCAGGATGTTTTCTCTCGCGGGGACCAAAGGAGGCCACAGAATCGAGACCCCACAAATTCTGAGCGCTCACGATCGTTTTCCAGGGGAGTGGAGAGGGCCGTGGGAGCTTCTGTCAGGACAGGGGCCATGCCTGGAATTCCTGACCCATCCCCCCTTTTAAATAAGCTCACATTTTTATGAAACTTAGAAAACCACTCTTCTTCTCTTTTTGAACGTTTAGAATCTAGTCCTTTGTCCCCGAGTTTGCACTGAGAACAACACGTTATGCTGAGTAGAAATCATTGTGTTTTCAAGGGGAGAGTGTTACTTCATGTTCTGTTTCCTTCCACGAAAGCTCTACCTGCCTAACTAATGGCTGTTTTCCCCTGGGGGCTGAAGGAGGCCATAAAATCCAGGTCCCTCCTCCCCGCTCTGGGCGGCAAAACCCATCCCTTCGCACCTGGCTGGCGAGACCCGGGAGACAGCCATATGCTGTCTGATGCTTGACGGAGCTCAGAGGCACAGACACACAGAACCAGGGCCGGCTGGGTTGGGAGGGGCAGGATCCATGGCTCAGAACTACTGTCTTTCCTGCCTCCTGTCCCTTTCTTCTCTTCACTTCTCTGGGACACCCTGCCACCACTAAAACCGCAGACGCCTCCTGGGTCGCTGTGTCCTGGTGAAGGCTGTTTTGGGAGCTGGGAGGTCGTGGGGATCAGGAAACGTACACAATCCCCACCCCCTCCTCACTTATTCCATAAACTCAGGTAGTCTGATTAGCTAATTCCCGATAACCTCTGAGAATTAAGGCGTCACCCGTATTTCAACAGGAGACCAGGGACCCATCACACGCTGACAGACAGCAGTGATGGCCTCAGCCACAGGTACAGAGACCTCCAGCCACCAACCACACAGAGCAGCATGCGGATTTCTGCTCATCCCCCATCCGCCCCCTCTCCCCAGGTCGCAGGTGTCTGTCTGCAAACTGTGCCCTCAGCGATGTGTAAAGACTGCCACGGCGTCCCCGGGGCTGGGCCCCAGGCCTGCTTGTGTGAAGGAACGGCCAGGCCTCCCCGTCTGTCTCCAGGGCTTGGGTAAGGCGGTTTAAAAAACACAGAGTTCATGAAGCACGGGCGCCTGTGCCTATGTGCTCAGCACTGTGTGTTTTTCGCGAGTGCTGCTGGGAAGCACCCCACAAAGAACGAGGCAGCTCCCTGGCTCGCCCCAGCCCGAAGCCCTGCAAGGAGCCGCCTGCAGACGCAGCTCCTCCAAGGCTCCGCCAGCCTGAGCCCCGGTCTCCCCGGTCTGCCCTCGACCCCACAGTTCACGGGGGGATCGTGTAGCGCCACCAAGTTCAACGCCCCAAAGGGGTGTCACGTCACGCGGAAGACACCCGTCCTGCGGCACAGCCCCGAAATCACTGGGGGACCCTGCCCTCCCCCCTCATCCAGCTCCACCGCCCGAATCGACTGCCCACATCCCGCCGCGAGGGCCTCCTCCCAGCCTCCGCACCACCCCCATCTCGGTCCCCTTGGGGCCTCGGCACGCGCCGCTCCCCTGGCCTGGAACATGCGTCCCGCAGTCCTAAACGTGAACTGCCTGCCCAGTTGCAAACCTGGACGAAGACCCCAGAGCTCTGCCCCGACCCCAACCAGAATGTTCCCCGGCCCAGCCCTGGAGAGCCCAGCAACACACCCCAAACAAAGGGACAATCCGTCCTCTAACCTTGTTCACGTCTGCAAAAGAACTGCCCAGTTATGAAACGTGTTAGTAAGCCTGTGGGCTGACAGTCAACGAAGATTTCGTCCCTAAGTGCATCAACGTTACTCTAAACATGAGAGGCCCTTACATCACACTGCGAGGCCCCTGCCCGCCCCGCCAGTGCTGAAGCATCGCTCCTCCTGCCACGAACCCACAGGATTTTAGGTGAAAGCACGTCTGACTTGGTGTCACTTCAGCGTCGGGAGGTGGCAAAGCTGGAGTGAAGGCGTCCCACCCCGTCTGACCCGCCCCCTCTCCTGTCACCCGCGTGGGCGCCCCTCACAGGCCAGCGAGTGGCACCGGCCTCGCTGACCTCAGCAGATTAGCCCCCCCAGCCGGGTGAAGGGCCAGGCCCGAGGGGCCCTGAGGGCGGCCAAGGCCACGGCTCAGCTGGCGTCCGGGGCACAGGCCAAACCAGGATGTAAGGCGGAGACCCAGCACGTGCGCTCTACACAGACCCAGACCACAGGGCTGCGAACGCACTCACACATGCACGCTTGCACACACACCTGCACACAGTCACATGCACGCACACACTCATCCACAGGCATGGGTGTTCTCACACCCACGTGTGCACATCCTCTCACACACCCACTTTCCTGTGCACGTGTGCGCACACGCACACCTGCACACATTCACAGACATGCTGCTCACAGTCTCGTGCACCTGTGCACATGCTCACACACACTCACACGTTCACACTCAGGTGCATATACACTCACACTTGTGCACGTACACACACTCAAAGCTGGGTCTGCCTGGGCCCTCCATCCTTCAACTCCATTAGCGCTAAGCCCCGGGGATGTACCTTTCTCCCTCCATCCCTCCTCCCGTGGCACAAGCATACACGTCCAGAGTGTCTCCTCCTGAGCGCGGCTCACAGGTACTCAGGGCAGAGACCTTCCCGGGGATTTGGTTAACCTTTCACTGGCAACAAGCTCATTAGGAAATAAATTTCTTCGCTAATATTGCAAGACAAATGTCAGGATTTAAATATCACCCAGGCCAAAGTTACACTTAAAATATTAATGCCCAAGGATTTAAGAACATTAGCGGTTCCTCCTGTTTCCCCAATGTAAATGGACTCAAAGGTAAAATAATTAGAACATTTCAGAGCGAGGCTGACTTCTGGGCCACAGGAGCTCTGCCAGCTTCCGTGTTCTCGTTCCTGGAAGCACGATCATTAGGCCAACGGTGACCACCAGCCGCAGTGGCGAGAATGCATCAGCTGGCTATGATTAATTCCTCAGCAAAGAAAGTGCCAGTGGAACAGGGTCTTCTGACACTTTCTGGCAATGACGAGGAGGAGGGGCTGGGGGAGACGAGGGGCGACTTCCCCCTTCCCCTGACACTGCCCCTTAGCTGGCCGCTGCCTCTGTCATCAGGATGTCCGCTTGTCGTCTATGAACAGGACTGCGGGGAGGCGGGGGTGCCCTTCTGCAGCACTGGCAGCGGGGCATCTGGAAGCACGCTGCTGAGCCTGGGGAGACCCTCAAGGCGCTGGCCAGCCCTGAGGGCTCGCAGAAAGGCGGGTGGGAAGGCCAAACGCTGGGAACGTCCCAGAGACAGACCTGCCCTCCCCTGGATGAGCATCTCCACACCGTCCCCCGAACAGGTATGTACGTTCAGCCCGGGTTATTCTCCATCACCCTTGCGGCCATGGGCCCCGTGTGAAACAATGCTCTCATCAGCCCTCAGTCTGCCTCTCTTCTGGGTCGCTGCTCTGCAAGTTCTTAGAATCCAGAGTTACAAAAAAAAGACCACGTTCCCTCTCCCGGTGCCGGAGGTTTCAGAGTTCACCCCTGGGCCTTGGGGGGCGGGGCAGCCCCCTCCTCACGACATGGATCTCTGTGGTCGGTCTCTGTCAGGGGCGCCCGCCCCTTCCCACCCTCCTTGACAGCTTCACCTACTCCTGGCACCTCCACACCCTCACACAGCCACCCCCGCCAAGAGGGGGACATCAAGGGTGGCAAAGCATTCCAGAGACGGCAGCCAGGTCCTCAGAGCGGCCGCCCTGTGTCTGAGCATCCCGGGTACCTACCCGATCCTGTCGACCAGGTCCCAGAGCACATTGGGGGTGGGCACCAGCGGGGAGCCGTCGTATAGGACCACGGCCGCCCCCGTGGCAAGAGCAGACACCATCCAGTTCCACATCATCCAGCCGACCTGGAGCGGATGGAAAGGAACACGTGTCAACCCAGCGCCGGGCCGGCTCCCCTCGGCCCTGTCACGCAGCCTCTCTCATCCCTAGAAAACCACCCGATGCTGAGCCAAAGTAGCCAAGAACTGCCCGGCCCAAATGCACGACGCTCTGCCCAGCAATTCCCCGTCAACAGTTTACGGTAAGGGACTTCCCTGGTGGTGCAGAGGTTAAGAATCCGCCTGCCAATGCAGGGGACACGGGTTCAATCTCTGGTCTGGGAAGATTCCACGTGCCACGGAGCAACTAAGCCTGTGCGTCACAACTACTGAGCCCGTGTGCCACAACTACTGAGCCCGCATGCCACAACTACTGAAGCCCACGCAGCTAGAGCCCAGGCTTTGCAACAAGAGAAGCCACCGTAATGAGAAGCCCACGCACCGCAGCAAAGAGTAGACCCCACTCGCCGCAACTAGAGAAAGCCCACGCGCAGCAACGAAGACCCAAGGAAGCCAAAATTAAAATTAAAATTAAAAGAGTTTCTGGCAGGGATCAACGCACACGTGTGCACTAAGACATGTCAGAGAATGTTTCCCGTAGCCTCACTGGTGACAACAAGGGACCGAAGGCAACAGAGGTGCCCGCTGCGTGGTCACGTGGTGCACACATGCCGGGAACCCTGGGCGCTGGAGCAGGCCACCCAGGTCGGACGTGGGAAACAGCGCCTGGCACCCAGCAAGCACTCAGGAGTCGGCCACTGTGCAGCCATCTAAAAGAACGAGGCCTGGCTTTGTGCAGAACAGTCTCGAAGACAGACCGTAAAGTGGCAGAGCCAGCCCGGCAGAGGGTGTGCAGCGCCCCGTTCGTATACAGAACCCCCAGCCCCACCCCTGGGCCTGCAAAGGGGCCCGAGGGGCAGGGGAGTGAGCAGGGTGGACGTGGCTGCCTCTGGGCCCTGGAAGACGCCAAGCTCTCACCAAGTTCCCATGTGCTGCATGAAATGCTTACCACGTGCAAGTAGAGCATTTTTTTTCTTTTAATTAAAAAAAATTTCACAGCCAAGGGGTGTGCTCATAGCCTCACTGACAAGGGCACTCCCATCCACGCTGGGAGAATTTGTAGGCGATTCCAGCCTAAAGCAATATAAGCAACAGAACAAGGAAGCAGGAATCTCTGTCCAGAGGGCAAAACAACCCAATTCCACCCGGTAAGCAAGGATGGCCGGAGGATGCCCATCCATGAGCCTGGAGCAGATGCGGCCCAGTGTCCCGGGTCACCCGGTGTCCCCAGGTCAGAATCCTGCCATCGGGGACCAGGCGGCCACGTGAGGTGGCACCCAAGTGGCAGTTAAGAATCCCCAGACAGGTCACAACAGTGTGAGTGACGCGGGTAAGAGCGCGATGACCAACCTATGCTCCCCCTTTGGCACCATGGAAATGGCAAAGGGAACCAGGGGTCACACAAAAACCTCCATTTAGTTGAGTTGCCTTTTTTTTTTTTTAAGGGTTTTAACATCCTAAGTTGAGTTTCTTCTAATAAGGAATCTTTTTTACTTTTCTTTTTTTTTTGGCCTCACAGCACGGCTTGCGGGATCTTAGTTCCCCAACCAGGGATTGAACCCGGGCCCTCGGCTGTGAAGGTGTGGAGTCCTAACCACTGGACCACCAGGGAGTTCCCAAGGAATTATTGTAATAGGCAGCAGTGGCCACCTCTCCCGGCCACCTCTCTATCCAGCTGTTAAAGTGAGTCAGTAAGTGACAGCATAGGCCTGGCTGGGGCCGGCTGGGGGCACCCGAGGCTGCTGCTGGCACCTGGCAGCCTCCACCGAAAAATGCAACAGCCCCATCCTTCGTGGGCAGGATGTTTCCCAGAAAAGTGAGCTGCTTCTGAGAGAACTGCTCTGGATCCTTGAGTCCTTCCCTTGTCCGCTTGGTGCAAACCCTGTGTTTCTGAATCACCGTGTCCCAGGGAGGCAGCTGAGTTGGAGGTCAGCGTAGCTGTAGCGGCCCCGGGGGTGGGGTTGTGCAATTCAAAACGCTGCTCCTAACGCCCCAGGGCTCGGCTTCCTGTGTGAAAAGGCCGGAGCCTGGCGGGGACCCAGCACCACTCACTGTTCCACCATGGGGGAGGGGGATGGAAGGAAAGCCTGCAGCTGAAAGAAACCCAAATCATTTGGCCCAAAGCCCTGGATTTACGGCTGGGCACCCGGGGAGATGAGGCGACCTGCCCCTGGTCGCACATCAACCCTCCCTCCTGTGTCTGTGTCGGGTCCTGGGGCTCTGGCACAGGGACGCAGCAGGGCCTGTGCCTCGACCTCCCAGGTTAGGAAGATGCCTCAGCATTCTGCTTCCTTGAAAACTCAGAATGGAATTGTCATCCAGGAAAGGGAGCTAAATCACTCTGGAGCCTCTGGATATTTGCGGTCTTGGAAAAAGCTGATTTTGAGTTTTCTTCCCTTGGGACAAAGAGCACTTCCTTCGGCTTGTTGACCTTTCACCTTCCAGGCTTCAGCAGCGTTGGGAACAGCTCCAGCGCCTTGAGCTCAAGCTCTGGTTTGGTGACACCCACTCCACGCTAACCCACGGGAAGGGCTGGAAGCGGGACCACCTCCGTCCTGGGGGCAGGACCGCGGGCCTCCCGTAGGCGCTGCAGTACAGCAGCAGCTCTCGGCTGCGTGCGCAGCCACCCGCAGGCCCCGCCTGGTCTCACGCCTGGATCCCCAGCCATGGAAGTAACTGCTCAAGCCGCCCTGCGCGCCCTTCCTCTGGCTGCTGTAAACAACGGCCACAAACCCAGTGGCCTAAATGCACTGTCTGAGAGTTCTGAAGGTCGGGTGTCCAAAATCAGGTGTCAGCGGGGCTGGGAGTTCCTTCTGGAGGCTCCAGGGGAGGGTCTTTCGTTGCCTTTTCCAGCTTCCAGGGGGCCCCGCGCTCCTGGGCTCGTGGTCCCACGGCGCTCTGGCCTCTGCTCTGTCGTCCGCCCCCTCTGGCTCCACCGCTCCTGCCTCCCTCTTGTAAGGACCCTGGTGATCACCCTGGGCCCCGGATAACGCAGGACACTCTCCTGGTCTCCGGAGCCGCAGCCAAATCACATCTGCAGAGCCCCTTCGCCGCATCAGGTGACACGCACAGGCTCCGGGAGTGAGGACATGGGCGCCTTTGGGGCCGTTATTCTGCCTCTCAGCACGCCACCCCACGGCCTTCCAGTAAATTCCTTTTCCGCCTCAACTGGTCAGAGTCCCTTTACTATTGCACACGACTAAGAACTGACCATCCTCGTGGCATCTCTGGTAAGTTCCTGTCCCCCTGGTTGAGCCACAGATTTCCATCATGTGACACTCCTCCCCACCGCTACAGGCTCAAGAGACTGAATTAATAGTCTCCTCGGGGGCTTCCCTGATGGTGCAGTGGTTGAGAGTCCACCTGCCGAGGCAGAGGACACGGGTTCGTGCCCCGGTCCGGGAAGATCCCACATGCCGCGGAGCGGCTGGGCCCGTGAGCCATGGCCGCTGGACCTGCGCGTCCGGAGCCTGTGCTCTGCAATGGGAGAGGCCACAACGGTGAGAGGCCCGCGTACCGCAAAAAAACCCGAAAACAAACAAGCAAAAAAACAGTCTCCTCGGTTTCTCTAGATTTCCCCAGGGCTCCCAGCAGCAACCGTGGTCAACACAGGGGGACGGGCCAAGCTGGTGCTCAACATTGGTGCCAAGATTCAAGCGGGCAGCTGCCAGGAGGGAGAGAAAGAGTGAGAGCGAAGGATCCCGCAGAAGGGGCTGCTCGTGCACGCGGCCAGGGGTCTGGCGCACGCAGCCCGGGGTCTGGTGCACACTGCCTGCGGCTCGAGCTGGGCTTCTGGCTACTGACATGTGCAGAGGTGGAGAGGCAAAAAGAATAGTAAAGATAAAGGCCTCCCTACCTGAAGGAACCAAAGCCCGCCGTGGGAGGGTGTGGAGCAGGGGGAGGGCGCCCGTCTCAGCACAGCACCGCACTCACCGTGGTGTAGTACAGGATGATGTCACTGCTGCTCATGTTGCCGTGAAGAATGTGCTCCTTCAGGTGCTGGATGAGGGTTCCCTGGGGAGAAGCGGGGGAATGCCGTGTGAACCGGGCTGCTTCCTCCGAGGGCACAGAGGCACGTGCAGCCCAGACGCTCGGCCCTGGGGCAGGAGGGGTCAAGGAACAGGCAGAGCTCTGAGCACCCTCACCGTGACGAGCAATGCTCCGGTCCCTCTGCCACCTGACCCCTAAGGCTCGCCGGGGACACGAGAGGAAACCCTGACCCGACCCTGCCGGCCTGCAGGCTCCGGGCGCCAGGTGATCAGGAGCACAGGGGACCCACCAACCTCAGGCAGAGGGGAATGAAGACCACGGAGCGGAGAGCCACAAAGATGAGGGTAAAAGGCTGGGTGCAGGGACACCTGCCCCTCCAGACCAGGGCACTACAGGCCAGCCCTGCTCCCTCGTGGTGGACGGGGAAGACTGGATGCCTGAGCAAGACTGTCCCCGGGGTGCACAGCCGCTGCTGGGTCTGCAGCTCTGAGAGCCTTGGATCAGAGCTCAGGGACTCCTTGGCCGAGGGGTAGCTCGAGACCCTGCTTTCAGCTCAAACGCCCCGTCAGACCCCTCTCTCCCAACCCCGACATGTGATCTATTATTTTTTATTTTAATGTTCACTGGGCAGTATATTCACTTGGACCGAAACTCGAAAGCATACACCATGACAAGCCCCCCCACCCTTCTGCAACCAGTAACCGTATACGTTTCCCGTGTACATTTCCAGGTATGTTTCTTGCCTATCTGCATGTATTTATTTATGCTGGTTTTTTATTTGGATGCACTGTCCTGCAGTTTGCTTTTTCCCTTTATCAATAGAGGGAGCTTCCCTCACGGTTTTTTGTACAGCTGTATAGTATTCCACTGCCCAGACCCCACTTGTTCCAAATGACTCTGTGTCGTCTGTGGCTCACAGGGAGGACAGGAGGCTTCCCAGCCCCAAGGACAATGCAGAGAGTAGAGCAAGGGGACCCTGAACCAGCTGTTTCATCGCTCGGTTTTCCCATCCTTTCAATGGATCTTACACAAGATCCTGAGGCTAGATGAGGGACGCGGCCCCTCCGAAGCCCCTGAAAAGGCCAACCACTGCACTCAGTCTGGCCACAGATGGGAGCTGCCAGCTGACGGCAACGGTGGCCCTGGTTGTTTAGGAACTATCGGGACCCACATATTAAAGCCAGTCTTGATGACCCTCATTGTACCCAAGGGAAACAAAAAACAAGCCAGGGCTTCCCTGGTGGCGCAGTGGTTGAGAGTCCGCCTGCCGATGCGGGGGACGCGGGTTCGTGCCCCGGTCCGGGAAGATCCCACATGCCGCGGGGCGGCTGGGCCCGTGAGCCATGGCCGCTGAGCCTGCGCGTCCGGAGCCTGTGCTCCGCAACGGAAGAGGCCACGACAGTGAGAGGTCCGCGTACCGCAAAAAAAAAAAAAAAAAACACAAGCCAGTAGGAGGAGAAGATCGCTTTCAAAGCTCAACAGAAACAATCCTACCCAACAAATTCTCTAACTCAAGAGCCGGCGCTCCTATTCCCGAATCTGTCCTGATGGCACCCCGTCACCAGGCCCGCAGCGGGGACGCCTGCCCTGGGGACGGACCACACGGGGGTCGGAGAGACAGTGGTAGACAGGCTGCCGGGAGGGAGAGCCCGTTCTGAGGGCTCCCCGAGGCCACCCTGGGTCTGCACGCGGGAGCCCAGAGCCCGCTGGCGTCACCGTGTGTGCGCTGCGGGGTCAGGGACAGCACGCCCGCGCCCACCCAGGACAGTCACAGCCTTCCTCGGAAAGTCCCTCCACACACACTGCGCGCACTCAGAGCAGGCGGGTGACCACGCGGGGACAACAAACATTTCAGGAACCCTTTCGATGAACGCTAAGTGTTCACGTGGCAAATCCACAGAAAGGACTGGGAGCTCCTGGATTAAGGGAACGCGTGGCAGATCCCCCTCGATTTCCCTTTTCACTTAGATTGGCCTCTAAACTGCATCTTCGCCAGTACGGTCTGCCTCCATAAGCCCGGCCCGTTCATAACCCGCCACGTACCCACCCGCTCAGCACCCTCACCCTCTTGATGGCACAAAACTCTCCTTGGCTTCCCTCTGTATGAACCTTAATGAGTTGCGTCAGTAGCTCGTCCCTTAATTTCTAAATATTTATGGCAAGTCTGAATGCTTTCCCCGAGCGTCAGGAAGTATAAGCAGCATGGTTTCTGGATCTCGAGCAAGAAGAGTAATTTAAAAGAAGGAAGAGGGAGGCTGTTTTCTGGGCTCTTCTGTGGGCTTAGAAACCACAAAACAGCAAACGAGGATCCCAACCTCCCAACCCAACCCTGATCCTGCTGCCATGCCAGCCCCAGGGGCACTGTCGGCAGTCCCCCCGCGCTGCTTTCAAGTTTCCTCTCGAGGTAACTCTTGAAAACAGGCAAGATGCTTAGTCACTTCTCTGGAGATGCAAGAGCCCAGCGAAGCCAGAATTAATATAATTTTTCCTGACTTTTCCATATTCTAAATATACCAAGCACAATGATTTTATGAGCAAACTACATTTTATCTAATACATTTTTATGTTCCACTCCTAAAAAAGGGACATTCGCTAGGCAAAGAGCACTAAAAATAAAAGTACAGTCGGGCATTTCAGTTTTTCCTAAAATGTGCTGTCTTCCCACACACACCCCCCCAACGCCCTTGCCCGCAAGGCCTCTAAAAACACTCATCTCTGTGGCCGGATATTGGGCCTCCGACCAGGCACACCAGGGGTCCCCCTCCAGGCAAAACACGATGCCAGCAGCTACACCTTAGGCTCTGAAAATGCCCCACTCAGCGCGATAAAACAGGATGGTGAGCAACAAGAACTCCCTCCTACAAAGAGGCCGCTGGGCTCGGTCAGCGCTGCTTCCAGAAATCAAGCCTTTGGCCCCCGATGTCCCCTCCCTCCCGCTCCGTGGTTCCTGAGTCGCCCACTGTCTGTGAACAGGCTCATGTGTATCTGGCGGTTATAATTCCTAACCTGCCATCGGATCTTCCTTGGATCCAAATGCAGGTAATGACAAAATTGTATTAACCTCTTTCCACGTTCTGATGAAAACACTGTGTCAAGAGCTGTATTAAGGCGTTAGAGTGATTCTACGGCAGGGGTTCAAACAGCTTCTAGATGTTCTAGCAGAGAACAGCTGTACAAGCTAAATGAGCTGGGATAAGAGAAATTTTATATTTCACGTTCAAATACCGCCATCTGGCCGAGCGATAGCTAGAAGGCTGTTAGACAACGTGAGGTTTCTCCACTCAGATAATCCTCGGGCCTCCAAGAGGGGAGGAGGTTAAAATGAGGCCGATAGGGTGGGCGCTCGTCCACCGCGATGGATGTCCTTAGGAAGAGAGGAAAATTAGACCCCAAAGAGACGCTGGGAACGTGCGTGCAGAGAGGAAAGGGCACGTGAGGACACAGCGAGAAGGCAGCCGCCTGCGAGCCGATGACAGAGGCTCAGAGGGAACCAGCCCTGCCCACACCCCGGCCTTGGACACCCAGCCTCCAGAGCCACAAGGAAGTAAATCTTCGTTGTTTAAGACCCCCAAGCCCGTGCTATTTTGCTACGGCAGCCTGAGCTGACTCACACAGCACAGTAAGTCTTCCCTCAGTTAACCACACTTTATTTATAACATAACCCGGAGGCTTTCAAACTTTTTGACCCCAGCCCACGGTCAGACAGAAGTTTGGCGACGCCGCCCAGCACGTGCACCGTCCGTACCCGCGCTTACATGACAGCTTTGAGAAAACACACCAACACCTCTTAGGACCCTTGATGCGCTGATATTTTCTCTTCTCACCTAACCTGTTTCCTTCTGTTTAAAATGCCGGCAGATGGCCAAAAAACACATGAAAAGATGTTCACCATCACTAATTAGAGAAATGCAAATCAAAGCTACAACGAGGTATCACCTCACATGGTCATAATGGCGATCACCACAAAATCTACAAACAATAAATGCTGGAGAGGGCGTGGAGAAAAGGGAACCCTCTTGCGCTGTTGGTGGGAATGTGAATTAGTACAGCCACTATGGAGAACAGTATGGAGGTTCCTTAAAAAACTACAAACAGAACTACCATATGACCCAGCAATCCCACTCCTGGGCCTATACCCTGAGAAAACCATAATTCAAAAAGAGTCATGTACCAAAATGTTCATTGCAGCTCTATTTACAATAGCCAGGACATGGAAGCAACCTAAATGCCCATCAACAGACGAATGGATAAAGAAGATGTGGTACATATATACAATGGAATATTACTAGGCCATAAAAAGGAATGAATTGGGTCATTTGTGGAGATGCGGATGGACCTAGAGACTGTCCTACAGAGTGAAGTAAGGCAGAAAGAGAAAAACAAACATCGTATATTAACATATGTGGAATCTAGAAAAATAGTATAGATGACCTTGTTCGCAAAGCAGAAATAGAGAGACAGACATAGAGAACAAATGTATGGACACCAAAAGGGAAAGGGGGGCAGCGGGTGGGAGGAATTGGGAGATTGGGACTGACACACATACACTATTGATACTATGTATAAAATACATAACTGATGAGAATCTACTGTAGAGCACAGGGAACTCTACTCAGTGCACTGTGGTGACCTAAACGGGAAGGAAATCCAAAAGAGAGGGGATATGCGTATAACGGATTCACTTTGCTGTACAGCAGAAACTAACACAACATTGTAAAGCAACTCTACTCCAAGAAAATTAATTTAAAAATAAATAAATAAAATAAAACGCGGGCAGGGCCCATCTGTTAGACTCACAATACCCTAAGGGGTCATGACGTGCAGCGTGACTGTCACCGGCTCGCCCGGCGCAGGCCCTGCCCTGGTGGCGCTGTGGCGTCCCGGTACCCCATGGCGACGGGGCCACAGCAGCTGGGGCAGCAGCCCCCCACTGCCCGGCTCGAGGCCAGATCTCGGCGCAGCACCCCACCTGGAGAGCAGGGGCAGGGTGCCGCCCTAGCCAGCAGGAAGCCCCCAGGCAGGGATGGCGTGCAGACCTACCCCGGCCGAGTGCACCATGCACTTGGGCGCTCCGGTTGTGCCCGACGAGAACATGATGAAGAGCGGGTGGCTGGAGGGCAGCTGCTCGAACTCCATCTGCGGGGCCTGCGCGCCTCGCCCAGTGGCCAGGAAGTCCTCCAGGAACACGCTGTGGGCAAAGAGGCACGGGAGACAAACGGTGAAGGTTCTAGAACGCCGGGCGGGGTGGGGGTGCGGAAATCTGTCGAGTCCTCCCATTCACCCCCCTCCACGTCTACCTGGGGGATGACCTAGATTCCAGGGACCTGCCTTGTCTGGAAGCTTCCCAAGAGAGAAGGGAGAAGTCGGGGCTCACGGATTCATGCTAATTGAATAAAAAGTGACTGAGTGAAAATTTCCGGTTGCTTTTTCTTAATATTTATTTATTTATTTCGGCTGCTCTGGGTCTTAGTTGCAGCAGGCATGCGGGATCTAGTTCCCTGACCAAGAATCAAACCTGGGCCCCCTGCATTAGGAGCTCGGAGTCTTACCCACTGGACCACCAGGGAAGTCCCGAAAATTTCCGCTTGCTGTATTAGCACCGTTGATGGGACCAAGGGCTGTCTCTCCAGAGAATCTAAGCGCTTTAATAAACACTGTGGAGAAGGATCCCTTGCAATTAACACATTGGCTGTTTGTATGCAAACTCTGCGGAGGAGGGGGTCTGAAGTGATGCTCAAGTCCCCGGAGCCCAGGCGCTACTAACTGTTTGCTACTAGCTGTCTGATCAGCAGATGCCTGGTTTCCCCAGGTTCCCCAAAGGCAAGCTAGAGTCCAGGGTGTCTGAATCCTTCCCTTTCCCCCCAGGAGAAGGGAGGGGAGGAGGTGCCGGGTTGTGTAAGCTCTTCTGACACCTGAAGGGCACAGCCAGAAAGTGGTGCCAAGGTCCCAACTCGAGAGTTTCTGTGACAGAAAACCTGCAGGGCAACTGTTCTCACTATTTTCCTGTATCCTGAGGTTTACAATGGCCAGATGCAAATATCTGTCCAGGAACAAATAAAATTAAGCCCAGCTATCGGCTCCAGCCTGAACAGCCTGCCCCTATCCTGCCCCCAAAGCGGCCGTAAAGCGCCACTGCATGTCACCAAGAACCGCCGAAGGGGCTGTCTTCTGAGCAGAAACAGGGTAGCGGAAGCCACAAAGCCACCTTGGGAGAGAGGTGGTTTCTCTATTTTGAAATCGGCGGAAACATCGAATCCAAAACCCCGGCCCTGTTCCTCCACTGGTTTAGAAGGGAGAAGAAAGGGGAAAAATCGAAACTACTGTTTTGTCAAATGGAACTTTCTTTCAAGGAAAGGGGAGAAGTCAGTTAAACTCGGCCTGCGGCAAACTGCCAAGGAGAATTACTCTGAAATACAAACGGATGCACACGAAAAAGTGAAGAAGTGTGCTGTCTTGCATGGAAAGGCACCCTGAAAGATGAGGATGTGGGACTTCCCTGGTGGTCCAGTGGGTAAGACTCCGCACTCCCAATGCAGGGGGCCTGCGTTCGATCCCTGGTCGGGGAACTAGATCCTGCATGCGTGCCGCAACTGAAAGATCCCAAATGCCTCAACGAAGATCCCACACGCTGCATCTAAGACCCAGCGCAGCCAAAATAAATAAATAAATACATAAAAATAAATCTTTAAACAAAAAAGATGAGGATGTCTCCTGGGGGAGGTGCGGCCATTTGAAATGGGCACCCCAAATAATTCTGAGCGGTAAAGAAGCAGACCCTTCCTCTCCAGAGTGTCAGGAAGATTATTCACTGTGGAACCTTCCAGCCAATGAAAACCCCATTCCGCCTCCACCTCCCATCCAAATCCCATTTACACAAAGGGCCCAATCGAATCGGATGCTCCACACGGAGAAAAATGTTTTCTTCCCATTGGTCTATAAATCACAGTAAATAGCGATTACTTTTGTTGCTTCCTCTAAAAAGGAAAAACCCAAAGGGCAGTCCCCCCACAGAGACACAGAGGCGCTTTCGGTTTATCTGCGGCACCCAGCAATCAAAGGCTGGAGAGCGCTGGGGGCCTGCTTCCCGGGGGGACCGGGGCTGCGGAGCTCTCCGCACGGCCTGAAGCTAAACGAAGTGGTTCATGTTGCTTCTGGATGCGCTCACTTTCTATCAATCACCAATAAACACACTGAGAAAAATAAAAGCCGGGCCACCGCGGGGCCAGCAAACCGTCCTGTTTTCCTCCTGGCCTTTGTGCATACGGCCCCGTCAGTCAAACCAGGGGAGCTATATTCACGGCAGGAGTGTAATTTATCAAGGTGGGCAGGGTTCCCACAGTCTAGGGGACAGTCCAAGCGCCCAGGCGTGCCTGAAAGGACCTGCACATCCCGACCCGGATGCTCCAGAGGACACAGCCCACTCTGGCCTGCAGCTCTCACCTGCTCATAATGACAGACGACGTTACTGAGAGCTAACTTCATGCACACTGCTAAGCCTGCGAGGAAGGTACTGTTACCCCCATTTTACAGATGGGGAAAACAAGGGACAAAGAGGTTGATCACTGGCCCGGAGCCACACAGCTGAGATCTGACCCGAGCAGTGTGGCTCGAGACCATGGCCTTAAAGGAACAGTCACTTTGCTGCAGCTCCCTTCAGCCTCTGGAAGCCTGGTACTGCAGCTGTCCCCAGACCCTGCTCACCTCTCAAGGTCCCTCAGGTGTCACCCCCCCCCCAGGCCCCACAGAGAAGCAACCACGCCCTTCTCTCACCTCCTGGGCACTTCCTGTCCCCAGCTCAGTGAGCACGGCTGTGTCTACTGGGCCCAGCGGTCACAGCTCCCCCTTCCTGCAGGCGTGTCTTGTCCCCCCAGCTCGACTGTAAACGTGGGGGACAGCACATGAGCTCTAGCCCCTTCCATGCCCCCCGGAGGGCGCCTGCACAGCGCCGCTCAGCCACGCGTCCACCCCGTCTGCCTGAGTAGCGAGGCCTCCTCGCCGCCTCCCTCCCCCCACGGCACACACAGGATCCCCACCTGCGGCTCCGCCGCCACTTCTCATGAGGCCTGAGGCCACTCAGAGACTCCTGCCTGCAGCCCAGATGCGAGGCTAAAGGGACAGGTTTACCTGCACAGGTAAACACACCTGATCTCAGAACTCGCTCCTCTATGATGGCTTACAGAGAGATGAAAGGTGTATAACAAGAACTTTGGGAAGATATCAACTTGGACCAAACCATAATCCATTTTCTTAACTGTTCAGAATTAAGGTGCTCACCATTCTATTCCACGTCAAGGCCTGTGGTCCATTAGCTTATAAATGTCAGAAAAGCAAAGGAAGATGCCATTAGCAATGGCAACAAAAAATAGGTTGTAAAATGAAAAAAAATACATATATATTATGTATGTGTATACCTTTGTGTGGATGCATGTGTGTATATATACATGCATACAAATAAACATACATATGAACCACATACACAGAGGTGTATGTGTGTCTGCACATACGCACATCCTCACACATATGCACCTGTGGATACACATTAGTCACCGTTCAGAACTGCTGTGGCCAATCCAGGGAGCCAGCCAGGCCCCATCCAAGCCCACCACTTCCAAGGGACACAAGACAGGAAGAGTTAGGATGCCTGGGACAGTCTCTGTTCTGCCACTAAGTTACCACGTGGCCCCAAGGGATTCCTCCTGGGGCCCTCGGGTCCCCATCTACAGAATGACGATTTTTAACTAAGACATCTTGCACCTCTAAAACACTCCAACCCCAAGTGCAAAGATCCACAGAACCTGCAGCCCGGTGGGACTTTGAGTGGGTTTCACATGCAACCAGTGATCAGCATGCGGCTGGCTTACCTGTTTGGAATCTTGGAAATGTCTATCTTCTCTCTGGAGGAAACGTAAGGAATCACCACCACTTTTTTCAGGTCTGCTAGTCCTGAAAACAGCGGGGAGGAGAAAACACAAGCTTACAGGACACAACATACCTAGTCGCTAATCTTTTTCTTTTTTGCTAAAACGGAACACAACCTAGGACTGAGACTACTCCATTTTTGCAGGGCTCTTGGGACCCCTGGGGGGCTCTCACCCCTGCACCGTGCCCCCCACGCCAGCCCACGCACCTTTAACGACCTGCTGCAGCTTGTCCATGTGGTCGTGCTCTTTGCCATTGTACACGACGGCCTCCACAGAGAAGATGAGCTTTGGCTGAATCTGAGAAAACCGGTCCAGAACGCCCTAGAGTGGAAGGAAAGCGTCGTCATTGTTCATCCAAAAGGCAAAATCCTCCAGCAGCCAACGGGACGGCTGCATCTCCAGGGAAAGAAAAAGCAGCGTGCCCAGCGCGCTAGCCACGTCCCCGCGTCCCCGTCATCCAGAGGCCAAGAGAGACAGCCAAGCAAACGGGACATGCACCCGAGACAGGATCATCACTTCAAAGAAAGCATCGGTACAAAGAAACACCGGACGGACTTACAGACATACACTGAGTCTATCAAATGGGAAAACACAGGGTGAGTATCTGCACGACCACAGAGATCCCCCATTTTACAGCAAGAGCCTCCCAACACAGCTCCTCTGGCACATGTAAGTGAAGACTCACCTTCCCAGAAGGCAGCTCTGTATGCAAAGTGGTGCCACATTTAGGCCCTCCTTTAATCTTCAATCAAAGAGGTACCTGAATCCTCTGAATGATATTTCTTGCCAAGCAAATGTATGAACTCACAAATGTGTACACTCGTAAACAAGCCCCATGAGAAAAAGCAGGCTCTCCACACCCAGCTGTCTGTCTCTCCACACACGGAATCACCGTCCCGCCAAGCATCCACCTCTCCCTGAGAGAAGGCGCACCCCCCGTGCACACGCGGATCTTGTTTCGGGAACTGCTGTGAACTGCCGCACGCAACCTCATGATGCATTGATACAACCTGCGTGTGACACCGAGGGTGACAGGTACAGGCCCTCTCGGATGGACTCCCCTCCCGCTCCCCTCTCAGCCTGCCAAGTGCAGACCGTGGTGGAGCCATTTCCATCCACAGGAACAGCATCTGGAAGGCATCACCCAGATGGCACTCCTAATCCCTCAGTCCAATGCAGCGGCTCAAGGTCAATGCCTGGGCTATCCAAGGGTACCAGCAGTGATGCCAGAACCTCCGTGTGAGGACCTGATGGGCAGGGTCTCCACCCCGGCTGCAGGTTAGAGCCACCTGTGGCGTGACGATTAATTAAACTCATTAGGTAACTAATGAGCTGGCCTGGAGTGGGCCCGGCACTGCTTCTCAGAGCTCCCAGGAGTCAGCACAGCACATGCCTAAGACAAGGGGAGGCCAGGGCCCCTCGGAGGGGTCCTGGCGACAACAGCATCACTCGGGGCCCCAGACCTACTGAACTGGAAGGTCTGGAGTTGGCCCAGCAATCTGTGTTTCCACAAGTGCTTCGGGTGATTCTAATGCACCATAAAATTTGAGACTCTCTGGGCTAAAGATTCAAGGACTGATTCTATTTTCAATGCCTTCAGATTTTCAAGACCAGAAGCTGAATTAACAGAGAAGAGCTGCGGGCTGAGAGGAGGAAGAAGCATTTGTGTATTCCATCTACTGTGCCAGGCAAGCAAACAGAGTTCTTTCTCCTTGGAACATATAATCTATTGGGGTGGGGGAGTAGCAAAGCAATTATAAATGTCTTTGTTTCCAGTTTCTAATTGTTTTCAGTGAACTATACCCATGGTTTAGGTAGCCAGGAAAATGAAAAGAAGGAAGGCAAGAAGGGAGGGAGGGAGGGGGGAAAGGGAGGAATTAAAGCCATAAGGGAAAATTAATGATGGACTTGATCAATAAAACCAAAATCTTTTTTCCAAAAAGATCAATAAAATAAGCCTCTTGACAAATCTGACCAAGAAGACAGATATTTCTAGCTAACACTTACATAGTACTTACTACATATCAGGCACTGTCCTAGGCACTTTACTAATATTCACTCACTTAATGCTCTGACATAGAATTATTATTCCCATATTCCAGATGGATAAACTGAGGCACACAACCATACAAAATCGGAAACCACACTTTACTACAGAAAGAGGGAATAATAAGTGACAAAGCACTATGTTCAATTTTGTTAATAAATTCATGAAAGCCAGATGAAGTGGATGATTCCCCAAGAAGATATAAATTTATCAAAAATGATTCAAGGGGCTTCCCTGGTGGTGCAGTGGTTGAGAGTCCGCCTGCCGATGCAGGGGACACGGGTTTGTGCCCTGGTCCGGGAAGATCCCACATGCCGCGGAGCGGCTGGGCCCGTGAGCCATGGCCGCTGGGACTGCGCGTCCAGAGCCTGTGCTCCGCAACGAGAGAGGCCACGACAGTGAGAGGCCCATGTACCGCAAAAAAAAAAAAAAAAAAAACAGGACCTGGAGGTCTTGGTGAGGCTGGCAGGTTGGGGACCCAAAGAACAAGCAGCCCCGCACCTGGAGATGCCCACGAGCCCAATGGGCGCGGGAAATCCAAGCAGATGGGGGGGGAGACGTGGGAGAGTTGGAGGAATGGGCAGGCAGTGAGCAGAGGGGCAGGGGCAGGGCACACGCAGAGCCCAGGGGCTTCAAGAGAAGTGAGTGATGCTCCCCAGCATCCTCAAGCACAGGCCTTGTCCCCACCCCTCCCTGGAGCAGCCTGCGCAGACAGGCATACGGCCTGCCAACAGACGGCGTCCTTTCAACACCAGCCTGGCAAGGCGAGGGGAGGTCACCACCGCGTTTGTGAGCAGGTGAATCCACGTGTGTGGAGACCCCGCCCCCATACCTGTAAACTGCCTGGTAACCATCGCACACGTGTGTGCCACGGGGCTAGAACTTACTTCGTAGTCAGTAAGGATGTGGCCCCATTGTAAAAGAACCAAATAATTAAAATCAGGATTTGCAAGAGAGTGGCAATTCTCCCTTTATTATAGAGAAAATTCTTCAGTGATTTGCAGCAAAAAATTGAAAGTAGGAAAAACATTCGTGTTTCACTGCAAATTTCAGAAACGTACCCTTTACTGAAACTGGGAGACCATCTAAAGTGTAAAACGGTGATGTCAGAAATTAAGAACAGGAGCCTCCTTTTTTTTTTTTTCTTTTTGGCTGCGTGGCATGCAGGGTCTTAGTTCCCCGACCTGGCGTCGAATCCCTGCCTCCTGCAGTGGAAGCTCAGAGTCCCAACCACTGGACCACCAGGGAAGTCCCAGGAGCCTCTTTTTAAAGCAGAGATTTGCAAACCACTGAAGAGGACCATCCTGGGCCCCCGTGACCCCTCTGTCCCGCCCCAGGCCACACCTCATCATTAACTCTAGATGCTTCGCTGCAGGTTTTAGCTACTGGAAAAGAACACAGAAGACATCTGAGGCTCTGGAGTCATTGCTTTGTCCCAGGTCCTCAGCACACAGGTACCGGTGCCCACATGAGCAAGCGCTGTGTCTCGTGACCCGGACCAGGGCTTCCCGGCCAGGAGGGCTCACCCTTGGGAGCTGGCAGGTGGTGCCAGCAGCCGGGGGCCCTGAAGTCACCAGGCTGATACATTAACTGTCATTCACTGCTCAACAATCACTCCAAAGGATCGTGCACATGGCTACCTGCCTCTGGCTCTACACCAGGGTCCCAGCAAAATGAGGACCGCTTTCCAGAACTCAGGGCACAGCGAAGCATCTTAGTAGAACGGCGTTTGGCCCTGTCACTTTCTGACCGAATAGAGGGCTCTCCTGAGGCTCAGGCCATCATGCCCCCAACTCCCACAAGCAACTGTGCTGAAGGCCGTGGCCAGGGCGGAGCCAGGCTGCCATCTAGTGCGCGTGCGCTTCCAACGAGAGCCGCCACCCCGGAAAACCCGAACCAGCCTCAAACCAGGGAAGGAACGCCAGGGATGCCGCTCCAGAGCCACTGGCTGCATCCTCTGCACAACAGGACCTGGGACCAGAGTCAGCCAGAGTGGTCTGCGGTGGTGACATTTTGCACAAGACAGACCCATGAGGATGGGCGCAGGGTCAAGGCCAGCTGCTGATGCTACAGGCAAGCAGGAGGTGGCTGGGCCCCAGCCCATGCCCTAAGCCTCCAGCCCTGCACCAGGTGGCTCAGACCCGCCACCCGAGGCCAACCCAGGAGCTCTGCTCTCTGGGAAGCCCTCAGGCAGGGGCTTCGTTCGGGCCCTAGAAGGCCCCGCCCCCGCCCCCACGCTGCAGGATGCTTCTCCAGCATCACAACTGCTTACAAGTTCCAATTCACTCAGAAACACCCACTCTCTACTCATCGGGAACAGCTGACATTCACCAAGCTGGAGGGGGGGGCGGGTAGGTCTGAGCGCTGTCCCAACCCCAGATGGGTGTCAATGGTGTTGTCCTCACAAGCCCTCCTACGGTGTGTCCCCGAGGACACAGAGACAGGAAGCGGCAGAGGCGGATTCAAACCCAGGCAAGAGCCTGCCTGCTGGTAACCTCCACGCCACATGCCTTCTCCAGCCCCGAGGCTCCTTCACCGCTTCCCAGCAGCACAGCTCAAGGCCTGCTGAGGGATCCAAGGACAACAGTGCCCAGGGACAGGGTCCCAACCCTCCAGGACTCCCCAAGAGGATGGCCTGGTCCCAAGCAGCTCACACGGCCTCACAGAGGGCCTTGGGGACCAAGAGGCCCCCTGGAGCTCCGGGCTCAGGTCAGTCCTGGCTGCCCTGCCTGGGTGGTCCGGGGTGGAGGCGATCTGGGAGAGGCCCAGCAAAGCCCCAGGAGGCACAACCACGGCCACCAGCAGTGAGGTCTAGGGTGACCACCCCCTCCCCGAACTCAGCAGGGCCCAGTCCTCATCCCATGGGGCCAGGGCCGGCCTCAGCCAATCGCCTCACTGCTCCAGGCCTCTGTGTCGCGGAAGCACATCTGTCCCTCCTCTGCACGGTGTGGGGGGAGATAAGAAATACCTTGAGAGACCTCCCCGGTAGTCCAGCAGTTAAGACTTCGCGTCCCCGATGCAGGGGGCCCAGGTTCGATCCCTGGTCAGGGAACTAGATCCCGGCTGCCGCAACTAAAAAGATCCCGCGTGCCGCAACTAAAAAGATCCCACGTGCCGCAACTAAGACCCGGTGCAACCAAATAAATAAATAAATATTTTAAAAAAGCAAAGAAATACCTTGAAAACCTTTTCCAGAAGAGCAAGTCTCAAGGCAGAGGTTGAGTATCAAGCTCACACCCAAAATGCCCAGCCTGTGGACAAGGCACATGGACTGCAGGGCAAGGAGCTGGAACAGCGCCGTCCCTGCACCTGTATCCTAAGTGTATCAATCCTCCCGCGTCAATCACAGGCCCACGCAGTCTACGCTCGTATCATGAGACTCTCTCTTCCTGATGCCCCTGCTTTGCACGTGAGGATAAATAACTCACCCAGGAATGCATGGCCAGCAAAGCCAGGCCAGCCCTTAGCCCCTGAGCTGCACTGACCGGTGCCCAGCACAGGGGCCACGCCCAGAGCAGAGGAGGAACGGTCAGGGACGTGGATGCCCGGCATGTCATCTAACGGGCCCAGCCTCGTGGCTCCTGAGGGTCCCTCATCCCCGAGGTTCTGCAACCAGTAAAGGTTCCTGATCAGGAGGTAGGGGTCCCAGGAAGTCCTGCTCTGCTGATTCTTCCTTCCCCATGGGGGGGCTCAGTGCGTGCTTCCTGGCCCTGCCTGGGCCACTCCGCCGCTGGTGCACCCTGGTCCCTGGTGCCCTTGGGGTTTACGGGGATGAAGAGGCCTGCCACACTCCCGCACAGAGCACAAAGCTCAGCCCCAAAGTAAACATCAGGAATGGCAATTATGGAGCAAACTTTCCGTAAGCAAATCTTCCATGAGCAAATCTGCAGAGGAAACACGTCAGAAACCCTCACGTGGCCATGAGGTCACAGGAGCCGCGACCGGGCGTCTCCTGCTGGATGCTCACAACACCGCCTGTCACACATAACACGCACTGACGCAGCCAATGCGCACGGCTGGGCGTGGGCAATATTGGAAAGGAAGGATCATTCACTTTTAGACTTAAAGAGAGATTCGCTACTTCTGGCTCCTTCTCTCCTGCTGATTGCGAGTCACCCGCCGGGGAGAAGGGGGGCCATCGTGACACTGTTTCCTCCCAGCCTGGCCGGCCCTGCCCGGCGGCTGCCCACACCCCAACCCAAGATGTCATGGGGAAATCACACAGACTGTTCCCCTGCGGGGGCCGCACACCTGGGGCACTTGAGGGGACCCCGACTCACGTTCACGCCGAAGTCTGGGGACGTGGAGCTCCAGATGGCGCCGATGCTCGTGGCCGCCAGCATGGCCTCCACAGCGTGCGCGCTGTTGGGTAAATAACCTGTGGAGGGGATACAGGGAGAAAGCTTGGTCCAGGGTGTGAGGATGCCGCGGACTTCCAGAAGCACCTCCCAGAGTCACGGTGGGAGTGGGGAGAGGGGCTGGCTGTGAGCGGCTCACAGAGCAGGGCCAGGCCCAACCCCACCACCTTGACATTTGCTCAGATGACCCAATCACTGCCGCCAGCCTGACCACTTCCCGTCATCACCCCCTCTGACACATTCCGATCAGGGATCCCTGCACGATCCCGGCCTCTTCTCGCTCCGCTCCGCCTCCCACTCTGGGCTCAGTCACAACAGCCTCCCTTCAGTTCTAAGCTCCCCCTGCCTCAGGGCCTTTGCACAAGCTGCCTGCGTTGCCTGGACACGTCCACCCACACCAGCCTTCGCTACTCATCCTTCAGCTCCGAAGGCAGATGGAACTCCCGCAGGGAAGCCTTCTCCAAGGCCACCCCAAGAACTCAGGTCCCCTGGCCAGTCGCCCACAAAGCACACCGTGTTTCTCCCTCACCAGATCTAGCATGATAACCACCTAAGTATAATCATCATAACTGGCAACTTCATATCTGGTTCTCTCATGAGGGCAGGGACGTTGCCTGTCTCGCTCCCTGCTTTACCCAATGCCTTCTGGTACGCCCTGCAGATCAAGGTCCGCAGATATGGGTCTACTGGCCGGCTGGTGGGAGGATGCTTGGATGGAGGGAGGGAAGGAGAGGCTACAGGGGAATGAAGACTCAGCAGAGCAGTCAAGACATATGAAGTCCTGCAAGGGACTCAGCCCTCCATCTAGTAGGAAGCTGAGTTTTGTTTTGGTTTTTTTTTGGCCGCACCACGTGGCCTGCGGGATCCTAGTTCCCCGACCAGGGATCGAACCCGGGCCCCCTGCAGTGGAAGAGCGGAGTCTTAACCACTGGACCGCCAGGGAAGTCCTCTGGGCTTTTATGATAATAGAGGCAGAGACTCTTTATGGACAAAAAGACTATGATCAATTAAACAGATCGTCCTAAATGCTCCAGAGAAAAGGATTTGTGCACAAGGCACCAGGGAGCAGAAGGTCCCGGGCCTCCCCTGAGCACAGCTCCCTCCCTGGGTGACACAAAAGCCCTCTGGGCTCCAACACCCCGTGGTGCCCTGAACAGCTCTCCTGCTGTCCCTCCTCCCATGGCTCTGAACTGCCTACTTGACCACAGCGGTGGGTACTTTGTTTCTTTGGGTTCACTGCATCTCCCCTGCTGGGTGTCCCATGGCGCAGGGGTCGTGCATTGCTCACACGGCCCCCGGGCTCCACCCAGCCCTGGCACACAGCAGGCCCGCTGACGGATGTCGGCTGCCGAGAAGAGACTTGGCTGTGAGCGTACTGAGGTGTCTCCACGGTGCCAATGCCCCAGGCAGGGCAGGACTTACCACCCAGGGAGGCTAGGTGACCTGCTGGCTGTGGGGACTGACACGCAGCCAGGAGATGCCCGCTTCACAGACGAGAAACAGCGCCACGAGCAGTGAGCAGCTGTGACTGCATCTTTGAAGGCCTCCAAGCATCTCCCCATTCAATCCCCCTCTGT
The DNA here is from genome assembly GCF_964341445.2 of Mesoplodon mirus. Lineage (NCBI taxonomy): Eukaryota > Metazoa > Chordata > Mammalia > Artiodactyla > Ziphiidae > Mesoplodon > Mesoplodon mirus. Next base: position 5,429,880 of record NC_138989.1, read on the forward strand.
GCTCTTCCCTAGCGCTCTCTTCTGGGAAACACAGTCCCCTGTCCTAGTAACTGCGATCAGGTCAAATTAGAATCCAAGATGTGACACTCAAGAAGGGGGTGTCACCAAGCACCAGCCTGACTCTGAGGAGTGAACGGCAACGGAGCAGGCGTCCCCCACGTGACACGGCCAAGCAGCAGCCCCGGGACGTCCTGTTCTCCGTTTCTCCCTCTCAAGAAACGTTTGCTTCAAAGGGAGATTTTTAAAAATGAATATTGGAGGGAAGAAAAATTACTGGAAGGTAGAAGAACCTTTTGAATTCCTTTTCTAGACAAATTAAATTGGACCACGAAGAACCCAAGGTATTGAGGTTTCAACCACAAAAATGCCTGCTCTGACCCAGCACTCTCATGCATTCATCCAATACACACTCGTTATACACCTACTATGCGCCAGGTACCCGCAGACTGAGATGCAGCAGTGAACAGAAGACAAAGCCCCATCCTCTGGTACTGGAGGACAGACAGACGTGCGCACACACACGCACACACACACACACATAATCCTGTGATTTCAAGGAGGCAGTAAGGCGACAAAGGAAAATAAAGCGGGGTGCAGAGAAAGCGGTGATGGATTTTTCCACAGGACAGCACGGACAGCTTCTGAGCAGAGACCTCAATGAACCAGGGTAAACCCTTGGATCTGTAGGAGAACATTCCATCCCGGGCTGAGACAGGTGATAACGCGGCACATCCCTTACACATCCTTTACTATTCATTCCTCTCCAGTCAAGTAACACAGCGCGGGGTCACTCCATGCCCAGCTCCATCATCTGAGAAGGAGACTCGGGGCCTGGCCCCTTCACATGGTTCACACAGGGTAAGGCTGCCCTCTTTGCAAACACACGCCGAGCGCCCACCTGCAGTGAGTCCCACGGGAGAGGCACGGTCAGGCCAACATGCCCGGTGGCTTCTCCTGCTGACGGCCCGGCCTGCAGCCCTGGTCCCATGGCCCCCGGAGGTGGGGAGGGCAGCCCAGCAGCCAGACCCCCAGGCCTCGTGGGTTTTAGAGCCAAACAAAGGAGACCGATGCCCAAATAATCAGAAAACCAAACAGATAACTACCAACGACGCATCCTTTGAAGAATGAAAACAAGATGCCGACAGAGGGTCCAACAGGAGGGCCTGGCTCAGGGGCAACCAGGGGGCTTCCCTGAGTGAGGCCATCTGGGGACAGAGCTGGGGGCAGGCGGGGCGGAGGCCGGCTTCCCAGCAAAGGCTCTGCCAGACACTCTTAGGAGGACAGGGGCCGGGAGGGGAGTGCGGAAGCAGGAAGGAAGCGAGTGCACGGGGCTGCCGACCGGGCCCCAGGTTCTCGTTCCCACCTTGGAGGCAGCGGGGGTCAGCGAGCCTCCGAGCAGGGGACGGACACCATCGATGCCACTGGGGTTGGTGCCACGAGAGAAGTCGTGTGGCCAGAGGACAGATAAGCCCTCTTCTTTGGTTTAAGAATAAGATCTGATGCCTGATCCCGGAAGGAGCAATGTAAACTCTGACCCCAGCACTGCAGCAAAAAGCACACAGAACCCCAGGCGGACCCAGACTGGGAACCGCCCCTGGACACATCCGTCATGGTCAACAGCCCCTCCCGGGGTGCATGTGGATGGGCAGGGCCAAGAAAGCCCACCTAACTTCTCTGCCCACGGGAGACTCTGCATAAAAAGCCTCTCGGCCTCTCTGCTGCCCTGTTTAAAGACGCAGAAACTCGAGGTCCAGGGAGGAGAAGTCCTCATCCAAACCCACAGGCCCAAAGGCAGCGCCAGGCACCGAGGGAAGGTCTCCTGACTCCAGGGAGTGGATGCTGCTAAACAAGTCCCCACCAGGAAGAACTAAGTGGGAGAAGCCGCACTGAGTGAGGAGGCCCAGGTGGGGATCCCAAGGAACAGTGTGGCCTCGGGCCAGCAGCCAGGCACCAGGAAACTCGGGCCCAGGCGCACGCTGCTCTATCGCAGCACCAGATAATTACAATCCATCGTTCAACAGATGTGTGATGAAGGGTCCTGGCTATCAGATTTCATGCCTCACTAACTCTCAGGGAATTTCCTGGCAGTCGAGTGGTTAGGACTCTGCACTTTCACTGCCAAGGGCCCAAGTTCAATCCCTGGTCGGGGGGCTGAGACCCCACAAGTGGCTCGGCCAAAAAAAAGTAACTGTCTATGTATTATCTCCAGAGGCTGAGTATATCCACATACTTCCAGTTAACGACCTTATGAACTGAAATTGTCTATACTGTTTAAATCAACGCCCATTTTTTAAATAAAATCCTTTCCAAGTTTAAAAAAAAAATGGTTAGTTTACTTTTCTCTTCTGGGCCTCGGTTTTTCATCTGGGAAACAAGCAGGCTGGTGGCACCTGCCCTGGCGTCTGTGGGTCAGAGGAAATCAGTCTAGTGAGTCTCTCCACTGATAAAACTCCCTCTGCTGGGTTTTGGGGATTAGGAATCAGTCTACAATCGTGTCAGCACAGACGGTGAACATCACAGAATGGAAACCAGCCCTCAGGAATTCCTCAGGAAAGCATCGAGTTGGAGGTGGGCAGACCCAGAAAATGCAGCAGCTTTTCCCAACCCTGGAAGGAGTCCTGGCTTTGTCATCAAGGACCTGATGAACTTTCTGGTTTGTGTTTAAGGACCACATTTCATTAAAAAAAAATAATAACTAATTCATTTTAAAAATTATTATTAATAATAATAGTAGACGTCTGTGAGCACTGGCTCAGGAGGACATGCCCACATGGAGGCTGGGAGCCGCGGACCCTCACAGCCCAGCTCACTCTGGCTGGCCGCACTTGCAACGATCGTCCCTCTTGGTCTGGTTTGTGCCGCACGTGTACACACGCGAAGCCGTGTGCGTGCAAGCTGACCCGACACCACCTCATTCCTTCCGAGCCACGCCCCTGCCCCCACTGTGACAGGCGCCAGGGATACCCACCGACGACCCGGTCTCCGCTTCTCACGCCCATCTTCCTCATCGCCGCGGCGTACAAAGCCACCTGTTGCCGCAGCTCTGCGAAACTCACCTTCACGATCTCCTCCCTGCCTTCCCCTGGGAAGAGAAAAAGGACAGGTCATCCTCGGACCATCCTAAAGAGAGGTTCTGAGTCACAGACACAGATGAAAACTCACACCTGTTCAAACACAGGTTAGAGATACACACCCGGGAGACGCTACACGGGTGCAGGGGACGCAAACCAGATGCACGTTTACCCGACGTTCCAGAAAAGAAAGGTTTGGAAAAGGGCATCCTTGAGACGCACGTCCAGAATTTGCCATTTAAAGATTCTTTTTTTACTACTGGGAATGTTTTTATTAAGTGAAGAATCCTTTGATTTGGTTGTGATTTTTTTTTTTTTTTTTTTTTTTGGCGGTACGCAGGCCTCTCACTGCTGTGGCCTCTCCCGCTGCGGAGCACAGGCTCCGGACACACAGGCTCAGCGGCCATGGCTCACGGGCCCAGCCGCTCCGCGGCATGTGGGATCTTCCCGGACCGGGGCACGAACCCATGTCCCCTGCACTGGCAGGCGGACTCTCAACCACTGCGCCACCAGGGAAGCCCTGGTTGTGATTTTTTTAATATAATTTTCCAAGGGCTGGGCTGGGGGAGGAGGAGGGGAAATCAGTGTTTAGTGGGGACAGAGTTTCAGTGAAAAAGTTCCAGGGATCTACTGCACAACAATGTGAATATACTTAACACCACTGAACTGTACATTTAAATTGTACATTTAAAATGTACAATTTAAAATTGTACATTAAAAAAAAAAGTGATAGTAAAGTTAGTATTTTGTGTTTTTCACCACAAAAAAAAAAAAAAAAAGGTGCCGAGCTATTGTTTGGAAACATACACTGCAGGTTCTGAGTGCTTCGGAGCCTCTCTGAACATGTGGCCCCATCACACTACGAGAGGAAAATCCGAGTAGCTGTCGGGACTCACGTGCCACGTAAAGGGCCACTCCGTCATTTTCCCCATGTTGCAGGAGGTTTTCCGCGTAGTTGAGGCGACTGCCTTTGAACCACTCAGGGATGTCCGCAATCCCTTTGGACGTGTCCACGACCTACAGAGGATAACAGCAAACCGAGACACACACATGCGTGAGAGCAACACCAGATGAATAGAAGGGATTCCACGTCACAGGAGGCCAGCTAACTCGCCGGCCCAAGGCATCACTAGATCGCTGTACAGACTGAACGCAGACCTGGCCCAAAGGCTTGAAACTGAAAATAGAAATGAATGTGATATTGTGTACCTGACAGTTGCTGAGAGTAGACCTTCAGCATTCTCACCACAAAAAAAAAAAAAAAAAAGAAAGAAAAAGAGAAAAAAAGAAAAAGGTAACTGTGTGAGGTGACGGATGTGTCCGTTATCTTGGTACTCATTCCACAAGGCATATGTATATCAAATCATTCACGCGTACACTTGAAATAGATACAATTATATGTATCAGGACTTCCCTGGTAGTGCAGTGGTTAAGACTCCGTGCTCCCTATGCAGGGGCCCCGGGTTCAATCCCTGGTCAGGGAACTAGATCCCACACGCATGCCGCAACTAAGAGTTCGCATGCCACAACTAAGGAGCACGCCTGCCGTTACTAAGACCCAGTGCAACCAAATAAAAAAAACAAATTATATGTATCAATTATTCCTCACTAAAGTTAAAAAAAAAATTAATGCTAAGGGAAAACACCGCCCCACTAATTTAGTCTGTTAATTATTAAGCACCTACTTTATGAGCGATGCTGATGAAAGAAGGACAGACAGACAGACACGGCAGCTGCCGCATGTTCCAGGGCTGACCAGAGCATGGAAACCAGGAGATCAAAGTGCACGGCCCACCGGACACCCCGCCACAGTTTTTAGGAATTTGGATCCGTGCCTCCTCCCTCAGGGCTGGAACCTTGGTTTCTTCTCCAGGTGAACCTTTCAGAATGGCTCAGCCCATAATCAAACCAAACACACAACAGACTTCTTATTCCCTGGATATTTATTGAGGGAATAAATAAAAATCTCTAAAATCCAGGTAAGTGCTTCCCTGGTGGCGCAGTGGTTGAGAGTCCTCCTGCCGATGCAGGGGACGCGGGTTCGTGCCCCGGTGCGGGAGGATCCCACATGCCGCAGAGCGGCTGGGCCCGTGAGCCATGGCCACTGAGCCTACATGTCCAGAGCCTGTGCTCCGCAACAGGAGAGGCCAAAACAGTGAGAGGCCCGCGTACCATAAAAAAATAAAATAAAATAAAATCCAGGTAAATAACAAAACTACTGATAGTTTAAAAAACAATTACAGGGGGCTTCCCTGGTGGTGCAGTGGTTGAGAATCTGCCTGCCAATGCAGGGGACACAGGTTCGAGCCCTGGTCTGGGAAGATCCCACATGCCGCAGAGCAACTAAGCCCATGCGCCACAACTACTGAGCCTGCATTCTAGAGCCTGTGAGCCACAACTACTGAAGCCCACATGCCTAGAGCCCATGCTCTGCAACAAGAGAAGCCCACGCACCGCAACAAAGAGTAGCCCCCACTCACCGCAACTAGAGAAAGCCCGCGCGCAGCAATGAAGACCCAACGCAGCCAAAAATAAATAAATAAATACATTTTAAAAAGAAAAAACAATTACAGTATGGGGACTTCCCTGGCGGTCCAGTGGTTTAGACGCCAAACTTCCACGGCGGGGGGCCCAGGTTCCATCCCTGGTTGGGGAACTAAGATCCCTCAGGCCACACAGTGCGGCCAAAAATAAATAAATAAAACAAATAAATTTTTTAAATGTGAATGTATGGAACATCACTGAACTGTACACTTTAAAATGGATAAAATGGTAACTTTTTTGTTATGTGTATTTTACCGCAATTCTAAAAAATTTTAATAAAATAAAAATACAGCGATGCCCTACTCTTCGGATCACTCAGATTCCCAGGACAAGGCCTGGGTCCACACGCATTGGGGGGCCTGGAGCCTGCAGAGTCCCCATGAGGTCCGTGACCCCAACACAATTTCCTGCCAACTCTCTAGGGCAATGACTTTTTCCCGCTGATGTGGAGATTTAAAAGAAGATATGATTTAGTCTTCCTCAAAATTAACACTTCATTTTGGATCAGAAACACAAAAAGATAATGTGTAAGCACAATCTCTACTTACCTCATCATACATGCGTGAGAAGACAATTCCACTGAATTTCCAGAACTCTGCCCAGAAGTCCGAATATGACTCAACTGACCAATGATATAAGTCATCATAATTTTCTGAAACAAAAAAGAAAGAAAAAAAGGCACATAACTCCGACAAATCTTAGGAGGAAAGTCTTGGTTCAGTGATGAGATGGATACACCTGAGGAGTTATGTGTGTCTGAGGGGTTCAAAGGCACCTGATGAGAGAGGGTCTTGGGAGCGCAGGGCATCTTAGTTTCTGTTAAAGCAAACCCACCACCGCTAGTCCCCAAATGAACAAAAGTCACGAGGCGGTGATTTTTTATCTTAACCAGCATGCCTAAAAACCATGGACTCTGGACCCAGAAGGCCTGGGTTCAAATCCTGGCTTGGCCATTTATTAGCTGTGAGGCCTCAGGCAGTCTATGTAAGTGCTTTGTAAGTCACCTTGGTCCTCACAAACGGCAAAGAGCTCCAGCACCAAAAACTCCTCTGGGCTGACACAAGAGATGGAGCAGGGCCTCCCCTGACGACCTGGAAAGCCCATCATCACAAAGGGCGCCACCACAGCATCCGGGAGGGCGGAGGATGTAACCAGCCCGCCGACCCGGGGAGCGAGCAGTCACAGCAGCATCTCAGCATCGCGAGGACCCCAACGGACGGTGGAGGAGTGGGTAGGCTTTGAGCAGAAGCTTTCCCACCATCCACGACTCAGCCAAGGGATCGACACGATTCTCCAGTCGAGCAGGGGCTCCTGGGGCTTCTGCCCACGCGTGTCCCCCGCCATCCCCCCCCCCAGCTGAGAGGCTGCTATCTAGAAGCCCGGGGGACGGACCACCGGCACGTTTAGTTCAGTCTGCGCGATGCTCAGGAACTGAACGGGCTGACGTTAAATTCGGTTTCCAAATGAAGTGCAGGATTTCTGGCTTCTCCTGAGAAGACAGGACATCTGGCCATGGAAGCCGGCCAACGAGTGTCGCCTCCTGGTATTTATGTCCCTGTGTCGTCACCTCCCCCCGCTGAGCCGGACTGTTAAGGAAATGACCGAGTGCACCTTGTGAGGCCGGGTCATAAGGTTCTAAGGACACTGCAGCTTCCGCCTTGATCACTTGCTCTGCAGGAAGCCAGTGGCCATGTTGTGAGGACACTCAAGCAGTCCTAGGCGGCGTGAAACGGAGGCCTCCCATCCACAACCAGCACTGACTCACTGCCACGTGAGACGGCCCCTGGGAAGTGGGCCTCCAGCCCCAGCCCACGGGTGGATGCAGCTACGGGAGACCCAGAGCCAGAACCACCAGCTAAGCCACTCCCAGAAGCCTGGCCCGCAGAAACTGAGAAATACTAAACATTTACCATTGTTTTATGTCACTAAGTCTTGGGGTGATTTGCAATGCAGCAATAGGTAGCTGATGCCCTGTCACTCCACACGGTGACAATCAGCTCAAGCAGGTAACAGCTGCCCCACCTGGCCCTTCACACACATGCGAAAGGCAACCTAACACAGCAGTGACGAGCGGCTCCACGGCTCACAGCTGCGAGATCTCAACCAAGACTTTGAGCTTCCACTTCCACTTTCTCAGCTGGGAAATGAGATCAAAGCCGCAGCTACTTAGCCAGGTTATTGAGAATTAAGTTAGTTAATCTGTATAAAGTTCCCGAATGGGGCCTGGCGTGCAGGAAGTGCTCACTAAATATTAGCTGTTATTAATACCCCGTCACCTGCCTGGTCCCTGCAGGCGTCCGAGTTTGTAAGCCTCGCTTGCCACTTCACCTGCTTCTTCCTCTCCATCTGTGAGAATTCTGACCAGCCTACACCTTCAAGTCTCAGCTCAAGATCCTGCCAGCCCTCTTCAACAGCATCCTGAGAGACCCAGAGCTCAGAAGGCGGACAGCACGCACCCCCACGCCCGCCGCTCAGCACTGCTACCTTTGCACGAGCCTTCTCCCCACAAGTACACCTGAGCTGCTGGGGAACAGAGACCAAGCCTTCTATTTGTTGGCCAGCTCTGTCCCAGAGGCTGGCACGCAGAGGCGAGTTGCAGTTTGTGGTATAAAGACACTTGAGGACTTCCCTGGCGGTCCAGTGGTTAAGACTCCGTGCTTCCACTGCAGGGGGCACAGGCTCGATCCCCGGTCAGGGAACTAAGATCCCGCATACTGCTCAGCCAAAAAAAAAAAATGCTCACAAATAAATGAACAGGCAAGACAGGCTGAAAGTCCAAATTACATGCACTTGGAGAGTAGAGGAAAGGAGAAAACGGTCAGAGAGAATAATCAGAGAGAAGGCAGCGTTTGAGTTGGCTCTTAAAGCAAAGACCAAAACGTCCAGGGCCAGGCCCACGGAAAGGAGAGAAGCAAGGTGGGTTAACCGTCAGTCATGGGAGAGGAGGAAAAGCAAAACACCAAGGTCTAAGCCACCCCCAGACCGAGAGAGGAGCCCCGCTCAGCTCAGCTGACGCCATCACGTGAGGACACAGACCCAGCAGCACGCGCCTTTGGGTTTTCAAAAGAAGTTGCAAACCTTACTTTTCCTATGCGGTCTTCCGGTGTGTGAGCCGCCCGAACTAAGTCTGCAGGCCCGACATGGCCCGCAGGCCACCAGTCCCAGCCTTGAAGGGCAGAGAGGAGCTGGGCAGGCAGACTGGGAGCTACTGGTACCTCTGCCAGTGTCTACTCAGCAAACCCCAGAGGCCAGGTGCGGGCGATCATCTGTCACCCAGTGATACGGGTCCTCTCATTATGCCCATTTTACAGGTGAGGAAACCAAGGCTCAGGAGATCGGGTGACTTCCTTCTGATCACACAGCTAGGAAGTGGGGGAGCCACTTCAAAATCCCGGCAGTCAGATTACAGCTCAGTCTCACGCACCTCACAGGACGGCCCTTCTGTGAACTCATTCTGTAAAGCAGCAGGGGGAACAGCTGGCACCAAGGCACCGTAACACAGAGAACGCAGGTCCGCTCCTGGCTCTTCTTAGGAATCAAGTCGGTCCCCCAGGGAATTCCCTGGCGGTCCAGTGGCTAGGACTCCGCGCTTTCACCGCCGAGGGCCTGGGTTCAATCCCTGGTCGGGGAACTAAGATGCCACAAGCCGCACAGCGCGGCAAAAAAAAAAAAAAAAAAAAAAAGTCTATCTCCCAATCCAACACACATTACCAACTACTACCTGAAAGAAGGCCCTGCGTGTAATAAGCCACACCTATCTACAGGGGCTCCCTGTCCAGGGAGCGGGAGGGCGGGAGAGGGATGCAGCTGGGCTAGCCAAGGGACGGGGCTCCGTGGAAGCTATGACATCCACCGTGCTGTGGAGGACCTGGAAGCCGCCAGGCGGCAGGGTTTGCAAACCCTCAGTCAACAAGGAGCCACTGTAAGCCCTGGAGCCCAGGCGTGACAAAGTCAGACCTGTGCATCAAGACTGCTCTGGCAAAGCCGGCACGCAGGCGGCACTGAACGGCAGAGGGAGGAAAAGCAGGAAGCAGGAAAACCAACCAGTTCAGGGAAGAGGAAAGGAGGTTCCCAGGGGAGATGCTGACACTGGGCTGGAAAGGGCACAACGTAAGAAGTCAGACGACCCACGTCTCCATTTCTGTGAGGCTCCCTGAGAACTGTGATGCCACCAACAGAAACACAGGAGTCCCTGCAGCCAGCGGAGGGGGCCAGAAGAGGAGGGAAAGGGCCATAATGAGTTAAAAACCCCTGAGGCGGGGAGGGTGCAGGAGGTAGGTGGACCAGCCAGGTAGATGCGGGGGAAAGTGTCTCATCCGGAAAAGGGCCTCCTGGTCCAGGTCCACACCCAGCCAGGTGGCTCCTGAGGCCAGGGCGGCAGCTGGAAGGGAGGCCCTTGACTAGGTTCGGTTTGCAGCTGGGAGTGTAAACACGTGAGGGGATGGAGTCTGGCCCCAGTCGCAGAGGCAGACTCCTACCTGACCCCCCTTCTCCCCAGTGCCCAGAATCCATGCTGGCCTCTAGCAGGGTCAGCCTGGGCGGGGGGGGGGGGGGATGAGGGAGCAGCACGAGGTACTGTTGGCTGACAAGTGACTCCCCACCAACAGAAGGGAAGAGCTAAAAGTCAGAAAGGCCCTGGGTCGGGGAGGAAGCCCCCAAGGCTGGAGGGCAAGGCCCCAGGGAGCACACCTCACAGGTAGGAACGCCTAGCAAGGGACCTCTCGGTCCACAGGGGTTCCAAGACCAGATGGGGAACCCTCTCAGGGAGATGGATGCTGCAGTGAAGAGGAGACCGGCTCCCTGAAAGCAGAGGAGGTGACAACCCGCACAGACAAGGGGGCAAAACCGCAGTCAGAAGATGGCCCACCCCTGGGGAGGGGCCCCCCCGTCCAGCGGCTCGTCCAACCCCCAGAGGAGGGAAACTGGAAATCAGGAGACCATTCCAACAACTAGAAGGGACCCTGACACCAACGCCCAGGAAAAGGGGGCGCCCGGGACCCCAGGAGGAGGGTCCCTCTGTCAGGTGGTCCCTCGGACCCCCAAGGGGGGCGCCCGATTTCTGGAAGCTCCTGGCCCCGGGAGGTGGCCGGGGAGCCCCCAGAACGCGCGCCCCGCACTCACCCAGCGCCAGGCCGTAGGCGGCGCCCACGACCGCCCGGAAGCGGTCCATCTGCGTGTTCTTCTTGCTGTCAGGCTCCCACATCACCTGGCACTCCACGATCTCCTCCCGCCCAGTCCGCGGCTCCTTGGACATGGCTGCGACGGGCACGATCGGCGGGAAGGCCGGGGCTGCGCGGGGATGGAGACCGGGCCGCGGGCGGCGGCGGAGGCCGGGGCGCGGGACACGAGGCTGAGCGGAGCGGCCGACGTGGAGCAACGGCAAGAGGAGATGCAGCCCTAACTGGACTCTCAGCAGGCCCCGCCCCCGAAGGCCCCGCCCCCGAAGGCCCCGCCCCCGAAGGCTTCCGGTCGGAAGCGCTGACACGCCCCGAGTGTAACCTTCCGCGGGCGCCGCGCCTCTCAAAGGAGTGCTGCCGCCGCCGGGACTAGAGCCTGAGCCTGCCGACCCGGTGGGGCTGCGCAGGCGCGTTGGGCCCGGGCTCCCCGACCTCACCTGGAGATTGAAGGGGTTAAAGCAGCGCTGGAGGGCAAGAGCCAGAGGCCGCAGGCTCGTTCACGTGTTCATTCATTCACGATTGATTTATTCTTCCTGCCTTTATTTACCGAGCGCCTGCTGGGTACCGGACACTGCGGGCTTTGCAGATACAACACAGAGCGAAGCAAAATTCCTGCCCTTTGTCAACAAGAGATAAGGGGTGGGGGACAGGTGTGGGGAGAAGCGGAGTCAATCAACAAATATTATACATTATATATGTCATACATAGTATAATATATACAATAAAAAACAGTATACCAATGAGTATCATAATATACATAATAGAGTAATATGTAGATTATCACTCATATAATAAAAGTAATAAGTGCTATGAAAAATCAGGGGAGGGTAGAAAACATGGGAGGAGTGTTTCTATTTAAAAAAGCTTGTCAGGGAAGGTCCATTAAAAAGGGTACTTCCATCAATAACTTGAAGAAGGAGTGAGCTATTTAGTATCTGGGAGAAAAGTTTCCAGGCAGAGGGAACAGCACGTGCTAGGGCCCTGAGGCAGGAGAGTGTTGGACATGGTTAGTGAACTAGCAGGGAGGCCAATGTCTTTCACTAGAGAGACCTAGAGTACAAAACAAGGTCAATAACGGAAGAGGTGGAAGCTCAGGTGAGTCCTGGAGACCGTTGAAGACTTTCGTTTTACCCTGGGTGACATGAGAACATTGGAAGGTGGTGAACAGAAGGACATGCTCTGACTATAGCTGTCATAGGAATCCCTCTGGCTGCTGTGTTGAGAATAGCCTTCAGGAAGTAAGGATATAAGCAGGGGGCTGGTTACGATGATGTTGCAAGAGATGATGGTGGCTGTGGAGATGGAGGGAAAAATGGGATGGGATGTATTTTGAAGTTTTATTTACTGGAATCTTACTGCACGCTGGCACTGTGCTAGGGATCTTCCCATATTCCTCGTCGTTCTTTATTCTAACAGCAACCCAATCAGCTTCCCCCAATACAGTTTTTTGCAGTGTTGGAGTTTTAGGAAGCAACCCCCTACCTCCACCACTTAATCCTAAAGAGTGTCCATCTCCCAGTCACGACAAAGAAACATAGATTCTAACTTAAGACAGGGTGCTTCCAGAATATCCCCCTCCCCTGACCTCCAAGTTCTGGACCAATTCTAGCTCCGTCTGCAAGTCATCTCCTTTGTGAAAGCATGAGTCCATCTCAACCAGAAGAAGACTCATCTGCGAGGGATTCATGTATGTATGTTCATCCCTTTAACACTGGAATGCACATTCCACGGGAGCAAAAACCCTGTCTAACTGGTCACCACAAGGTGCCCAGAGCCCGATCCATAGTAGGAACTCAAGAAACATTCATTCATTCAGAAATGCCCAGTGAGTAAACCCTGTGGGCTAGCAAGGGCAGGGGGCAGGGGGTGTGAGGAGTTCCACGGTGTAAAGCATAGACCCAGCCCTCATGGGGCATGGGATTCCAGAGTCTCACCAGTGGGCTGACAATTTCTCATGGAACAGGAGGGCTGGACTTAAACACCTGACAGCCGCTTGGTTCATTCTTAATTCCTTCACCTCGGCGCCCCCCAACCAGGCACAGAACCTATAGGAGAACCTGAGGAGAAGTAAGCTACAGTCAAAATAACTGGCTAAGCCGAGGTCTCCTGGGGTCCCGGGCTCGGCCGGTGTTCTTTCTGCTCGCCCCACGTTGTCCACCAATGTTTCCATTGAACTCAATGGTCTTGAAATGGGTTTGTCCACATACGCCTCTAAAAATAATTTTGAAAAATTGTGTTCTCTCTTGCATAATTTCTAGTGGACATTTAACATTTTTCATCATAAATACAAATATTAAATTTTGAAGACTTAAAAAAAATTTAACAGGCTGTCGTCACCCCTCGACACTCTCACCCTTTTCAGGCCCCTCCTCACTACCCCATATCCTTCTTAACAAGCTCAGAGAGGAGGAAAAGGAAGCAATTCAAGAAAGTTCTTCCCGTTTACAATGAGAACAGAGTGGGGGAGGGATAAATTAGGAGTTTGGGATTAACATATACAGACTACTATATTTAAAATAGATAACGAACAAGGACGTACTGTATAGCACAAGGAGCTCTACTCAGTATTCGATAATAACTTATATGGGAAAAGCATCTGAAAAAGAATGGATATGTGGGGCCTCCCTGGTGGCGCAGTGGTTGAGGGTCCGCCTGCCGATGCAGGGGATACGGGTTCGTGCCCCGGTCTGGGAGGATCCCATATGCCGCGGAGCGGCTGGGCCCGTGAGCCGTGGCCGCTGGGCCTGCGCATCCGGAGCCTGTGCTCCGCAACGGGAGAGGCCACAACAGTGAGAGGCCCGCGTACGGAAAAAAAAAAAAAAAAAAAAAAAAAGAATGGATATGTGTATATGTACAACAATCATGTTGCTGAACACCTGAAAGTGACACAACACTGTAAATCAACTAGACTCCAATAGAAAATAAAAATGAAATTAAAAATGAATAAATAAAATGGGAACAGAGCTGGAAGGACTTTCCTTTACCGAGAACCTTAAACTGTCTGTGGGTAACCTCCCTGGGGTCTCTACAGTTCCCATCTTCCCCATGTACCAGTAGCTTATTTATTTATTTTTGTTAATTCTTCGCTCTGCTTTTTTAAAAAATATTTATTTATTTTTATTTCTTTATTTGTTTGTGCCGGGTCTTAGTTGCGGCACATGGGATCGTCGTTGCAGCAGGGGGCTCTTAGTTGCGGCTTGCGGGATCTAGTTCCCCAACTGGGGATTGAACCAGGGCCCCCTGCATCGGGAGCACGGAGTCTTAACCACTGCCCCACCAGGGACGTCCCCACATCTTTAAATGTCTATATATAGAGAGAGAGAGTTTGGAAGGTAAAACACGCAGTCCTTGGAGCCCAGACAAGATGAAAGTAAGTTGTAGCAGAAAACTGATTTCCCCCAAGTCCTAACTAAAGGAGTCATGGAGTGGGACTCAAGGAAGAAGAGAGAAGACCTGCTGAGGCAAGACGCTGGCATATTTTCATTTCCAGCAGCTAGTGCCCAAGAGGTTCTCCCAGGCTGCTCCAGAAGAAAGGGGAAAGGGTTCTTCCAATCAGGGACTCAGCCAAGTTCCCTGAGTTTACCAGGTCAAAGGGTTGTTTGAAAATTTGTTTTTCTCGCCTCCATGGTGTGGTTGCCTCAACTTGCCCCGCCCACCCATGGGGCTGTGGAAACCGGGAGGATGGTACCCAGGCCAGATGTGCCTGAACTGATGGCCCAGAGTTCAACCTCTCCACCTCCTCTCCAGCCCCAAGGGGAGAGCGGAGGAGAAGACGTGGCCACAACCCAAGGTCCTCACCAGGAATCGGGGTAAATAAATAGCGGGAGAGTCACCCGATGGAATCCATGGAGCAGATGTCGAAAGACGCTGTAATCTTGTCTGCTGTGTTCTTTTTTTTTTTTTGGCCGTGCTGTGTGGCATGCTAGGTCTTAGCTCCCCGACCAGGGATCAAACCTGTGCCCCCTGCAAGGGAAGGGCGGAGTCTTAACCACTCAACCACCAGGGAAGTCCCTGTGTTCCTATTTTTTATAAGGGGAATGTATTCGGTTATTCCTTGCAGTGTTAAAACTTATTATCTTGGTTCACCCATCCATGCTCTGGCTCCCCCTTAGAATGTCAGCTCCACAAGATCTGGGTCTCTGTTAGTTTTGTATCATAGCCAAGGGAACAGCCTGGTGCCCCAAGGATGCTCCGTAAAGATAGGCAGAATCAATAAATAAAGGATCACGGTGTATGTAAGTACTTCCAAATGTCCATCCATGCTCGGAGCCCCCCATTTCAAGTCTTCTCTTTCCTGGAGCCTAGAAAGAACGATTTCCATGGGCATGGTTTGGACATGGAACTCAATCACTCAACAAATTGTTTTTGATCGATACAAAAGCCTAGAATGCCTCAGAGGCTACAGGAGGGAGCAAGACAATCACAGCATGGCCCTTCCCCACATACACAAGGGCTTATGAATCAGGGACAGACAGACAAGATAGAACCCTCAAGGTTAACACTCAAGGTCCTCTGGCTGGATGCTCCTCAATAGACTGAATAAGGGCTTCCCTGGTGGAGCAGTGGTTAAGAATCCACCTGCCGATGCAGGAAACACGGATTCGAGCCCTGGTCCGGGAAGATCCCACATGCCTGCAGAGCAACTAAGCCCGTGCGCCACAACTACTGAGCCTGCGAGCCTAGAGCCCATGCTCCGCAACAAGAGAAGCCTCCACAATGAGAAGACTGCGCACTGCAGCGAACAGTAGCCCCCGCTCACCCCAACTAGAGAAAGCCCGCGCACAGCAAGGAAGACCCAACGCAGCCAAAAATAAATAAATTAAATAAGTAAATTTTTTAAAAAAAGACTGAAGAAGAATAGATTCATGAAGCATATTTTCTATATTCAAGGAAAAATCAGAAGACTATGTTCTTACTCACCAAATCTAATTCAAGAAGATGAAGCCATAAAACCTATTGTGTTTTCTTTGTTTGTTTCTTTAAGGCTCTTGATTGCTTTAATTATTTACGAATTTTCATGACAATTTTACATTTGCAGAATATTAAATCTGCATGCAAAGAAAGATTATTTGCTTTGATTAATGATTTTTAAAACAATACATTGGTATTTATTAAGAACTTTCATACCTGTTCCAAAATATTTTTTATTAACTGCATTATAGCTGGATTAAGTCACCGTTTTGAAAGTGACCACAGCGATTGTGAATGAGGTCAGATGAAGCACACATCTTTTAAAAACCAGGAGCAAAATTTCACCGTGATGATCTCGGAGAGGCAGCAGTGAATGGTGGCGAGAAGCGAGATCTTAATTCCCTGCCGGGGACTTGAAGGTGGGGAGCCTGGATGAAAACCAGGAATCCCAGACAGCACACCCCCTGGCTCTTGCCCCCAGGGAAAAACGCATTTCTCACCGAGGCAAAACTGTAAAAACAGGTACAAAGTTTATTATTAGGGACACTGCACAACAACAAGTGGGAGAGCACACAGAGAAACAGCTTCTTTAGTTAAGACGGAAGCAGGGCAGAGACGCACACCCAGAGAGCAAGGGTGTGGGCGTCCCCCCTAACGAGGAGGACCCCAGTAAAGAGGCGGTAAAGTCACTTATATAGGGCAGGTCTTCCGGGTCTCTGTTCACCTCTGGCCAATTATCTGGTTTCTTTCTCCACACCTGCCCTGCCCTAGGACCCTCCAAAACACGCGTGTGCAACTTCTTTCCAACATGGATTACAGCCCGGACGCCTATGCGACGACCTTAGCATCACCTATTATGGGATGGTGTCCCCTCCTTTTTGACCCCCAAGGAGCTTTTCTGCGCATGTGCAATGTCTCCCTTGCCCCAAGGATCAGAGATGTATGACCTCTTGATCTTTTAACAGGATTTAGTCCCACTCTGTTCCTGCCATAAAAATGTCCAATGTCTGGTTATTTACCCTATTTCTATTGCTGGTTTTTATATTGAGGTGCAGGTCTCTAAATATAGACAGGAGTCTGGTCATAAATATGTAGTGCTGGAGCCTGTTTGCCTCTTGCTTCAGGAAATGGAAACCGGGGGCTGGTAATGAACGTCCGGCCTGGAGCCCATCTTCTTCTCCCCCCAGGAAGTGTGAACAGGAGGCCAGTTGTAAACGTCTATAGCCTGGAGCCCATCTACCTCCTGTCTCAGTGTGATCTCCTATGAAAGTGCCAAATAAGTACTTTTCTCATGATTTCATTCAGAACTGACAGCTTTCAGGGATATGTTGAATTTGACATACACTTTGATGAAGGGCAAATACATATAAAAGAAATGAAAGGTGGGTGAATATTTTCGGTGGTATACAGAGGCATGAGCTGAGGCAGGGGAAATGCAAGGCTCATTTGGTTACAAAAATCATGAGTAGGAGAATGGGATGAAATTTTATCAGTGGCTTTCACATAAAACCTGTTTTTTGATAAATTGGTAAATCTGGCCAATTCTGCTAACCCACTGAATTGCTTATTTGGCACATTGGCATTTGGCAAATTGGTTTTGGATGAATTGGACCACTTCTGGTATGACCGGACATAGACATTTGTTATTAGTTCAACTGTCATCCCCTCCCTTAGGCCTTCCCCAGCCAGCCAACAATTAGATACACCTTCCTTCCCCTTCCCCAAGCTACAAGTATTTCACTCTGCTTCCTTCAAAGTCTAAGTCTAAATCATTCTGATTATTAATTTCTTTACTTTTCTCTATTCTGTCTTCTCCCGCTGCCATGAAATTCCATGAAAGCAGGGTCCCTTCTCCTTGTGGTGGCACGTGGCAGGCAGGAAATATGTGTCACATGAATACAAATGTCCCCTACAGCTCACTGATCTCTACCACTTGATAAATGGAATATTTGTAAATGGAATATTTCCTGCCACATCAATAAACAAAGGATGTCACAGTCATCAAAGATTGCAACCCTCTAACGTGAGCCCGTGAGCCCTGAGGAAACTCAGGATGTGAAAATACAGGATACTGGCCCCAGAGAGCTGAGGTGCATATCCAAGGAATGATTTCAGTGAGCCCAGACTCTTGCATCTTACCATACAGAGAAAAGCGCTAAATCCCTTAACTTGAGATGTCTGGTTTTCTTTAATTAACGAGAATCTTTTGACATTCCCAGCTACCCACCCTTTGTTGCAAAACTCCTATATATCCTGGCTCCCCCCTCGCCTCCTTGGAGCAGGTTCTCAGAGTTATCTGAAGCGCTGTCTCCCGGGCTGCAGTCTTCATTTTGCCCCAAATAAAACTTAACTCGCAACTCTTAACGTTGTTCATTTTTTTAAGGCAAATACCCAGAGGGCACAGGCCACTTTCTTGTGCTTTCTGTATGACATTCAGCCACTCAAGATCACCCACAACTCGGTGATACACTATGTATTAAGACAGCCCTAATCCTTATTAGCCAAGTGCTTCTGGTGAAAGGGGTATTCCTGCAAGCAGAGGCCTCATTTAATCGTACAGATTTAAACCAGCCATACAAGTCCTCTAAGGCTTGCCATGGTTTCCTCTCTATACTCTCTTTTTTTTTTTTGCAGTACGCGGGCCTCTCACTGTTGTGGCCTCTCCCGTTGTGGAGCACAGGCTCCGGACGCGCAGGCTCAGCGGCCATGGCTCACGGGCCCAGCCGCTCCGCGGCATGTGGGATCTTCCCCAACCGGGGCACGAACCCGTGTCCCCTGCATCGGCAGGCGGACTCCCAACCACTGCGCCATCAGGGAAGCCCTGTATATTGTTTTTAACAGGGCAAGAAACCGTGAACAGATGAGGTGACTTGCCACCCTCTGGCTTGATTTGGCTTCTTATGTATTTACAAAGTTCATTCTTCAGGAGCCAGGCTCCCAGGAGGACTGTATTTCCTGAAAACTTGTCTCTAGTGCAGTCAGGGGGCACAAATGGTGAAGGGGGAGATAGATGGTGTAATAAGATGCAGAGAAATCTTATTTACACACACACGCTTCCCCCACCATTTCATTGTGGGTGGTTACAATTCAAAATACGGCCCAGACTCTCCACCCTAATGGCCTTTTCACCCACCGCGCTAATCACCATCTGAAACTAAGTCCTTGGTGTGCCTCCAGGGCAGCACTTGGTTCTTGCCCATCGGCTGCCGGGACAAAGTAGCAGCTCAATAAATACTTACGGGGAGATGAAAGATACTGAGGGTTCAGAATTTGGCTGTCTGTATTATAAGTCTCTATTGGGCATTTCTTTTGGAAATTTCGGGCAATTGAAATCTTTTATTTTTATTAGCGTTCTTTTACTTATTGTGTGCATTTGTACTCGAGATTCTTTTGTTTTTGTTTTTTAAACTTTTAGGATGCCACGAAAGAGTCTGAATTTGCTGGAGGGGGTCCTTAGAAGGAGGGAAAGCGCACTCTGGACAAAGCCGCCGGCCTCCGTCCCCTTCTCCTCCAGCTGGCACGACGGCACTCTCTTCGGCCTCTCCCAAGATACCGGACCCCGCCCGGACCCTAACGGAAGTCTAACCGGGGCGCTGCCAACTCAGACAGGAGGCCGCGCCCGCGGCGGCGGCGGAGGGATCCGAGTCGCACGGTCGAACCACACTCAGACCGCACACTGATTGGCTGGCAGCGAATTGGCCTCGCATCAGCCCAGGCCGCCGCACCTAGGAAGGCGGGCCAGAGCGCCACCAATCGCAAGGCGCTGCGGTGCGTCGAGGCCGCGCCTCTCAGCCAATCGAAAAGGGGATTCGGAAAAAGCCGTGCCCAATTGGCGCTGGGCCGCGGGGCGGGGTCATACTTCGACCTCTGAGGCGGAGTGCTGTCACCTTGATAACTCAGTCGTGCAGTAACTGTTTGTCTCCCCCAATCCCAGAATATTCACCGTTGACCTCACTGAGTCACAGCTCCGAGCTCGACTCCTGTGGGGCTAAAGGGGGGATTTGCGCCTGAAGTGTCTGGGACATGCTTAGTCTTTCATGTAGATGTTCAGATGTGTATAGTGGGCTCCTAGTATGTGCGAGACTCAATGCACTGGGGGAATCAGGGGGAACCCGACAAAGTCCGGTGGGAAGAAAGTGAACAAATTCATCAGGTCACTCAAGTTAGTGAGAGGTGCCCGAAGATAATAAAGTCACAGATTAGAGAGTGGCGGGGGGTGGAGGTGAGGAGGGGGCTACTTTTGATGTGGGCGTGGTCTGAGTTAACCTTTGGGCTCTTTAGAATTACAGATGTGATCCGTGCCGGAGGCAGTTTTCCACCATCCCCTCTGCTTGGCTTTGCGGCAAGCAGAGGTGTGGGACCCGCAGACTGGATGCCGCAAACGCAGGTGCCTCCAAGGGGATGTGAAGCTCTCCCTGCCCCAATTGGTCCGACCACACTCATTCCCCCTCCTGAAGACAAAATGGGCTTTGAGAAGCTATCAGCTTGCCTCTTTAGGGCAGGACCGGGATACGTTTGTGTTTCGTACACGCACATATCTTAGGTGTCCGAGGTTGTGCTGCCTTGGGGTGAGGTCTGAGGAGCTGAGGGATCTTGCAAAGGTGACTGTGGTCGGATCCCATGACACGACGAAGCGATGCAGGCATTTCAAGGCAGCCCTGTGTCTTGTTGGAGACTTAGATCTTCACTTCCTTGCAGAATGCCCCACCGCCCCAAGGACAAAACCTTAGAAAAATGACTCTGCTTTTCCTTACAGGAATTCAATCTTTCAACATTTATGGAGCATTTCTTCTCTAAATAGTAATACACTACCTACCCAAACTCAGAGGCTGAGAAAGAGGACCAAGCCACTTACATATTTTTGTGTATAGGATAAAAAAAAGTGAAGAAATGCTGGAACTGGGTTATGAGTTAAATGTCTCTCTTTTTTTCTTTTTGCCACCCAGCTTGTGGGATCTCAGTTCGCTGACCAGGGATTGAACCCATGCGAGGGCAGTGAAAGCACTGAATCTTCACCACTAGACCACAAGGGAACTCCCAGAAATGCCTATTTTAAATGTTTATATTTAATAAAGTAATGCTTTCAGTTAATGCTGATTATTTTAATACAATGTTGGAATATATACACAGTGTAATGCTTTGTGCTATTCGGGGGAAATTTTTAGGATTTATTAAAGATTTTGATTATTATGTACTTACAACAGACAGTGTGTTTAAAGTCGTGTGATGAAAATGGTATACTTGCAAAACAGTGAATCTGTGACTGTAGAAATAATCACTCTTAGAGATAAGTTCACAGGCTAACTTGAGACTTTTGTGAAGGTGGGAGCCAGAGCCAAATTAACATAAATATATACATGTGACTGACAATACTAAAGTAGAAGAAGGAGGAAAGTGACACTCCAGTCATATAACTCTAGAAATAAAAAGATAATTTAACCTGAGTTCATAGCTTCTAGCTCTGATAAGGCTCCATAATGATCTGTTTCCTTTTCTGTTATTTTCTCCAGTTCTGTTGTCTTTTTTTTTTTTTTTTTTCTTTTTTTGGCCATGCCGTGCCGCTTGCAGGATCTCAGTTCCCCGACCAGGGATTGAACCCAGGCCCTTGGCAGTGAAAGCGCCCAGTCCTAACCGCTGGACCACCGGGGAATTCCCATCCAGTTCTGTTCTTTGAAACATTTTCTAAACATACAGATATGTATAGAATATGTATGTATAGCTTATATTTGCATTCTCAGATTTCTAAAATCAGCTCTTTTTAATGGTGGTATTATTTTCTGACAAGCCTTATAAATAAAGACTTGCAATCATTGAAATAAAACACTTCCAGAAGAATTTCGACACAGAAAAACAAATGTAAGAGAGGAGAGAATTCATTGTCATAACACAGGGCAAACTGTAGGCACTCAATATGTATTTATTCACAGATATACATTTTTACCCATAATCTGATAGGGGCCTTTCTGACCATTGTCTAGACCTGAACAGGTTTCATCATTCATCCTTTCTTTAGATTCCTTTTCTTTCTCCAATTGGTTGACACTTAAATGCTGATTTCATTCTCTTTTATGAGATAACTTCTTTTTTTAAAATAAATTTATTTATTATATATATTTATTTTTGGCTGTGTTGAGTCTTCGTTGCTGCGCGGACTTTCTCTAGTTGCGGCGAGGGGGGGCTACTCTTCGTTGTGGTGCGCAGGCTTCTCATTGCAGTGGCTTCTCCTGTTGCAGAGCATGGGCTCCAGGTGTGCGGGCTTCAGTAGTTGTGGCACATGGGCTCAGTAGTTGTGGCTCGTGGGCTCGAGAGCGCAGGCTTAGTAGTTGTGGCACACGGGCTTAGTTGCTCTGTGGCATGTGGGATCTTCCTAGATCAGGGCTGGAACCTCTGTCCCCTGCATTGACAGGCGGATTCTTAACCACTGCCCACCAGGGAAGCCCTATGGGATAACTTCTTTGCAGAAGTTTCTTTCACTAATTCTGTTAATTTTTTTTTTTTTTTCCGCACCATGTGGCATGTGGGATCTTCATTCCCAGACCAGGGATCAAACCCGTGCCCCCTGTAGTGGATGTGTGGAGTCTTAACCATTGGACTGCCAGGGAAGTCCCTAATTCTGTTAATTTTTGATTTCATGGCCTGTAATTTACATTTTCCCAATGCTTACATTTTATGATTTAATCAACATCCAATTCACAGTAGCCTGCCAATGTTGCAGTCAAGTATAGGTTTAAGAATGAGAAAAAAAATCTGAATTCAGCAGTAATTGGAAGTAATTGGCATTACCTCTTTAGTGACTATAAGGATAGAAGTCATAGCTGGCTATGGGTGAGTGTTTTGAATATGAAATCCAGTTGTTGAAACTTTTATATTATAAGATGCTGTTTCCCTCCTCTACCTGCTGCTAAATTATAAGACCTAATGCAAACATGATCAAGGTGTGTTCCAGACTTGTAAACTTGCCTGTTGTGAGAAAGTAATCTTTAAAAAGTGTTTGGAGGGCTTCCCTGGTGGCGCAGTGGTTGAGAGTCCGCCTGCCGATGCAGGGGACGCGGGTTCGTGCCCCAGTCCGGGAAGATCCCACATGCCGCGGAGCGGCTGGGCCCGTGGGCCATGGCCGCTAAGCCTGCGCGTTCGGAGCCTGTGCTCCGCAACGGGAGAGGCTACAGCAGTGAGAGGCCCACGTACCGCAAAAAAAATAAAAATAAAAATAAAAATAAAAAATAAAAAGTGTTTGGAGCCTCTGGGTCATGGCAGAATGTCCAGTGGTTCCACAGGACAAGAAAATAGAGCGCTGAAGACTTAACATACTCTTGAGACTCTGGAGGAGATGCTGAGCTGTGGGCATAGCTGCAGACACTCAGCCAGCGCCAGGACATGAGCCTGCACACCTTTGCCACAGAGCACACAAAATCTTAGTGCACATACACCACTGAAGAATAATCCCAAGTCCCTGGGCCCTGAATGAAATTGGCCTGCCTTAAGGAGCCCTGGGATTAAATACTACCACTTTTAATTTCACTCTGGTTAATAATGCTAAGCCTCATTGTGTTGCAACTGGAATAGATGGGACAAATGACATGTTTGGGGGAAAAAAAACAAGCAAGCTTATCCATTAGACCAGGGGTCCCCAACCTCTGGGCCGTGGACCGGTACTGGTCCTCGGCCTGTTAGGAACCGGGCCGCACAGCAGGAGGTGAGCAGAGAGCGAGTGAAGCTTCATCTGCCACTCCCCATCGCTCCCCATGGCTCACATTACCTCCTGAGCCATCTCTCCACCCCCTTGCCTTTTGTGGAAAAATTGTCTTCGATGAAACTGGTCCCTGGTGACAAAAAGGTTGGGGACCGCTGCATTAGACTAATGATGTAAATGCACCTTTTTGTTCGATCACCATAGATTGGTTTCCAATTTTCTGCACCAAGGGAAAGGTGGGTAAAATGAAATTAACAGCCTAGATCCTAGAAGACTATCGGCAAAACTAAACACTCAATAACGATATATTGTGTTATGTCATGTAACAGTGTTATATTGTGTTACATAATAATGTTAATAGTTTTATATTTGTACTAAGTGCAACCACTTGCATAAAAATCACAGAAACACAATGGGCACATAAGGTAAATAAGTCAATTTAGGAAGTGCAGCCATTGATCAGGACAAATTTACCAATGTCCTTAATAAAGGAATAGGGGAATGGTTAAATAAATTGTGGTATATCCATAAAATGGGGTACTATCAGCCAAAGAATGGTATAGCAAACTGAGGTGTATGTACAAAGAAACAAACAAAAAACAGGGTCCAGAAAAGTGTGTATAATATACTATTATTTGTTAAATAATGGTATATGCATACCTACTACTGCAGGCATTTGTCATCCCTAGCAGGAGTCATAAGAAACTGATGAAGGTGTCGCCTTGGGGAGGAGAATGTGGTGGTCGGGGGCAGGGCAGGAGCAAGACCTGGTGTTCACCCAACACCCTTTTGTTCCTCTGAACTGTGTACTATGGGATCGTTTAACTTTGCCAGCAGGTCTTGAACTTTCTGGTTTCAGGACTGCTATAGATGGAATGTCTGTGTTCCCTCAAATTCACATATTGAAACCCAACCCCCAATGTGATTGTATTTGGCAATGAAGCCTTTGGGAGGTGAATTGGTCACGCACGTGGACCCCTCATTAATGGGATTAATGCCCTTATAAGAAAAACTAGCTCTCTTTTTCTGCCATATGAAGACACAGAGAGAGGACAGCTGTCTCTGAAGCAGGAAATGGGTCCTCACCAGACACCAAATCTGAGGCTGTCTTGATCTTGGACTTCCCAGCCTCCAGAACTGTGAGAAATAAATGTTTAAGCCACCGAACTGATGGTATTTTCATTATAGAAGCCCAAACAGACTAAGGTGAGGAACTTTATATATTCTTTGACTTACTGAAGACCCCAAAAGCTTTTGTTTCTGTGGCTTATCAATTAGAATTAGAATCTGTCAATTAGAATTAACAATCAAGTTAGAAATAATTACCAAATTAGAAATAAAAACTGAGAAACAAATATAGGTACGTATATATATATATATATATATATATATATATATTCATTTAAAAATAATAAAAAGTTCATTACATGGTACCATAAACAACATATTTTTGGAAAAATAACTATACTTTGCAAAACAAAAAAAAATTAGTCAGAAGAGTGTCATCGTTTCCCGTTTTTACAAATCTCTAATATCTCCCTTAACGAAAACAGCTGAATCCTCATCTCGGATGCCGCAGTCTGTCTATTATGATATCACACGTCTTGTAGCCTCTGGAAAACTCCACTGTACATTTGTGAGAAAATGAGAGCGAAAAATGCAAATAACTTAACGACTAATAGTATTTTATGTAATTAGAACCCAGACCACACTCTGAGAACCGCAGGCCTAGGCCAGTAAATGAATAAAGGAATAAATGAGTGAACACTTCGTCCCCCTCCACCCCTCACCCAGCCGCACCGCGCAGCTTGTGGGATTGAGCCCAGGCCCCCTGCTTTGGGAGCATGGAGTCTTAACCACTGGACCACCAGGGAAGTCCCTTCTTTTTTTTAGTTTTTTGTTTTTGTTTTTTTTTGTTTTGAGTGAACATTTTTAAGCGTCCAAGTCTTCCTCCATGTGAGAAAAAATATATATGTGTGTCTATATATATACATATATTATGTATCTATACATATACACACACACACATATATATACACATGCTTGTGGGATAACATTCAAATGATTTTATGTAATTCACACAGGGTGTTCTAAGCAATATAAGGAAAGGATTTAAAAACTAAGCCAAGGCAAGGGAAAAGCAACAAATAACATACAAGGGAATCCCCATAAGGTTAACAGCTGATTTTTCAGCAGAAATTCTGCAAGCCAGAAGGGAGTGGCAGGACATATTTAAAGTGATGAAAGGGAAAACCCTACAACCAACATTACTCTACCCAACAAGGATCTCATTCAGACTCAATGGAGAAATTAAAACCTTTACAGGTAAGCAAAGGTTAAGACAATTCAGCACCAGCAAACCAGCTTTACAACAAATGCTAAAGGAACTTCTCTACGCAGGAAACACAAGAGAAGGAAAAGACCTACAAAAACAAACCCAAAACAATTAAGAAAATGGTAATAGGAACATACATATCGATAATTAACTTAAATGTCAATGGATTAAATGCTCCAACCAAAAGACATAGACTGGCTGAATGGATACAAAAACAAGAACTGTACATATATGCTGTCTACAAGAGACCCACTTCAGACCTAGGGACACATACAGACTGAAAGTGAGGGGACGGAAAAAGATATTCCATGCAAATGGAAATCAAAAGAAAGCTGGAGTAGCAATTCTCATATCAGACAAAATAGACTTTAAAATAAAGACTATCACAAGAGACGAAGAAGGACACTACATAATGATGAAGGGATCAATCCAAGAAGAAGATATAACAATTGTAAATAGTTATGCACCCAACAGAGGAGCATCTCAATACATAAGGAAAATGCTAACAGCCATGACAGGTGAAATCGACAGTAACACAATCATAGTAGGGGACTTTAACACCCCATTTTCACCAGTGGACAGATCATCCAAAATGAAATAAATAAGGAAACACAAGCTTTAAATGACATATTAGACAAGATGAACTTAACTGACCTTTATAGGACATTCCATCCAAAAACAACAGAATACACTTTCTTCTCAAGTGCTCATGGAACATTCTCCAGGATAGATCATGTCTTGGGCCACAAATCAAGCCTCGGGAAATTTAAGAAAATTGAAATTGTGCCAAGTATCCTTTTTGACCACAATGCTATGAGACTAGATGTCAATTACAGGAAAAAGACTGTAAAAAATACAAACACATGGAGGCTAAACAATATGCTACTAAACAACCAAGAGAACACTGAAGAAATCAAAGAGGAAATAAAAAAATACCTAGAGGCAAATGACAATGAAAACACGATGAACCAAAACCTATGGGATGCAGCAAAAGCAGTTCTAAGAGGGAAGTTTATAGCAATATAATCTTACCTCAAGAAACAAGAAAAATCTCAAATAAACAACCTAACCTTACACCTAAAGCAATTAGAGAAAGAAGAACAAAAAAACCCCAAAGTTAGCAGAAGGAAAGAAATCATAAAGATCAGATCAGAAATAAATGAAAAAGAAATGAAGGAAACAATAGCAAAGATCAATAAAATTAAAAGCTGGTTCTTTGAGAAGATAAACAAAATTGATAAACCATTAGCCAGACTCATCAAGAAAAAAAGGGAGAGGACTCAAATCAATAGAATTAGAAATGAAAAAGGAGAAGTAACAACTGACACTGCAGAAATACAAAGGATCATGAGAGATTACTACAAGCAACTATACGCCAATAAAATGGACAACCTGGAAGAAATGAACAAATTCTTAGAAAAGCACAACCTTCCAAGACTGAACCGGGAAGAAATAGAAAATATAAACAGACCAATCACAAGCACTGAAATTGACACTGTGATTAAAAATCTTCCAACAAACAAACGCCCCAGACCAGACAGCTTCACAGGCAAACTCTATTAAACATTTAGAGAAGAGCTAACACCCATCCTTCTCAAACTCTTCCAAAATATAGCAGAGGGAGGAACACTCCCAAACTCATTCTATGAGGCAACCATCACCCTGATACCAAAACCAGACAAAGATGTCACAAAAAAAGAAAACTACAGGACAATATCTCTGATGAACACAGATGAAAAATCCTCAACAAAATACTAGCAAACAGAATCCAAAAGTACATTAAAAGGATCATACACCATGATCAAGTGGGGTTTATCCCAGGAATGCAAGGATTCTTCAATATATGCAAATCAATCAATGTGATACACCATATTAACAAATTGAAGGAGAAAAACCATGTGATCATCTCAATAGATGCAGAAAAAGCTTTTGACAAAATTCAGTACCCATTTATGATAAAAACTCTCCAGAAAGTAGGCATAGAGGGAACCTACCTCAACATAATAAAGGCCATGTATGACAAACCCACAGCCAACATCATTCTCAATAAGGAAAAACTGAAACCATTTCCTCTAAAATCAGGAACAAGACAAGGTTGCTCACTCTCACCACTATTATTCAGAATAGTCTTGGAAGTTTTAGCCACAGCAATCAGAGAAGAAAAGGAAATAAAAGGAATCCAAATCAGAAAAGAAGAAGTAAAACAGTCACTGTTTGCAGATGACATGATACTATACATAGAGAATCCTAAAGATGCTACCAGAAAACTACTAGAGCTAATCAATGAATTTGGTAGAGTAGCAGGATACAAAATTAATGCACAGAAATCTCTTGCATTCCTATACACTAATGATGAAAAATATGAAAGAGAAATTAAGGAAACACTCCCATTTACCACTGCAACAAAAATAATAAAATACCTAGGAATAAACCTACCTAAGGAGACAGAAGACCTGTATGCAGAAAACTGTAAGACACTGATGAAAAAAATTAAAGATAATACAAACAGATGGAGAGATATATTATGTTCTTGGATTGGAAGAATCAACATTGTGAAAATGACTCTACTACCCAAAGCAATCTACAGATTCAGTGCAATCCCTATCAAACTACCAATGGCATTTTTCACAGAACTAGAACAAAAAATTTCACAATTTGTATGGAAACACAAAAGACCCTGAATAGCCAAAGCAATCTTGAGAAAGAAAAATGGAGCTGGAGGAATCAGGCTCCCTGACTTCAGACTATATTACAAAGCTACAGTAATCAAGACAGTATGGTACTGGCACAAAAACAGAAATAGATCAATGGAACAGGATAGAAAGCCCAGAGATAAACCCATGAGCATATGGTCACCGTATCTTTGATAAAGGAGGCAAGAGTATACAATGGAGAAAAGAAAACCTCTTCAATAAGTGGTGCTGGGAAAACTGGACAGCTACCCGTAAAAGAATGAAATTAGAACACTCCCTAACACCACACCCAAAAATAAACTCAAAATGGATTAAAGACCTAAATGTAAGGCCAAACAATATAAAACTCTTAAAGGAAAATATAGGAAGAACACTCTATGACATAAATCACAGCAAGATCCTTTGTGACCCACCTCCTGGAGAAATGGAAATAAAAACAAAAATAAACAAATGGGATGTAATGAAACTTAAAAGCTTTTGCACAGCAAAGGAAACCATAAAAAAGACAAAAAGACAACCCTCAGAATGGGAGAAAATATTTGCAAACGAAGCATCTGACAAAGGATTAATCTCCAAAATATACAAGCAGCTCATGAAGCTCAATATCAAAAAAACAAACAGTCCAAAAATGGGCAGAAGATCTAAATAGACATTTCTCCAAAGAAGATACACAGATTTCCAACAAACACATGAAAAGATGCTCAATATCACTAATCACTAGAGAAATGCAAATCAAAACTACAATGAGGTATCACCTCACACCAGTGAGAATGGCCATCATCAAAAAATCTACAAATAGGGCTTCCCTGGTGGCGCAGTGGTTGAGAGTCCGCCTGCCGATGCAGGAGACATGGGTTCATGCCCCGGTCTGGGAAGATCCCACATGCCGCGGAGCGGCTGGGCCAATGAGCCATGACCACTGGGCCTGCGAGTCCGGAGCCTGTGCTCCGCAACGGGAGAGGCCACAGCAGTGAGAGGCCCGTGTACTGCAAAAAGAAAAAAAAAAAATCTACAAACAATAAATGCTGGAGAGGGTGTGGAGAAAA
Source organism: Mesoplodon mirus (assembly GCF_964341445.2). Lineage (NCBI taxonomy): Eukaryota > Metazoa > Chordata > Mammalia > Artiodactyla > Ziphiidae > Mesoplodon > Mesoplodon mirus. The sequence continues at coordinate 5,459,347 of NC_138989.1, forward strand.
GGGAACCGTCTTGCACTGTTGGTGGGAATGTAAATTGATACAGTCACTACGGAGAACAGTATGGAGGTTCCTTAAAAAAGTAAAAATAGAACTACCATACGACCCAGCAATCCCACTACTGGGCATATACCCTGAGAAAACCATAATTCAAAAAGAGTCATGTACCAAAATGTTCATTGCAGCTCTGTTTACAATAGCCAGGACATGGAAGCAACCTAAGTGTCCATCAACAGATGAATGGATAAAGAAGATGTGGCACATATATACAATGGAATATTACTCAGCCATAAAAAGAAACGAAATTGAGTTATTTGTAGTGAGGTGGATGGACCTAGAGTCTGTCATACAGAGTGAAGTAAGTCAGAAAGAGAAAAACAAATACCATATGCTAACACATATATATGGAATTTAAAAAACAAACAAAATGGTCATGAAGAACCTAGGGGCAAGATGGGAATAAAGACGCAGACCTACTAGAGAATGGACTTGAGGACACGGGGAGGGAGAAGGGTAAGCTGGGACAAAGTTAGAGAGTGGCTTGGACATATATACACTACCAAATGTAAAATAGCTAGCTAGTGGGAAGCAGACGCATAGCACAGGGAGATCAGCTCGGTGCTTTGTGATCACCTAGAGGGGTGGGATAGGGAGGGTGGGAGGGAGGGAGACGCAAGAGGGAAGAGATATGGGGATATATGTATACATATAGCTGATTCACCTCGTTATACAGCAGAAACTAACACACCATTGTAAAGCAATTATACTCCAATAAAGATGTTAAAAAACAACAACAACTAAGCCAAGGCAACTCTGCCGTCTTTCAAAATCTAAGCTGATGGGAGTACACTTGGTACGCTGGTTTTGTCCGATTCCTGAGGCAAGAACTATTTCCCTCCACTGGACCAAGATCCTAAATCCTAGTAACATAACCTCTTGGAATAGGATGACCCGAGACCCCTGAAAGCCAAAAAGTGTCCAGAAAAAAATCAGTCCGAACTGAGATTCTCCTGAATGTCTAAAAAGCTGTGAAGGTACATGAAGCTCCTACTTTCCCGGCATGGCTGCAGATTGGTTTAATGGAGGGAGAATGACCAAATGCATGCATTTATACGTTCTCCAACTGTTGTTATACGTACACTTTGATGATACAGAGGACACACTCTATGCCTCCGCACACTCCATCCAGTGGAAAACTGGATGTGGAGTCTGCAGTGCTGAGTTTCAGTCCTGGCTCCCCACACTTCTTTTTTTTTTTTTTTTTTAAATTTTATTGGAGCATAGTTGATTTACAATGTTGTGTTAATTTCAGGTGTACAGCAAAGTGAATCAGATATATATATATCTCCACTGTATCATCAACATGAATCAGTTATACATATATCCACTCTTTTTTAGATTCTTTTCCCATATAGGTTATTACAGAATATTGAGTAGAGTTCCCCGTGCTCTACAGTAGGTCACTGTTGGTTATCTGTCTTATGTCTAGTAGTGTGTGTATATTCATCCCAAGCTCCTAATTTATCTGACCTCCCCACCACATTTCCCCTTTGGTAACCATAAGTTAGTTTTCGAAATCTGTGAGTCTGTTTCTGCTTTGTAAATAAGTTCATTTATATCATTTTTAAAAAAAAATAGATTCCACGTGAGTGATATCATATGAGATTTGTCTTTCTTTGTCTGACTTAACTTCACTTAGTATGATAATCTCTAGGTCCATCCATGTTGCTGCAAATGGCATTATGTCGTTCTTTTTTTACGGCTGAGTAATATTCTCCCCACACTTCTTACTAGCTGTGCCATTTTGTCCAAGGAGCTTAACCTCTCTGAGCTACATACGAAACAAGAATTTGTTCTAAGTCTTAAATTTTCTCAAAAAATGGTAAACTGTAGAACAACAAAAACTATCTATCATTACTCCCCGCTGCCACTCTTCAGCATAGAGGAGATGGTAGTTATTTGAGCTTTCTGATTGTCATCTTTTAAAGTCATTGTTTCGGTGACTAATGAATATCTTTACTGATACAAGTTTGGAAAAAACCCTCAAAAGCCACAACTTCACCAGGAGAGAGACCATAAAGGGTATAATGACTTCTGCCATTTGATGATGGGCAGTATTCCTCAACGTCTCTGAGCCTGGGTTTTCTCGCTTGTATTACAGAGATAATCCCTTCTTGGCTAACAGAGTGGGTAGCTTCAACAAGCCAGGGCAGGTTGAGCAGAGCTGACACCCAGAAGGCTCTGTTTATGAGAATCACCGCTGGCACTTACAGGGGCCATGCAATCACCATCCCTCTCCTGTTACCTTTCTTTTTTTTTTTTTTTTTTTGGCCACGTGTGAGGCTGTGAGGCTTGCAGAATCTTAGTTCCCTGACCAGGGATGGAACCCACGCCCTCGGCAGTTGAGAGTGTGGAGTCCTAACCACTGGACCGCCGGGGCAGTCCCTTCTGTTACCTTTCATGTCAACCTGGGGGACCCTTGGTCTTAAAACTCATCTAAGGGAAAACTATCGAACACTCTGACCACCAAGTGCGTGGAGTTTTCCCTCACATGAAGTATTCCGGACACCAACTACCAGAAGTCAGTGCAGACCCCACCGGTTAAGGGTCAGTCCCCCAAGACTGCCCCCCCCAACTTCAGATGCGGATCAAAAGTACCTGGGTCCCCAGGTTGCCCACGTTTCTGTCCAGCCTGGCTACGAATCAGAGTTTCCATGACACCCTCCTCAGGTTCAATAATGCGCTAGAATGGCTCAGAGTACTCGGGGAAACAGCTTTATTTACTATTACTAGTTTATTACGGAGGATGTGACAAAGGATAAAGATGAACAGCCAGCGGTAGATAGGGCGAGGTCTGGAGGGGTCCCAAGTATAGGAGCTCTTGTCCAAGTGGAGATGCGGGTGCGCCCTCCTGGTACAAGGATGCCTTCCCCAACCTGGAAGCTAGGGGCCGGGGAGCTGAAAATTCCAATCCCCTAATTGCACTGTCGGTTCTTTTGGCAGCCAGCCCCCATCCTGGGGCCCGCCGAGAGCCACGTCATTAGCATAAACTCCAGTAAGGTTGAAAGGGCGTGTTAGGAGTAGCAAAAGATGCCCCTTTCGCCCCCATCACTCAGGAAATTCCAAGGATTTTAGGAGCTCTGTGTCAGGAACCAGGAATGAAGACCAAATATATATTTCTTATTATATCATAAAATCACATCATCGCTCCCTAGGACCACCCCCCTGCATTTCTCTAATTCCAGCTCGATAATTGGAAATCCTCCAGCCTCATCTTTATCTGATGCTCTAGCCATTTCACAGTGGTGTGCAGGACAGAGGACCACTGTCAAGCTGGAATTGATTAACCTGAGGGTTCTCAGGGTAGATTATCCTAGGATGAGACAATTTCTAGGCCCAGACTCAAGTATACTTCGTATTGTGCAGATGAATTACTGTCCTGAGTTACAAGATTCATTTGTTTCCCAACAAATATGCATTGAGCCCCTGCTGGGCATAAAGACCACTGAAGTCACACTTCTTCCCTCCCCAGGGGCCACATAAGCCTGCAAAGCCAGGCATTACCACCACTATGCTTCAATGTAATAAGCACCTGAGTGATTGAAGTTGGCCCTGTTCCAGCGCTGTTTATATAATTCAGTGAGGTCTGGTAAAAATATAATGAAAGCCACAAATGCAAACCACATGTGTAATTTAAAATTTCCTAGTACGGACTTCCCTGGTGGTCCAGTGGCTAAGACTCCACACTTCCACTGCACGGGGTGCCGGTTCTATCCCTGGTCTGGGAACTAAGATCCCACATGCTGTGCGGCAGGGCCAAAAAAAATAAGTAAATAAAATAAAATTTCCTAGTAGCCACATTTTATTATTTTTATTTTATTATTATTTTTAAAAATTTTTTTATTGGAGTATAGTTGGTGCACAATGCCATGTTAGTTTCAGGTGCACAGCAAAGTGAATCAGCCATACACATACTCATATCCATCCTTTTTCAGATTCTTTTCCCATATAGGTTATTACAGAATATTGAGTAGAGTTCCCTGTGCTATACGGTAGGTCCTTATTAGTTATCTATTTTATTTTTTGGCCACCGCTGCAAGGCATGTGGGATCTCAGTTCCCCAGCCAGGGACTGAACCCTGGCCACAGCAGTGAGAGCACCAAATCCTAACCACTCCCTATCTATTTTCTATATAGTAGTGTGTATACGTTAATCCCGATCTACTAATTTATCACTTCCCACCCCCGTTTCCCCTTTGGTAACCATAAGTCTGATTTCAAGATCTGCGAGCCTGTTTCTGTTTTGTAAGTAAGTTTATCTGTATAATTTTTTATTAGATTCCACATATAAGTGATATGAATCATATATTTGTCTCTGACTTACTTCACTTAGTATAATCTCTAGGTCCATCCATGTAGCTGCAAATGGCATTATTTCATTCTTTTTTATGGCTGAGCAATATTCCATTGTATATATGTACCACATCTTCTTTATCCATTCCTCTGTCGATGGACATTTAGGTTGTTTCCATGTCTTGGCTATTGTGAATAGTGCTGCTAAGAACACTGGGGTGCGCAGATATTTCTTTTTTTTTAATGTACTCTTGCAAAATGATTAATCAGATGTATTTAACTCACTCAAGTGGGCAATGTTGTCATTCCTCCTTCCCGTACCCACTTTCTCACCCAGCACTGATGCTGCGACTCACTGCTGCATTGTCCTCCGTGGTGTGAGGTCCCTGCTTTTGACCTGTTCGCTCTCCCAGTGCTGGGCCAGCCAGGGGCCTCCAGATTACGTCACCATAACTGGCCTCAAACTGTCCCCTGGAGACCCCTGTGAAATTTTTTTTGCAATATAAATATTCCCAGGAGCAATACTCTCAGGTCATAAGTGTATTTAATGTCTCTGTTCCCCTTTTACATTTGTTCCTGAATGTTTGCTAAGGCCAGGGAACAATTTTTAGTACCCACAGAAGCATTCCAGTTCAGGGTGGGGTGGAGGTGTGTACATCAGTTGCTATACCCTGCTAGGATTGCCTGAATTAGCAAATAAAAATATACAATGCCCAGTTGAATTTCAGATAAGCAACAACTCTTTTTTGTTTTTCCTTTGGTGTAAGCGTGTCCCAAATATTGCACGGGACATATTTATACTAAACAAGCATTTGTTGTTTATCTGAAACTCAGATTTAACTGGGTGTCCTGTATTTTATGTGGCAACACTACCTCCAATCAAACAATTAGATTCAAGATTGTATGACTCTCCTTGGACTGGGGAACAGAATCATGGAATCAGCATCACAGGTCAAGATTGGGAAAACTCCACAAATGCTTGGTTGGAAGTAATGAAATATATTTAGGAAGTCTGTACAACAAAATTACCATAAACATTTATTAAGCTGTTAATTTTCACAATATTTTAATTCTGTTCTGAAATCGGTCTACAAATATCTCTACATAACACCAAAGCCAGTGATTTAATAAATAAGAGGGGTGTACGGCTCGCCCTGCCAAAAAAATAAGCCTTATACATCTATGTCTATTTATGATATTTGTAGAATCAGTTTCCCAAGGCTCATGAAACTAAAGTGCGCACACACCACATACGCACACACACACACCACTATATTAAAATCAAGTGGATTTATAGTATGAAATTAAATGCTACGTAAAATTTATAACCAGATACACAAAATACAAATTTGACTCATGAATACACTGTGGATGATGGGTACCATACCTCACAAATATGATTTCCAGTTAAGAGGGAAATAATTTTAAGTGAGAGCTAATCACCACCACAAGAAATCGATTTAATTACAGTATTCAAAGATTTAACACACATGCGGATATTAAACTGACACTACAATAAAACCTTTAAATATGCAAAAAGACATGAGAACGTATGGCTCATAACAACGTTAGCTGCCGCAGGTCTTCGGTAGACGGTGCAAAGGACAATCAGCTTTTTATGCCATCACCAGGGAAAAACTGGTGCTGGGGCATCTCCTACATATCAAGGAATCAGTGAAGAGCAGGGCACAGAACTGAGTACGCTGGATAAGGTTTGTTCATCCCAGATACTATACACCATATTGATGGTTATCCAATACTAATTTTAAGGGGACTGTGTTAGATCCTGCAAAAATATATACTTCTATTATTCACAAGTGAAGAGGAAAGGCTCAACTACTCAAATGGCCATAAACAAAAATGATGATGTATTATTTTTAAAAGTTGGGGGAGGACCTCCCTGGTGGCGCAGTGGTTGAGAGTCCGCCTGCCGATGCAGGGGACACGGGCTCGTGCCCCGGTCCGGGAAGATCCCACATGCCGCGGAGCGGCTGGGCCCGCGAGCCATGGCCGCTGAGCCTGTGCGTCCGGAGCCTGTGCTCCATAACGGGAGAGGCCACAACAGTGAGAGGCCCAAGTACCGCAAAAAAAAAAAAAGTTGGGGGAGCAGGTTGACACCTTTAGGACCTTAAAGAATTCCTTTTATTATTATTATTTTTTTGGCCGTGCCGAGCAGCTTGCAGGATCTTAGTTCCCCAACCAGGGATTGAACCCAGGCCACGGCAGTAAGAGCACCGAGTCCTAACCACTGGACCGCCAGGGAAGTCCCAGGAATTCCTTTTAAAGCGAGCTAGCTGGATGGGAGAGCTGGTTTTTTGATTAAATCAGCCAATTCAAAACCCATCAGGGAGAAGTGCTCAGGTGTCACATTGTAAGGCAGGTATCATTCCTCAAAAGCATCTTAAGAAGCAGCCGGAAGCATGGAGATGAAGCAAAGCAGGACTCCCACTAGGGAGCAGGTGTCTTTGCCATGTTTCAGATTCTGCACTGGACATCTGACATGTTAGTCCTAGCCAGGAGGCTGCTGGATCACAAGGCCAGACTAACGACCAAAGTGATTTTCATCTTCCCTGCAAGCCAGCCCTCGTGGGTGTACAGAAGTCCTATTCTAACCCTCCCAAGCACCGACCCCACCCTACATGTTCACCCTTAGTTCCAACAGGTGATGTCCCCAACTAGCTACATCCCACCACAGTCAGAAGAGCACAGACCCAGTTCCCCTCCGTCTGCTTCCTGACCCTGCATGGATCAGGCTTCCTGTGGTCCCACGTGGCATGGTGTGCTTGTCGTCTCCAGGAAACTGTGGGTATTAAAAACCTTCTTTCAACGGCACTAACCTCTCCCCGTGCTGTCACTCGGTCACCTTCATAAGTTAAGACCCCTGGCATAATTCACAAGGCTAGCTTTCAGGAAATTCTGTTGTTGCACTTTGCTACCAGAAATGATATGGGGTACAAAAACCAAAAATGAGCAAACCAAAAAACCCAGAAGGCAGGTAACGCTGATTGGTACTGGAAAACACATTTACAGAAGGCTGATGTGCCATGAAAGCATCTTTGCTAGGATGTCAAGGAAGAGATTGCTCCAAACATTATCCCCAGATACCCACAGAAATCTAGCAATCTGGAGATAGCTGGTCCTTTCTCTTTTCTGGACTATTTTCTGTTCTTGGTATTTACTGTGATACTGAAGCACTGGGAAATTAACATTGATGAATTTGAAGATACCTAAAAAACTGAGTCTTAACTAAAACAGAGATCCACAGTAGTTTTCGTCAGTATGTTTTCATACCACGTTGAATGATGTGTTACACTAATATATTCTACAGCCCTGAAGATATAAAAAAGGTTTCTCTTCAAGGTATGAGATATGGTACAAAAATACATTTCTCCATGTACAAAAGAGAGAAAAAAGGAAGAGATGAGGGGGCATGGGGGAGGCCAAATACCCTACAAGCTTCCATGGAATGGAGAAAGCAAAAAAAAAAAAAAAACCCAAATTATCTGGGGTTAAGAACACGCCCAAGCAAAAGTCAAATTTATGCATTAAAAAGCAGGCCTTATTCAGATCAAACATCCGTGATTTCTATCAGAATTTCAAGGACTGTTCTACCCTGAAGTGATACTTCTAGTGAACTAATTAACTATTTAACTTTTGTTAAAAATAAAGACATTATTCCTCTGAGTGTACTGAACTATAAAACTGGCTTCATAGCCTACACTTAGCCAATTTGGAAAACAAGGTGCATATTCTCGACAGCAATTTCCAGTTGATGCTGTGGCCTGAGTCCACCAGCAACTAGACACGTGAGCCTTCCTCGAGCTACTAGAAGTTAAACTGGTTTTCCTGCCTGGATCTCAATACAGCGCAGTGCCCATCAGGTTTCCATGTGTGAGGGTGGGTGAGAGAACAGAGTGGGTGTTATACCCAGAACAGTAATTTAAGACTTAAAAGCTTTGCACAGAGAATGTCAATTTCCCTTCTGGCTAACAGGAGCAAAGCAAATACCTAAACATGCCAAATACACAGAAGCCAAATGCACAAAAGAAAGGAAGGCAAAGATAACCTCCCTGGAGTTCTTCGTACCCTGTGCTAAAACAGATTTGTCTGTCAGTATCTAACTGACAAAACTGGAACGGTTTCAATGCAGAAAACACGGGGGTCAAATGCCCATGGGTAAAGATTTGCCCAAGCAAATTCTAGAGAACATGCGTTTCAGGAAGCGAACTGAATGCTGGAGAGTTTGGGTCCCGTTGTTGTGCACCTTAAAAACAGAAGTTTCATAAACATCCTCAGAAAACATTTGCTTCCGTTTTCCAGGTACTTGTAACCCCAAGTAAAACGTCACAGAAAAGCAGCACAGGAGGAGTTGGCAGGCAGCTGAGTTTTCCCCAAAATGATACCTGGACCAAAAGGTCTTGGTTCTACCTGATCTGACAGGGGACTCTGCAAACCTGCGTAGAGGGGCTCCTGTGAGGGGGCTGCTAGGGCATGACGCAGGTGGGCAGGGAAAGACAGTCATGACCCCTGGCATCAAAACCTGGGGAATCCTTTCCTTGCCCTCCTGTGCTTGTTAGTGCCCAGAAAGGGGCATCTCCACTAGCCCCTGATCCAAGCCTTGCAAAGCCCTGTTTGTCCAGGACCCCGCAGCTGTCTGCCCTGCACATACCTCTCTCTGCCCCTAGGGACCACCTAAAAATGAGGTCACCCCAGACTCCAGGCAAAAAGCACCTAACACATGTACTGTAAAAATTTCAGGAAAAATAATTCAGATCTTCTCCAAGTCTGGCTTATTCCTGCTTATTGTTCCTGAGAATGCTTTATAAGCAGCAACAGACTTGAAAATGATATTAGCTGCTATGGTTGGTTTTCCTTCTAAGGTCCTGAGTCCCCCCAAACCAAGATGAAACAAATAAACAAAAAACCCTAGAGAGTGTATCTTTCCTGTATCAACCTAGCTGGCAAATAGTGAAATTAGGACATCAAATAGATTCCTGAATGAGCTGACCCAAGCAGCTCCCGGCATCAAACCCCAAGGACATTTCTTTGCCTGGTCCTTGAATTTCCCTTTACAAAATGTTGAGGTTAAAATACATCCAAGTACAGAAGGGGGAAAAAAATCTTAGGTTTTCTACAAATAATGATTTCTTCATTTAGAAATAGGATTGAAGGGGGCTTGGCTGGGGTCACTAGGATCCAAAAGATGTTTAGTTTCATCCTTGAAACCCAATGGCCCACATTCAGAAGCGACAACATTCATCAAATCGACATCAATGAAAAACAACATGAAATGAAGGTCACAGCTTTGGAACCTGAAAAGACTGCACACAGACCTCACCCACCAATCCCTACGCTGCAAAAACAAATGCTTGCCTTGAAACTCTTCCAAAAGGTCGAATTAGCAATTTCGTCCCCTCCCTGTAAAGTTTTAAGTTTATTAGAACTTAACTCGATCTGCCTCTGTTAGAAAACCTTACAAAAGGTGTATTTAAATGCTTGAAAAAATTAACTTTATGCTCTATGCACAGATAAACTTCTCTTCCTGTACAGCTAATATGGTTATATCCTTTGTTTAAAAAAGATTTTTTTCCACTAATGACACTTGGTGGGTAGTTAGTTCTACATCAACGATCTTGTCCCATTCTTCCCGGAAGATGTCCTAAGAGTTGACACTGTGGCCGGAAACACCCTCGCAAAGCGCCACTCTCCTGCTCAGACATGTTTATTAAGATTGTTTGGGGTTTGGCGTTCTTTTTTTCCTTCTTCTTTTTTGTTTCCGGAGAGAGGGCGCCGGGAGGAGGGGACCCGGCCGGCTGGCTGGTTGTCACTTGCCGTTGGAGCGGTCAAGACTCTCCAGCACTCGGTTGAGACGGATGTTGAGCAGTCTGACCTGGTTCTCCAGCTGTTCCAGCTTCTCCTCCACGCTGGGGCCACTGGGGCTGCTGCGCCAGTAGAAGCCCATGGGCCCGGTCATGAAGTAGATGGCCACCACGAAGCACAGAGGCAGCACGGCGTTCTCGGGCTCGCCCTCGTACTTGTGCAAGATGTACACGCACGACATGGAGAACAGGATGACCCGCACCACCCAGAAGAAGCGGCCGAACACCACGTGCAGGACGCTGAAGGTGAAGCCCAGGGTCAGAGACAAGAACCAGTAGGCCAGGAGGACGACACCCACCAGCAGGAGGGCACGTGTGGGGCTGTTGGCCACCGAGCTCGGATTGAAGTACTGGGACAGGTTCGAGACTGCAGGACAGAACAGAGGGACAGCGGCCGGTTACACGGGGTCAGGGGGTTCTCTGCAAGCCGGGGGTGGGCAGCTCAGCTCACTGGTTGCGCCTCTGCTACACCCAAGGAACTAAAGTCGGCTGCCTCATTAGCCTTTATACTAAGTCCTGGGAAAAGACAGGGCAACGCCGTCATATCGTGGGTTTGAAACACCTTTCAGGTGGGGCAGAGCCTGAAAACTGGCCTTCAATTTCCTTCCTTCCTGTCTTCCATAGTAACCAATGCCCAGTGTTAGGCTGGGCACATGGCTGCCTAGGATAAGGACGTTTCCCAGCCTCCCTTGCGGCTACATAACTAAGTTTTGGTCAAGGAGAGGTAAGCAGAAATGTTTTGGGGTGGCTTCCTAGAAGTAGTGGGAATATGCCCGTTACCTCTTCTTCTTCTGCCTGCTGGAATGTAGATGAGATGGCTGGAATAGGAGCAGCTGTCTTGTGTCATGAGGGAAGGGAGGTCACCAATTGGGGAGCAATAAGATGGAAGGGGCCTCGGACCCGAGGAGAATGTGCTACAAAGCCACCTACCTGCCTAACCACCTACCTGTGAACTTTCACATAAGGGAAATAAGCTTCCATCTTGTTTAAGCTACTGTTATTTGGGGTCTCTGTTACTCACAGTCAAACCTAATTGTAACTGGTACCCACACATGAAGTTCCATCTTAAGAATGGAGTGAAATGGAGGACTTGCATCTTCTGTGTGCCTGACTTAAGAAAATTTTCAAATAGAAAATTTTAAAGGATAGTAAAATAAATACTCCTATCAAAACCACCTAGGTTTAACAATGGTTAACATTTTGCTCCATTTCTAGTCACATACCATTTTTTTTTCTTTTTAACCAAACCATTTGAAAGAGGCACACATCCTACTTCAGCATGCAGCTTTCTTTCCTAGTTTTATTGAGATATAACTGACGTACAGCACTATATAAGTTCAAAGTGTACAGCGTGACTTGACTTACATATATTGTGAGATGACCACAAGTTTAGTTAGTATCCATCACCTCATATAGATACAAAAAAAAAAAAAAGTTTTTTCCTTTTCCTGAGAACGTTTAGGATCTAATAACTCTCCTGATAACTTTCAACTATACGGTACAGCAGTGTTAGCTACCGTCATCATGTTGTACGTGACATCCCCAGGACTTATCTATCCTGTAACTGCAAATTTGTACCTTTTGACCATCTTCCTCCAATTCCCCTGCCTCCCACTTGCTGTCTCTGGCAACCACAAATTTGATCTCTCATTTTATGAGGTTTTTTTTTTTAATTCCACATATAAGTGAGATCCTACAGTATTTGCCTTTCTCTTATTTCACTTAGCTTAATGCCTTCCAGGTCCATCCACGTTGTTTCAAACGGCAGGATTTCCTTCGTTTTATGGTTAAATAATACTCCATTGTATATATACACACACCAAAAGTTCGTTGTTGTTCTTTTTTTAATTTTATTTTTGGCTGTGTTGGGTCTTCGTTGCTGCGCCCGGGGCTTTCTCTAGTTGCGGCAAGCAGGGGCTACTCTTTGTTGCGGTGCGCGGGCTTCTCATTGCGGTGGCTTCTCTTGTTGCAGAGCACGGGCTCTAGGCATGCGGGCTTCAGTGGTTGTGGCACACAGGCTCAGTAGTTGTGGCTCACGGGCTCTAGAGCACAGGCTCAGTAGTTGTGGCACACGGGCTTAGTCGCTCCGCAGCATGTGGGATCCTCCCGGACCAGGGCTCGAACTCGTGTCCCCTGCATTGGCAGGCAGATTCTTAACCACTGCACCACCAGGGAAGCCCAGGCCTCCAATTCTTATTAACGATGGGCCCCTCTGTGCCAGGGCAGAGCCAGGCCCGAGGCTGCAGCCTGGAGGAGGTGGGCAAGACCCCACTCACGGGATCTCAGAAGGGAGGTGCGTAACACACGCACACAGGAGGGAGATGTTACAGCTGAGGGTGAGAACTAAGGACAAGGTTCCTCACACAGGGTAGTCAGGAGGGGCCTCTTGAAGGAGGTGTCACGTACCAGAGACCCAAGCATGGGAAAGATGGGAGCAGGCAAAGGGCTGGGAGGATCATCCCCAGCAGGGAACACCTGGAGGGACAGGAAGGTGTCAAAGACCCCAGCGTGTCCAAGAACAGGATGGGGGCTGGGCAGATCCTTGCTGCTTGCAGTGTCCTTGGTGTGAACCTGGTCGATTCCAAGTGCAGCAAGAAGTCACCGGGCAGCTTTAAGGAGAGTGACTTTTTTTTTAAATCATTACTATAAAAGCAGTAATAAAAAAAATTGCTCTGGCTGATTTGTTAAGAAGGGACCCTAGTTAGGAGCTGTGCAGGGAAGAGTTCACCCAGCAGGCCTGAGGCCACTCTTTAGAATCACCTGCTGGCAAGGCGGGCCCTTGGCTGGCATCTGGGAACTTGGATTTCTGGAGTGTGAGGTTGTGATGCTTAAGAAACATGTATTTGGTGTCCATCCCCATTTCTGGCATAGACTCCTAAGACCTCTGGAATCTCCTAAGTGACAAGTGCAACAGAAGTGTCTTGATAATTCATAGCCCCTTTCACCCACACCTGCGCTTGTTAATCAGGTGATTCTGGAAAGCCTCTCAGGATGTAGGCTGGTTGCCAGGGGAACCAACCAGATGATTAGAGGGTTGGGCCCTCTAACCTCCAGGAGGGGCTGAAGGTTGAATCCATCACCAATGGCCAAGGAGACAACAGAACTCAGAACGTGGAAGCTCGGAGTCCCTGCCCGCCAACCCTGCCCCATGCATCTCCTTCACCTGGCTGTTCCTGAGTTATATCCTTTCATAATAAACCAGTAATCTGGTGAGTGAGTAAACAGACAGTGAGTAAACTTTCCTGAGCTCTGCAAGCGGCTCTAGCAAATTAATTGAACCCACGGTGCGGACGGGTCGTGGGAACCTCTGATCTATACTAGTCTGTCAGAAGCACGGGTGACAACCCGGATCTGTGACTCGTGTCTGAAGTGGGGCCGATTGTGGGACTGAGCCCTTGACCTGTGGGATCAGATGCTACCTCCAAGGCGATAGGGTTAGAATTGAGTTCAACTTGGGGGCACCTGGTCAGCGTCCTGGAGAGCTGAGTGACTTGCATACACATTGCAGTGAGGGCTCCCTCCTCTCCCCAAGAACAGGGGCTCCCTGGCTTGGAGGTTTTTTACAATCAGTGTGGTTCACGCTGACACCTGCTTTCCTTCGGGGAGTCGGGAATTTGGAAGGTGCAGGCAGAGGGCGCCTACATGACCAGCCGCCAATAAACACCCTGGAGGCTGAGCCTCTACTGGGCGTCCCTGGTAGATGACACCTCCCTCGGGGAATAAAGGGTGTCCTGTGTGACCCCCCTGGGAGAGGGCTCTGGGGGCCTGTGCCTGGTTCCCCCAGACGTCACCCCGTGAGCCTTTCCCTTTGCTGACTGTGCCTTGTGTCCTTCACTGTGATACACCACAGCTGTGGGTACGACCACATGCTGGGTCCTGGGGGTCCTCCTGGAGATGCACAGGACCTGGGGATGGTCTGGGGGACCCCGACACACACTGCTGCAGGCTTCCTGGAGACAGGCAGCAGCCTGGACCAGGGCTGTGAGCTTGAATTCAAAGGGTTCCAGCAGCTGCCTTCCAATTCCTAGACCCTGGGGGGGGGTCACACATCGCTCCTTCAGCCCTTCTGGTGATTGTGTGAGCGCCGCATTCCCTGTACTAAATCCCTTTCTGTCTAAGTAACTGGAGTAGTTGGTTACGGACCCCAACAACCTAGAGACTCCACCTCCAGTCCCCGAGGTTTGCCTGGGGGCACACAAGTTGGCACTGTCCACCTGCACCTTATCCTAAATAGCATCTGGGAATCTCAGCTATTTACACATGCAACAATGACAATAAAAAAGATTCTCTCGTATCCTCACTGCCCCCCTAGTTTTCTCTTGTGCCACCCGCCCTGGGTACCACTCCCATAATTTGACAAGCACCAGAATGAAACAGTGCCTTCAAATGAATGCCCCCCACACCTACCGTCAAGTCCAAGGACGTCCAAGAGCTCCGCCCAAACTTTCCACAGGGTTTCCACAAACATGTCCACTCCCAGCACGAACCTCTCGGTCAGCCTCGTCAGGAACTGCAGAAACGAGAGCGAGATCATTACCAACCCGGCCAAAGCTCCCTCCTGCCTAGTCCGGCCAAGCTTACACTTGGACGAGAAAACACAGCCGGCCGATGACGAAGGCCACCCCAGGACTGGCCGCGTAGCCCAGGGGACTGACGGAGCTCGGGACTAACTGGCCAGGTGCCAAGAACCAAGCGAATCTAGACAAATCTCCCTCCTACGGGGGAAGGGATGCATCGGGGGAGCCGGGAGCTCTCTGCACAGCTGCTCACTCCAGCTCCGATTCCTCCTGGAGCCCTTCTAGGCCGACTCTTTTGTCAAAGACTCCTCCTGATGTCTCATTTTTAAACAGTGGGAGGTGCTGCAACCAACCTATTTCACCCGGAGGCCGGGACACTGCTGCCTGGGAGCAACTCTGAAAGGCGAGAACCGTGGTTCTCACACTCGAGTCCCAACAGCATCTCCCTAGCGTGTGCAAACAGTAGAGACCCACGTCCATCCCAGCTTTAAGGACCCGGGGCTACTGAAGCTCTCTGAGGATGAATATGAGGTGCAGCTTCATTTCACTGTATTTAAAAAAAATATTTATCTTTTTGGCTGCCTTGGGTCTTAGTCGAGACACGTGGGATCTTTCGGTGTTGGGCCCGGGCTTAGTTGCCCCCACGGCCTGTGGGATCGAACCGGAGTCCCCTGCATTGCAAGACGGATTCTTACCCACTGGACCACCAGGGAAGTCCCCGATCTTCTAACAGAAGCTTTGGCCCCAAGACCCTTCTGCAAGGACATCATCCCTTTAGCCTTAAATTTCCTAGCTGCAAGCACCAAAGGGATTTGTGTATTTAAAGACCACATGGCCATCAGCTGGTGAATGGATAAACCTGACATATCCACCCGATGGGATATTATTCAGCCATGAAAACGAATGAAGTACTGACACATGCTTCTAGAAGGATGAAACCTAAAAACCTTCCACTAAGGACAAGAAGCCAGAGGCAAAGGCCATAAACTGTGATTCCATGTATAGGAAATATGCAGAATAGGCAGATCCAGAGACAGAAAGTAAATCAGCAGTTGCTAGGGGTTAGGGAGAGAGGTTGATAGCTAAAGGGTTTTTCTTTGAGGTGAAGAAAATGTTCTGCTGTTGACTGTGGTGATGGTTACACAACCCTGTGAATATACAGAAATTATATATGAATGATATACTTTAAATGGATGAACTGTATGGTATGTGAATTATACCTCAATAAGCTGCTATTTAAAAACTGGAAGGGTACTCACATAACATTGTAAATCAACTACACTCCTATCTAAAAAAAGGTTTTTTAAACTGGAAGAGTAAAAAAAAAATAATGGAAGGGTTGACGTAAAAAAAAAAAAAAGGAGGAAGTATGTGTGTCAGAGAAGAGAGGGTCACTGTCCCTCTCTTTGGTAGGGGTAGGTGGGTGAGGGGATTTCGGAGAATGTATCATCACCTGGAGAGAAGGCACACTGGTGTTGGTTTAGTTATAATTCTTTTCCGGTTAGAAACTTACTGACATATCATTTACATACCATAAAGTTCCCGTTTTTAAAAGGCACGATTCACAGCTTTTTTTTAGAAATTCCCCATAACCTAACGTTAGAACATTTTCATCACCCCAAAAGGAGTCTTGTCCCCGTCTGCAGTCACTCCCCATTGCCTCCCACCCCCAACCTAGGCAACCACTAATCTCCTTCCCATCTCCATGGATTTGCCTTTCCTGGACTTTCCATACCAGTGGAATCAGGCAATCCGTGACCTTTTGTGCCTGGCTCCTTGCACTCAAAATAACATTGTCAAGGTTCACCCGTGCTGCAGCATGTATGGGTACTTAATTACTCTTTCTTGCCAAAGAGCATTCCCTTTCAGGGATCTACCGCATTGTTGTTCCTGTCGTAATTCTTTAAAGTACGCGTGATCTGTACACGTTTGCCAATAGGTAGCAACTTGTACATTTTGTTCAAGTGGAGGAAAGAGGCAAGAGCTCCACGGCACAAGCTATCAGGCTTTTCAAGGGCACCAGCTCTCCTAGAAAGGGTGTGAGGAAGTACTTATTTGGAGAGGAAGAGACAACAATTGCTGCTGTTGCTGACTCTCTCTGTGCCTCCACTTTCTCAGCTGTAAAATGGGACTAAGATAAGACAGCCGTAAGAACCTGTAAAGGCCTCAGGACATGGGAGCTGCTTAGGTTGCTTGTGTCCGACGCTAGGATTTGCTGGGTGGCAACCCAGCGCTCCCAGCAAGGATGGAGGTCCGGCCCTCTCTCCAAACGGAGCCATCCCCTTCCCACCCTAACAAACGTCTTCAAGCAGGTACTCAGAAACCCACAGGCCCAACCAGGGTCTGGCCTTGCTCAGAGAAAAGTCAGGCCCACCCTGGGGACTGGCCAGGGCAGGAGAGGGTGTTGCAGGGACAGACCCATCGTGGGCCTTCTGGACTGAGCGGTGGGAACCACACTTGCTCTCTGCCCCCGGGGGCTGGCACCACTCACTGTGGCTTCCCCTTGGGCAATGTGACTCCCTGGCTCCCTTGTCTGTGTGAAGACACAGGAGCCCTCAGGGAGTGCTGCGGGCTGCACCCTGTTCCTCCAAATCTCAGCGAGGGTGAAACGGGATCAGTATGAGGGACCCTGATCCAACAGGACTGGTGGCCCTACAAGAAGAGATGGGGACATAGACACACACAGAGGAAAGACCACGTGAGGACACAGGGAGAAGCCGGCCATCTGCCAGCCAAGGAAACAGGCCTCAGGAGAAACCAACCCTGCCAGCACCTCGATCTCAGGTTTCCAGCCTCCAGAACTTCCGGATGATACAGTTCTGTGCAAGCTGCGCAGGCTGTGGTCCTTTCTCATGGCAGCCCTGCAGGCTAAGACGGGGGTTCAGCGGAGCCCGGAGCCTGAAGCAGTTCACAGAAATCAGGTGAAAAGCTGAACCTACGGCACAGGTTTTATGTTTTCTACAACCTATAAACTATGGCCAATATCTTATAATAACTATCAATGGAGTATAACCTGTAAGAATTGTGAAGCACTATGTTGTACCCCTGAAATTTATATAATATTGTACAATTTGTATAATATTGTACATCAAGTATACCTCAATAAAAATTTTAATAATAAATAAAAAATTTAATAAAATTAAAACAAAACAAAACTTGGGAGTTCCGTGGTGGCCTAGTGGTTAGGATTCTGCGCTTTCACTGAAGAGGCCCGGGCTCCATCCCTGGTTGGGGAACTAGGGAACTAAGATCCTACATGTGTGCAGCAAGGCCAAAGAAAATAAATAAATTAAAACGAAGAGAGAGAGAGAGAGACTTAAAAGACGTATCAGTGAAATGCAAGTGTAGCCTTTGTTTGGATCCCAATTCAAACAAGGCAGTTTTGCATAAAGACATTTTGAGTCGATCAGGGAAATCGGAAAATGGACTTGGGTTGGTTATTAAAGAATTGTTGGGGCTTCCCTGGTGGCATAGTGGTTAAGAATCTGCCTGCCAAAGCAGGGGACATGGGTTCGAGCCCTGGTCCGGGAAGATCCCACATGCCACGGAGCAACTAAGCCAGTGCGCCACAGCTACTGAGCCTGCGCTCTAGAGCCCGAGAGACACAACTACTGAAGCCCGTGTGCCTAGAGCCCGTGCTCCACAACAAGAGAAGCCACTGCAATGAGAAGCCCATGCACCACAACGAAGAGTAGCCCCCACTCACCGCAACTAGAGAAAGCCCGCGCGCAGCAACGAAGACCCAATGCAGCCAATAAATAAATATTTTTTAACAAAATAAATTTAAAAAAAAGAATTGTCATGAGCTGTGACGATGGTACTGGGGCTATGATCTTTGCAAAACGTTCACCTGTTAAAGACGCACACCGAAGTATTCAAAAGTAAACCATTATGTCTTGGATTAGCTTTAAAATACTATGCCAGGCTTCAAAAACTTTTTGGATGGGGAGAGCAATGTAACAAAAATGGCAAAGCTGAGTGATGGGTACTGGGGTTCATTATACATTTCTTTCCCCCTTTGTGTCTGTTGGACAATTTTCAGGATGAAAAGTTAAAACGAGGGAGATTCAGGTGAACCGACTCAGGAGGCCTGCGGCCGTGGCCATGGCTATGGGAGAAAACACGATTACTCCAGCTCAGGGTTGCATCACCCTCCTCCTAAATCTGGAGGACGTCCTGCATCCCAAGTTCTCCTCGCCCCTATCACCCCCAGGCACGTGCACACTGGCTCCCAGGAAATCAGGCTGTAAGGGCACATGTGTCTTCATGAGCAAGGCAGAGAAGGGGCGAGTTTCTGCAGTTCAGAGGTTGCCCAAGCATCTGAGGAACACAGTGAGAGACGAAGGTTACGTGAACTGAAGGTGCTGGAACACACGTGCAGACCACCTGCACGAATGAATTACATAGGGGAAAAGGCACCTCCAGGATGGAAGGCCTCAACGGAAGATCAAAGTCATGGGACAAGCCGACACCCTGTGCCCTGATGTGCTGCCCCAGCAAGGACACGAGACCCTCGCGTAGAATTCCTGCTGGAATTGTAATTCCTCAATCTAACCCTGAGGATGCAATCAGGTAAGATGCATCGTGCGAAAATTCAAAAGTCAACTGGCCTGTCCCAACCCCACGGAGATACCGTGTCAGCCCCACTAAAGTGGCTACACTAAAAGAGACAGACAACTATCAACAGATGAATGGAGAAAGATGTGGTTCACGCACACACACCACCCCCACACACATACCCCGGAATACTACTCGGCCATAAAAAAGAATGAAATTTTGCCATTTGCAACAGCTTGGATGGACCTGGAGCGTACTACGCTTAGTGAAATAAGTCAGACAGAGAAAGACAAAAACTGGGGCTTCCCTGGAGGTCCAGTGGTTGAGACTCCACGCTTCCCGTCAAGCAGAAACAGAGACGTAGATGTAGAGAACAAATGTATGGATACCAAGGGGGAAAGGAGTGGGGTGGGAGGAACTGGGATCGACACATATACACTATTGATACTATCTATAAAACAGACAACTGATGGGAACATACTGTATAGCACAGGGAACTCTACTTAATGCACTGTAGTGTCCTAAATGGAGGGGATATGTGTATATGTATGGCTGATTCATTTTGCTGTGCAGTAGAAGCTAACACAACATTGTAAAGCAACTATACTCCAATAAAAATTAATTATAAAAAAAAAAAGAGACTCCGTGCTTCCACTGCAGGGGGCGCAAGTTCGATCCCTGGTCCAGGAACTAAGATCCTGCACGCCAGGCAGCTAAAAAGTTAAAAAGGAAGGAAGAAAGAAGGAAAGACAAATACTGTATGATAACTGTTATATGTGGAATCTAAAAAATACAACAGTGAATATAACAAAAAAGAAGCAGACGCACAGATACAGAGAACAAACTAGTGGTTACCAGTGGGGAGAGGGAAGGGGGAGGGGCAAGATAGGGGTAGGGGTTTAAGAGGTACAAACTCCTGTGTATAAAATACATAAGTTACAAGGATATACTGTACAGCACAGGGAATACAGCCAATATTCTAAAATAACTATAAATGAAGTATAGTCCAAAAAGATATTGAATCACTATGGTGTACACCTGGAACTAATATAATATTGCAAATCAACCATATTTCAATTAAAAAATAAATTAAATAAAATGTATCCAAGGGGTGGGGGGAAGACAAGAACATGGGTTGGCGAGGATGGGGAGAAAGGAATCCTCATACACTGCTAGTGGGAACGTAAAATGGTACAGCTGTACAGAGGTTCCTTGAAATGTGAGAGCTGCCATACGACCCAGCAATTCCACTCCTAGGTACATACTCCAAAATACAGAAAACATATATTCGCATAAAAACTTGCACATGAATGTTCAGAGCAGCACTAGTCATAGAATCCAGAAAGTGGGAACAACCCAAATGACCATCGACTGATAAATGGATAAATAAAAAGCCATAAGAAGGTATGAAATACTGACACAGGTTACAAAAGGAATGAACCTTAAAAGCACGATGCTGAGTGAGAAAGAAGCCAGATGCAAAAGACCACACTGTATGATTCCATTTATAGGAAATGCACAGAATAGGCGAATCCATAAAGACAAAGAAGATGATGGGTTATCAGGGGCTGGGGGAGGTGGGGTGACTGCTAATGAATATAGGGTTTCTTTGGAGGGGGGATGAAAGTATTCTAAAATTGACTGTGGTGATGGCTGCACAACCCTGTGCATATAATAAAAATCACGGAACTTTCAATGAATGAATTGTATAGTATCTGAATTACAGCTCAATAAAGCTATTTTAAAAAAAAAAGACATAAATGTCAATGTGATAAAAGCCTCCCTTACCCCCAAATGGGTGAAGGGACTTTGACAGACTAAAGGGAACTAAAGAGACATGAAAATCAAATGTGATGAGCAATCGTTGATTGGGTGCTGACTTTTTTTTTTTAAAGCTATAAAGGAAATGCAAATATGGGCTGTATATTACAAAATATTATTGTACTAAATTTAAGTTTTGGGGTGGAGGGGTCATAGTATGATGGTTTCGTAGGAGAAAGTGTCATGATGTCTGCAATTTACTTTAAAAAAAAAGTGTGTGTATGTGTGTGCTTGTAGTGAAAAAGAAACAGTTTGGGGGGGAAATGGTGAACCCAGGTGGAGTTTCTAGTTGCTCCTTATTCAATTCTTTCAGCTTTTCAAAATAAAAAGGAAATATTATTTTGATTGTGGTGATGTCTTCAGGGGTATATCCATATGGCAAAATTTACCAACGTGTACACTTTTGTCCCACTTTAAATATGTGTAGTCTATGTCGATTACACCTCCATAAAGCTGTTAAAATGTTGGTGGGGAAAAAAAAAAGACTGGAAAGTGTCAAAGTTACTCTGCTCAAAATATTTTCTTACAAAGCAAAAGCATGTAAGCCTCTTAAAAAAAAAAAAAAAGACCAATAGTTCAATAATGGCAAAGGAAAACCAAAAGTAGTTCCCAGAAAAGAAGACGCCAATGGATTCTGGATAAGTGAAAAGACCATCTATCTCACAGTAAAATAATCAAACCAAAAAGTTTACTGACACTTCATTGGAGAGGGTTTGGGAACCAGCCCTCACACGTATGATGGGAGTATAACTGGAAAACAATTCAGTAATATCTCTCGGTACTAAAAAAGTACATGAACTGGAACTATGCATAAAGGCCACGGCAATCAAAGCTAACTTATGGGGCTTCCCTGGTGGCGCAGTGGTTGAGAGTCCACCTGCCGATGCAGGGGACACGGGTTCATGCCCCGGTCCGGGAAGATCCCACGTGCCGCGGAGCGGCTGGGCCCGTGAGCCATGGCCGCTGAGCCTGCGCGTCCGGAGCCTGTGCTCCGCAACGGGAGAGGCCACAGCAGTGAGAGGCCCACGTACCACAAAAAAACAAAAAAAAAAAAACTAATTTATGCTAGCAGCGTCAGGAGAGGGGCTGTCTTGGGGCAGGGGGATTTCGACCATACTTTTCTAGATCTACATGCTGGTCACATGGGCGTGTTTGGTGTGTGACAATTCATTATGTTGTATAACTCATACAGAAAAGTGCACCAATTATATTTCAATTAAAAATTTTAAAACGCACAGATCCTTTGGCTCAGCAATTACATTTCTAACAATTTACAGATGAACTTGTCTAAGCGCACTCCAAAAAATTGATATAGAAGGACCTTGACTGCAGCCAGGATTCACGTGGCAAAAGACAGGAGACTAATGAAACACTGGCCATCAGGAGTAGGTTGAATGGCGGTGCTTCCTTACACCGAATTACACCAGGCGAATCCTTCTTATATAAATATCTTCTACCATTTACTAAATGCTTAGTAAGTGCCTGGTATTGTACAACCTGACTAATCATATTCAACCCTCCAATTTACCTCCTTTGCACAAATGAGACACACAGAGGTCAAGCAACCAGCCCAAGGTCAGAGAGCTAGTGAGACGCAGAGCTGGGATTCGAACCCATGTCTGTTGGAGAGCAAGGCCCATGCTCCAAACCAGAAGAAGGTCAGGGGTTAATGTTAGACAAGTCCTAGATAGAACATGAAGTGTTTCATTAAACGCCCTCAAACTTCACAACCCACTAAGCAGGTCTGGCTTGCTGAAAGCTACGGTTGCTAGCAGATCCAGTTTCTTTTAATTAAGATGAACAAAACAATCTCCCGCAAGCCTGGCCGGTCTGGGCTACACTAGGCAGGAAATATCAGGGCAGCCTCATTCTAGATGCCACAATAATTAGGGGAATCAGGAAGGGTCATGATGCTGGAAGACCAGTGAGGGTACCAGTGTGGTCCCCAGACCCACTGTGCCTGGTTCAAATCCTGGCTCTTCCACCCAGTCTGACCTGAAGCCAGTCACTTCACCACTCTGTGCCTCAGTTTCCCTATGTGTAAAAGGAAAACATTAACAGTACCTACCTCATAGGTCTGTTCTAAGGATTAAGTGAGTTCCTCTACCTATAAAAGGACTTAGAACATGGACCACCTATTTGCTAGAAGGGATGCTGCCCAGTTCATGAATTGCTGAATAAAACCAATTAGATCGTTTTTAAAAAGGTGCATTTTGGGACTTCCCTGGCAGTCCAGTGGTTAAGATCCTGCGCTTCCACTGCAGGGGGCTCAGGTACAATCCCTGGCCAATCCCTGGTCAGGGAACTAAGATCCTGCATGTCGCCTGGCCAAAAAAAAAGGAAAAAAGGTGCATCCTAAACAAATAACAAATTAGTATTATTGTCATCTCTACTGAAGGCACAAAACTTCGTTTCTGACCTCGAGATTCTCAGATTCTTTGCCAGAATACAGCTGTCTTACTGGCACCAACCCATATCTAAACTCAAGTATCTATTTTGTATTTCACGTCCGTGGACCTTATATTCTCAGATAGGACCGTCGGCCAAGACATGGGTTACTTGTGCTTAGCCTCCTCAAAAAAAGTCAGACTTGTTTTTGCTGTAAAAGAAATGATTTCTGCCTTCAAATGGCTCAGGCACATGGCAGGAGGGAAGTGCAGATTCACCCTTTACGCTCAGGCAGACTGGACGGCCACCTTTCTGCACTCAGGTGTTTTTGTTTTCTCCCTCCGTGGCCACCTACAAAGAGATCCCCGCCAGAACCCACAACCTCTACGGAGGCTCAGAACACCCATAGGAGATGGTGGTCAGAAGTTAGTTTTCCCAACAAATTAACTCGTATTTCATCTCATCCAATTAGAATATCCAGCCAATCTGATTTGGGCTTTAATGTTCTTTTCTTTCCCCTCCACCTCAAGCACCAGAAAACTTCTTTTAAACCCTGAAAGCCCTTTCAGCGGGGCTTCGCAATGTTGATTTGCTCCTTGGCCAGGAACTTAACTAACAACAGCAGCTCACACTGATTCTGCCGTTACTCTGGGCCAAGAAGGTACCAACGATTCACAATTACAAACTCATAACCAAGAGGATATTATCATTAGGCCCATTTAAGGAATAAAGAAACGGAGGCTCAAAAAAGTGAAGCCACTTGCCCAAAGCCATCCAGTCAAAGCTGGAACTTAAACCCAAACTTCTCTCCACTCCAAAACCCCAGGACTGGCGCAGAGCAAAGGAAATTAAGAGGACGAACAGTAAGGGCTGTACTCAAGGAACCGCCTGACCACAGGTAACTGTGCCCCTATTCACTTCCCCTTTCTCGGTGGACTTTTACCCCGAATGGCTCACCCGGCTACCAAGGGCAGAGAAGGGAGAAAGAACTCCCTGCGCTTCTCCGGAGCGCTCAACACCACCCCCAGGGGTCTGAGGCTCCTCAACAGCTCCAAAGTAAACAAAACGCTCCAAGTGAAAGGCCCAGCACACAGTAGGTGCTTAAAAGGGTTGTTATGGTGCCAGGTTGCCAAAGCAACAGAGCAGACTGCGTTACTCCCATTCTTAAAAAATAATTAAAAAAATAAAAAGTAAAAAGCCTAAATATCTTCAAAGCAGAAGAAGGAGGGCCTCGGGTGCTCAGGGGAAGTGGGTCGGGTGCAAGGCTACAGGAAATTCGGGGTTGCTGGGGAGAGCGCAGCAGCGTGGGGAGAGGGCGCGGGCGCTGGCTGGCAGGGCGCCCCCCCGCCACCCCCGCCCCGGTGCCTGGCTCACAGTAGACGCTCATTCAAACGTGTTGAATGAATGAATGAGAGGCGCGGCCGGCGTCAGCGCCGCCCAGAGGAGACCCGGGTCGCACACCCCCGGGGGCAAGGTCCAAGGAGAAGTACCGCATGGCACAGAGGGCGCCCCGAGGCCCTGCGCCGGAACCGGCCCCCAGACCCAACGCTGGCCGGGCAGGGCCTGGGCGGCAGGCGGAAGGCCCCGGGGCTCAGGACGGGCTCCCCCGCCCCAGACCCGGGCCCCCCTCTTCCCGCGCCCCGGCCGGCCTGCAGCCCCGGAGGCCGCGCACGGCCCAGGCGGGCCCCGGGTGCGCGGCGGCTGCGGCAAGGTGACCGCGAGCGCGGGCGCGGCGCCCACCTTCTGAGCGGCGCGCACGTTGTCCTCGCCGAACAGGCTGCTGACGCTCTGCGAGAAGGTGTTGACCGTGCGGCGGTAGCTGTTCTTCTCGGTGCCGCCGCGGCCCCGTGCCCCTTGCACGCCCGGGGCCAGCAGCCCGAGCAGCAGCAGCAGCAGGAACCCAGTCTGGGCCCGGGGTCCGCCCGAAGCGCGCGCGCCCATCCTGGGGCCGGTGGGATGCGGGGTCTGGGAGAAGGGTGAGAGCCTCACGGTGGGACGCCGCGGCTCCGGCTGGGACCGCGTTGGCGCGCTCGGTGGCCGAGCGCCGCACCTCTACCCGCGTCGCTGCCGCTGCCGCCGCCGCCGCCGCCGCCGCGCCACCTGCCCCGCCCCGCGCGCACTCCCTCGAAGGCCCTGCGCACGCCGCGCTCCGCCCCCGGACCCGGGACCCTCCGGCGACCTGGCCGGAGCGCGAGAGGCGGCTGTGAGGTTGATGATCTCCCCGCCCCCACCCCCCGGAAGTCTTCCCTGACCTGGTGGGGCTTTAACCTTTTCCTTTTTTTAAAATAATTTTTATTTTTAACTTTTCTATAAAAAGCAACCCAAGCTTGTAAAAGTGGAAACAGCCCCAACAAGGACAATGACTGCAATTGATTGAAAAATATGAACTGTATACATTTTATATATCGCTGAATTTGACACCCCAAAATTGGCCACCGTTGCCGATGGCATGGGCACGAGCTTATTCATTCATTCTGAAATGTTTAAAAGAAAAGCATTAAGCATCCCTCCTGCCCTTCTTCAAAGAACTCTATTTCAGAGTCACAAAATAGTTGAGGACCGAAAGTTCTTTTTAGGAAAGTCCCGCTAGTAAATGAGGAGGGAGTGAAAGAGATTAGAACATTAGAAATTAGAAAATCCGTTTGCACTCCTTAATGAAATGACGGGTCCAGGCCACGATCATCAAGACACTAAAACCAAAAGGTGGCAGGTCGGTGGGGAACTTAAAAAAGGAGGGGCCAGGTGGTCAGGACCTGGACCCGCCAGTCTTAGTGGCACAAGTACCAGCGCCACCTATGATGGATTCTTGCCAAACACTTTGGACCCTAACTTGATGTGGCCTCCATATCTAACCAACAGTTTACAGGAAATATGGGGGATGGAGGAAAAAAATTAGAAGCAGCAGAAGCAATCAGCTAAAGCCAGAATGTGGAGCATTCAACAGGATTAACGACCCAGTTTCCTCAATAAGTAAATGACATAAAAAATGAAGGCAGGGGAGTTTTATTGGTTTTAAAAGACTTAAGAGCTATAATAACCAAATACAACGCAAGTGCCTTGTTTGCATCCTAAATCAAACCATGTCTAACCAGACATTTTTTGAGACCACCAGGAAAATAAAACTTAACTTTTGTCAACCCAAAGAGTGAAAAATTGCCTCTTTTTGAACTTACATTTTTCTAGATTCCTGGTGAGGTTTTCATATATTCACTGGCCTTGTATTTCTTCTTTTTTTTAAAGGAATTTTTTGATATTGAAGTATAGCATACCAACAGAAAAATACACAAATCATAAGATGCCTCTCCATGAATTTAAACGACACACAAGGTGACCAGCACCCAGGTTGAGAAAAGGAACATTACCAGCTTTGCAAAATGGCTCCCTTTGCCCTCTCCCATTCACTATGCCCCCTGCAAAATTTAGGGGATTCATTTTGCCTGTTTTTGAACTTTATGTGAATTGGATCATAAAGTATGATCTTTTGTGATTGGCTTCTTTTGTTCAACATTATATTAATGAGATCCATGCTGTTGTGTATTTGCCTTTTCTCCTTTTGCTTTATAGTGTGTTCTTTATAACTTCTGGAGATAATACTTCGGTATATAATATTTTAGAAGAAAATATAAGAGAATGTTCTATTACCTATCTAATAATTTGAAGATGAACACACTTTGTATTTACTTAAATAAACTTATTTAAAGAAGAAACTGTAGATCACTATCATCCTAAGCAATAAAACCCATGAAAACACAGGTTTGATTTGCTCATTATAACTTTTTCCCCCCAAATCCTTTTTAATTAATTAAAAGCATGTTCATATGTATACTATCTAAATCCTCTCATGCACCTCCTGTGTGTTCGTGGGGGCTTTTCTTTTTTTCCACACACACACACTGTATTTTATTTTATTTTATTTTTTTGCGGTACGCGGGCCTCTCACTGTCGTGGCCTCTCCTGTTGCGGAGCACAGGCTCCGGACGCGCAGGCGCAGCGGCCATGGCTCACTGGCCCAGCCGTTCCGCGGCATGTGGGATTTTCCCGGACCGGGGCACGAACCCGTGTCCCCTAGCATTGGCAGGCGGACTCTCAACCACTGCGCCACCAGGGAAGCCCTGCATTTTATTTTTACAAGAGATAAATAAACTGACACCAAGCATTGTAAATGGATGACCACAACAAAAGGGGGGTTTGTTTTTGCTTTTGCTTTTCGGGGTAAGAGGGGAGCTTATCCAAATTAATCACACTCTTCATTCATTCATTCATTCATTCCAATCAACAACAATTTATTGCTTACCTGCTCTGCAGCCAGATCTTGTTCTGCGTTATTCAAATGTTTTTCCTGGGGCAGTAACTTCAAATAAGTCTTAAAAATAACTTTATCCTTTCTAAAATTCTAAAATAACGTCTAGTGCCTTCCCTTTTTTTGTGATATAATTTAAATGTTTGCCCTTAACCAATTAATGCTTTTAACAGAAAAAAGGAGACACAATATAGATGTTCTAGTCGCAAGATACAGGATTCAGAAAATACATTATTTCCCAGTGCGCTACAGACAATGGGATGTGGTCATGAGAACTCAAAGTTGTCTATTAGATGCCTTCTTTTAGTTCTACCTGTCACTGTAATGGAAATATTTAGGGCCTTTTTATTACACAACTGTTTCTTGTAGGAATATCAGAAAATGCAGATAAGCAAAAAAGAGAGGGAAGAAGATTGTATTGGGGCAGGGTTATATTTTTAAAGGTGACAGAACACTCCCATTCCCAAATAGCCAAATTAATATTAGTATTTAGAGACTCAGACCAAACCTCTGTGAGAACAGCCCTGGGCTTAAACTGAGCCCTCCGCAGCCCCGCCCCCTCCTCTAACTTGGTCCCGCCTCCGCCGCCGGCCGGCCGCTGCTATCAGCGTGGCCCCGCCTCCAGCCCCGCCCCCAGGGACTCCGTTAGTTTCAGCTCTCGCGAGAGCGCAGCCCGGAAGTTTTCCGGCCGGAACGGTCGGTGGGATTCCACGTGGGTTGGGCTTCGTAGTGTGCTGGTCGTAAGACCCGCGGGAGCGGAACAGGAGCCGGGTGCCATGGGTAAGCTGCGCCGGAGGTACAACATCAAGGGGCGTCAGCAGGCGGCCCCCGGCCCTTCGAAGGGCCCTCCCGAGCCGCCCCCTGTGCGCCTGGAACTGGAGGGTAAGTAAGGCGCCCCCGGACGAGGGCTGGGATTCGGGGAAGGGACCAACCAGGGCCTCGGAGCCAGGGCTGGCCAATGGGGGCCGAAGGGCTCCCGGACTATGCCCTGCCTCCGCGACTCGGGCGGGACACACGGAGAGACACCCCCCTCCCAGATGATAGAAAGGAAGGGGGAATAGTGACAGTTTCGTTTTAACTGAATTTGGAACAATACCTGGAGTTTCTTTCCAGTGGGGTCCAGCCCAAGTATAGCTATAGGGGGAGTTTGGGTAAGGAATTACAAGGTAATTCCATCCATTCTGATGGCTTCCATTATAACCTCCCTACCAGCGACCCCTAAGTTTGTATTTTTCAGCCCAGACCTGTCTGCTTAGCTCCAGGCTGCTTAACATTTCTGCCCAGACTCCTCCGTTTTGTTAGGAATGGTTACTATGTGCCAGGCACTATTCTAGGAGAGTAACAGAAGAGGAGATTAAGGGAAAAAATCCCTGCCCTGCAGAGTTCAGATGCTTCTGGGAAGAGACAAGCAAAGATAAACACAAAATACATAGAACGTTTTGCATACATTCATACTAAAGAGATAAAGCACAAGAGGTGTTTGGGCAGGTTGCAGTGTTTCATGGTGGGGGGGGGCGGCGGGGAAGGCCCTATTGAGAAGACGTTGAATCCTTTTTTAAGACCTGAAGGCAGTCAGAATGGCTGAGTGGAGATGAAATTTTAAATGGGGGTAGAAAAAAATAAAATAAAATAAAATGGGGGCAGGATCTTGTAGGGCCTGGTGGGTCATGGTGAGGATGGTGGCCCTGCAGAGTTGAGAGCAGAGGAAGGACTCAGGGTGAACTTAGGTTTTTTTTGTTTTTGTTTTTTAATTTATTTTATTTATTTTTGGCTGCGTTGGGTCTTCGTTGCTGCTAACAGGCTCTCTCTAGCTGCGGCGAGCGGGGGCTGCTCTTCGTTGTGGTGTGCAGGCTTCTCATTGTGGTGGCTTCTCTTGTTGCAAAGCATGGGCTCTAGGCGTGCGGGCTTCAGTAGTTGCAGCACGCGGGCTCAGTAGTTGTGGCTCGCGGGCTCTAGAGCACAGACTCAGTAGTTGTGGCACACGGGCTTAGTTGCTCCGTGGCATGTGGAAGATCTTCCCTGACCAGGGCTCGAACCCGTGTCCTCTGCATTGGCAGGCGGATTCTCAACCACTGCGCCACCAGGGAAGCCCAGAGCTTAGGTTTTAACAGCATCACTTTGCTGTGTTCAGGAAAAGCAGTAGAAGGCAGAGAATCTGGGCGATCCGATAGGAGGCTGCTGAGTACATTGACTCTGGCAGGAGTTGATGCTTGGACCAGGGAGGTAGCAGGAGAGGTGGTGAGAGGTGGTTGGATTCAGGATGTACTTGGAAGATGGAGCTTTGTTCTGGCAAAGGACGTGTCAAGAACAAATCCCAGGCGTGCGGCTGGAGGCTGGAGGCTGGAGGAAGCAGGCATGGGCAGCTTGCGGGGAGGCCAGGAGCTTGGCTTTGGATATGAGTGGTTTGGGGGGCCTGTCAGATATCCAAGTAGAAGGGTCAGCAGGCCGCCGCTGAATTGGACGCTTGAGAGAGGGAAGTCCAGGGGAGATAGCAGTTTGGAATCATCTGTGTATAGATGATATTTATTTGAAGTCTGAAGACCAGACTGGCTCGCTGAGGCAATGAGTCCAGTCCAGTGAGGTGGGAAGAGAACCCTGGGAGAGTGTGGTTGTCCGGGGACCAAGAGGAAGACCCGCCGTCTGTGTCAGATGTGGCCGTGGGATCAGACAGGGAGAGAAAGGACCGTGGATGTAACACTGGGAAGGCCATCGGCGACCGTGATGGGTCCAGTTTCGGGGGAGAGTTGGGCTCAAGTGATTGAATGGGTTCAGCTGTCTTGCAGGCCCCTGAGACAGAACACATTCCAAAATTGGACTCATCCAGCTGCTTGTATAGGATCCCTGAGGGCCAAGCAGATTTAGGTGTTAGGGAAGAGTGAGTCTAGATTCAGGAGGTGGAGGGAGGGAGGGAGCCGGGGCCGCTGGGGAAGGCTGCTTCCCTCGACCCGCTCATCAGCCTCTTCTTCCACACTCTCCTCTTGGACCCAGAAGGCAGTGGGGTTATAAGAAAGATTGTCAGAGTGGGAATCTGCAGTCCGAATTCCCTCCTCGGAAGTTGCAGGGATAGTCTGGGAGTTGGAGCAAATCGCCTTGACATCTCTGTGCCTCAGTGTTCTCAGCTGTCAAATGGGTCCAGCAGTAACAGTCATCCTACCTGCTCTCAGAGTCATGGAGGTGGTGTTTTGGGAGAATATGTTTGTGACTGAAACGAGAATGCTTTAAAAAGTAAAGACAAGCTGTAGAGATGTGACGTTGTCCTGTGATGGGCATCATCCATTGTAACAGCAGTGACAGCTCAGGAAGTGAGATGGCCCCTCTAAGAGGGCAGAAGACCCCTGGACTGACAGTTGGGTGAGAGCAGAGGGACCCGAGGTCTCTTAGACTCAAAGATTTGGGGAAAGTTGTTTCTCACCCCAGAACAAGACATCTCTGTCTATCCCCGCCTTTCTCAGGGGCCAGAGGGATCTTACAAGGATATAAAGCAGGTTACCTTCTTCAAAGCGCTTTCCCCGATGCAATATCACCCTTTTTCTTATTTTTATTTTTAGCACATCTCCCCCACCCCCTTTTTTTCTATAGCACAGAGGTTCTCAAGTTTTTTGCACCAAGGACCCTTTTCCATTCCTAAAAATTGAGGAACCAAAGTGCTTTTGTTAGTGTGGATTGTGTCTGTCGATATTTACCATATTAAAAATTAAAACCGAGAGATCTTGAAACACAAGCGCGTACAAGCACACACTCCTTTAGCTGTCACCACGTCTCACGATTTGGAGCCTTTGAAAAATGCTGCTATACACTCTTTTCTTTTTCTCCCCCTGCTTTTAATTCTGTCTGAGAACTGCAGAATGGATGGCTTGCATTGCTTAAAATAGTCCCATTTTTCTCACTGAGGAGCGCACAACCTCTCCTGCACTTGGTAACGTCATAAAGATGTACAAAGCCTGAGCAGTTAATAAACATCAGACACTGCCCGTACGGGGACTCCAACGTTGGGTGTCAGGCAGAAATAGGTGCTCCCCAAGCCCCCTCCTCCCCATGGTGCTGCAGTAGGTTTGAGTTGAAAGAGTGATAAGGCAGCTGGATTTTGGTCTGAAACGTATACTTTCAAATTCCGACTTTTTTTTTTTTGGCCGTGCCACACGGCTTTTGGGATCTTAGTTCCCTGACCAGGGATTGAACCCGTGCCCCAGGCGGTGGAAGCGCGGAGTCCTAACCACTGGACCACCAGGGATGTCCCAAACTCCACCATTTAAAAATAGCTGTGACGCAAGCTTGGTACTCAGTCCACTGTACATGTGTGAGAAAACGTCTTTCAGAGTTATTGTAAAGATGGTTTATTGTAAAGATGGCCCCACCGAACGCAGGGGCCCGCGGGGAGGGAGGCACTGTTGCAGCCTGTTCCCTCCTTGCTGTGCCCCCATCCCTCTCCCCACAACGCGAGGACGGCTGACCCATGGTAGGTGCTGGGTGGACCGGTGGAATGAAGGTGTGACGGGCCTGTGCCCCCGTTCCTATGCGGGGGCTCGGGTGGCTCTCACTGTGGGCAGGAGGGTCAGCCCGGAGGAAAACGGCATCAACGCAGCATCTTGAGACTCTCAGGCGTCCGCGCTTTCCGTCCTCCAGGGCTGTGGGTCAGGCAAACGTGTCTTTTCAGATAAGGACACGTTGAAAGGAGTCGATGAAAGCAACGCAGCATCTTGAGACTCTCAGGCGTCCGCGCTTTCCGTCCTCCAGGGCTGTGGGTCAGGCAAACGTGTCTTTTCAGATAAGGACACGTTGAAAGGAGTCGATGCAAGCAACGCACTCGTCCTGCCCAGCAAGAAGAAGAAGAAGACCAAAGCCCCTCCCCTGTCCAAGAAGGAGAAGAAACCCCTGACCAAGAAAGAGCGGAAGATGCTGCAGAGAATCTTAGACCAGAAGGAGAAGAAGCGCCAGGTATGCACTCTCTGTCTGCACGGTGAGGGATGGGTTGGGGTGTCTGTGACCCCCGACATGATCCCTGTGGCTGGACTGTCGGATAGAACTTTCCAGAAGGAGGGACAAGTTCTGTGTCTGCAACCTTGGTCATCTGTGTGTCCCTCCTCTGTGTATCTCTGATGAGGACACTTGTCTTTTTCTTTTTTTAAAAAAATATGTTTTGGCTGCACCATGTGGCATGTAGGATCTTAGTTCCTGACCAGGGATGGAACCTGTTCCGCCTGCAGTGGAAGCGCAGGGTCTTAACCACTGGACCGCCGGGGAAGTCCCAAGGACACTTGTCTTTGAATTCAGGACTCACCTGGATAATTCGGGATTTCGTCTGGAGATCCTTAAGCTAATTACCCTTCACTTAAAAAGGCCCTTTTTCTGAATAAGATCCCATTCTGGGACATGGATATATGTTTTCGGAGGACCACCATTCAACCCATATACATATCCCTGAATATTTCAGTTTGCATCTCCAAAATAAGGACCATTTCAAATTACCACAATGCCATTAGCATGTCTAAATTTTTTCAAAATACCATTAGATATCCAGTAAATAGTCAAATTTCTGATTGTTTCATAGATGTTCTCCACCCGTATCTCTTGTCTTTCTCCCTTATATTTGTTGGAGAGATTGGTTTGTTTGTCTCAGAGACTTTCCCACGGTCTGGATTAAAAACTTTTTGCCTCTGATATAAACATAGTCTTCCACCCTCTGAATTTCCTATAAATTGGTATTTGGGTCTGAGGCAGTGACTCCCAACTGGGACAGTTTTGCCCCCCCGCCCCCGGGAACATTTGACCAAATCTGGACATATTTGGTGTTGTGACGATTTGGGGGACGCTACTGGCATCGGGGGGGTAGAGGTCTGGGTTGCTGCTAAGCAGCCTGCAGTGCTCATGACATCAAAAAATATCTGGTCCCAAATACCAGTAGCGTGAAGACTGAGAAACCCTGATCTAGAGGCTTCAGGAGGTTCTCTTTCGTTAGTCTTTCTGGCAGTGACCACACGGTGTGCTGTGTCCACCAGGGGACACACAGGCCTCCCGTTAGCAGCTCTGACGCTTGGTCCCTGGAGCCCTTCATGCAGGGGAGGCTCACTGGCCTGTGAGTGTGTCCTATTTAAATGCTGTGAGCATCTTTTCTTGCTGTTCTGTATGTTGTTTTTTATCGATTATGAAATGTGTGTGTGTGTATATACACACACACACACACACACACACATATACACGTACAAAAGCAGATATAAAATATCTGTGTGATTTCAAGAATAACAAAACAAACACTCATGAATTGCTCACCCAGGGGAAAGGAACCAACTGGAGCCGCCCCTGCTCACTACTTTATTCGAGGCAGAGTGGGGACCACTTCCTGTCACACACACAGCTGGTCTTCCCTTGTACCTGACTGCCGGGAAGTCTTGCATTATACAAATGGGCCCTACTTTATTTATTCCATCTCCCGTTGATGGGCATCTGGATAGTCAATGATCTTCCCTTACGACACACCGTGGTGCAAAGAGAGCCTTGTTTATCCAACCCCAGACTCCGTAAGGGGGCAAAAAGCCACCCTCAGCTCACGCGTCTGTCGGCGTTAAGAACTCCGTGAAGGATGGTAATTGCAGTTCGACCTTTGGTTTAAAAAAGACTGTAGGTGTTAGAGACGCTGGAATTTTATTTAGAGTCTCAACTTCCCTTCTGAAGAGAGGATCATGATGCCAAATGTGTAACACACTCATTTCCTTCCCCAGCGAGCAGAGATGCTCCAGAAATTGAGTGAAGTCCAGGTTTCGGAAGCTGAGATGAGACTGTTTTACACCACGTCCAAACTGGGCACTGGGGACCGCATGTACCGCACCAAAGAGTGAGTCGCTGGCTCCTCCCTGAAGCCTGTCCTTCCCGCCAGGGCTCCCAGGGGGGGCTCAAGAGTCATGGCGTCTTCTGGGGTTATGAGAAAATACATTTGCAATGACCCGTGTGCCAAAATGCCTCAAATGGGTACAGGCCTCAGATAATGCAAAATATCCTACAGTGCACAGGATGGCAAAGTTCTTACTCCAGGATGCTGGTGTTTTCCTACAACGCTGAGTCCTGCATTCCAGGTCCTTCCAGCTTTTGCAGGGACGAGTAGGCTAGAAGTTGTCATCAAGGAGGTCAAGGATTTGATTTAGCCCATTAGCAGGTTTTGTTTGGTTCCTGTAGCGTCATTAGACATTTGGATCTTTTGCACATGTATGAGTCTCCTGGGGCTGTGGTAATAGGTCACCACAAACCGGGGACCTTGAAACAAGAGGAATTTATTCTTGTGGTTCTGACCGCCAGAAGTCCAAAGTCAAGGTGTTGGTGGGGTTGGTTCCTGCTGGAGGCCAGAGAATCTGTTCCAGCCTCTCCCCCAGCCTCTGGTGGTGCCAGCCATCCTGGGCGCTCCGTGGCTGGTAAACACATCACCGCAGTCTGCCTCATCGTCACGTGGCATCCTCTGTGTGTCTTCCATGGCCTTCTGTGTGTGTCTGGGTCTCTGTTTTCTTTTTTCTTTTTTTTCTGGCCACGCAGCATGCGGGATCCTAGTTCCCCGACCAGGGATTGAACCCAGGCCCCCTGCACTGGGAGCATGGAGTCTTAACCACTGGACCACCAAGGAAGTCCCCTGGGTCTCTGTTTTCTTCTAAGGACACCAGTCATCGGATTTAGGGCCCATCCTAATCTCGTATGACCTCATCTTACTGACATCCTGCAGACCCTGTTTCCAAATAAGGTCACATTCTAAGCATCTGGGTGGCCATGAATTTTGGGGAGACACTATTCAACAGTCTAGGAGATTTCACATTAAAATCCAGGGTCCCCCCCTGGTCTTGACCAGTTGGATGATGTGGCTGCACCAGCTGGCCTTCCCACAGAGCAGCCGGCGTTAGATGGGGCCCGTGTGCTCCCCCCAGCCCAGGCCCCTGCCCACTGCTCTCACACTTGGCCTTCTCTGCTCATTTCCAGTACTGGCCTGTTAAGCCTTGTGCGTTTAACGACTGCTTATCAAGTGCAAACTGCATCTCAGGCTCTCCTGTGGGCCCTAGGAATAGAGCAGTGCACAAAAATTAAATTTCTTCCCTTAAGAAACTCACATTCTAACGGTGGGGAGATGGGCAGTGATCCAGTGACTACATATATATTTAGTGCTGGTGAGCACTAAGCAGAAAAGAGCAGGTAGAAGAGGATGGAGGCGGGTGGGGGAGGTGATTGAGGCTACACGGTAAGGGAGAGTCTTCCTGAGAGGCGTCCTTGGAATCAACTAAGGGAGCAGTTGTCTTCAGGGAGCATGGACAGCGGGTGCAAAGGCCCTGCGGCAGGAAGGGACGTGGCCTTTGCATCCTGGCCTCTGAGGAGCCTGCAGTAGCCCACAGCTGCCTCAGGTTGACTGGCCCGTCCTAGGGTCTGACTTCTGGCTCTCCCGGCAGGAAGCCCGACAGCTTGGCAGCCCAGGGTCTGGAGAAGATCAGCAGCCTCAGCGGAGCCCACCGGAAGCGCCACCGCCAGGAGGCAGACGAGGAGGAGTCTGAGTCCTCAGCGGAGTCTGGACCCGAGGAGACCCCAGCGGATGAGCCGGCAGAGGCCGGTGCAGGGTCGTCCCCAGCGCATCTGCCACCAGCTCCGCCTGGGGCCAGGGGCCAGAGCCCAGTGCCCAGCGGTCTGGCCGAGACTCCTGCCCCTCCATCAGCTCCTCCTGCGGCAGCCTCTGCCCTGGCCAGGCCCCCAGCGAAGCCCGCCGTCTTCATCCCCGTGAACCGCTCCCCCGAAATGCAGGTTGGCCTCTCTGGTGTTTGATTAAGAGCTTAGGTGCTCAGGTCAGTGCTGTGAGGAGGCTGAGGGTGCAGAGAGAGGGCATCCCAGGGCCTGAGCAGGTTGCATTGCCTTCTGTGCCTCAGTTTCCTTGCCTGGAAAAGGGGGATAGCTGCACCCACCTTGCAGGGTTGTCGTAGGGCTGACGAGCGGGTGCCCGGCACGTGGGGGGCTGCTGGGTGTCCGCTGGTCTGGTCTGGTCACCGTCACCTTCAGCCTCTAACCACAGGTCCTGGTCCAGGCATCTGCTCACTGCGACAAGAGCTTGGGCTCTGGAGTCAGTTGACCTGGAACAGAGTGCTGGTTCCCCCACCTTCCAGCTCATTCTGGGCCTCGTTTTCATCCGTAGCATAGGGGTACCCGTCTACTCACAGGGACTCCGCCTCTCTACACTTCGTATCCTTGTCTGGCAAAATGAGGGTCTCACTGGTTTGCCATGACAACAAGATTCAGGGAGGTGAAGCCCGAGGCCCATAGAACACACTTGCGGAGCCGTGAGGCTGGTGATGCCGCAGGGTCTGGCCCATCGCGGGTGGTGGTTCCGTACACACGTTTCCACGGAGCACGTGCTGTGGGCCAGCACAGGAGGTGGAGCGATCTGCAGGCTCGGAGCTCTCGGTCCAGCAGGGGAGACCGAGGTCGACCACACATGGGACAAGAGCCACGGAGGGGAAGATCGGATACCATGAGGCGGGGAGCACAGGAGGGCCTGGCCTCATCAGGGAGGGCATCCGGGTCGAGAGCTCAGGGACCAGATGAGAACGTGGGGGCCGTCCCACACAGAGAAGTGCATGAGCAAAGGCCTGAGGCAGAGGGTTCCTGGGTCTTAGGGCAGCTGTTTAAAACCACAGATTGGGGCTTCCCTGGTGGCACAGTGGTTGAGAGTCCGCCTGCCGATGCAGGGGACACGGGTTCGTGCCCCGGTCCGGGAGGATCCCACATGCCGCGGAGCGGCTGGGCCCGTGAGCCATGGCCGCTGAGCCTGCGCGTCGGGAGCCTGTGCTCCGCAACGGGAGAGGCCACAACAGTGAGAGGCCCGCCTACGTAAAAAAGAAAACAACCACAGATTGGATTGTGGAAATGAGGTGGTTTCAGTCACAGGTACATTTGTGTGCTCATATATAAGCAGTTAGGGTGAGCTGACTGGTCTAACAGACCCTGAAGTGCTTCATGCCACAAAGGTTTCCTCGTAGGTGATGTCAGAGCCCAGTGCCGTCGGCTGCGAGTTGGGGTGTGAGATTCTGCTCCACATGGCCATTCAGGAACCCGGGCTCCGCCATCCAGTGTCCGTGGTGCCCGCTGGGGTTCATCCCCTGCCTTTCTCTGTGGTTTTTCCACGTACATGTTTTTAAGCCTAGGTTTGCCTGTTTTTATAAGCGGCCTCACATCATACTTTCAGCACTTTGCTTATTTGTTAGTCGGCATTGTGTTCCCGAGATCTGTTTATCCATGTAGATGTGTGTCACCAAGGTCCGTTTGGGTTTTGTTTTGGTTTTTTTTTTTTCACTGCCATAGAGCATTACGTTGCGTGGATAGAGCACAGTTTAAGTACCCTTCTCTGGCTGGGCATTTGGGTGGTTTTAGCTTTTTGCTACCATCTTCACTGCTGATTTAAACATCCTTGCCTTGTTCTCAAAGCCACAGGTACAAAAATTTGGGGGGGAGCAGCGTTTACAGACTGGAAGTCACAGCCATTGTGAAGTCATGAGATGGCCAGCACCTTTATTTTTTTATTTTTTTATTTTTTTAAACCAATGGAATGGAATAGAGTTAGAGAATGGAATGTTTAAAATTAGCGTGCCAGCGTGCTTCACACATAACAAGGGCAAGCAGGGGGTCACGGAACTTCTCCCCCACTATGTAATACTTGTGTGAGCGTGTGTACGTGTGTGTGCACGCGCACCCATGTGTGAGTACCTAGGACCTAGGAGAGGAATCGCTGTATCTCAACATTCTCGATTTTGGTAAAATTAGCACCCGGTTGTTTGCCAAAGTGATTGTGCCGTAAGTGTAGGCTCCCCCCAGCAGCAGGCAAGAGTTCCTTGTGCCCAGAGGGGCTTCTCTGCACCACGCTGTCCCCGAGGACCCAGCCCATGTCTCTGCCCCTCCCCAGCCGTCAGGGCTTCCATCCTCCAGCGGGCACACCTGTTCCCCTTGGCTGGATGCCGGCTGCTGCCTTTATAGGAACCACGTCACCCTACGTAACCTTGCTTTGAGCCAAGCCCCCCATCCCCTCCACCCTTCTGCAGGGGACGACACCCCCCCACCCCCATTCCGTGAGCGCTGACTTCCCCTCTCTTGCCAGGAAGAGCGGCTGAAGCTCCCGATTCTCTCTGAAGAACAAGTGATCATGGAGGCAGTGGCCGAGCACCCCATTGTCATCGTGTGCGGCGAGACTGGCAGCGGGAAGACCACCCAGGTGCCCCAGTTTCTCTACGAAGCAGGCTACAGCAGGTGGGGGCTGGCCACAGGGTCCCCCGCAGGTCCCTTGGGTGACAGTGAGACGTGGCCCCCGGAAGTTGTTAGGGGCAGGGCTCCTGGGGATCTAATTCTGGCTCTGCCGTTGCCGTGCTGTGTGACTTGGGGCAAGCTCCTTAACCTCTCTGGGCCTCAGTTTCCTCAGCTGTGACATGAGGTTCATCACTGCACCTACTTCACGGGGTTGTTATGTAGATGAAATGACTGAATTTGTGTAAAACATTTAGGTTGGTCCCTGGTGGGAGGGATGGCGTGTCAACTCCTATTGGCCCTTCCGACCCGTGTGTGTCAGGGTCCACAAGACCACCCCCAGGTTCAGCAATTTGCTGGGAACACTCCCGGGAGCCAGCATGTAGTCGTACTCACGGCTGTGATAAATTACTGTGAAGGACACAAAGCACAGCCAGCAAAGGGAAAGGCTCACGGGGTGACGTCTGGGGAACCAGGCACAGGCCCCCAGAGCCCTCTCCCGGGGCAGGGGTCACACAGGACACGCTTCATTGCCCGTGAGAGATGTCATCAAACAGGGATGCCCAGTAGAGGCTTAGCGCCTGGGGTTCTTACTGGGGGCTGGTCACACAGGCGCCCTCTGCCTGGTACCTACCCAATGCTAGACTCCCCAAAGGAAAGCAGGTGTCAGCATGAGCCACCTTGTTTGTACAGACAGTTCAGGCGCAGTGAGCCCCTCTTGTCCGTCAGGGAGAGGCGGGAGCCCTCCTGCAATCCAGGATCCCAGACGCCAGCCAGGGGCTGCCCTGGAAGCAGAGCTTTGTAGGGAGAGCAGCCTCGGGCCTGCTGGGTCGAATCCACCACCCGTCCCCTGGGTAGGTTCTGTGGAGGCACGTGTGCTCGGCTGGTTTGGACAAGCCTCCCGGCTGCAGGCTCAGGTCCACCTAGGCCTCGTTCTTGTTTGCGGCTGCCTGGACCCCTTCGCCCCGCGATTATCGGAGCATCTCCTGTAGAATGCCCCGTGGGCCGTTCCCTTTTGCTGTTGTTAAGTGATGCTGCGGTGCCTTGCCTGGCGCCCGTGTCCCGTCACCCCCAGTGCGGGCCGCGTGTGACCTCGGGGCAGCCGGGGGGGCGGAGCCCTGCTGATGCCTTGTGTTCTTCTCCCCCAGTGACAACGGCATCGTTGGCGTCACGGAGCCCCGCCGAGTGGCCGCCGTGGCCATGTCCCAGCGAGTGGCCCAGGAGATGAATCTGTCACCGCGGTGAGGGCTCTGCCTTCTATGGGAGAGTTGGGGGTGGCCCTCCGGCCCCCCGAGACCTGAGCCGCGGCGCAGGCCCTCCTTCCCCCGGGGGGCGCCGGGAGGGGGCGCCACGTCTGCATCTAAGCACAGGGCGGTTCCCTACACGCCGACAGTAGGACCCTCCTGCCAGGGGCGTCGTGAAGCAGGGACACGCCAGCCAGGCCCTTGGTGAGGGGACCGAGTGGCCCTTCCAGGGCCTTGAGGGCAGAGAAGAGCAGCAGGTGGCCGAAGGCAGGCGGGAGGCGAATAGCGTGGCCGGGTTACTCTACAGCTCAGGTTTCCAAACGGAAATCCTCTCCCGGCAGTAAGTCTGCAGGACTTGCCTCGGAGAGCAGTTTGAACACAGCATAGCCCTGGCCTGAGGGTGGCTCCACGCCGTGTTTATAACGCAGACGCCTGGGTCTCAGCCCAGACCGTCCAGTTCAGGCTGGAAGGGGTGGCGTGTCCAGTGTGGTCTGAGGCTCAGAAAGCACAGAACTATAGGGAATACCCCAGCAGTCCAGTAGTTAGGACTCCACGCTTTCACTGCCGAGGGCCCGGGTTTGATCCCTGGTCAGGGAACAAAGATCCCACAAGCTGCGCCACACGGCCAAGGAGAAAGAAAAAAGAAAGCACAGAATCGTATAGAGGCAGAGTGCCCGCCATCCACACTGTCATCAGATGTTTACCGACCAGGACCTGCCACGGTTCAGGCCCGTCCTGGCTCTGGGGACAGAACCCTGCCCCCGCTGGGCCCAGCACACAAACTGGGGAGCCTTGTTCTGTTCGCATCTTAGGTGGGCGAGGCGTCCCCAGCTCCCCTGTCCGGTGGCAGCCACTACTGCACATTTCCTGTGGATCCTTCTAGACAGTTCTGTGCACAGACAGTCCTGTGTGTCTCTGTGTTTCTCGCTGTCTGGCTGCTGCGTGAATGGTTCACACTGTTCACGCCCTTCTGTATCTTTCTTGTGCCATTTCATGCGTACCTTGAGAATTACAGTACATACAAAGCCGCCCCTTTCATTCTCTTCAACTTTTAAATTTATTTATTTATTTATTTATGGCTGTGTTGGGTCTTCGTTTCTGTGCGAGGGCTTTCTCCAGTTGCGGCAAGTGGGGGCCACTCACTATCGCGGCCTCTCCCGTGGCGGAGCACAGGCTCCAGACGTGCAGGCTCAGTAATTGTGGCCCACGGGCCCAGCCGCTCCGTGGCACGTGGGATCCGCCCGGACCGGGGCACGAACCCGTGTCCCCTGCGTCGGCAGGCGGACTCTCAACCACTGCGCCACCAGGGAAGCCCAGTTCCCTTCAACTTTTTAGTGTGAAATCTTGAAGCATATACAAAAGTGGAAAGACTAGTATGATGAGCCCCCATGTACCCGAGACCCAGTTTGGAGTGAGTCTCAGATCTTGCGTCATCTCAGCCTCAATATCTCACTGCGCGGGTCTGAAAGATCATGAGTCGGGGGGGTTTGGGGGTGGTTTGTTTTCTTGGCCGTGCCCCGAGGCTTGGGGACTCTTAGTCCCCCGACCAGGGATCGAACCCGCGCCCCCTGCAGTGGAAGCGCGGAGTCCCGACCACGGGACCGCCGGGGAAGCCCCTGGGTTTTGTGTTTTAAGATGAAGATTCTGAAAACATAGCTGCGGCACCGCCGCCATCACTACGAGTGTATCATAACTCCAGAGTGTGCTCCGGTCCGTGCTCCCACTTCCCGGGTTGTCTCCTAAACAGCTTTTACAGTTGGTTGTTCGAATGGGGCTCCAGCCAGGGTCCGTGTGCGTATTTGATGGACATGCTCTTCACTTGCTCGTGACAACCGGAGAGGGAGGCAGGCTGGACCTGTGTCCGGGCCTTGCGGGGGGAGCCGGTGGGCCCTACCCTCGGCCGCCTGCCCAGCGGGGCCAGGCCTGCTCCTGTGCCCACCTTGGAGTGGCCGCACGGCTGCAGCCCCAGGCAGCTGCAGCTCTGGGGGACCGAACCGTAGCCTGTGCCCACAGGGTCGTCTCCTATCAGATCCGATACGAGGGAAACGTGACCGAAGAGACCAGAATCAAGTTCATGACCGATGGCGTCTTGCTCAAGGAAATCCAAAAGGTTGGTTGCTCATCTGGTGTCACAAAGCAAGGCTGGTAAGCATGGGGGGCGGGGGGGCTAGGATGTCACCTGGGATGTGAGCAGTGAATGTTGGCAAAGCACTGTGTTTACCACCGTGCTGCTGTGACCTTGTGCAACTTACGTAACCTCTGTGATCCTTGGTTTCTCCACCTGCAAGCCGGTACCTTCCTCCTAATTGCTTTGAAACAAAAATCGTGTGATGCACGAAAGCACCTTAGCACAACACCTCATAAGTGCTCATTAAACGTGAACTTGTATTATTATTTTTTTCTCTTTTTCCTTTTTTGCGGTACGCGGGCCTCTCACTGTTGTGGCCTCTCCCGTTGCGGAGCACAGGCTCTGGACGCACAGGCTCAGCGGCCATGGCTCACGGGCCCAGCCGCTCCGCGGCATGTGGGATCTTCCCGGACCGGGGCACAAACCCGTGTCCCCTGCATCAGCAGGTGGACTCTCAACCACTGCGCCACCAGGGAAGCCCGTGAACTTGTATTTTCAATGTGGTTTGGTTCACAGACTGTGTGTTAGCCAAATGCACACTGCTTCTCTTGGGCTGTATGACATCCCCCGGGCAGGGGTCACTGGGGAGGGCAGAGGTGACTCCTGCCTCTGCCTCAAGGCCACCTGGGACGGTGGCTGTGAGTGTGTTGTGGCGTCCGATGGCCCCTTTCTCTATGGCGTGTGCTGAGCTCTTGCCCCTCGTCCCCACCCAACATCCCCTCGTTCCTGTTTCCTGCCTGCCCTCCCTGTCCCATGGACATCTGCATTTGGTAGCTCAGCTCTAATAGATCGTAGCTGCCT
This sequence comes from Mesoplodon mirus, assembly GCF_964341445.2. Taxonomy (NCBI): domain Eukaryota; kingdom Metazoa; phylum Chordata; class Mammalia; order Artiodactyla; family Ziphiidae; genus Mesoplodon; species Mesoplodon mirus. The sequence goes on from NC_138989.1 coordinate 5,502,575, forward strand.
TTTCTCTACAAATTTCTCTGCCAGGGCCCAGGCCCCATGCTGTGTACTTTACAGATAGTAATTGTCATCGAAACTTCACCGTGACCCCGTGAGATGGGTCCCGTTGTCCCATTTGACAGATGAAGAAAGAGGCCTGGGAGGTGAAGCAACTGGCCCGGGGTCATAGGCCAGGACCCCCTGCCGGCCGAGTGCTCCCAGATCTGTGCCAGCTACCAGAGGGGCTCCTTGAGCAGGCACTTTGGGGTGCACAGTGACCCTGGGGTGCTCAGGCCCAGCTGGCTGGCCTCATCCCCGGACCTCCCCCCCAGGACTTCCTGCTGCTGAAGTACAAGGTGTTGATCATTGACGAAGCCCACGAGAGGAGCGTGTACACCGACATCCTCATCGGCCTCCTGTCCCGCATAGTGCGTCTCCGGGAGAAGGTAGGTGAGGGTGCCGGGGAGCCCCGAGTCCCAGGCCACGGCTCCCACAGCCCACGGCGGTCTACACCCGGGCCGCTGCCATGAGAGGGTTTCCCGGGACAGGACCCCCCAGGCCTGGTGCTGGGCTGCGGGTCTTGGTGTAAACAGACCCTATGTGATCCCCGTCCTGGATCCAGCCTCATCCGCTGTGACCCTTCCCTCTGTCCAGAGCAAGAGGCTCAAGCAAGGAGACCGTGGTGGGCCAGGCTCCCCTGCAGCCAGCTTTAAGACGCCAGCCGGGTCTTTGGAACCCGCAGTGCTGATGGGGCCACCCAGCCAAGCCCTTATGCGCCACGTGCTCTGAGATGCTTGCCCTGCGCCCGGCCTGGGGTCTGCCTCTGCCTGCATCTCCCCCACCCCAGATCAGGCAGAGGTGGATGTCAGAGGGATGCTGCCCTGGGGTGGGAGCTCTGTGCGACAGTCCTATTCTGGCCCCCGCCAGCCCCGCCGAGAGGTTGGCACTTTACCACGCCCAGTTCTTAAAAGTGCAGAACTTTTATCAAATAGACATCAGGTCTGTGTGTGCTGTGTGCCAGGCACCGAGCACATCGCAGTGAACAGGACAGGGGCTCCTGCCTTTCTGGGGTCTCCATTTTCATGAGGGCAACGGACAGTAAGCCTGTGAGCTGGTGACAGAGCGGGGGAGAGGGGGCAGTACCAGGCAGAAGGTGGAGGGTTGGTAGTGAGAGAAGACTCACTGAGAGGGTGACCTTTGAGTGGGGGGCGGGAGGAAGTGAGGGAGTGAGGAGGGGTACTGGTGGGAGGAGATTCTGAGAATTGAGAATAGCCAGTGCAAAGGCCCTGGGGCAGGTGTTGGCCTGATATCTGGGGGGGGTTGTGACTTTATTTTACATAATGGATGCACTTACAGTGTACAATTCAGTGGTTTTTAGCATATTCAGAGTTGTTATATCATCACCACGGTCAACTTTAAAATATTTCTGTCACCCTGAAAAGAAACCCTGTACCCTTTAGCTGTCACCCCCGTTCTCCTACACTCCCCCCGTCTCAAGGCATCCATCGGTGTGCTTTCTGTCTCTATGGATTTATCTATTCTGGATATTTCATGTAAATGAAATGACACAACATGTGGCCTTTTGTGATTGGCATCTTTCACTTAGCACATTTTCAAAGTTCATCTCCAGTGTAGCCTGTGTCAGTGCTTCATTCCTTTTGATGGCTGAGTCAACATGTGTGGACGGACCACATTTCACGTATCCATTCATCTGTTGGAGGACAGTTGGGCTCTTTCCGCGTTTTGGCTCTCATGAAGTCCGTGTCCGGGTCTCCGTGTGGACTTGTTTCCTTTCTCTTGGGAACAGAGCTGCCAGGCCCCATGGGAGCTCTGCGTTTAACCATTTCAACCATCCCAGACCATCCTCCGCAGCGGCTGCACCCCTTATGTTCCCGCCAGCAGTGGACAGGCTGCCAGTTCACGTCCTCGCCCACGCTTGGGATTTTCCATGATTTTAGTCCTCGCCATGGTGTGGATTTGTGTGTTGAGGACTGTCAGGCAGCCTAGGGTGGCGGAGCGGAGTGAGGGAGGTGGGGAGAACAGGAGATGCAGGGAGGTACGCGGGGTGGGGCAAACAGGGGAAGTTGTTGCAGGAAGGAGACGGGGCCTTTGGTCTGCGCTGTGCCTCTCACCTTGGCTTCTGTTTGCCGAAAGCGCTGAACTTTGGGGTTTGGACCTTACGAGCCTCAGAGGACAGCTTCCAAGGGCTCGAGAGCAGAGCCCGCCAGGGGGCACAGTAGGTGCTGCCCAGGGGGCTGGGAACCAGGCACCCGCCACCGCAGTCACAGCCTCGAGGGGGAGGGAGGGCTGAGACCACCACACCCATTGTGCCGGTGTGCCAGGTGGACCCCAGGCTCGGCCCTCCTTTCTAGTCTCACACCATCAGAGCTTGACTCGGGAATCTTTTTTTATTCCTTTTGGTCACACCGCACGGCTTGCGGGATCTTAGTTCCCTGACCAGGGATTGAACCCACGCCCTCGGCAATGAAAGCACCGAGTCCTAACTACTGGACCACCAGGGAGGTCCCTCAGGGCTATCTTTTTTTTTTTTTAATAAATAAATAAATTAATTAATTAGTTTATTTTTGGCTGTGTTGGGTCTTCGTTGCTGCGCGTGAGCTTTCTCTAGTTGTGGTGAGCCAGGGCTGCTCTTCATTGTGGTGCGCAGGCTTCTCTTGTTGTGGAGCATGGGCTCTAGGTGCACGGGCTTCAGTAATTGTGGCACGCGGGCTCAGTAGTTGTGGCTCTTGGGCTCTAGAGCGCAGGCTCAGTAGTTGTGGCACACGGGCTTAGTTGCTCCGCGGCATGTGGGATCTTCCCGGACCAAGGCTCGAACCCGTGTCCTCAGCATTGGCAGGCGGATTCTTAACCACTGCGCCACCAGGGAAGTCCCCTCGGGGGTATCTTAACGGCTCCTTTAACAAGCCACTGCCGCCCACTTCTTCCACTTTTTCTTAGATCTTTGGCAACCAGAAAGGATTGAGGATTGGGGCGGGGTGGGGCTGGAGGGAGGCCCGGAGGGCAGAGCAGGTCTCCCCCAAGGGCCCGCCCCCCGCCCCCCCCCGTCAGTGTTCCTGGCCCCGGGCGGCTATGGGTCCCCGGGTCTGTCGTCCCCCAGAGGCACTTGCCGCTGAAGCTACTCATCATGTCGGCCACGCTGCGGGTGGAGGACTTCACCCAGAACCAGCGGCTCTTCGCCCAGCCGCCCCCCGTCATCAAGGTACCGCCCAGGCCGGGGTCTCAGGACGCCGGGGGAGGCCGGGCCCCTCTGTCAACTGCGACAGAGCGCAGGACGCCTGCTGCGGGGGAGATGGGTGGGATCGTAGCACCAAACGGAGACCTTCGTGGTCAGAGAGTTCAGGGAAGGGGAGGGCCCGGGCCTGGGCTCAGGTCACCCCTGACCCCCGACCCCCGACCCCGTGCTTCCCTGGGCGTCCTCGTAGGTTGAGTCCCGGCAGTTCCCAGTGACGGTGCATTTTAACAAGCGGACGCCGCTGGAAGACTACAGTGGGGAGTGCTTCCGGAAAGTCTGCAAGATCCACCGCATGCTGCCCGCAGGTGAGGCCCTGGCCAGGAGGAGGCCGGTCCGCCCCTTGCAGACCGGGGGGTGCGGGCAGCGGGGACTCAGGTGGTCACTTGGCCTCGCTGTGCCTCAGTGTCCTCACTGGTCCCGGAGCGCTCACAGCACCTGCCCTGCCATGTTCCGCCCCAAGGATCGCGAGGCTTCGGGGACTAACTGGGCAGGGGGTGAGGGGGTGGAGGGAGCCTTTTGTCCCTACAGACGCAGGGCAGGTGAACAGGTGTGTCCCACCTGAGTCTCACTCCTGACCCCCTCACAGTTCTCACCATATCCCCGTGGCACGTGCTCCGTTAGTTCCGTTCACCAGGTGGTGGACCCTTGGGTTGCTCCCACTTCCCCGGAGTAGGGCTGCTTTCCCCGTCTTTTGGGCTCATACCGGAGGATGGGATGCCGGCTCCCACAGCAACTGTTTAGCTCCTTGTCCCGGCGCCCTCAGTGTGTGGGCAGCTGCCCGTTGCTCGTCTGGGCCTCTGCAGCCCTGGTTTGATGAGCACTGCCTCACACCCCAGCTCTCAGATCAAGGCCTGGCACATGGTCACGGCCAAGGCAGCGTCTGCTGTGTGAATGAGCGGGTCACGGCGGGGCTGGTTCTCCCCACAGGTGGCATCCTGGTGTTCCTGACGGGGCAGGCAGAGGTGCAGGCGCTGTGCCGCAGGCTGAGGAGAGCCTTCCCGGTTGCCAGGCACAGGCCTCCAGGTAACCCCGAGCTGAAGCCCCTCACCCAAGAGGCTGCGGGCGGTCAGCCTGGGCTTTGGAGCCTCCCCCGAAAGAGCCAGCCCTTTGCCCGCCCTCCCGTCCCCCCAGTGAATGGTGATCGATGCAGTGACCTCACCCTGGACCCTGATGACCTGGCACCAGCCACAAGATGGCCTTTTCCCTAACTTGCTCATCTTTTCCCAGAAAAGGACGATCAGAAAGATTCGGTAGAAGAAATGCGGAGGTTTAAGAAGTCACAGGCTCGGGCAAGGAAGGCCAAGGCCACGGTACGTAGAGGCTGGAGGGGGCAGCTCAGGCTCTGCAGCTGCCTTGTCCGTGTGGTGGCCGCTAGCCCCATATGGCTGCACAGATGTAAATTTAATTAAAACCAAATAAAATTAAGATTCAACTCCTCAGTCGTGTTAGACACATTTCAGGTGCCCAGTGGCCATCTGGGGCTGTTGGTGGCCTTGTTGGGCAGCAGGGGTCTAGAACCTTCCTGCCGTGGAGGGAGGGGTTGACTGGTGCCGCTCCGGAGGCTGCAGGGTGGGCTGCGACTTAAAACATTCCAGGCTCCCTGTACTGGGGGCCTGGAGGAAGTTTCTGGAAGGCCCAGCCCCGAGCCCTGAGCAGGGCCTGCATGGATGCCCAGGGAGGGTCGGACAAGGGAAAGGGACCCCTCGTGCTTGCTGAAGAGCTGGAGGTGGGGGGGTGGCCGGACATGGGGGGCTTTTACCCCAGGGTGTCTGCACGACGTCACTTCTGCTCTTACAGCGTGCCAGGCAGTGGTCTCAGGGCTGCACGTGTGTTAGCTCGTAGCATCGTCACGGCAGCCCTTCGAGAAGTCCCGTGATCGTCCCCAACTCTTAGATGAGGACACTGAGGCCGGACGGGGTCGAGTGACCTGCCCAGGGTCACGTGGCCGTGGGCTCTCTCGCAACGCCGATCTCTACGCAGGTCCCTCGCAGCCCGCGGTGCTGATGTCTTGTTTACCGTAGACGCTGCCCCAGATCAGTTTGGACAATTACTCGGTGTTGCCAGCGGGCGAAGGTGACGAGGACAGGGAAGCGGAAATGGACGAGGAGGACGAGGAGGCCCTGGGCTCCGACCTGGACCTGGACTTGGGGGACGACGGGACGGACGGAGGTGGGACCCGCCGGGGCCTCTGCTTCCACCGCGTGGGCCTGGGTCGCGCGATGGGCCTGTCCAGCAACGAGCCCCCGGGGAGCTGGGGTTCCTGCCTGCTCTGCCCCCTGCCGTCTCCTGAGCTCCTGAAACCGCCGGACACAGGAGGCCCTCAGGTCTCTGTTGTGCCGGTTGTAATGGGGGCACCACCCCAGGGCTCGGCTTTGCTGGGTGAACGCAGGCCTTGGGGGTTTGGGGGTGCAGAATCAAGCCCTTAGGGGTCCCCACACAGGGCCTGGGGCTCTTCCGAGGAGGAGAGGCTGCAGCGTGGCTGGCTTTGCCGACCCTCTCTGCCAGTGCCCAGGGTTGAGCCCTGGCAGCGGGGCTGCAGGGGGGCCTCCCCGGCAGAGCGGGTGGGGGTGCTGGACGGCAGGGGAGCGGGGTGCCGCAGGCCTCTGCCTCCCCTGCAGGTGAGCAGCCCGATGCCTCGCGTCCCCTCCACGTGCTCCCTCTCTACTCTTTGCTGGCCCCGGAGAAGCAGGCGCAGGTAACCGTGTGGGGCCTGGGATGGATGCCGGGTGGGGGGCACCCAAAGGCGTTGAGGTGGGAGCAGGTCAGGCCCCGGGTCACCCTCTCCATCAGCTGTCTGATCAGCGCCCCAGACTTTTGAGAGGGTATGGGGATCTCCTACTCGGAGGACGGAAACGCTTCCCTCATTTAGTTGGGGAGCAGTGGCCCGAGGCGGGGAGCGTCACCTCCAGGCCCTGCCCCGCCTGGCTGACTTCCTCTGACCCCTGTCCCGCGAATTCTTCCCTGACTCTGGTGGGACAAAGGTCAGTTTTCTTGTTGCTCCTGTCCCCCCATCCTAGGTCTTCCAACCTCCTCCAGAGGGGACACGGCTGTGTGTTGTGGCCACCAACGTGGCCGAGACGTCCCTCACCATCCCAGGCATCAAGTACGTGGTGGACTGCGGGAAGGTCAAGAGCCGGCACTACGACCGTGTCACCGGCGTGTCCTCGTTCCGCGTCACCTGGGTCTCCCAGGCCTCGGCCGACCAGCGGGCAGGACGCGCGGGCCGGACAGAGCCCGGCCACTGCTACAGGTGGGGCTCCCAGGGGCCCCTCCAGTGACGCTGGGGCCACTGTGCGGTGGTCACCCACCCACGGGCGAGGAAAGGGGGGGTCCCGTGTCCCGCTGGAAAGCGTCCTTCACACCCCCTTTTCTGTTGGCTTTCAGGCACTTGCGTTATTTCTTTATTCTGCTACTGACGTCGGGCCCTGTGTTTATGAGCACCTCGATTTTTGTTTTGTTTTATTAACACCTTTTTTGAGGTAAAGTTCACATACCATAAAACTCACCATTTAAAGTGTGCAATTCTGTGGGTTTTAGTATATTGACAGTGTTGTGCAGCCATCACCACTATTAATTTTTAAACGTTCTCTTCACCCCAAAAGAGACCGCATTTATCAGTTGTACCCATTAATCAGTTTCTCCCCGCATCTCCCTACCACTCCCAACCCCCCAGCGCCCGGCAGCCACTCATCCACTTCCTGTCTCTACGCACGTGCTCATTCTGGAGATTTTCTGTACATGGAATCGGACAATATGTGACCTCTCGTGTCTGGCTTCTTTCACGCAACATCATGTTTTCAAGGTTCATCCACATTGTTGCCTGTGTCAGTGCTTCATTCCTTTTAATGGCTGAGTAACATGCTGTTGCATGGAGGGGCCGCATCTCACTGTCCATTCATCTGTTGATAGACTCTCGGGTTGCGTCCACACTTTGTCCACTGTGAATAGTGCTGCCGTGAACATTCATGTACAAGTATTTGAACGTCTGTTCCCATGCCTCTCGGGTATATACCTAGGAGTAGAATTGCTGGGTTGTACGATGACTCTGTGTTTCACATTTTGAGGAACGACCAGACTGTTCCATGGCAGCTACTCCATTTTATCTATACATTCTCACCAGCAGTGTGTGAAGGTTCTAATTTCTCCACATCTCACCAATGCTCACTCTTTTCTACTTTATAAAAATGAAAGCGAGGTGGTATCTCACAGTGGTCTTGGTTTGCATTTCTCTAATGACGTTGAGCATCTTTTCACGTGCTTATGGGCCATTTGTACGTATTCTCTGGAGGGATGTCTATTCAGATCCATCATTTCTTTTTTTCTTTTTATAGTATTTGCTATTTTATTTCATTTATTTACTTGGTTGTGCCAGGTCTTAGTTGCGGCAGGTGGGCTCCACAGGCGGGCTCTTTAGTTGCGGCTCGCGGGCTCCATAGTTACGGCATGCGAGCTCTTAGTTGCAGCACGCATGTGGGATCTAGTTCCCTGACCAGGGATCGAACCTGGGCACCCTGCATTGGGAGCGTGGAGTCTTAACCACTGCGCCACCAGAGAAGTCCCTATCATTTACTTTTCAGTCAGGTTGTTTGTCGTTTGATTGGTGAGTTGTAAGTGTTCTTTGTATAATCCTAGTGTTGGATCCTTGTCAGAGGTATCATTGGCAAATATTTTCTCCCAGTCTGTATGCTGGGTTTTATTTGTTTGTTTTCAATAGCTGTATGCTGTTCTTTTCAACGTTGCTTTACATTACAAAAGAAAAGAAAATTGAGACACTATGCCAAGAAAACTCGTAAGCAATAAAGTAGTTAAAGCGTCCCGAGTGCCGTGTGCCAGGCAGTTCTAAGCAGCCTATGTGAAGATACCTGAAGTATCTTTACCAATCCCAACGGGGCAGCTGCTATGTTCGCCCATTTCACAGGTGAGGAAAGTGAGGCAGGAAGAGGGTAAACACCTTGCCTAGTAAAGTGGTGGAGTCAAGATTCAGTGCCAGGTAGTTGGGCTGAGTTTCCTCCTTATTCACTTAACATTTCTTAGTCTCTGGTGCCTCCTTCTGCTCAGACTCTATTCATCTGCGGTTTTCGGTGACTTTGAGAAGTTCCCCCCTCCTGAAATCACCCGGAGGCCTGTCGAAGACTTGACCCTTCAGATGAAAGCGCTCAACATAGAGAAGGTCAGTTGCGGTACTAGCCCTGCCATCACCCCACTGATCTGCCCGGGTACCTGTGTCCAGTCTGGTGGGCAGGGGCGACCCCAGCCCCTCATGGGTTGTTCCTCCTTCCCTGCAGCCCAGGAAGCCCTAGGAGCTGAGCCCTGTGGTGCTTGCCCAGCCCCCTGGCGGTTTCTTGTGGGCCCCCCACCTCCCCAGTGCTGCACCCAGTGACTGTGTCCAGGGGTGCCCGCCTCTGCCCTGCCCCGGGAGGGCTGGTGCAGGCAGAGAGAACCGCCCCCACCAGCAGTCAGTCCCAGCCCTCCCTTCCCCCCAGCCCCTGACAACCACGAGGCTGCTTTCTTGCTGTCCCTATGGATTTACATTTTGGACATTTCATAAAAATGGAATCATGATATTTGTCCTTTTTTGTCTGGCTTCTTTCACTCAGCATCGTGGTTTGTTTTTTTCGGGGTTTTTTTAGCCAATGTAAACTTCATCTATCAGTTCAATACACAGTAAGATAATATAAAAGATAGGATCATGCTTTTCCTTGCTAAAAGTTTTTACATTAGTTATGTTTGGTATTTTATTTTCAGTGTCAGAGAACCTAGCTGACAGTTTGAATCAGAGTCAGTTACTTTCAGCAAATATTGTAAATCGATACCTGTTTTATATTTCTGTTGTTTGGATAATCCACGGCTGAACTTAGCAGCGTTGTGTTTTAAAGGTTCGTCCACACTGTTGCATGTGTCAGAATTTAGTTCCTTTTTATGGCTGAGTCACATTCCATCGTATGGATGGACCCTGGTTTTTCCATCTATCGATGGATATTTGGGTTGTTCCCGCCTTTTGGCCGCCGTGCCCGGTGGTGCTGTGAACATGTATGTACAGATGCTTATTTGAATGCTGTTTTGAGTTGGTCACTCTACGGTGCCACCCTCCCTGACCCCGGTCACTCCCTGTCCCTGATCTGTCCCCTGATCATCTCACTGTCCGGGCACATTTTCTCCTGTGATGACGTTTCTTCTCGTGTATACTCACTGGTCGTCTGCGGCCCCTTGTGGCTGAATGAAAGCTCGATGGAGGCTGAATCCTTGTCTTGTTTTTCTCTATCTCCATCGCCAAGAACAGCCTCTGGCGCACACGAGGTGCTCAGTACATGCTTTTGAGTGAGTGGATGGTGTGAATGAACGAAGGAAGAGGGCCTCTGGAGTTTCCCCGGCCCGTGGACTTGGCGTGTGTCCGGGCCCCCGTGTCCCATGTTCTGAGCGTGAGTGGTGCTCGGAGGGCAGGCGGTAGGAGCCCCGTCCTCCTGCCAGGCCCGGCCTTGCTCCCTCCTCCGGTCCCCTGCTTCCTCCTCCACGTTCACCCGTCTCCTGCTGTGTCTCCCTGTGTCCCAGGTCATCAACTTCCCCTTCCCGACGCCCCCCTCCGTGGAGGCCCTCATCGCCGCCGAGGAGCTGCTGATCGCACTGGGTGCCCTGCAGGCGCCCCCAAAAACAGAAAGGTGGGGCAGGAGCTTGGGGGCAGTGGGGGGCCCAGGTCCCGCCCCGTTCTCTGCCCTCTCCCCTCTCCCGAGCTGACCGAGCACCAGGCCTCTGGGTGCCGAAGGCTTCTCGTGGAGCCTTCCCCGCACCCACCACAGGCCTCCATCCTCCAGGGTGAAGCAGCTGCAGAGGTCCCGGTGGAGCCGCCCCATCACTGAGCTGGGCAGGACCATGGCCACGTTCCCCGTGGCACCGCGCTACGCCAAGATGCTGGCGCTGAGCAGGCAACACGGCTGCCTGCCATACGCCATCACCATCGTGGCTGCCATGACTGTCCGGGAGCTGTTTGAGGAGCTGGACAGGTGGGGGCCGGGGGCTGGGCATTCGGGGGCCGCCTGCCCTTGGCTGAGCCATGGTGTGGAGCCTGGCCTCCTAGGGCACCTCTGACTTGTTGAGTGGTCTTGTACGAGACCCTCGCCCGCCCTGCGCCTGGCAGCATTCTGATCTCTACCGACCTCTGTTTGTTTTCGTTTTTGTTTTTGGCCACGCCGTGTACCTTGTGGGATCTCAGTTCCCTGACCAGGGATGAAACCCGTGCTCCCTGCAGTGGAAGCGCAGGAGTTCTAATCACTGCACCGCCAGGGAAGTCCCATGATCAGGGTCATGTTGATCAGTGACCCCCACCAGGCATTTTTGGGCCCACCCTGAGTAACTGGCGTGTCCCCTGCCCCTGCAGCCGTGTGCGGCCAGGGCAACAGCCTACGTGGTGTGTGTGTTTGCAGGCCAGCTGCCAGCGACGACGAGCTCGCCAGGCTGAAGGGCAAGCGGGCCCGGGTAGCCCAGATGAAGAGGATCTGGGCGGGGCAGGGAGCCTCTCTGAAACTTGGGGACCTCATGGTGCTGCTGGGTGAGTGCCCTGCGTGGTGTGGCGTGTGGCTGGTGGGGAGGTCACGCGGGGTGGGACAGGGCAGCGAGAAGGAGTGACGCCCCCCCACCCCATCCACAGGTGCCGTGGGGGCCTGCGAGTACGCGGGCTGCTCTCCGCAGTTCTGTGAGGCCAACGGGCTGCGGTATCGGGCCATGATGGAGATCCGGCGCCTGAGGGGCCAGCTGACCACTGCGGGTATGGCCCTGCGCCTGGCAGAGAACTTGACCCCGTTGGCGTTTAAAGTCGCTTTTGAGCGACGTCACCCACGTACAGTCGATCTCCGTTATTCACAGATTCCACATCTGCGAATTCACCTGTTCGTTGGAATCTGTTTTAGTGCTTTTGCCACTTCTGTGGTCCTTCGAGGGCACGCACATGAGCAGGGCAGTGACGTGTGCACGCTCTCCCGTCAGGCTGTCTGTCCGGCTCATCCTTCCCTCGGTGACATCTCTCTCGTCACCCTCTGTCCCGGCTCTGGCCTGGACCGGCTGCTGGCCGCACCTCCTGCCCAGCAGCCTCGTGCAGGGGTCCCTGCTCCCGAGTAGGGTCCGGCCCTGGTTGGTTTCTCCAGCAGTGGAAGGGGCCCCTCTCGTTGGAGTCGGGGAGCAGCTGACGGTTCAGCCCCTGCTTCCCGCTCCTGTTGGTCTGAGTGGTGGGGACCAGACCTGTTTGAAGCCACATTAGGGCTGCGCGTGGGTGGCAGGTCTTCCGCGTCCCGTCCCAGTGTTCTGCCTTCTTCCTGTTTCTTTCTTCTTCTCTCTCTTTTTAAGTTAAACAACATAGGTTTCACTGAAGGTTCTGTGGGGAAGACAGATTTACATTGCAAACCTCAGAACAGAAAGCCCTGGACTCCCCTGGCGGCCCAGTGGTTAGGACCCCATGCTTCCACTGCAGGGCCACGGGTTCGGTCCCCGGTCGGGGAGCTGAGATCCGCAAGCCCACTCTCCCCACCTGCCTCCCCCGTCCTCCTCTCGTTGTTTCCCTGCCGCCGCCTCCCGCCACAAGCAGCAGGGCCCAAAGCCCCAGCTCCTTTCTCCCCACCTGCGAAGTTTTCCAGAGCTTCAGATCCTTCTCATGCAGAAGAAGGAGGCCTCGCCCCGCGTCTCGCGCCTGGGCTCAGCAGCGCAGGGCCCTCGAGGGGAGAGGTGGTCTCCACACTCGTCCTGCTCAGAGAGCGTGGCTCGTCTGCCATGTCTCCTGGCTGGGCGTGCTCCCTGCCCCGAGGCCGACGGAGTCAAGTGCGAGGTCTAGCAGCAGCACAGCCCGCTGCCTGCAAGGGAATTGGGGTTTTGTCCCAAGGACGAGGCAGACGTGGGTGTGGGTGGGCATCCTCGGTGGACGGGGGCCGAGATGCGCAAGTCGCTGAGGCCAGAGCTCCGAGCTGCACGGCGTGGGGCCTTCCAGAAGGCCGGGCGGAGCCAGCCCCCGCCTCGCCTTCCTCACGCCTGGATCTCCCCCCAGTCAACGCCATGTGCCCCGAGGCCGGGCTCTTCGTGGACCCCAAGATGCAGCCGCCTTCCGAGAGCCAGGTGACCTACCTGCGCCAGATCGTGACGGCCGGCCTGGGTGACCACCTGGCCCGCAGGGTCCAGAGTGAGGACCTGCTGGACGACAAGTGGAAGAACGCCTACAAGGTTGGACGCTGGCTCGGGGACGCGCAGCAGGGCAGTCGCTGCGCCCGGGCCCCCCGCCCTCCCTGCCCTCAGTCTCACGTCCTGGCAGCCTGGGCACTCCAGACGCCCAGCTCTGGGCAGCGTCAGGACGCCTGTGAGGGGCAGCCGGGGGGACCCTTGGGTGTGGATGGGCCTGTCCTCCCGGGTCACGGGTCCCGCTGCCTCTGGGAAGGTCCCCACCCAGGGCCAAGGTGGAGTGACGGTGCAGCCACTTCTCCCTTTGGGCGTGAGCTTCGCCCCAACTTCACTGAATGGAGATAGAAGCACATCTCATACAACCTGTCATTGTAAAGTGTACAATTCAGGGGATTTTAGTCTATTCAGAGTTGTGTACCCATCACCACAATTAAGTTCAGAACGTTTTTATTATCCCAAAAAGACTCTGGATAGCCATTGCGGTCACTCCCCATTTTCTCTTGAGTCTCCCCACCCCGTGAATCTGTTTTCTGTCTCTACGGATTTGCTGTTCTATACGTCTCACACGAATGGGATCCTCCATCGCGTGGCCTCTTGCACTGGCTTCCTTCGCTCAGTGCTGCGCTTTTTGGCGAGTCACGCTGCAATCCGTGTCAGTACCTCTCACGGCAGGGTACGTGCTCCGTCGGCGGACACACGCCGCCAGGGTGGCCGTTCGTCACTTGACGGATGCCCTCCTGCTTTCCTGGCTGAGGGTGTAACTGGATTCAGGGGGTCAGCCTCACCTGGCGCTTATGCATCCCCCAGACTCACGCCCACCCGCCGTCTCTCTCGCAGACCCCCCTCCTCGACGACCCAGTCTTCATTCACCCCAGTTCCGTGCTCTTCAGGGAGCTCCCTGAGTTTGTGGTCTACCAGGAAATTGTGGAGACCACCAAGATGTACATGAAAGGTAGCGCAGCTGGCCAGCCCCTCACCTGACCCACGTGGCTCTGGTGAGCCGTGTCGCTGGACCCTTGAGGGGAGAACCCATGAGCCCTTCGCCGAGCCCCCATCCCTTCTTTCCTGGGCCCCCAGGCGTCTCGACTGTGGAGGTGCAGTGGATCCCGGTCCTGCTGCCTTCTTACTGCCAGTTTGACAAGCCCCTTGAGGAGCCGCCCCCCACCTACTGCCCCGAGAAGGGGCGGATGCTGTGTCACCGGGCCAGCGTGTTCTGTGAGTCGGGGTGACTTCCCGGCGGCCTTGGGCTCCACCGGACACGTGGTCCCGCCTCCCGAGTGCCCTGGGCGGTGTGTGTGTCCTGCGCCGTGTCATCCCAGGCTGCGGGCCCCCTTGGCGGGCGGGGAGGGGACTGGCGGGGGAGGGTGGCGTGGGGCTCCATCGTGGCCCCTGCTCACCGGCTCGCGCGCCCCAGGTCGCGTCGGCTGGCCGCTCCCCGCGGTCCAGGTGGATTTCCCGGAAGGCCTTGACTGCTACAAGCACTTTGCCCGGGTTCTCCTGGAGGGGCAGGTAGGCGGCACAGCTCCCTTGGCCCCTTCCTTGGCACCTCGGGGGGGACGTGAGCCCCAGATCTCTCTCCCCATCCTGTGGTGTCTCCCCAGGTCTTCCACAAGCTGGCCTCGTACAAGAGCTGTTTGCTGTCCAGCCCCAGCACGATGCTGAAGACGTGGGCCAGGTACAGTCTCTCCCGGGGGCGTCGGCTCAGCACGTGGTGGTGGAGGGAGCTGAGACTAGTGTCCTGGGGCCGCCGTAACAGATCCCCACCCACTGAGAGCCTTACGAAGACAGGAGTCTCTTCTCTTGTGGCACTCCCGGGGACTCAGGGTGAGGCTGTGGGTCCAGGAGCCCCAGCCAGCCCTTGGTTCTGAGCATCCGCTCTGTGCCGAGCGCGTTCTCGTGTTACGATCGAGCCGTGACCCTGTCCCGTGGCGTGTCCCAGGGCAGGGAGGTTGTCCCCAAACAGAACAACTAGTACAGGTGGCAGGGGTGGCACAGCTACGAAGGGTCAAAGCAGGATGTGGAGGTGAGGCGGCGGGCGGGCGGGCTCAGTCAGGAAAGGCTGACTGAGCAGGGTCAGTGGGGGCAGGGCTGCGAGCCGGGCGGGAGTCTGGAGGAAGGTTCCAGATGGACGAGCACTGGGTGGGCGGGTCAGAGGCAAGCGGTGGGAGGTGATGGAGTCTGGATCCTTCCATCCGGCCGGCACCCCCAGCCTGCCGGAGGGAAGGGGACTCCCTGCAGTTCCTGGGCACGCCTGGCAGCGGTGCCCGCGTGTGGGCCTCGTGACGCCCCACGTCCTGCCTCCCCACCCGCAGGCTGCAGCCCAGGACAGAGAACCTCCTGAGAGCCCTTGTTGCTGAGAAAGCCGACTGCCGAGACGCCTTGCTGGCTGCTTGGAGGAAGAACCCCAAATGTGAGTCTGACCAGGAAGGGTGCCCCGTGGCGAGGGCATTGCGGGGGGACAGGATGGGGCCACCGAGGGAGCCCAGGGTTAGCGGGAGGGTGTGCCCTGTGGCGGGTGGGCGGGCACAGAGCCGCCCTGACCGTCCTCCCTCCCACCCCTGCAGACCTGCTGGCCGAGTACTGCGAGTGGTTCCCGCAGGCCGTGCACGCCAACATCGAGAAAGCCTGGCCACCCACTCCTGACCGCTGACCCGGTGCCGGCCTGCAGGGCCGAGGACTGGCCTGAGGACCCAGGGGGCTGGCAGTGGCCGGTGGCCACCATGGTCACCCTGACCCCAGACTGCTCCCAGGAGGCAGGTGGAGCCCCTGGACACCCTTGGTCATCTTGGCTCGATTCTGGGCACAGCTTGCTGCCGCCCTGGGCAGTCCCACGCGGGGTGGCTTTTGTAACTCTTTATTACAGGGTGGATCATGGTTTTATCTCCCATGCTGGTCCTGCTTTAAACGTGCTCTGTGGACGACATTAGTCCCTTGTAGAGCAGCAGGGCTGGCTGGAGGGTGAAGGCGACCATGGGCCCTTCCTCCACTCCCTGTTCCCTGCGGGTGTGGTGCACCCTGCCCACAGCCAGCGAGGTCCCCCAAGGCTCCCGCCGGCTCCTGTGGAGTGGGTGTCCCCTCCCTGGAGTCAGCTCCCCGCTGGCTACATTGCTGTAATAAACCTTGACTGTGACAACAGGTGTATACTGCGTCTACTGAAGTTCTTTGGGCCAACCTCTGAACATGGGGGTGGTCCAGGGACATCTGCATGTGCGCGTGCACACATCTGTGGAGACTAGTCTGGATGGATGCTCATGAACGTGTTAGTGGTAATCCTGTGGCACAGTTATAGAGGTTGATCATTTTTCTCACTTTTACTTTAGGTATTTTTCCTGAATCAGTTTGTATTAATATCAACGCATAAATTCGGGAATTCCCTGGTGGTCCACTGCAGGGGGCACGGGTTCGATCCCTGGTTGGGGAACTAAGATCCTGCAAGCCGCGCAGCACTGCCAGAAAAGTAAAAAATAAACACAAATTCTGTAACATAAACACATACGTAAGACAAAAAAACAGAGATACGTGTTTAATATTCCAAAACTATTCACTTTCTCCACAGCCTAGCTACTAACCCTACTGTTCCCCCAAACTAGGCGGTCTCCCCTACCCCACTCCCTCTGCATTTAAGCCATCTGCAAGGTCTGTTAGTCCACGTCCGGGATTTGTCCAGAACCCCCTCGTGCTCCCCACTTCCACTGCTGTGCCATCCCCACCTCTGCTTCCAGCGAGCCTCCAGCAGCTCCTGCTTGGGGCCACGGCAGTGGCTTCCTGGCGGGTCTCAGGTCCACTCTGCCCACCTGTGGTGGACTCCACATGGCAGCCAGAGGGAGCTGTTTTAAAACCTAAGGAAATCCTGTCATTCCCCTGCAGCAGGCCTTCCAGTGTCTTGAAGGATTCAACCCTCTCCTTCCCTCATTCGTTAAACATGCACAGGGCTTTTTTCCTGTCCCTTCCATGCAGATTCCTCCCCCTGCCCCCCTTCAACCTCAGGGCCTTTGCACCTGCCATTTCCTCTTTCTGCAGACAGGCCCCCCTGACACTTTATCTACCGCAGTCTCCACGTCCTCCCCCTTTAGTCTCCATCTCATCACAATTGCCATATTCATAAAGCTCATTGCTACTTGCTTATTGCTAGTTCCCTAGACTGGAATACTGAGGACAGGAGGGCTGAGAAACCTTGCCTGGGGTATCTGGGGATACAAGGGTACTTGACACTACCTGAGCACACAGTAGGCGCTCAACGTGTCCGCATTTCTTGGCACTAGGCGCTCAGGAGTCACGGGATGAATGGCCAGTTGCAAAACCCTCCTTAGAAATCCAGTGTTTTCTAACTGCTTGATGATGTGAATCACTAGGAGTGTTTGTTTAAAAACGCAGCCCCCTGCTGACCTGAATCCGAATCTCCAGGGGAGGGGACACGGGCATCTGTGATTGAGACCAAGGGCGTTTGACTAGCGCCGCCCTCTCCAACGGAGCTCCCTTCTTAAGCCAGCTGATGCGGGGGCTTTGGGTCCCCTTCCCTGCTTTGCCTTTTGGTCGTGTGACTGCGATCCAGAGGGGGAAAAAACTAATTGTGGGTGAAAATGTGGAGATGCCGGGGATTGAACCCGGGGCCTCATACATGCAAAGCATGCGCTCTACCACTGAGCTACATCCCCAGACCCGCAAATCTATCTCCTGGAACTGAAGATATAGGAAGTAGTGACTTCGCTCCTCCACGTTTCTTCCGTTCCGGAGGCTCAGCACCTTCAGAGACGCAAGTAAGTCTTTCCCGTCCCAGGAAGCCCACCAACCAGGGGCGCCCGGCACTGCGCCCGTGGAGACCAGTGTCCGGAGTAGACGGGTGTAGCAGCCAGAGAATGGTGTTTCTTTATAGGTTTGGCGGGAGAACACAAAGTATAGCTTGTCCTCGTTAGTATAGTGGTAAGTATCCCCGCCTGTCACGCGGGAGACCGGGGTTCGATTCCCCGACGGGGAGGCTATACAATTGTTTTAACACACACACAGACATTTGGGGCATCTTCTCCAAAATGATGACTATGATAGACAGATATCCGTGAAACCGTGTAAATCTGGTTTTCGGAAGATGTCCATTTCCTCAAGAAGATAGTGGAAAAGACTGTATACTCAGCCATGAGCACTATAGGCTCCCTTCTATGTAAGAATAAATATACATAGTGAGTATATTCGTGTTTATCTTTCTGATCGGATTACAGCAACAACTAGAGCGAACGTTATATAGTTCCCATCATGCACCAGGCAGTATCCGTAAGCGCTTTACAGGTGTGCACCCATTTAGTCCTCACAATAAGCCTAGTAGGGGCTATTTTATCACATCAGACAGATGAAATGCAGGCACAGAGCGTGGATCCAGTAACTTGTCCGAGGTCACATGAATCAGTCTGGTCTAGACCCTGGTTACTTCTGGGGAGAAGGACTGGGATAAGGTGGGAGTGACTCTGCCTTTCCGTTCGGTAGTTTTCTGGACTGTTTCAATTTTATTTATTTATTTTCCCGCTCTCCTTCCCTTCCTTCCTTCATTTCTTCCTTACTCGAGTTTTATTAAATTGGTACACTTAGTTTTTCAAGAGCTACTACGCTTTCGTGAAAAGCAGCGGTAGGGTCCCCTGCTGTATCCCCTTGCTCCTGAAGGAATTTAGGACATCCCGTTTTGGTGTACTGTTTATTTTGAGCCGTCAGCACCTCACTGGTCTCCTTGCTGCCACTTGAGCCCCTCCTGTCCATTCTCCATACAGCAGTCAAGGGAGGCTTTACGAGGTAAATCATATCACTCACTCCCCAGCAGCTTTCCAACACAAAAGAAAGTACAAACCCTTCACCGTGGCTTTCCAGGCCGGCAAGGTCTGGCCTCTGCCCACCTCTTTGTCCTTGCCTCCTATCTCCTGTCCCCTCAACCTCTTCACCTCTTCCACGCTGACTTTCTTTCCATTCATATAACTGGCCGGACTCTGTTTCAGCCTCAGGGCCTTTGCATCAGCTGTTGCCTCTGTTCCAGAGGCTCTTCCCCCAGCAGGCTCTTCATTCTCCAAGTCTTCTCAGCACTCTCTCCTTCTCTTACTGCCCCCATCCCAGGTGTTCCATCCCATCACTACCATTTATTTTGCTTCTTAGCATTCCTATTATGACGAACTATTTTGTTACTGTATTTGTGACTGGGTTACAGGGTCATTAGGTACTTAGCAAACACGTATTAAATGACTTCACATCATGAAGGGCGTCCACACTTGTTCATCCTGTCCCAGACAACACTCCCCAGCCACCCATCTCCCAAAGGGCAGGGAAGCAGAAAGAACCAAACCTGGATGCCGACCTGTTGATTTCTTCGTGCCTTGAAGCTGAGCAGTTGCCACAGGTGGGGTGGCCATGCTTGGAGGCCGGATCTGTGTCACTGCCCCAAGGAAAGCCCATACGGCCTCCCACATGCCTTGGCGTGGTCAGCATCCCTGCCACGCGTTGGGCTGCTTAGTGAGCTGCACCCAAGGGGAGACCTTGTTCAGTTGCGCAGAGAAGGGAGCCTGAGAAAGCGGAGCTCTGAGCCAGGGAAGATTCGCTCTTTCCTTAATTCAGCAATTATTTTTAAGCACCTATTAGGTGCCAGGCACTGTTGTCGGCCTTAAGCGATACAGCAGTGACAGAGGCTGATGAGTTCCCTGCCCGTCGTGGGTCTGTCATTCTAACCGGGGGGACAGATAATGGACAAGGAAAACAATACCTGAGCTAACGGTAAACAATAAAGGGCTGGGGTCGCGTAGGGAGGTGTGATCAGGGAAGGCTTCTCGGAGGCGGTGGCTCTGAAGGACGAGAATGGGCGGGTGCGGGGCGAGCCTGGTAGGCATGCGTTCCCGCCGACCCCGGTTCCTCAGCAGCGGATCCACAGGTCGAGGACCAGGGCCATTAGACGACGAGGAGGACAAAAGCAGAGGCTAGAAACGACAGTAGCCGAAATAGCTCAGTTGGGAGAGCGTTAGACTGAAGATCTAAAGGTCCCTGGTTCGATCCCGGGTTTCGGCAGCTTAGTTTTTCTTCCCATGTGTCGGGGGAAAACAAAAAAGACGAAATGATTCTTTCAAACGAATAAAGGGGTTTCATTTTCTTTGTTTAAAACATCTCCGAGCAGTATCGAAGGGAAGCCAGAGGATATGGGAACCTCCTTACAACTCCCCAACTGGAAAACTAGGACAAGACCAAGAGTTCCCTAACTCCGTTTCTTTCACTTCATAGACACTTAACCTCTGTTAGATGTCTGTTGGTTAATTTTTGCTGTTTATTAATGTTTGCTCTCTGAACCCTCACGGCTAAATCACGGACCAGGGAGGAAAAGTAATCTTTAAGATGGAATTAAATAAAGTGGGATTTTTCCTTCTTTTGTTTTGTAGGAGAAGGTGAAATATTTAACCTTTTGGAACATGTGACTATTTAGGGAACGCTGAATGTGCCTTTTAGGGGAGAGCCGAAAAGGTGTTTAGAGAGCTACTCCTCGTTAGTATAGTGGTGAGTATCCCCGCCTGTCACGCGGGAGACCGGGGTTCGATTCCCCGACGGGGAGGCGACCTCTTTTCGAGCTTCATTACATTTTCATTTCTCTTCCAAATAAATAACTCTCATAAAAATTCCTTACTCTTTGAAAGAATCAACCTGGCAGGCAAGCGCGATTTGCACCGGCGGTTATCTATCATCCGCTTGGTCTAGTCAGGACAAGCGTCCTCCCGTCACATGGTTACAAGAAAGAAAAAAAAAAGTTCTCACGTTGAAGTGGAATTTTCCATTTTCTGCATGCCACAGCGCCGCTGTCAAGTGTTTGGTTTATATAATGATCTCCCTGAGTAAAACTGTCAACTCCTAAGGCCAGGAAATGCTCATTCGGCTGCAAATATTTCATCTTCTTATGTCTTGCGCCGGCCCAGAGGTTGGCCCTCAGAAAATGTCTATGGATTTGAGACAGGAGGTAGGGTGAGTCTAAACTGGACCGTTTTTTTTTTTGTCTTACTTCAGTTGCAGACTCAGCTTCCTGAATATATGGCTATCATCCTTCCCAGGCTCCTCATCTTCATTCATTTATTTGTCTGTTCATTTTTTTTCACATTAATTCCATAAATATTTACTGAGTACTTATTATGTGCCAGGCACTGTTCAAGGCTCAGGGGATAGAGCAGGAAACAAAACAGGCAAGGCTCTGCCCTACTGAGCTTAGGACCAAAGCATGGAAACAGACAATAAGCGAATTGTATAAAAACAGGTTCTGAGAGTGATAAATGCTATGGAGAAAAACAAAACAAATCGAAGTGATGCGATAGTGAATGCATGGGATTCACAGGTCCCTTCATTTAAAAAAAAAATTTTTTTTTAATTAAAAAAAAATCTTGGCCACACCACGCAGCATGCAGGATCTTATTTCCCCGACCAGGGATCGAACCCTCAGCCCCTGCAGTAGAAGGGCAGAGTCTTAACCACTGGACCACCAGGGACGGCCCCATAGGTCTCTTAAGAGAGGTGGCCAGGAAGGGCTTCCTGAGGACCCCGGCAATGAAAAGAAGCCAACCATGAGGAGATCTGGGGAACAGCTTTCCAGACAGCAGGAATGTCAAGTGCAAAGGCCCTGAGGTGCATAGCAGCCTGGTCGCCTGAGGAACAGCTAGGAGGCAGGTGTGGCTAGAGTGCCCGTAGAGAGGAGCAGGGGCGTAACGGAGGGACGTTGGGGGGGTCAACAGAGACCAGATCACCGAGCGCCTTAAAGGCCAGAGTTAGGAGCATGGATTTGATTCTAAGTTTTACACAGAAAAGCAAACATAATCGGGTTTCTTTGGAGCAGAACAAGCAGGGGCACCTGCTGAACTGACTACAACCCCTCAGCTCGCTCCCGAACCACGTCCAAAATACCACCACTTATGTTGCCGTCCTTCTTCCGTTCTGTGGCTAAGGTCGCAGCTCTCATGGCCGCCCTCTCGAGCTAGAACAATAAGGAGAGAGGATGGCTTTCAACGGAGCCCCATTCCGCAACTCACCCCATCGCCCTCCTGCTCTTTTCCTGTTTCACCAAAACGGTATCAGCAAAGTGTCAGTTCACACATGGGGTGAATATGAGAAGTAGTAGCTCTTCGCTGGAGTTCATACAATAACAGCATTTTTAATCACGGGAACTGGCATTTCAGAGCAGGGGCCTCGTACCAGGCACTGTTCGTTCTACACCTGCTCTGTGTTACTCATTCAATGGTCACGATCACCCTGTGAAGCAGTTACTAGTCAAATCTCCATTTCACAGATGAGGCCCAGAGAGGTGAGGTAATGAAATTACAGCTGCTGGGTCCAATGTCCCGGCCACCAGCCCATTTGGGACTTTACTATGAAGGGTTTCAGGTACTGGCAGGCTGTAAGGGAGACGGTTAGTTAAGGACTGAGGTGGCAGTGTATTTTGGGGTGCGTTCTCCACATCATAGTAAAGTGACTCTATTTCTTGCCAGGAAATCTCAAGCGCTGGTGGAAAGAGGCGTAGCCTCACTTTTCGGTGTTCTCCTTGTCTCTCACCGAACCAGCGAGTGGCACCTTGATGACTTGAAGGACACTCCATACGCACTGTGACTTCTCTCCCCTTGGGGAGCACTCTGGAAAAGAGGCGCTAATTGACAGCTAAGGAATGGATCTTTTCAGTGAGCTATCTCAAAGAGATTCCTTCCTTCCTCAGCGTTTTAGTGGGGGTGGATCTGTTTGGGTTTTTTTGAATATATCTTTTTTTAATTGAAGTCTTGTGTTAGTTTCAAGTGTATATATGTATATATTCTTTTTCAGATTCTTTTCCACTGAGGGTTCATGTTGACATTCAGAGCTCTTTTTTTTTTTTTTTGTCTGCGTTGTGTCTTCGTTGCGGTGCGCGGGCTTTTCATCGAGGTGGCTTCTCTTGTGGTGGAGCACGGGCTCCAAGGTGCGCAGGCTTCAGTAGTTGCGGTATGCGGGCTCAGTAGTTGTGGCTCGCGGGCTCTAGAGCGCAGACTCAGTAGTTGTGGCGTTCGGGCTTTGTTGCCCCGCAGCATGTGGGAATCTTCCCAGACCAGGGCTCGAACCCGTGTTCCCTGCATCGGCAGGCGGATTCTTAACCACTGCGCAACCAGGAAGTCTCAATATTCAGAGTTCTTGTTGGAGAAAAATTAAAAGAAAAATAAACTGCAAACCTCACAGTCACCAAAGGTTGGCATGATTTTAAAGACCAGGAAACAGGAGATTTCTGGGTGGAGGTGCAATGGGGGCAATGTCCTTATTTATTGGAAAGAAACTCTTTTATTTTCTGTTCCTTCTTTTCTGTCTGTGAGGAGCAACATTCAAGAATAGGTCTGTCTCCCTTTGCTCCTTGGTTCCGGTATCAGGACGGGTCTAGTTGGGAAACATAAAACGATTTATTTTGGTTTGCTTTAAACTTTAACACCCATTTAGGTATACAACATTTTAATTTAGGGGAAAAAAATCTAAAGAATAGACTATAGCAGAGAATTTCAGAAAAGAGAAAGAAAGGGGAGGGGGATGTAGCTCAGCGGTAGAGCGCATGCTTTGCATGTATGAGGCCCCGGGTTCGATCCCCGGCATCTCCACTATACCTTCTCTGATTTTTTTTTTTTTTTTTTCCCTCAAATTTCTGCCCCTGTTCATCATACAAACACCATGGACGTGATTAAACAGGTATTACTCCTCCGGTCACTACTTGGAAGTGGGATTTTCACAATAGGTGGGATCTGCCCTTCTTGAAGTCGCTAACACTCCCAATGTAATTTTGTTAGAAGAGGCAAAGGAAGCAGTTACAAGAAACATGTAGAGGCAAAACCTGACATGATGACTGAAACCACGGAAAAAGTGAGGATGATCATTCAGGGAATTTACCCTACGCTTCCTGGCATTGTGAATGAGTAAAAGGCCTGGAGGCCTGGTGACTCATTCCCGGCCATCAGACGACAACGTGGACGTCGTTCAAAGGTCTGAGCGTCTGTGAGGGTCCTTGCCCTTTCGTTGTGCTCTCAGTAACTCCCCCTGAAAATGGAGCCCTTTTCAGAGGGAGCCACCCAAAAGGAAACCAGCAGACACAGCAGGCGGGACTGTGCTCCTGCTTCCTCAGCGACAGGCCACGTATGAACGCATGAATGGCTGTGGCACACCTACTGTTTAAACCTATGTTTATACACTGTACTTTACCATTAAAAATAAAAGCTATTTTATTAAAAGAAGGGGTCCTGTTGCACTCTGGGTTCGGTGGTTCTTCGTCTGCAGAAATAATGAATTCCTCATCCATCAAATCCTGTCTCTCATTTGATTTGACCTCATGTTTTAAATCATAAAAACACCTCATCTTAGAGCTGGAAGGATCTGACTCCGCACAGCCTTCGTTTTTTGAGATGAAACAAATTCATGAAATGACTCACCCAGTTAGGGAGTGGAGTACTGGTGACAACTTCTCTTGGTAATGAACTTCCGTGAAGGTTATTTCTCCCTAAATGTCAACAAGGTTTTAAGAGAACAAAACGTTGAAGTTATCTCTAAAGTTATCAGGCCTCACATGAAATGAATCATATGATTCTGTTTTACTTTGTATCTTATGCTTAAATGTTTCTAATAGCACAATGACAAGGAAAAAAAAAACACCATAAGGAAAAAAGAACAAGGTGTGCTGAGAAATGGAGCTTTCTAGAAAAGATGTCATAAATCTTTGAAAAAAAATGTTTTCCAATGATTAGATTTGATTTTACAATTAAAAAAATCAAAATCCATTATATGAGGTACCAAAGGTAGTCACATTCTTGCGACTTCCCGGCGGTCTAGTGGTTAAGCCTCCGTGTTCCCACTGCAGGGGGACCCAGGTTCGATCCTGGTCTAAGATCTAAAATTTAAAAACTAGCCAAATTCATAGAAACAAAAAGCATGATGGTTGCCAAGGGCTGGGGGTGAAGGGTTAGTGTTTACTGGGTACAGAGTTTCAGTCTTGCAATATGAAGAGTGGAGATGGATGGCGGTGATGGCTGCACAACAGGGTGAAAGTTGAAAGGTAGCAGAACATGCCCCTGATGTTATTTTGAGCTGTCGGCACTTGAAAAACAGCAAATGCAAAGCAAGGCTTTCACTGAACTCCCCTTCTCCGCCCAAAGACAGATCCTTCAAAAGGAGCTCCATGGTCCTAGATCCCCTCCCCAGGAGTTTCACCAACCAGGGAAGAGTGGCTCTTGACACAGGAGAGACTAAAAGTTGATACCAAACTGTGTCACAAGCTATCATATCTCTATCCATTCTTCTAGTCTCCCAGCAAAAATCATTTACTCTCCCTTAAGAGGACTTTCCCTGTTAAGATGGTATTTAAGCCTAAATTCTAAAGTCACATCTTTGAGTGACACATTTTCCCTCCGGGGTATCTCCCATATATTAAAGACGTGTGCATCTTAATAAATTATTGTGCTTTGTTTTGTTTTGTTCCTCTTGTTACTCTGTCTTTCATTACAGGCATCTCAGCTAAGAAATCAGAGGGTAAAAGGAAAATTATTTTTCCTTCCCTACAATATACTTAACGCTACTGAACTGTACACTAAAAAATGGTTGAGATGATATATTTTGTGTGTATTTTGCCACAATTTAAAGACAACAAATTAAAACACAAACAAAGACCCAATAAGTTAACTAACTTCGTAACGTTCCTATACCAGGCAAAATTGGGGACTGGAACTTCGGTCTGATTTTCTGACTGGTGGGGGATGAAATGGGTTATTTTGAAGCCGGAGCAGTTTGTTTTCTGCCACACAATGCAAATACACAAATATAAGCAGGAAAAGGAACAGAGCCTCTAGGGCTTCTTCTTTTATTTTCCCCCCTAAGCCGCAGATTCCCTTGACTTCCTTTTATGGTTATATAACTGATGACAACACAAGGCAAACCTTTCCCACCCAGCTCTCCGATTTCACCCTTTCCCTTGGGAGGAAAATGTTTGCTGGTCGTTTTGCGAACATTCTCATGATGCTGAGTTAAGTCCCATACAAGGTTGTGTGACCTTCAGGGGAGCTGAATCCTTTGGGGGAAGGAGGAAAGGCAGGCGGACAAACAGGCACCAGTCCAACCCCCTGCAGCCCAACACCCAGGCCCTTTGTGAGCTCAGCTCATCACGTGCTCATGCCTGCCCACCAATCCCGCCTTGTTGCTGGGTCTCTGTCACTCTTCCATTGGTGCCAGCTCTGAAGCAATCCCTTCTGGGGTGCCTGCAAAGGATGGGTCAGTGGATGAAGGAGCTGAACATGGATCCGGTGACTCAAGCTGCTTCTGGCACGTTCTAGCACATTGCATTCTAGGTCAGGGGATTTTAGGAGCGTAACTTGATACCCGATTCCTGAATCCAAGTGGGACATTTAGACTTTGGGGGCCCTTCTCAGCAAACAGAAAAGCAGTTGTAACAACAGCAACGAAAATCCTCTGTACAGCAGGGTTTATCGACCCAATGGATGACTGACATTGGGGACCGGGTAATTCTGTATTATGGGGGACCGTCCATTGAAGGGTTTAGCAGCATCCCTGGCCTTTATCACTAGATGCTAGTGGCACCCCTCACCCCCAACACCACAGTATGACAACCAAAAATGTCTCCTGGGAATTCCCTGGCAGTCCAGTGGTTAGGACTCGGTGCTTTCACTGCTGTGGCCTGGGTTCAATCGCTGGTCGGGGAACTAAGATCCCAAGAGCGGAGAGGGGGCCAAAAAAAAAAAAAAAAGTCTCCAGACATGGCCAAATGTTCACCGATGGGCCAAATCACTCGTGGTTGAGAACCAGTGCTCAAGATAAACAGCAGCCACCTGTCTTTGGGGAGGTCATTTTTCCCTCCCCTCCTCCTCACCTCAGGGCCCTTGGACAAATGTTTATTTCTATTTGCTTCGACCAAACCCACAGTTAGACTTAAGTTAGGGACCGCAGGGGTGGTGCAGAGAATTTTTCTGCTAGAGACAACACAGTGTTCTCAGCTCATAAGAATGTTGTTTTCTCTTTGGAGATAACCCCGGACCCATTCCCCACCCTCTGAGCCTCTCTTCTCCCTCCTCTCCCCCCTCTTTCTCCTTCTTTCCCTCTCCCTTGCCTCTGAAATCAGGCCTGTTTTTCTCTGTACCTTTTGGACCATGAAAAAAACTATGTCACAAAACTCGTGACTCAGCCTTTAAACAACAGGAATCACAAGGCTTGCAGGAAAGGAACAGCCAAAAGCAGATAGGGTGTGGTTTGAAGCCAGATCTGGTCACCTGAGAAAGAACCTCAGCTTTTTGTTCCTCTGAAAACTTCCTTCTGAAATTTAGGGAGAAAAAAAGAAAAAAACTTTATAAAGAGCCTTGATGTTCTGTTCCTTTAAACCCCCTTTCCAAAAATTTAGAAATAACCTTCACGGAAGTCTGTACTGGAAGTTACTGTGAAACGGCAGAAATGCATCTGGGGGTGGGAGGCTCCGAGGAGCTCCAGTTCTTTACGTCTCAGCTCAGAAAGAATTCAGCGAGAGGCAAAGTGATAGATAAGGAGTGATTTATTAGAATAGGACGCTTGTGAGGCTTCCAAGTGGGTGGGCGAGAGGGGGCTGCACCCCGAGAACTTAGTGGGCTACAGTTTTAGAATCCAACAAAAAATGGGGAGGGGGAAAAGACCACCTTCTTCCTCATTCTTGAGTAGATGTTAAGCTTCCATCACCAGTTCCTCCTCCATGTCAGGCAGGGGAGTTTTCTTGTCGCTCCATAGTCAAGTCAAGACTGTCATGTCACAGTGGAAATGAGCAAAAAGGTGGTAACATATATTAAAAATGGTCAATCATCTCAGGTTTCAGTATAATGTCACCCTTTCCTTATAGGTTTGTTTTTAGTATGCCCAGAGGAGCATGTCCTAGGAATCATTAAGTTACTGAGCTCACTGGGCAGGATATGGGTCTCCTTCCACCGTTGTTTGTTTTGGGGCATGTCTCATGCTTCTGTTGCATGGGTTTTTTGCTAAGCAAGCCTGCTGGTTTTGTGGTTAAGTAAACCTGCTTTCTTGAGTGAAAGACCACTTAACTTACATACTTTTTTCTCTACTTACAACCCCCTAGTGGGATTAACGATAATATTTAATCACCAACTTTGTCTCTTTCCGCTGTCCCTGTCAACTGGGGTCTCCTGCTAACCTGAAAAATGACATTTTATTTTTATTATTCATTCTAATTTCCCAGTAATAACTTCATTCTGAAAAATGTTAAAAATGATAGAGGTTAAAGTCTATTTTGAAAATTGCTCAGACTTTTTTCATAAATACATGCACGGGTTACCAAAGAAAATATATAGCAGTTTTGTTCTGATTCACGTTTTAAGTATAATGTTTAAATAATATAATGTTCATAATTTCAAGCAGGAATGTAGTCTTTTCCTAATGGCAGAACATTTTTTAGTCAGTTGCCCCTTTCTCTCTATATATATATTTTTGAAGGCTTTAAGGGTAAAAATTAAAAACACCCTCCCCTCATTTGTACAAATAGGGAATATTTCTAGAAGAGTCCAGAAAGAACGGTGGCTGGGGAATTGAAGGCATGAGGAAGATTTTCCACTGTAAACTTCAAAAAAATCTGTTGGCATCATGTTCATGTATTTCAAAATACTTTAAAAATCTGCTGGAGAAAGGACGTAGAGATCATAAAATAGATTGTCATAAAAAAAGGAAAAAGATCTAACTGACAATCTTTTTCTCTTGTTTTACCCAAAGGGAATTTGCCTAGAGAATTAAATTTTATATTTGGGATATTAATTTTTTTCCCCAGGAATAAACCGAACTTAGATTCAGTAAGTATCTTCTTAAAATCTCGGCTTAAATAGGTTTGATTTCTGATTTCTGAGCTCAACGAAATGTCAACAGAATTCAAATTCCAACGCCTCCCTGTTGATAATCAAGCACAAACCAGGAAAGCTGAAGAGCAATCTGGAAAGTTCTGTCAGCTTTCAAGTCCAGCTCAAAGAGTTTTACACAGCTGTGCGGAATTTCTGCTTTTCTTTTCAAAATTCCATGTAGACCTGCCAATAGGCGTGTCTCCCTTGGAAACTTAGTTTTCACTCCTGTGTTCTGAGGAATTCCTGAGGCTCCTGACGACCCGCCTGAGGCGGGCTTGAGGCCGCGGCCCTGGGATTTGTCGAGTCATTCGTCTTGTCGCGGTGCCCGCCCGGTGGAGAATGGGCGCGGCCGCCACAAGTTGGGGGGCTGGACTCCCAGAGAGGCCTAGCGACGGGCTGAGGATGAGGGGGAAGTTCAGGGCAACAGAAACACTACCGTTATGTAAATGCGACTCACAATAAACACCCCTCTTTATTCGCGGGGGGGAGGGGCAGGGCGGGGTGTGCGCTGGGGGAGCGGGACCCCGACTCGGTGTGAGGCGCTCGGCCGGACCCCTGTCCGCCTAAGGCGGGTCTCGCGAACGGCGGGGCCCGTCCGGGCCGGGGGGAGGGGGCATCGAGGCCGGGCGGTGGAGACAGCCCGCTCCGGACGTCTGGGCGACTCCACGCCGGGTTTTCAGGCCGCCCGCTCCCCATTCTCCCTCCCCTCAAGTCGAGCCCCGGGCAAGTCCGCGGACGCAGCACTCAACGAGCGCGCTGATCCCTCCGCCCCGCCTCTCGGGGCGGAGGCCGGCTCCGCGCCAGATTCGGCCCCAAAGCTCCAGTCTTCACAGGAGAGCATTTTATGAGTGGAATTAGTCGAGTCTGGGGTTTCTCTTCAGAGGGCAGGAGGGCTGCGAAAAGTAGTCCCTTCTCGGCGTTTCTGCGGAAGGATCTATCGGAGCGGCGCTACCTGTAACTATATAAGGGAGCGCCGTTGGGGGCGCTGCGCAGGCGGTTTCGTGAAGACTGGGACGTGAGTTGCAGTTTTTCTGCGTTTGCTGCCGTCACCACCACTTTGGTAAGGAGGGGGCCCGGGGGTTTTGCGGCCGCGAGGGGCGCGGGGGGTCGACTTGCTGCGGCAGAGGGGGGCAGCCGAGGCCTTTAGTCACCCGGGGCCCGCTAGCAGCAGGTTGGTCCTGAAGGGGAGGAACGCGGCAAAATGGCGTCCGTTCGCCGTCCTCGGTGGGAGACGCCGGACTCCGAAGCGGGCTATGAAGTGGGAGAGAGAAGATGGGGGGCGGGGGAGGCCCGTGAGGCCTCCGTGGCGGCGGGGCCCAGCTTTTTGGGGAACGGGGCTGGGCAGCGTGTGAGGGAATCGAACACTAGGTCACGGTTGGACTCGAGCGAGAACTCGGTTTCCCGTCCCAGTAAGGGGACATTAACTGCCGATGCCACGGAGCCGTCCTGCGCCCGCGATGGGGGAGGGGACCCGCTCGCCACCGCGGTTACGAGGCGTCATCCCTTCTGTGGGCTCATAATCGAGGGTGGGGCCGCCTGCTGGTATGTGTGGAGGGAGAGTTTTTCTAGTCTCGGGGCACAGGGTTTGGGCCTGGGGTGGTCGCTGCCGTGTTGGCAGGAGACAGCCAGCCAGTGAGGGGGGAGGATAAGTGGGGCCCGCGAATTGACTGGGGTCAGGTTTCCCTGCTTTTCTTTCTCAAGTGCGTGAAACGTTGGTTTTGACCTTATTTGTCAAGCTTTTGAGTGTTGCGGCAAGTTAGTCATTTGGTTAGTATATTGTGACGTATAATTTTGTAGCATTAGGTTTGTGTTGACTTCTGAATTACCTGTTAAACGCTGGGGTTAGTTTTTCTGTTAATTTTTTTGTTCCAACAGACAATGCAGATCTTCGTGAAGACCTTGACGGGTAAGACCATCACCTTGGAGGTGGAGCCCAGTGACACCATCGAGAACGTCAAGGCGAAGATCCAAGACAAGGAGGGCATCCCCCCAGACCAGCAGAGGTTGATCTTTGCCGGGAAACAGCTGGAAGATGGGCGCACCCTGTCTGACTACAACATCCAGAAAGAGTCCACTCTGCACCTGGTCCTCCGCCTCAGAGGTGGGATGCAGATCTTCGTGAAGACCTTGACGGGTAAGACCATCACCCTGGAGGTGGAGCCCAGTGACACCATCGAGAACGTCAAGGCGAAGATCCAAGACAAGGAGGGCATCCCCCCTGACCAGCAGAGGTTGATCTTTGCCGGGAAACAGCTGGAAGATGGGCGCACCCTGTCTGACTACAACATCCAGAAAGAGTCCACTCTGCACCTGGTCCTCCGCCTCAGAGGTGGGATGCAGATCTTCGTGAAGACCTTGACGGGTAAGACCATCACCCTGGAGGTGGAGCCCAGTGACACCATCGAGAACGTCAAGGCGAAGATCCAAGACAAGGAGGGCATCCCCCCAGACCAGCAGAGGTTGATCTTTGCCGGGAAACAGCTGGAAGATGGGCGCACCCTGTCTGACTACAACATCCAGAAAGAGTCCACTCTGCACCTGGTCCTCCGCCTCAGAGGTGGGATGCAGATCTTCGTGAAGACTTTGACGGGTAAGACCATCACCTTAGAGGTGGAGCCCAGTGACACCATCGAGAACGTCAAGGCGAAGATCCAAGACAAGGAGGGCATCCCCCCAGACCAGCAGAGGTTGATCTTTGCCGGGAAACAGCTGGAAGATGGGCGCACCCTGTCTGACTACAACATCCAGAAAGAGTCCACTCTGCACCTGGTCCTCCGCCTCAGAGGTGGGATGCAGATCTTCGTGAAGACCTTGACGGGTAAGACCATCACCTTAGAGGTGGAGCCCAGTGACACCATCGAGAACGTCAAGGCGAAGATCCAAGACAAGGAGGGCATCCCCCCAGACCAGCAGAGGTTGATCTTTGCCGGGAAACAGCTGGAAGATGGGCGCACCCTGTCTGACTACAACATCCAGAAAGAGTCCACTCTGCACCTGGTCCTCCGCCTCAGAGGTGGGATGCAGATCTTCGTGAAGACCTTGACGGGTAAGACCATCACCCTGGAGGTGGAGCCCAGTGACACCATCGAGAACGTCAAGGCGAAGATCCAAGACAAGGAGGGCATCCCCCCAGACCAGCAGAGGTTGATCTTTGCCGGGAAACAGCTGGAAGATGGGCGCACCCTGTCTGACTACAACATCCAGAAAGAGTCCACTCTGCACCTGGTCCTCCGCCTCAGAGGTGGGATGCAGATCTTCGTGAAGACCTTGACGGGTAAGACCATCACCCTGGAGGTGGAGCCCAGTGACACCATCGAGAACGTCAAGGCGAAGATCCAAGACAAGGAGGGCATCCCCCCAGACCAGCAGAGGTTGATCTTTGCCGGGAAACAGCTGGAAGATGGGCGCACCCTGTCTGACTACAACATCCAGAAAGAGTCCACTCTGCACCTGGTCCTGCGCTTGAGGGGAGGTGTCTTAAGTTCTCCCTTTTAAGCTTTTGACAAGTTTCGTTGCACTTTCCTTTCAATAAAGTTGTTGGCATTCTCAAATAGTGTGATTTATTTATTTATTTTATTTTTTGCGGTACGCGGGCCTCTCACTGTTGTGGCCTCTCCCGTTGCGGAGCACAGGCTCCGGACGCGCAGGCTCAGCGGCCATGGCTCATGGGCCCAGCCGCTCCGCGGCATATGGGATCCTCCCAGACCGGGGCACGAACCCGTATCCCCTGCATCGGCAGGCGGACTCTCAACCACTGCGCCACCAGGGAAGCCCTATTTATTTTTATTAAGTGTTTCCAGAAGATTCTTTTTAACTAGGGGTGGGGTGTGAGGGATCAAAGTTTTGGTCTACCAGCTGATTCTGTGGTAACCTGGAGGTAAGCAATGTCAATAAAAGGTGGCCTTAACATAGAACTGTCGTGGGTGAGTATAAATAAAACCCAGACAAGTTGGAGGTTGCAGTTAGAATTTTCCACGTGGATCCTTAGATGTAGATTCACTTGTAAACTACTGACTTTAAAAATACTGAGTTTGGGTGTGGTCCCTGAGTGGGAGAGTTTCTGGAATACCAGCAGGGAGGAGCTATTAGAGGGCCAGAGTGGTGGAAGGGAACCTACAGAAAAATCAGTTTTAGTACATAGCTCTTTAAATTCACGTTGAGCTGCGTAGAAAGTCATTTGACCAGGTGGTGTTTTTTAAAAAGGATGTGGCCATGTTTTTTTGAATTTTATTTTTTATACAACAGGTTCTTACTATTTTATGCATATTAGTGTATATATGTTAATCCCAATGTCCAAATTCATCACACCACCACCCCCTGCTACTTTCCCCTCTTGGTGTCCATATGTTCTCTAGGACGTGGCAGTTTAATTTTTACTAAAGTCTCATTAGGCGTTATGCTAGAAAGTTAGGAGTTAGTAGTTAGAGAATTAAAGCTATTGTCATAATTTTTGCTAAGGTAAAGTTGTCAAGATTCCTTAATTTTCTGTGACTAGGTGAAAGATTTGTATATAGCTGGATTGGTGGGTGAAGCTGTTGGCGCTCGGTCTTATAGTAGTGACTTACCCAATCAGGTGCTACTGGTAAGTATCTTTGTCATAACTAGAGCCAAAGGTGAAAGTTGCAGGGAAGCTGGTTTAATATGAGGAGCTGGCACTGGTTGGTAGGTACCCCAGAAATCAGATCCTTACTTGAAGGACTCGAAATAAGGGATTGTTCTCTCCAAAGAGCATCACTCCCGCTAGCTTCTCCCTCTCCCACTTTGAGGGGATGCATGTGTAACTTCTGATGCAGAGGAAATTCTGTATTACAGCCAGTTCTAAAATAGCTGAAGTCAACAGGCTTAAGTCCTTGCTTTAGGGAATCACAACTAGGAAATGTCATTTGAGAAGTTTGTCTTAGGCAAATCCGTTACTTATTGTGGGTTTTCACTTTATTGACACTAGAAAATGTATAGTTCACTGGATTTCCATGAATCACCCATGCAAATGAACATACAGGTCGAGAAGCAACGTTACAAAAATCCCTGGAACTCCACCAGCACCTGTAACCACGTCCAGTCGCTGTGAGTAGTTTTTGTGTAAGAAATTTTATTTTTTATTAAAAATAAGTGGTCATAGCATAGGGGAAAAAAGCTCAATAGCATCTTGAAAATGACCGCTCTGCAGGACGGGTTTTGCAAGATTCCTAAGGCGGTGTGGTGATGAGTGCTTTGTCTTCAAGCGTGAGGTGGTCAGTGGCTAGTGATGCTTCAGAATGTGGGGCTGGGTCAGTTCATGGGGGGGACCATGTGTGCGACATGCAGTTAGAAGGATCTTGGCATTAGAGCATAAAGCTGTGTGGGTGTCCTAGGGGTGGGGATGCTCAATGGAGACCTCGCTGAGGAACACTTGGCTC
Source organism: Mesoplodon mirus (assembly GCF_964341445.2). Lineage (NCBI taxonomy): Eukaryota > Metazoa > Chordata > Mammalia > Artiodactyla > Ziphiidae > Mesoplodon > Mesoplodon mirus. The sequence continues at coordinate 5,536,207 of NC_138989.1, forward strand.
CTTCCTGTCAAGTTTAGTGAAAGGAATTGCTAATTACAGGTGTAAACACTAGAAAGGATTTGAAAAACAATTACATTAAAATCAGTGATGGTACAAACTATAAATATATTAAATGTTAAAATATGCATACGATGTAGTACAAACATTAAAATCATAAAGGAAGTGAAAGTTCCACATAAGCTTACTCCCAGGAAAATGAGTATATTTGCCTCTTACTGTTTCTAATTACAATGTATACATAGTGTGTTTTATAAAGTCAAAGGTAGCCCACCTAAGCTCCTAAGTAGTTAACTAACCATATTCCTTCCCAGTGATAACTAATTTTAAAGTTTGATATTCCTTTGGGCTTTCCTCCTATGTAGTAAATACATATAGATGTATACATAAATACAAATAGGACCATTCACAACATAGTGTTTCTCAGCTTTTTTTTTTAAACTAGGTAATTATGGACTTCTTTCCATGCCAGCATATCAAGATCTCCATCATTCTTTTTAATACTCCAGCTAGTATTTCATTGTATAGATGACCTGTGACTTATTTAACCTGTCCACCAACACTTGATTCTAGGTTTTTGCTGTTACAATCCTGCTGTAAAGTACATCCTTATACACATAGCTGTCATATACTAATATTTTGAAAGGATAGCATAAAAATACAAGACTTCTATTTAATAAGGTTCTTGGGGATAATTTTTTTTTTTTTTTTTTTTTTTTTTGCTGTACGCTGGCCTGTCACTGTTGTGGCCTCTCCCGTTGCGGAGCACAGGCTCCAGACGCGCAGGCTCAGTGGCCATGGCTCACGGGCCCAGCCGCTCCGTGGCATGTGGGATCTTTCCAGACCGGGGCACGAACCCGTGTCCCCTGCATTGGCAGGCGGACTCTCAACCACTGCGCCACCAGGGAAGCCCCTCTTGGGGATAACTTTAAAAATCAGCCTTAAAACAGTTTTATAAATAATGATTACTGTATTTGTTATTGTCTCATATTTTCCTACTTTTATTTTTTTGAGTAGATAATACATTCATGTGTTTCAGACATATAAAAAGTTTAAAACAGTATATAATGAAAAGTTTTCAATTTTGTCTCCCAGCTACTTGGTTCTCCACCTCCTCTAGTACGTTCTTTCAGGATTTCTCTATGCATGTACAAGCAACTACTAATTATTAATTCCCCTTTATGCAAAAGGTAGCATACTGGCTTGCAGTCTGTCCTGCACCATGCTTTTTCACTTTATGTCTTTTATAGTTTTGACAGAGTTCTAATATCCTTTCATTATAAAGGAAAAATACCTTTCATGTAGTTTTCTCAAGAATAAAGACCACGAGAGCAACACAGTCCCTAGTGCACATTTACAGGACCCTTCACTCAACAAATAACAAGCATGACAGGAAAAATAGCGATATAGTGATGAACGAGAAGCGTTTCTATCATCAAGGGATTCTGAGGCTAAAGAACAGAGATGCTAGACTTGCTCAGTTTCGTTGAATGATCTTAAAGCACCCCAAAGTTTGGTTTCACACGTGAGTTAATACTATGTAAGGATTCATTTACATAGAAGTGATTGTGTGAATCTTGAATAAACCAGAAGAAAACTGCGTGGCTCATGTTTGTTTAGTGTTCCTTTTTATGTTTTGTCTGAAAGCACAACGAAGTCCTCGTCAAGTTATTATAAGTATGGTCCTCAGAGAGGTAATGCTGTCTAGAGACTGGCAAGCGCTTTTTAACTCAAGGATGTCAGCCTTTGTGTGCAGTGATATCTCTGCCGGAAGAGGGAGCTACTGGAACAGACTTTGGTTTAGTCATGAAGCCTGCAGCGCCCCCAAGCGGTGTGGTTGACTAGGCGATTTGTGCTTTTACTTTTCTATTTCTCACAGTGGGTTGTTTACTCATTACTAAAAAGTTAATTTACTGTCCTCCCAAATGCCTTTTACTTTATCCTGTTTCTGCCGGTCCTGAAGCCATCTCCATTTTTTTTTTAATTTATTTTTTGGCTGCGTTGGGTCTTCGTTGCTGCATGCAGGTTTTTCTCTAGTTGCTGCGAGCGGGGCTACTCTTCGCTGAAGGGAGCAGGCTTCTCATTGCGGTGGCTTCTCTTGTTGTGGAGCACAGGCTGTAGGCGCACGGGCTTCAGTAGTTGTGGCTCGCGGGCTCTAGAGCGCAGGCTCAGTAGTTGTGCTGCACGGCCTTAGTTGCTCCACGGCATGTGGGATCTTCCCGGACCAGTGATGGAACCCATCCCTGGTTCGATTGCATTGGCAGGTGGATTCTTAACCTCTGCGCCACCAGGGAAGCCCCAAGCCATCTCCTTTTCCATTCCAGCTGGAATGACTCCATAGCATCTAATGTAGCTATTATTCAGTGTAGATTCTCTGTTTCTTACAGTATGTCATCAGATCTAACCCCTCAAAATGCCCTTCTCCCTGCTTCTCTTATCTGCTGACCACTTTCTTTTTCCCCATATGCTCCCTGACATTTTCTACTTCCTTGTTTCACTCCAGCTGCTCCCTCTTTCTAAAATACCACCTTTCCCCTATGTCTGACTTAAAAAAAAAAACAAGTCTATAGCCTTGGCTACAGTAAGGAAAGAGCTGGGTTCCTGGGACAGCACAGAGAGGTTATATTGCGGCCCAGAGAAGGCGTGTATAGGATGGCCAGAGGTCACTGGCAGAATTTCCTGAGGCAGGAGGCTGGCTGAGCAGCAAGGGGCTATCAGCACAGATTTGTGGAAAGTGTAAGCATTCCTCAGAAACCCCCAAAAATACCAGGGAAGGGAAACGGATAAGTGGACTTCCTAGAGGCGGTCACACACAATGCAGAACAGACCGGTCATATGGGCTTTAAAGGAAATGCTGACTCCACACTGGCCCACACAGATGCTGGGTCACAGCTCCCTGCCCCCTCCTCCCTATTGGTCATTCCCCTGGCATAGTCCAACCTGATGGGCTTCACTAGAGTTTTCAAAGGCCCCCCCCAGCGGAAATGCTTGAGACTGTAAAAAATACATTGTATCCAATATATGAAGATTACAAGAATGAATTTAAATATTTTAGAATCTTCAAAAGGTAACACATAAACTGGCCCAGACTTCAACGCTGACATAGGGACTTGTATTTAATGGGGGTACTTTTTAATGCAAGATATAATATGAAATGCTTTATATTTGGCTGTGGCATCCAAAGTAAAAATGTCTAGGGCCTACATGGGTCTTAAAATGGCCCTGTTCTTTTCTTTCATTTAAAAAGAAATTGAAAACAGATTAGACATTTGTTTTTCAAATGTTTCCATGCCAAAAGAGAATTTTGAAAGTTTTTGGAATAAATCATCCCAAGAATGTCAGTAGAGCTGATTTATTTTTTGATCCAGGATCCAGTAAAGATTCATGCTTTGCATTGGTTATTATATCTCCTTTATGTTTCTCCCTCTTTTTTTTGGTTTGGTTGTGAAATGATTCTTTATTTACGTGCTCCTTTATTGAAACACTTCCCTTTCTAGTTTTTAACTAACTGGGCATTGCATGGCACCACTGTTGATGTCATCTTTCATGTCGTGATGGTGGTGGCCATCAGCACAACACCTCACAGACTGGGCAGTCCTCAGGGTCTCCTGATGGTTCCAAGAGAATTCTCTAACCAAAGACTGGTGCTGCATCTGTCGAGCAATGTTGACAATCCCGTCAAAGTGATACTCCCACTTAATGTTTTTCTGCTGCTTTCTGTCTCTTGGCCGTTCCTTGAGGACTTTGATGATCAGCGCAGAGGCAAAACGTACCACCTCAGTCTGAGCCTGTTGGTTCTGAATGGTCAGTTTCACTGTCATCCTCAGACGCTTCCAGTCACTGGTTGCCTTGGCGATGTCATCACCAGCCTTTTTTGGAGACAGACCTAGGGGGCAGATCTCAGGGGTCAGGGCAGATGTGGCCCTGAATTCCCCACCAGTGTACCTCAGGCACACAACTTTGAGAAACCGTGGGTAGGTGGCTGTACTTTAACCATATCTGTGTTGTCAGACCTGAGGGCCTCTTCTATCCTAGTCCAGGGGAGAGCTAACCTTCTCTCCGTTCACACAACACCCCTCCTCTGTCTCTCTTTTTCTTTGGCTGTTCAGTGTGGCCTGTGGGATCTTAGTTCCCTGACCAGGGATTGAACCCAGGACCTCAGCAGTGAGAGGCAGAGCCCTAACCACTAGACTGCCAGGGAATTCCCCACACCCTCTCTTTCTCTTAATCTAGAAAAACCCTGTGTCTTTTGTATTTCCTAGGACACTGACTGAAGAACCACGCCAGCCGATTTAACTAATGTCTCCCATTCTGGATTTGTCTGATTGTTTCCTCATATGTGTGTGCCATTTTGAAACATACAGATAATAGAACACATTTATTGTCTCCCAATTTGCACTCCACCTGTCTGTCCCTTCATCTTTCCGTCTCAGCTAATATCTCCTCCGTGTCTTCCTGTTCCAGCCAAAGCCTTACCCTCTCTTTCTTTCATCCATCCGGTCCAATTCATCAGCAAATCCCATCCACTCAGCCTCTAAAACATAGCCAGACTCTTGTGTGGCTCTTCCTCCAGGCCAACACCCTGATCCGAGGCACCCATTTCTTTCATGTTAACCCCCCAACGGGTCTCTGCTCCCACTTGGGCCCTGGATGATCCACCCTCCTCCAAGTAGTGTGGGATGTGCAGATTTCCAGAAAGCTGATGGCTTGAGCCTATGTCCCTCATTCCTCATTTCTGACTCTCTCTTTGGGCAAATACAACAATCAGGAGGGTGTGAAGGCCATGGGGAGGGGGATGAGGCCCAGGGGACCCCCAGAAGGTGACAGTGTGTCAGCACATGGACCTCCGGCCCTCATGTCCAGGTCTTCCTGCTTGCTGGTTTGCCATCCCAGTTAGTTATTGGAAACAAGAAGCCCTCCCCTGCTTAAAAATCCCCAAAGACCAGCTGTCCTATCTCTTGGCCTCATTGCTGCTGTTCTGCTCCCATTCATTCTCCCTTAGCTGTGTGGTTTTCTTTACGGCTTAGGAACAGCCCAAGGCTTTTCCTGCTTCAGAGCCTTTGCACTCAGCTCTGCCTGGAATGCCCTCCCCTAGATCCTCCCATCAGAGGACTCACCTCCTCTCTCAGGTCTCAACTCCAACCTCCCTTCCATGACCACCATTTTAAACTAGTCCACTGGCTCTCAACTAGTCTCATCCCATGATCCACTCCTAGGTCCTTCATACCGCTTCTCAGTATCTGGAATTTTCTGACTGGTTGGATATTTGTCTACTGTTAGTTCCCCTACCTGTTAGCATACTGATAATTCATTCCTCATCATGCATGGCACTCACTTCAATCCGAAACTTCTTCGTTGTCCTTTTTTTTTTTTTTAATTTTTTTTGGCTGCTCTGCCTGGCATGTGGGATCTTAGTTCCCCGACCAGGGATCGAACCTGTGCTCCTTGCACTGGAAGCTCAGAGTCTTAACCACTGGACTGCCAGGGAAGTCCCAGTCCGAAACTTCTTAACGACTCTGAGACCAAGGCACGGTGAACGTCCAGATTTTATTGATGCAGAAACTGAGGCACAGAGAGGTACAGGGAAGGCACCAGGCAGTCTGGTCCCAGTTCCAGACTCTTTTTTTTTTAATGTTATAGAATATATATTTGTATAGATTTTTATTTATTTTTTTGTATTTTTATTTTTTTAATACAATTTTAAAGGTTACTTCCCATTTACAGTTATTACAAAGTATTGGCTCTATTCCCTGCATTGTACAGTACATCCCTGAGCCTACCTTACACCCGATAGTTTGTACCTCCCACGCCCTCACTCCTAAAGTGCCCCTCCCTCCCCTCCCTACTGATAACCACTAGTTTGTTCTCTGTATCTGTGAGTGCGCTTCTTTTTTATGATATTCACTAGTTTGTTGTATTTTTTAGATTCCACATTTAAGTGATATCATACAGTATTTGCCTTTTTCTATCTGACTTATTTCACTTAGCATAATGACTTCCAAGTCCATCCATGTTGCTGCAAATGGCAACATTTTGTTCTTTTTTATGGCTGAGTAGTATTCCATTGTATATATATGTACCACATCTTCTTTATCCATTCATCTGTGGATGGACACTCAGGTTGCTTCCATATCTTGGCCATTGGAAACAAGGCTGCTAGGAACACTGGGGTGCATGTATCTTTTTGAATTAGTGTTTTTGTTTTTTCCGGTTATATATCCAAGAGTGGGATTACCCAGCTCCACGGTCTTAACCACTATGCTCTCAGATCCCCATGGAAGCACCACGAAGATTGGGGTTTTTTCTGTTTCATTGCTCTGACGGCAGCTCTCAGTGCTTGGAACCCAAAGCGTCTGATTCAGGCTCTGATTCCAAGAAGAAACCTTTTATCTTCTTGCTGGGCTGGGTGGTAGAGCCATCACAGCAAGCCCAGGGCCTCAAGAATGGTCTGTCATGTCGTACATTTAGGAGCGGCAGGATGAATGACTTCAGGGAGGTCTCAGGGATGATTCATTGGCGTGGATAAAAGAAAGACAAGGCCGAGTTGTTAGAAGTTCATAGTTCAATTCCAAGAAGCTAACCACACATGGCTATTTACATTTAAATTAATTAAAATTAAATAAAATGTGTTCATCCATTGCACTGGCCACATGTTAAGAGTCTAGCAGTGGGGGAATTCCCTGGTGGTCTGGTGGTTAGGATTCGGCCTTTTCATTGCTGTGGCCTGTGTTCAATCCCTGGTCGGGGAACTAAGATCTGGCAAGCTGTGTGGTGAGGCCAAAATAAAAAAAAAAAAAGTTTAGTAGAAACATGTGACTAGTGGACATGTTTCCATCATGGCAGAAAGTTCCATTGGATGGTGCTGGTGTAGGTGGACCGTCACTTAGTTAAGCATCCTTCTGCTGTTGGCTATTCACGTTGCTTCCAATATTTTTCTACTATAATCAGTGGAACAAGATTATAAGACTATTCTTTTTTTAAATAAGGTTTTCTTTTTTTGTTTGTTTGTTTTGTTTTGTTTTGTTTTGGCTTCACTGCGCGGTTTGTGGGATCTTAGCTCCCCGACCAGGGATAGAACCCAGGCCCTTGGCAGTGAGAGCTCAGAGTCCCAACCAATGGGCTGCCAGGAAATTCCCTATATGGCTATTCTTACACATAGATCTTTGCCCATGTGCGCATGTATATCTGATAGATACGTTTCTCAAGGGAATTTGTGGGTCAAAGGGCACATGCTTTTGAAATTTAGACAGACTTTGCCAAGTCCCCCTCCAAAGAGGTTACACAAATTTACACTCTGCCAACAATAATCAACAGCCCCTGTTTCCCCACACCCTGGCCAGCACTGGGACTTCTCAAACTTTGATCTTTGCTTGTCTGCTAGGTGAATAATGGTATCTTACAATAGTTTTAATTTGAAAATTATTTTAAGTTTCCCCTAACCTCATTCATTATTTCACTGACAAAAGCACTTTCAATATGAAAAACATTTCTCCAAGTTCTTTGTGTCTTAGTTGGGGACTTTGTCCTTCAGGGCAGCGTCTACCGTTTATATTGATTGCCTCACCCGTCACTGGTGTTGAACTGTGTGCTGCTAATTATTAGCTATGTGGATTCGGAAGGAAGAGTAGAATTGGATATGGAACGCCCAAAGCTACGAAAAATTATAAAAGGGCCCGGCTGTCACTTAAAAAAATAATATGATGTTTCTCATAAGAGACTCCATCATCAGGTACAGATTGTTCATTTAATTGCACAGGTAAGGGGCTGTCACCTAGTCCTTTTCCTCATGAGTAATTGACTTTTTGCTCTTGGAATGCAAATCTGCAGTGGCAGATACACAGGACTGTTGACTTTTAAACTATGTAACATTTAAAGATAATTTTGGTACACCCATGTTTGGAGCAGCACTGTTCCATAGCCAAAAATGTGGAAAGAATACAAACGTCTATCAACAGATGAGTGGATAAACAAAATGTGGTGTATCTATACATTAGGCTATTATTCAGCCATGAAAAGGAAGGGATTTCTGACACAGGCTGCAACATGGATGATTTTTTTTTTTTTTTTTCAGTACACGGGCCTCTCACTGTTGTGGCCTCTCCCATTGCAGAGCACAGGCTCCGGACGCGCAGGCTCAGCAGCCAAGGCCCGTGGGCCCAGCTGCTCTGTGGCATGTGGGATCTTCCCGGACCAGGGCACGAACCCGTGTCCCCTGCATCGGCAGGCAAACTCTCAACGACTGTGCCACCAGGGAAGTCCTTTTTTTTTTTTTTAACATGAATGATCTTGAGGACATAATGCTAAGTAAGATCAGCCAGTCACAAGAGGGCAAATAACGTAGGATTTCAGTCATATGAGGTCCCTAGAGAAGTCAAATTCATGGAGACAGGAAGTAGAATGGGGGTTGCTGCCAGGGGCTGGGGGAGGGAGATGAGGAGTTGTTGTTTAAGTGGGACAGAGTTTCAGTTGGGGAAGATGGAAAAGTTCTGGAGATGGATGATGGTGATGGTGGCACAACAATGTGAATGTACTTAATGCCACTGATCTGTACACTTGCAAGATGGTTAAAATGACTAAAGAAAAACAGTGCACACATGGAAAAGTGTTTAGGAAATAGGTGGAGAAACAGAAAATAGTCATAGAGGCTCCCATTTGGTATCTTCTCCTATTAGGGATTGAACCCGTGCCCCCTGAAGTGGAAGCCCAGGGTCTTAACCACTGGACCGCCAGGGAGTTCCCGGTTATGTGTCTTTTTATTTTTTTATTTTTTAAAAATGTATTTATTTTTGGCTGCATTGGGTCTTCACTGCTGCGCGCATGCTTTCTCTAGTTGTGGTGAGCAGGGGCTACTCTTCATTGCGGAGCACGGGTTTCTCTTGTTGCGGAGCATGGGCTCTAGGTGCGTGGGCTTCAGTAGTTGTGGCACGTGGGCTCAGTAGTTGTGGCTCACGGACTCTAGAGCGCAGGCTCAGTAGTTGTGGCGCACAGGTTTAGTTGCTCCGTGGCATGTGGGATCTTCCCGGACCAGGGCTCGAACCTGTGTCCCTTACATTGGCAGGCGGATTCTTAACCACTGAGCCACAAGGGAAGCCCTCTTATGTGTCTTTTTAAAATCACAATTTAAAATGTTTAAAAAGTATTTTTAGAAAACAAACACACCAAATATGTCATAATATTAAGGTTCAATAGAGCTGGATGCTGAATATGTTATTCCCTATGCTTTCATGAATGTTTAAAATATTCCACAATCAGGAAAGAATTCTGAAAGTAGTTCTTTAGGATACATGGGCAAAAAAAACTATGATGTAGAATCTTTTTAGCTTTTATGTAAATCTTTAAACTTTAAAAGCAGCAATAAGTCTTTGATTATCTTTTTAAAATTATAAATTTATTTATTTACTTATTTATTTATTTGGCTGAGTTGAGTCTTCACTGCTGTGCGTGGGCTTTCTCTAGTTGCGTGAGCCGCGAGCAGGGGCTGCTCTTCATTGCAGTGCACGGGCTTCTCATTGCGGTGGCTTCTCTTGTTGCAGAGCACGGGCTCTAGGCACACGGGCTCAGTAGTTGTGGCGCATGGGCTTAGCTGCTCCACAGCATGTGGGATCTTCCCAGACCAGGGCTCGAACCCATGTCTCCTGCATTGGCAGGTGGATTCTTAACCACTGTGCCACCAGGGAAGTCCCATGTCTTTTTAAAATTAAAAAAATACCTAATACATATACACGATTTTAAAAAATTCAACAGTATTGCTTTGATTATCTATTGCTGCTTCATAAACCATTCCGAACTTAGTGGTGGAAAACCACTATGATCTATTCTGATGATCTCCCATGGTTCTGGGGTGAGTGGGCTCAGCAAGGTGGTCGCTGCAGGGATCTCTCACGTGCTTGGGGTCAAAAATGGGGGGGAGGAGTCAGGGAGGCTTCCTCTAGCTGGTTTTGGCTGGGACCTCAGTGGGGGCTCTTGCCAGAACTCTACACAGAGCAACTTCATGTGGTTAGGGGTTCCTCCCAGCATGGTGGCTGGGTTCCAAGAGCCAGCAGCCCTTGAGAGCCAGGTGAACACTGCATCACTTCTGCCACCTTCTATGCCTAAGAAGCAAGTACAGCTAGAAGGTACAACTTCAAGGTCATGTTGTTAAAAAGGAACCTGGTTGTCCTCCACTCACTTTCCCTCTGACCTTGGGCTGGAATGGGGACAGGCTGCCAGTGAGCCAACTCTGACCCTCGCGGGCGGGGTAAGTGTACGGCAGAGCAGCGAGACAGCTGCCTAAACATTCAAGGGGAAGAGAATTAGTTTCTACTTTTTTGTTCTGGTTTTTGCTTTCTTTCCCCACCCCACCCCAATGTGGTTAAAAAACACATAACATATAATGTACCATCTTAACCATTTTTAAGTATGCAGTTCAGTAGTGTTAACTATATGCACATCTCTGTACAACAGGTGCCCAGAACTTCTGCATCTTGCAAAACTAAAAGTCACTGAATAACAACTTCCCACCCCACTCCACCCAGCCTCTGGCAACCAGAATTCTACTTTCTGTCTCTATGAGTTTCACTACTCTGGGTACCTCATATAAGTGAAGTCATACAGTATTTGTCTTTTTTGCGACTGGCTTATTTCACTTAGCATAATCTCGTCAAGGTTCATCCATGTTGTATCATGTGACTGGATTTCCTTCCTAATTTTTAAGGCTGAATAATATTCCATTGTATGTGTATACTACATTTTGTTTATCCATCCATCAGTGGGCTCTTGGGTTGCTTCGACCTCTTGGCCATCATAAATAATGCTGCTATTTGCATGGAGGTGCAAATATCTCTTTGAGGTCCTGCTCTGAATTCTTTTGGGTATATACTCAGAGATGGAATTGGTAGATCATATGGTAGTTCTATTTTGATTTTTTGAGGAATTGCCATACTGTTTTCCATAATGACTGCACCATTTTACATTCCCACCAACAGTGCCCAAGGTTCCAATTTCTTCACATCCTTCCCAACACTTGTTATTTTCTGTTTTATTTGTTTGTTTGTTCATTTTGTTTTGATAGTAGCCCTCCTAATGTGTGTAAGGTGATATCTCACTGTGGTTTCGATTTGCATTTCTCTGATGATCAGTGATGTTGAGCATCTTTTCATATGTTAGTTGGCTATTTGTATAACATCCTTGTAGAAATTTCAATTCAAGTCCCTTGTCCATTTTTAAATTGGGTTATTTGATTTTGGGGTTGTGGAGTTGTAAGAGCTCTTTATATATTCTGGATTAACCCCTTAGTAGATATATGATTTGCAAATATTTTCTGCCATTCTGTAGGTTGCCTTTTCGCTCTGTTGACCGTGTCCTTTGGTGCATAACAGGCTCCACCTTTTCATGGATAAATGTCAAAGAATTCACAGGCATGTTTTAAAGCTACCACAAGCATGAAAGGGTTTTGGGGGGGTAAAAAATGTCTCCCTCTGCTTTGACTGTCTTCCGCAGAGATAACCTCTGTTACTGGTTTCTTGTGCAGCTTTCCAGAGGTTTTCTTTGAGGCTTTGTGATGTAAATTTTCCATAGAAGTTGTGCACAGTTTGTATTTATGCAAAATGAACTATGAGGTGGACCTTGGATCCTCTGGAACAGGTCTCTCGGGACCTCATGACCCTCATTTGTAACATAGGACAGTTGGAGTGGGTGATTTGCAAAGACCCTACATCCTGGATGAACACCGGCCACATGCTGGAAAAGAGCACTTTCCCATGTGCTCCTGGAGCCTCCTTTCACTCAGTTTATGGAGGTTTGGTCTTGCCTTGGAAGCGATTTCTTAAAGGAGAAAGCATTTGCTCTGAGCAGAGTCTGAGTTGCTCATTCACGGGAATCTAAGAGTTTGTGTTTTGTTTCACTTAAATAAGAACACATTTCCTCTTGTCAGTTCCGTGCTGGGCAAAACTCTAATTTCAGTTCTTACTTTTCTGAAATTGCAAAGGATGTGAAACGTGGCACACACACACAGGAAGAAACAAATTTGCTGCCTTGGCCTAAGATTCTTCTCCAATCTGAGATTCGTAGTGTTGAATGAAAAAGGTTCTCAGGCTCCAGTAAGTGTCATGATGGGCTGGATTGTGGATTAACAATGCAGAATTCTTGGAGTTTCAATCCATACCTGCTAAATCAATCTTTGGACTTGGCTATAAATATACAACTTTACTTATCATGGAAGAAAGGATCCAATTTACAATAGCAACCATAATGATGAAATATTTAGCAGGAAACTTCTCAAGAAATGCGGAGGATATAAATATAAAATGTGTTAAAATTCTACTATTAAATATAAAAGGAAGCTTGGATGAGTGGCGAGATGATCTTAGTTCTTAGAGAAGAAGAATCCATTTTGGAATGATGTCAGAGTTCCCTAAATATAGCCAGAAATCAGTGCAATCCCAGTTAAATAACCAACAGGAAATTATGGGGGACTTTGAGAAAATGGTGCTGAAGTACACAGAAAAAAATGAATACGTGAGAATTGTCAGGAAAATTCTGGAAATGGAGACTAGAGAGGGGAGATTAGCTTTACCAAATATTATAATGAATTATAAAGGTGGAGTATTAGATACAGTTGGCCCTAGAGAAGGAATGGCTGGATTGAGCATTGTCATAAGAGAAAAATCCAGAGAGAGATGAAAGTATATAAAGAAACTGGCTTGTTAAAGATGGTGACTTCATTCAATGGAGAAAGGACTTGTAATACATTGGATTGGCATAACTGGATTCCTTTCTTACTCCATAGCTGAAAACAAATTAATTCCAAATAGAGCAGAGATATAAAAATAGAAACACCTACAAACCCCTGGAAGAGAATGCAGATTTTAAAAAAATTCTTGGTTTGGGAGACTTTTCTGAATATAACACAAGACTAAGAGTTCACAGAAAAAGTAAATCTGATCACGAGAAAATAAAATTTCATCTTTTGCAAAATATTGAAGGCAAAGCTGACTTGGAAAATATATTTGTAACTCTGATGTTAGGCAAAGAATTGGTGTCCTTCATATACAAAGACTGAGTGCTAACAAACAAGCCAGTAGAAGAAATGATCACAGGAGGTCAACGTGAAGTTCACAAATGGCTGATAACTATATGAAAAAATGTTCGGCCTCATTTATAATGAACAGAAGTGCAACGCCAAGCAATTAGTAATTTTTCACCTCTCCAGTGTGCGAAAATGAAGAGTTTGAAAATACCCAACTGTTGAGGATACAGAAAAGGTTCTTGTGTATACTGTCACTGGGAGTATAAATGGTGATACTCTGTTTGGAGACTGGCTTGGGAAAGCTTTTCAAAATGAAAAAGGTGCATACTTTAGATCCAGCGGGCTCAGGGCTGGGTGTTCAATCCCACAGAAATGCAGGTGGCACTGGTGGTTGCCCCGCCAGGATCTTTCTCCTCCTTCCTTCTCTGGGGCAGAACCCCCTCCTCTACAACGCATGTGTCCTGGGTGAATGCTGATGGGCCCACCCAGCAAGATGTAGACAGGGCCTCCAGCAAGCCCCTAAAATAAGACTTTCTGGTAACTTTTAAACAGAGGCTGAAGTCAAAAGGACGGGGAAGCCACAGCTGGTCGGAGTCTTTCCAGGCAGCGGGGAACAGCATGTGCAAAGGCTCGTGGCTGGAAGGAGCTGCAGCCGTAGGGGTGTGAGTTTCTGGGTCATATCACTTTGAGGGCTCTGGGTGGTAAGTAAGGAAAAATCCAATCAAAAGCGACTGGGTGGGGGGGGAAACCACTCGAACAATAGAGACCTTTGTTACATTGCGCAACAAGATGCCAGAAATGGGGCTGCTCCAGTAGGGGTTAATTTAGTACCTGAACATCGCCACAAGGACCCAGATTCTGGCTTTTCCCGCTGGCTGTCAGAGCACAGAACTGAATGAACTGTAATACGTGGTTCGCACCACAATCTCATCATTTGGTCCTTTCACGTCCTGCTTATGTTCTTTTTAACAGTTAATTGGATTCCATCTATATGAACTGTGCGAATAAGCAAATCCACAGAAACAGAAAGCAGATTAGTGGTTGTCAGGGGCTGGGGGAGGGGGAGCAGGGAGTGACTTTTTAAAGGGTATGGGGTTTCTTTTGGGGGAGATAAAAATGTTCTGGAATTAGATGGTGGTGAGAGTTGTACAACATTACGAACGTACTAAAACCCATGGAATTGTATGCCTTCAAAGGCTGAACTTTATGGTGTGTGACTCAATAAAATTGTTTTTTTTAAGAGGAAGTTAAAGGACTTCCCTGGCGGTCCAGTGGTTAAGACTCTGCCTTCCTACTGCAGGGGGCCCGGGTTCGATCCCTGGCCGGGGAACTAAGACCTTGCATACCATGTGATGCGGCCAAAAGGGGGGCAGGGGAAGAAAAGTTAATTGGTTATTTTTTTTAATGGAAAAAAAATTTTTGGCCACACTGCACAGCATGTGGGATCCTAGTTCTCCCACCAGGGATTTGAACCTGTGCCCCCTGCAGTGGAAGCTCAGAGTCCTAACCACTGAACCGCCAGGGAATTCCCCCTGTTATTTTAAAGTAATCCATCATCCAAAATAAAAACCAAGGCTTTGACAATGACTGAGATCTGACTTTGTACGGTCCCCCCACCCTATTTTTCCTCACCATCCTTCAAAATCTGTCTTCAACATTGCCTTGTTTTTTCATATATACACACAAATATAAAGAGAGATGCAAACTGTGTGTGTGTGTTTTAAAACTTCCGTTGTTTTTAGCAGGGAGGGATAAATTGGAAGTTTGGGATTGACATATACACACTGCTATATATAAAATAGATAACCAACAAGGATCTACTGTACAGCACAGGGAACTCTACTCAATGCTCTGTAATAACCTAAATGGGAAAAGAATTTGAAAAAGAACAGATACATGTATGTGTATAACTGAATTACTTTGCTGTACACCTGAAACTAACACAACATTGTTAATTAACTATACTCCAATATTAAAAAAACAACTTCCGTTGTTTTACCTTGACATTATAACGATAACATATAATATCATAAGGATGCCAGGTTCTAGGCCTGAGGAGGGCTTTGCAAACTCTGCTGGCCAAGCACAGTCAGGGCTCTGTGAGCTGGGGAGGAGGGCCCGAGGAATGGCTGCTGGGCAGACCTCTGCTGTCAGAGTCTGCAGGGGAGCTTTTGGAGGTTTTCAATTCTGAAAAAAATTATGGTGCCCTCTCCCAAAGAAGTGATTCAAAATAACCACGTGGCTCAGCAGTAAAGTGGGTAAAGCAAGTCTAACAGCTTGCTTGCTTGTTTTTTTTTTTTTTGGCCTCACCTCATGGCATGAGGAACTTCTCCAACCAGGGATTGAACCCGTGCCCACTACAGTGGAAGCCCGGAGTTTTAACCACTGGACCACCAGGGAAGTCCTCTAACAGCTTTCTGATGATCTTCTCACGCTGGCCACTTGGATGCATTTTAAAAATATTAAATACAAAATCGTTTCAGAATTGTACAAGTGGAACAGGAGGCTGGGGGACAGGCGAGGGAGGGGACTGGCTTCATCAAATAGGCCTTTCTGTTTCTCTTGAATTTTGTAGCTCTTAGGCTCTGAAATCTGAAGACCTGGGTTCAGATTCAGGCTTGGTCACTGCCTGGTTGTGTGACCCTGGACAGGTCACTTCACTGCTCTGTGCCTCAGTTTCCTCATCTGGAAAGTAGGGATATTATGGGTTCTGACTTCAGAGGGTCAGTGTAAGGATTCAGTGAGCAAAGATATAAAGCATTCAGAACAGCGCCCGACACAGTTCAGGGTCCCTAAATGTCAGCTATTATTTTTTTAAAAATATTTATTTATTTATTTAGGCTGTGCGAAGGTCTTAGTTGCGGCATGTGGGCTTTTCATCACGGCACGCACGCGGGATCTAGTTCCCCGACCAGGGATTGAACCTGGGCCCCCTGCATTGGGAGTGTGGAGTCTTACCCACTGGACCACCAGGGAAGTCCTAATGTCAGCTCTTATTATGATCAATATCTGTTATGGTTGAACTGTGTCCTCCAAAAAGGTACACGGAAGCCCTAACCCCCTCAGAACGTGACCTTATTTGGAAATTGGGTCATGGCAGATTAGTGAAGATGAAGTCATATTGGAATAGGGTGGGCCCCTAATCCAAGGTGACTGGTGAGACACCTTTTAACGTGTCTGTGGGTCAGCGATCTGGGTACAGCTTAGCTGGGTGTTCTGTTCAGGGCCTCTGAAGACACACAGGGAGAAGATGGCCACGGGATGAGATGTGTCTACAAGTCAAGGAACACCAAGGAAGCCAGCGACCACCAGAAGCTGGAAGAGGAGAGGAAGGATCCTCCCCTGGAGCCTTCAGAGGGAGCGTGGCCCTGCCCACACTCTGATTCCAGATTTTAGCCCCCAGAATTATCAGGGAATACATCTCTGTATTTTAAGCCACCCCGTTTGTGGTACTTTATTACAGCAGCCCAAGGAGACTAATACAATATCTATTGAAAATTACTTGATAAAGTCAAAGAAAAGCAGTGCTTAAAAGCGATTCTTCCTCTATTTCTTCTTGTGCCCTGGAGCAAGGTGGAGGTGTCAGTTCCGAGTGCCCACAGCTGAGACCAGGCAGTAAGGGTGGCTTGTGAAGGTGTTCGGACTTTGTTCTGCAGGTCCTGAGAAGCTCCTGGAGGTTTTAAATCTGGGAGACACAATTTCCAAGGTGAGTTTTAAGAAGCTCTGCCTGCCTGCGGGTGGAGGATGGAGAAGACAGTTTAGGCCATTTGGGGGATGGGTCTGTCGTCCAGGCAGGATGATGGTGTTTCAGTGATTCTCAAAGTGTGGTCTCCAAAATAGCAGCATCAGTGTCTCCTGGGAACTTGCTAGAAATGCAAAATTATAAGCCCGTCCAGACCTACTGAATCAGGCCCCCGGGTTGGGGGGGGGGCAGATCTTTGGGTCCCCCCTACCCCCATCCCACCAGGTGATTCTGAAGTGCCTCAGGTGTGAGAACCACTGGTCTAACCAAGGCGGTGGAAATGGGGCATTCATTTGCTAGGACTGCCATAACAAAGTACCACAAACTGGGCGGCTTCAAACAACAGAAATGTATTTCTCAGAGCTCTGGGGGCCAGAAGTTCGAAATCACGGTGTTGCATGCTCTCCAAAGCCTCTACCGGAGGAAACTTCCTTGCTTTTTCTGCTGGTGTTCCTTGGCTTGTAGACCCATCACTCCAGCCTCCCCTGTGTCCCCTCCTCTTATAAAGACACCAGTCATTGGATTTAGGGCCCACCCCAATCCTGATGACCTCATCTTCACTTGGTCACACCTGCAAAGTCCCTATTTCCAGATAAGGTCACACTCACAGGTCCTGGGGGTTAAGACTTGAACATATCTTTTTGGGGGGACACAATTCTACCCACTACAGATGGAGAGAAATAAAAGGATTCGAGAAATATCAAGACAAGAGAAATCTTAATGGTTAGCTGGGAGTAGGAGGGAGAGAAAACAGAACGAAGAGGAAAAACGACTCAAATGCTTTTACATCAATAACAAAGCCTGGACTGACGCTGGTGTCTTGCTCCTCTCTGAATGAGTTCCTTAGGGTAGAGTTTCAGGAACTTGATTCCAGTATCTTATGACCGGTAAACACCTTGCTGAAATAAACTCCTTCCCGCCTGAGAACCTGTCTCCGTTCCCCGCGGGCCAGGTCTGGGGAGAGAGGAGCTGGAAGAGAAGATGCCCTTCAAGGCCCATGGAGCCCGCAGCTGATTGCACTAACTTCAATTCAGGCCACACTTGAGAGCCAAAATCAAAATCAAGGTCACAGAGCCCGAGGACATCTGAAGCTGCTGCAGGTCTCAGCAGCCTCAAAGGAAAGGATGGAATGGGAGACCATGGGCCTGTCTCCGGGCGGAGGAGCTGGGGGACCCGTCAGCGTGGGAGTCCCTCCCTCCCAACCACAGGCTGCACTCAAAGCATTTGTTCTTCTGGAAGATTCTTCTCCTCCCTTCTCGCAGTCCCCAGGAGTTCTGATCCCCTGGAGGGCTTGTGAAGACACAGATCGCTGGGCCTCACCCTGGAGTGTCTGATTCAGCAGGTCTGGGGTAAGGACCAAGAATTTGCATTTCGATTTTGTTCCCATCTCTCAGAACGGAGAACCACAGCCCGAGATGAATGGCTCTGAGCCCCTGCTGCACGTGGGGGTCACACAGGGAGTTAAAAACACCAACCCCAGTGTTGGACCCCGGACCCCAAAAATCTCCGAGGATGGGGCATGAGCTCTGACTTTGAAGCCCCCCAGGATTCTAAAGGTCAGCTAAGTTTGAGGTTGACACCATTCCCTCACTATGATTGGCTGAGAAGTGGGCACGTGACCAAATTCTGGCCAATAAGACGCGGGGGTGGTGTGCTGGGGGACTTCCGGGTTGATGGCTGCCGCCTTGCACTGGCGCAGGAGCTGGGCCGGGAAGATGCAAAGAACGTGGGTGCTCGATGATGTCCATCCTTGACCACGGAAACTGAGAACCCCAAAGCTGCTCCATCTCAGGACTTGCCCCTTTTGTGGAAATAATAAATGTCTTCATTGTTCAACGGCTCAGGTTGGTGCTTTCTAGTACTTTCAGCCAGAAGCATCTCAATGGCTGCAGATGTGAAACCCTCTGGCAAGGAGCCAGCAGCCACAGTCAACAGCTTTATTGATTTACTTAGGCAGTGGATGTTTACTGAGTGTCTTCTGTGTGTCAGGATGGTTCTGGGTACTGCAGAGCATGAGAGGTCCCCGCTGTCGTAGAACTGCATTCCAGCGGGTGGAGACAGACACAACAGCAAGCCCACAAATAAACCAACAGAATAATTTCAGACAGCGTTCAAGAAGGAAAATAGAGTGGTTTGCTGGAGAGGGAGGGAGGGTGGGGCTTCTCTGGGAAGGTGACATTTGAGCAGAGAACTGAATGAAGAAGAGCCAACTGTGTGAAGAGGGGCAGGGGAAGGATTCCAGGCAGAGGGCACAGCAGGTGCAAAGGCCCTGGGGTAGGAGTGCACTTTGTTCAAGGAACTGAAATGTGGAATGTGAAGGTGGCATGATTATGCCAGCAGCCTCAGGGAAGTATCTAAAAGCACACAAAAGCCCCACAGTCCAACTTTTTCTCTCTCTTTCTCTCAATTTCTTAGGGCTTTTGTTTTCAGGTCCAAAGTGTGCTAGGACTGGTTTGTTGAAATCTGAGCGGAGTTTTTCAGGCTTCTCTTCCTAACTCAAAGAGAACCACTTAACCTCTCACCGTGTGTGGCCTGCTGTACACTGGCTTTCTTCAATGAAAGCCAAGTGTTCGTGCTTCAGCCTAACTAAACAGCTCTGTCTGCAGCAGGTCCCCATCTGTTTTGCTGTTTTTCCTGCCAGAACATTTTCTGTCCTGCCCAGAAAACTGCAGCTCCTGTCACGGCCCCTTCCTTTACAACACCCACCTTGTATGCCTGGGGCCTGCCGACACCCGGGGATACACCCCACAGCAACGGAGCAAGAGGACGGCCGCTGTGCCAACAGGCAGGAGTGTTGTTGAGGCCAACGTTGGTACAAAGAATCCTTTAGGATAGAAAAGGCCTTTGCCCTTTTAAAAAATTCACTCAACTGTAGAACAGCAAAGTTGCCATTTTCTTTCCTCAGTGGGGACACTGTTTCTGGACACCAGGTTGAGGTGTGTGCCAGGGGTGGCTGAAACCCAGGTCCAAGCAGGTTCCGGAAATATTCTTTGGCAAGAAGTGGATGGCAACACCATTCTGCACACGGCTGCCAGTAGCAGCAGCTCCCATTTGGGCAGAGATGGAGTGGTGCCGAGAGGGACCACAGGACACTCACTCACAGGGTTCTTTGTTTAACTGTGTTTACTGAGAGTTTCCTGTGAGCAAGGGGGACACAGTCTCACACAGGTCCCAGACCAGTGGGGACAAAGATATTATCCTCACACCACTGAGTCTATAATGCCACCTGCACCTGAGAAAAATGCTCTCAGGGAAAGGAATCTGCTTCCGGGAGGGTGTATTACAGAGGTCGCAGAGTGAACCTTTTTCAAAGCAAACAAGATCGAGTTACTTCCTGCTTAAATCCTGCACTGGCTTCCCGTTGCCCAGGTATAAAGCCCAGACCCCTCCCCAGGGCCCACAAGGCCCTGCAGCTCTGGCGCTGGTCCAGGTCCCCCACTTCCCCTGCCACTCCCTGAGATGCAGCCTCCCTAGCCTCTTGTGGATCTGCTGATGTGTCCAGCCTGTGCTCACCCCAGGACCTTGACATGTGCTGTGCTCACTGCTCTAAGCACTTTTCACAGGTCCCCACCTTCTCCCTCAAAGTCTGGCTCCAATGCCACCTCCTCAGAGAGGCCTCCCCTGGACGGCCCATCTCAAGTAACTCTCCTTATGATGTCTTCTTGTTTTATTTTCATGGCACTCTAATTTTACCCAGCCTGATTGCTTATGTCTGTCCCCCCCCACTGCTATGAAAGCACCACGAGGGCAAAGACATTGCCTGTCTTCACAGCAGGGCCCAATGCATGCCATGGTTTGTGGAATGAATGAATGAATGATTGAGGGACCTGACCCCATCTGGGCCAGCCAGTGAAGGCTTTCTGAATTGACATATGGTGGACAAGGAGGGCCTCACCTCTGCTTTTTTGGGGGGGGCGTCACCGCGCGGCATGTAGGATCTTAGTCCCCTGACCAGGGGTTGAACCCGCGCCCCCTGCAGTGGAAGCCAGGAGTCTTAACCACTGGACCACCAGGGAAGTCCCACCTTTGCTTACTTTTTGACCTCACATCTCACATTCTCACCTCTCCCCTCTACCAACCTGAGACCTTTCAGTTTGTTTGTTTTATTAAATAAGCACGCTAAGGTTCTAAGGGCTTCACAGATAGGAGCTCACTTGATTCACACCACAGACCTCTGAAATAGGTATTATTAGCGCCATTTTACAGATGGGGCAATTGAAGTCCAGAGAAGTAAGTATCATGCCCACAGGTGAGCCGAGATTTGAACCTGGATTATCTGGCTCCAGACTTGCTGTTTTTGTGTGTGTGTGTGTGGTATAAGGGCCTCTCACTGTTGTGGCCTCTCCCGTTGCGGAGCACAGGCTCCAGATGTGCAGGCTCAGCGGTCATGGCTCACGGGCCTAGCTGCTCCACGGCAATGTGGGATCTTCCCGGATCGGGGCATGAACCAGTGTCCCCTGCATCGGCAGGCGGACTCTCAACCACTGTGCCACCAGGGAAGCCCGGGACTTGCTGTTTTTAATGACTATTCTTTCTTACCTCCAGGCTTTTGCCCCAGAACGCTATCTCTAGGATTCTCTTCCTCTTCTCTAATTAATTCCTTTTTCACCGCAGAATCAGTTCTCATATCTGTCAGGGTCCAAGCAGGAAGGGGACAGTGCACTAAAACTGGGAGATTTTGAAGAGGGTTTAATACAGGGACTGTTTTAAAGGTGTGAGGGAAACAAAAGGAGTCGTGAAGCTGTTCTCACTCCTAGGGCTGAAGGTTGGAGGGGAGGGAATGACCTTGGAACCTGGAAGGAGAGGGGCTGCCTTACTTGGCAAGGGTCGTGGCCAGCCTGAGCGTTTCTGTTATCTGTTGCTGCTAAAAAAAAAACAAAACCCAAAAGGTAGTGACTTAAAACAACAAAATTTAGTATTTCTTATCATCTTCTGGCTTGAATAGTTCTGGAATGCCATGGTCCTATGCCAGGATATTGCCTGGCAGGTCCACAGATGCTGGCTGCCAGCTGGGAGCTCAGCTGGGCTGGTGGCTGAGGGCATGGTCCTCATTCACATGGCTTCTCCACACAGCTGCTTGGGCTTCCTCACAACATGGTGGCCGAGTTCAAGAAGGAGTGTTTTAGGAGGTGAAGGCAGAGCTGCTGATGGATTAAGGTCCACTCTTGGAGGCTACCCAGGGTCACTTCTGCCACAGTCAACCTGTGGTTGACAGAGGTCACAGTGTCAGCCCAGATTCTGGGGGAAGGAAAATGGATTCTAGATAAGAGGAGTAGCAAAGGAGGATGAATGGTATCTTTACTAAGAACATAGCACCAGAGGAGGCTGGGGAACATCTCATTTTCCCTCACTCAGCTTCTTCAGATCTCCTACCTCCTAGTGGCCAGAGCCAGCTAGAAACCAGAGGACAAGGGAGGCTGCTGACCTGGTTTCTGAGGGTCACCTTCTTAGGGAAGACATCAGGATGGAGAAGCAGAAGGTGGTTCTTGAGGGACAGGACAATATCCTGGCATAGGACCTCCCACTCTCAAGCTCTGTGAGAACTCTCTCTTTTTCCTTTGTTGTGCAGTTTGTAATTCTAGACCTCTGTGCTAATTTATTGTCAGTCTCTCCTTCAGTACTGTGAGCTCCAAGAGGGCTGGGACCATGGCTGCTTCGCCCAGCACTGGGTCCCCCAGCGCAGCACTGTGTCTGGCACAGGGTAGATGCTCAATGAATATTTGTTGAATGACTGAGCCCTTCCTGATATGACACAGATTTCTTCCCCGCCTTTACCCCTCACCCCCGATCCATCCGTCCCAAATACACCTTCCATCCGTCCAGGTCTCCCTGGCTTCCCCAACCCAAGTCACTACAACCCAGGCTGCTCAGGGCAACCTCATTCTCATCCTAGCTGAGCCACACTTTTTACTCTTGACCCTCAAGCAGCAGTCAGGGAGATGTATTTTTATTCTTTAAAAAAAAAAAAAAAGGGAAATTGTCTTAGTTTGCTGGGTCTGCTGTAACAGAATACCGCAGACTGGGTAGCTTATAAACAACAGATATTTTTTTTCCTCATGGTTCTGGAGGCTCGAAGTCCGAGACCAAGGGGCTGGCAGATTCTGTGTCTGGTGACAGCCCACTTCCTGGTTCATAGATGGTTATAGGTTCCTTGTGTTCTCACGTGGCTGAAGTGGTGAGGGAGCTCTCTGGGGTTTCCTTTATACGAGCACTAATTTCATTCAAAATGGCTCCAACCTCATGACCTAATCACCACCCAGAGACCCCCCCATCTCCAAATACCATCACGCTGTGGCTTAAGATTTAACACATGAATTTTTTGTGTGTGTGTTGTGTGTGTGGGAGGCACAAACATTCAGTCTATAGTAGGAACAGACACAAAAGTAGAGAAAATCGTACCATGAACCTCCATGGACCCATTTTTCAGATTCAACACCTATCAAGTTTTTTTGTTACAGCTGCTTCATCCATCCTCTTCACTTTCTCTTTTAGTGAATTATTTTGAAGCTACTCTCAGACACAATGGCCTTTCTCCCGTACATCCTGCAGTACACACCTCGAAAATGCTTCACGTAACAGTTATCACCCCTTCAAAATTAGCAATCATTGAAAGTTTAGTTTTTTTGGTCGCACCACACAGCACATGGGATCTTAGATCCCCGACCAGAGCTCGAACCCGTGCCCCCTGCAGGGGAAGCGTGGGGTCTTAACCACTGGACCGCCAGAGAAATCCCATATATTTTTTTTATTTTTTATTTTTTGGCCTTGCTGCGCAGCTTGTGGGATCTTAGTTCCCCGACTAGGGATTGAACCTGGGCCCCGGCAGTGAAAGCACAGAGTCCTAACCACTGGACCGCCAGGGAATTCCCTGAAAGGTATTTTAAAACCTAAATCAGATCACTGTGATTTAGGTTATTCTTCTGCTATGAGATCTCCACGGCTAAAATTGGAATTCTTTACCATGGCCTAAGAAAAACCTAACAATTCATTTATTGCACAAACTTTGAGAGTAAAAGGGGGAGGGTACTAGCAATAATCATATTGGGACAAGAGATAGAAACTGGGCGGTCATGCTATCTGAGGGGCCTGCTCTTCATGGCACCGTCTCTGCTTATCTGTTCCTTGAACAGATGGGACATCTCCCTGCCACAGGGCCTTTGCACTTACTGGGTATTTTGCCAGAATGTCCTCCCCGGTCTCACCCTTCTGGTCTCACCCCTCCACCCCCTCATTTCTCTGGGGTGTTACCTCATCTGTTTCTCTCATTGGCACTTTAGCATCATATAAAATCCTTATTTATTTGCTTAGGTGTGTTTTGTTTTAAAATCTCTCTACCCTGCTGAAACGTGAGGCCAGGACAGAGGGGACCTGTCTGTCTTGTTCACTATTCTATCCCCTGCCCCTAGCACACAGTAGGCCTGGCACAGAGTGGGTGCTGGGTGAATATCTGCTATATGAATGGATGGATGGATGTTCATCCCTGCAGGTCTGGCAGGGCCAGGTGACCTCAGAGGAGCCTCCTGGGTCCTGGAACTGGAACCATCCTCACGTCTCCAGCCATCTGGGCTGTGGGAACAGGCAGAGGCTTTTCTCTTGTGATCCGGCAGACACAGAACAGAGTTGTTAGCTCCTGGTTGCCAGCTGAGCCCTCCCACACACTTACACCTTTGAGATGGAAGGTGGTTTTGTGTTGGAGACTTAGCTCTTGCCAGAGAGACGTACATGTCTCAAGTCCTGAGAGGCAGGGGCAAAGGTGAAGTTCAACTGGCAGCTTTTAGTGAAGGAAGACGTCTGGAGACTCCCAAGGTGGTGGATGATTCTGCAGGAAGTCAGGGTTTTGTAGGGGCTTGGCTGAGTCTCCTAGGGGATGTGGTGGTGGTGGTGAGACTCTGGAGACCTCCACTAACATTAATATGCACACAGCTGCAAGGGTCTGTGTGTTTCCAAAATGGCGGCGGTGATGGATGTGGATACCTGGGGTGGCGCCAGCATCAGTGCAGGCAAGAAGCACTTTGACATGAAAAGGGGGAAATGTGGTAGCCCTCTGAGCCTGGGATAGCGTTGTTGGTAACTGTGCCATCTGCAGGAACCACGTTATGAATCTTTGCATAGAATGTCAAGCTACCCAGGTGTCTGCTACTTCTGAAGATGCGCCGTTGCACGGGGGAGTTTAAGCACTTCCCCTGCATCTCCCGCTGCCTCAAAACACAGTAGTTGTGTCCGCTGGACAACAGAGAGCGGGAATTCCAAAAGCATGGGCATTAGAAAAAGAGCATTCGTTGATCAAGCTCAACTGTTTTGTTCTTCATTTAATGACTTGCCCTCCTGTTACTTAACTGTTCAATAGAACTGTGTCTCTCCTGCTTTGTCTTTTCAGTTTGCTCTTCCTGCAGCCCTATTGTACTCTGTGTCAAATAAAATCTACTTTCCTAAATTCTAAAAAAGTGTTCCGGGAATTGCCTGGCAGTCCAGTGGTTAGGACTCCGTGCTTCCACTGCAGGGGGCATGGGTTCAATCCTTGGTTGGGGAATTAGGATCCTGCAAGCAAGCTGCCTGGCATGGCCAAAAAAAAAAAAAAAAAAAAAAAAGGATTGTAAAAAAAAAATTGCAGGAGTCATTTTCACCTACTGAAGAAAAACAGCTCCTAAGAAGTCATTTGCATCAATGGGATATTATAGCATCTTAACGAACATCTATCCAGGCGCACTCCTGCCTCAGGACCTTTGCACTGACTTGTTGCCTGGGCCTGGAAAGACCTTCCCCAGATATCTACGTGGCTCGTTCCTGCACTTACTTTAAGTCTTTGCTCAAATGTCATCCTCTCACAGAGGCCCTCCCCCAACCACCCCATTTAAATTGCAACCCTGCCCACTGGGGGCACTTACCCTGTTCTCTTATTTTTCCTGCTAAATCATGTATCATCCTCTAACACAGCGCAGTCCAACAGAAATGCAATGGGAGCCACGTGTGCAATTAAAAAAAATTTTTACCGGCAGCATTTAATTTTTTTTTTGGCTTGTGGTATCTCAGTTCCCCAACCAGGGATCGAACCCGCACCCTCGGCAGTGAAAGTGTGGAGTCGTAACCACTGGACCACCAGGGAATTCCAGTAGCTGCATTTTAAAAAGTAAAAAGAAACAGGAGAAATTAATCTCAATAGTATTTTTTTTTTTTTTTTTTTTTTTTTTTTGCGGTACGCGGGCTTCTCACTGTTGTGGCCTCTCCCGTTGCGGAGCACAGGCTCCGGACGCGCAGGCTCAGCGGCCATGGCTCACGGGCCCAGCCGCTCCGTGGCATGTGGGATCTTCCCAGACCGGGGCACAAACCCGTGTCCCCTGCATCAGCAGGCGGACTCTCAACCACTGCGCCACCAGTGAAGCCCTCAATAGTATATTTTTAATTAGCCCAACATATCCCAATGTTGTCATTTCAATGTGTAATCAACATAAAAATATTGAGATATTTTATGATCTTTATTTCACAGGAGGTCCTTGAAACCTGGCGTGTGTAGGACACAGCAGCTGTCACGTGAACATCAATTCGAGTGTCTTGTCACCGTGCGTGGTCAGTGGCTACCGTATAGGGCAGCGCAGCCCTGGCATGTTATAAAAGTTACCAATGATTATGTTTACCATTTATTGATCTTGCTTGTCTGCTGGAATAGAAGATCAGCAAGGCTTTGTATGTTCACTGCTGGGTCCCCAGCACCTAGCAGAGTGCCTGGCATATAGTAGGTCAATATCGGCTGAATGAATAAAAGCAGCGAATGTGAGCTCTGGGTCCGTCTTCACCCAGTGGCGACCTAGGTGGCAGATGTGGCCAAACGTGATTGTTTCCTCTTCCTCGTTGGCTTTTTCTTTTTTCCCTGAGCTTTCTCTCACCCTCCCCAACTACTTCCTGTTTTCCCTCTCTCCACTTTTTCTTCAGCAAAGGGAGTAATGATTCATGTCTGGGCTCTGGAGCCGAGTGACTTGGTTCCATCCCTGCTCTGCCGGTAACCAGCTATGACTCTTCTGAATCAAGCCATTCAGCTTCTATGCAATACCGCTCATGCATTGCCCCAGGAGGTAATAAGAATTCCTCCTGGGCTGAGGTGGGGCGGACCAAGTGTGGCAGCCTGCACGCAGTGAGGATCCCATGTAAGGATGGCACCTCGATAAGTGTGTAACCAGGATTAGCTGATTTAATCCCATGACTACGCCAGGAGGTGGGCACTGTTGAGATGATCTCTACTGCATAGATAAGGAAGAAGCCAGGGCACAGAGAGGTTAAGCAACTTGCCCAAGGTCACACAGCTATGTAACCTGGCTGCAGGTTCTTTTTTTTTTTTTTTTTTTGTAGTACGCGGGCCTCTCACTGTTGTGGCCTCTCCCGTTGCGGAGCACAGGCTCCGGACGCGCAGGCTCAGTGGCCATGGCTCACGGGCCCAGCCGCTCCGCGCGGCATGTGGGATCCTCCCCAACTGGGGCACGAACCCGTGTCCCCTGCATCGGCAGGCGGACTCTCAACCACTGCGCCACCAGGGAAGCCCTGGCTGCAGGTTCTTAACCATTGGGTTCTTATAGCTGTTGTTTATCAATGCCTATTGATTAAGGACCTGCCATGTTCCAGGCACTGTTCTAGGAGTTGGGGATACAGCAATGAACAAAATAGACAGATTCCTGCCCTCATGGAGACTGTTTCATTCCAGAGGAGGAAGAGAACCAATAAAACAAGCAAATACAGGAATAATGTAGTGTTGGATGGTGGTGAGCATAATGGAGAAAAATAAAGCAGAGCAGGGAGATGGGGGGATTGTGGGTGTGGCTGTAATTTGAGAAGGTTGATAGGAAGGAAGTCTTTGCTGAGAAGAGGACATATAAAGAAGGACTTGAAGGAAGGGAAGGTGACCACATGGAGGTTTGAGAGAAGAGTTGTCCAGCAGAGGGACCAGTAAGTGCAAAGGCCCTGAGGCAGGGGCAAGGCAGCAGGTTTGAGGAACACCTAGGAGGTGGAGCAGAGTGGGCTGGGGGAGAGGGGGACGCGAGGTCAGGGAGATGAGGGTGACCCACAGAGCTCACAGAGCCTGTGGTGAGGACTTGGGCTTTTACTCTGAGTCAGGTGGGAACCACAGGAAATATGCTATACTTCATATAGCACACAACCCACTCATGTAAAATGTACAAGTCAATGGGTTTTAGTCTATTCACAGAGCAGTACAACCATCCCCACAATCGATCTTAGAACTTTCTGTCACCCCAAAAAGAACCCTTAACAGTCACTCCCGATTCTTTCTGCCCCCCAGCCTAGGCAAACACTAACCAACCTGTTTTCTGTCTCTATGGATTTACCTGTTCTGGGCATTTCATGGAAATGGAATCATACTGTATGCGGTCTTTTTTTTTTTTTTTTTGCGGTACGCGGGCCTCTCACTGTTGTGGCCTCTCTCGTTGCGGAGCGCAGGCTCCGGACGTGCAGGCTCAGCCGCTATGGTTCACAGGCCGAGTCGCTCCGCGGCGTGTGGGATCCTCTCGCACCGGGGCACGAACCCGTGTCCCCTGCATCGGCAGGCAGACTCTCAACCACTGCGCCACCAGGGAAGCCCTGTATGTGGTCTTTTGTAACTGCCTCTTTCACTTAGGGTAATGTTTTCAAAGTCATCCGTGTTGCAGCATGGATCAGTACTTCATTTTTTAATATTAAATAATATTCCATTGTGGGATATTCCACGTTTTATTTATCCATGTGTCAGTGGGGGATATTTAGGTTGCTTCCACCTTTTGGCTATGATGAAGAGTGCTGTCATGTACAAATTTTTGTGCGGACACAGTTTTCATTTCTCTCATGTATACCCAGGAGGGGAACTGCGGGGATTTATGGCAACTCTGTGTTTAGTCTTTGGAGGAGCTGTTTCCAGACTGTTCTCCACAGTGGCCGTGCCATTTTACAATCCCACCAGCAGTGTATGAGGGTCTCAATTTCTCCACCTCTTTGCCAACACTCCCACTAACTGTCTCTCGATCGTGGGAGGGTTTTGAGCTGAGGAGGAACGTCATCTGACTTGGCGTTTACAGGATCTCTCTGACATGCACGTTGATAATATTTTGCTATCTTTAATCTTTCTTTTCCTTCTGCATCATTGTCTTGCCTCGTCCTGGAAAAGCCTCCCTTTGAAACATGACGAAGTCTTTTCTCTGGCTTCTTAGGTCACCGCCCCCTACACCCCCAGTGGATGTGACTCCCCACAGCGAGGTCACAGCTGGTCACGTGTCTCAGACATCCTTTCATCTCTGCTTTCTCTCTTGTCAAGTGACAGTGTGGCGTGACATGAGAACACTCTTGCTGTGGCCTTGGGGGCTCTCTTGGGTAAGCATCACGTACATTTGGACCTTGAAGACTTGAAAGTTAGATTGGGTGAGATGGTCAAGGCGAGCCAGTCCTTGCCGAGGGAAGCTGGGTATCAGAGAATGGGGTGGCGTCAGGGCGAGCACAGACCCCAGATTTTAGTTAATTCGTTAATTCCCAAGAACTACAAAAGTCAGCAAACATAAAACAATCCCCATAGCTGATAGCCGCTGAAGGCCTTAAGGAATTCAATGAAATTATATTAATTAATGAATGAGTTGGTTAATTAATTAAAGGTTAATTATTTCAAGCCTTTATTGAGTATGTACTAGGTGCCAGGCATTGTTCCAGGTGCTGGGGATACATCCATTCGCAAAAACAGACCAGCTTTTCTCTCTCTTGGGAGCTGGGGAGAGAAGGAAGTAAAGAGATAAACGAATAAGACAATTTTAGATAAAATGGGGTGATTTGATAGAGAGTAACTGGTGGGTTGGGACTTTCATTTTGGACAGATTACACAGGGGAGGCCTCTCCAAGGAGCAGGCTTTGAAGTGAGACCTGCAGGAGGAGAAGGCGTCAGGTGTGGGGACGTGTATTCTTTTTATTTATTTTAATTAATTTATTTATTTTTGGCTGTGTTGGGTCTTCGTTTCTGTGCCAGGGCTTTCTCTAGTTGCAGCGAGCGGGGGCCACTCTTCATTGCGGTGTGCGGGCCTTTCACTGTCGTGGCCTCTCTTGTTGCGGAGCACAGGCTCCAGATGCGCAGGCTCAGTAGCTGTGGCACACGGGCTAGTTGCTCTGTGGCATGTGGGATCTTCCCAGACCAGGGCTTGAACCCGTGTCCCCTGCAATGGCAGGCAGATTCTCAACCACTGCGCCACCAGGGAAGCCCGGGGAAGTGTATTCTAAGCAGAGGGAACAGCAAGTGCAAAGACCCTGTGGCTGAAAGAAGCTGGGGCTGTTTAAGGAACAGAAAGAAGGCCCAGAAGCCTGGGGTAGAGAGAACAAGGGGCGGAGGTTGGGACATGGGTGCAGAAAGGTGAGCGAAAGCCAGGTCAGTTAGGACCTCAGGGCAGCAGCAAGAACAGCCAGCTTCAAGGTGCTCTCACCCTGGGGCACTATTCTACGCACGGTCACATCTTCCCAACTCATTTCATCCTCGCAATAGCCCTTGGAGAGAGGCTCTTATTATCCCCATTTGACAGGTGAACAAACTGAGGCACAGAACGGACCAAGCCACTTTCCCCAGGACTCTAGGGTAGGAAATCCTGTAGCATGGACTTCTTGGAAGCTGCCCCCATCTGACACCACAGCCGCCTCATCTAGCCACCTTTGCCCCAGCCATCTGGATCTAGGTCAGGGGTCGGGTCCCTGCTCCCGGTGCCGTGGACAATGTTGCGTCTCTCAAGGGGAACACAATGCCAGGCAAGGCTCTCTGGCTAGTCACAGCAGGTGCCTGATAAATACTGACTCAGGCCAGGCTGTGTTGCTTAAGGGTGGGCCTGGGAGAAGGCTGCTTCCTTCCAGGGTTGAAGAAGAGTTTCAGAAGGCCTCATTCTGAGCCCTCAGGGACTGGCCTGCCTTACGCAGGTGCTGGGGACACTGCCCTCCTATCCCTGCGTGGCCCCCACTAGAGACTGAGGGGACTGGTCTACATCAGGGGTCCAGAAGTCCAGGTGGGGAGGAGGGCTGCAGGCATTAGGAGCAGGTGGGTGGGGCTTGAGGGCTGCAGCAGAGCGCGCACCCAGGTTTCATTCCTTGTAGCACTTATCTGCAATCCCTCTTTCATTTGTTCACTTGCCAATCGCCTGTCTCCCTGTTCGTTAGAAAGCAGGGACTTGGGTTTGTTGACCTAACCCTCTGTGCCCGTTTCCTTATCTGTAGAATGGAGTCGCTTAGCACAAGGACCCCACCTAGAAGGCTCCTCGCTGATTCATTCTAAAACGTTCCTTGTGAGCAGGCGTTCCCAGCCAGGCAGCGCTCAAGCTTTGTCAAGAGACGAAGCTTCTGCCCGTAGCATTCTAGCGCCTGGCGATGGTCAGAACGCAAGAACATATGAACGTGGAACAGGCCAGGTGGTGGCCCGGTGATAAGGGTGAGGGGTGAGGGGAGAACTGGCCGCTATTTTATTTCACACAGGGTGGCAGGGAAGAGCCTTTCTGATAAGGTGGCGGAGCAGTCGTGAAGGAAGGAGCCGGGCAGATATCTGGGGGGGACAGAATTCCAAGTCGTAGGGGTACAAGGTTCTGAGGCGGGAGTCCGCTGGGCTTGTTCCACGGAGAGAGAGGCTGCAGTAGCATGTGTGTGCGCACACGCGGGAAGGTGTGTGTGGCGCCCTGCGGGGAGAGGAGGTCGCAGAGCTGGGGGCGGGCGCTCTGGAGTCCCTGCCAGAGTTGGGCAATTCCTACTAAATACGAACAGTGACGACGCTCAGGACAGAGGAAGTGGGAGGGGAGGAGAGGAGAAGAAGAGGGGAGGAGGAGGGTCTTGGAGGCAGGGGTAGGAGGGAGAGGCGGGGGAGGACGAGGAGACAATGGAGGAGGGGGGAGAAGATGGGGAGGCGGGAGCAGGAAAAGGGGTGAGCGGGGAGCAGCTGGGAGTGAGGAAGGGGAGAAGGGTTACGAGGTGCAGGGGAGCCGAGCCCAACAGTGCACGCAGCCCACGAGACCTCCAAGTCTCCCTCCCACGGAAACGGAAGCTAGAGCTTGGGGCCGGTGGCCGTGGCTCCGCCCCAATCGGACCATCTCTCCGCGCCCCGCCCCGGCCACGCCCCTTGCGAACTTAGGCCCCGCCCCTCCGCCCCCGCCCGCTGCTGCCCGCCCAGTTGCTGGCGCCCGCCCAGATCTTGGTGCCCAGGGCGTCCCGGGGGCGGTCCGCCCCGGCGATGGCACATAAAACCGCTGGCCACCTGCCGGGCCGCTCCTCCGTGCGCTGCGGTCCGGGGCCCGCCGTGCCGCTGCGGCCCGCGTCCGCGGAGTCGCTGCCTCCGTCACCTCCGTCCCCGCCTCGGTCCCTCCACAGGCGCGGAGCCCCGCGAGCACCGCACGGGCGCCGGGGCGCGCAGACATGGGCAGCCGCTCTAGAGCGCGCCGGGCGGCCGCGACGCTGGGCTTCGCCGGGCTGCTGTGCGCCGTGCTGGGCGTTATCATGATCGTGATGGTGCCCTCGATAATCAAGCAGCAGGTCCTCAAGGTGGGTGAGGGGCCCGGGGGTCAGTGCACGCGGTGCCCTCCGGGGCTGGAGGGCGCTGGGCGCCGAGGAGGGCCGGGGCCCCTGAGCACCGGAGAGACCAGAGGGCATGAGGAGGGGCAGCTGGCCACCTTCCCAGGAACCTCCCCGACCCAGGACGCAGGCTGAGTTTGGGGGCCAAGGAGGGCATCCAGGGCTTTTGCTGGAGGCGCAGGCCCGGGTTGGGGAAGCCTGAATTAGAGACCACCTGGGAGCCTGACCTCACCTTAAGGGTCTGGGGTCCAAGGCGGGCCTGGAGTGTGGCCACGTTTCTGGTACTGCCTGGAGGAGCCCAGGAGCGGGCTCGCATGCTTCTTGCCTCTTCTACGGCAGCCTGTGACAGCGTGTGGTAAAACGAGGGCTGCACTTTGCTTGTTTCCTGTGAGCACAGGAGGACAGGAACCCTCCATGCACGTGCATGTGAGACTCACATGGGTGCCCAGGCCGGTGGGTGCTCAGGAGAGCGGTCTCTGCTGTCCAGAACCTCCCCATACGAACCCCTTCTCAGAGGTGGAATGGGCTGCTCTGTCCTTCCAGGAGCTGCCTTCCTGATGCAGATTGGCAACGATAAGCCGCTTTTCTCCCCAGATCCACACAGAGGCAGGCATAAGCCCAAGGCTGCATAAGCAGGGTCCTTGGGGAGTCCACAGCCTGAGAGCTTTCCTGCGGTCCTAACCTTATACACCACTGCCCTTTCAACCAGGGAGACAAATTAAGGCTGTCAGCTGGCCTTCAGACCGTCAGACTCTGCCCTGGGTGTCTGGTGGCATTTTTGAATGAGCCTGGAGTCACTGAAGGACAGGGAGATTGCAGAGTATCACACTTGAGGTAAAAGCATTCAGCTCTTTGAAGGAAAGGCCAGCACCTGCAGGGCCAGGAGGGGAAACTGAGGCTCACCTTGGCCCAAGATCCAGCCAGACGCATAAGGATGTGGCTGTCATCACTTGCTAGTTGATTTCGCTTTTCCCCTTAACCGGCTTCTTTAGGCGAGTTTCTTGAGAATGGGGACTTGTCCCCATTTCGTGTCTGTGCCCCATGCCCAGCGCAGGATGCTTGGGAGATGAATGAATGAGCGAATGAATGAAGACTGCATCTGCTTGGACCCGGCTGCCATTTTTTGGCTTTAAAGATGGAGCAACGTTTGGTTTTTCTCGAGGTGTCTGGGTGAGCAGTTGTCTGAGTCATCTTGGCCACACTGTGTCCTTTGTTTTGTTGTCAAATCTTGTCCCATTAAATCCTGTAATCTGATTGCAAGGAGATCCTGGCCGATGGTGACATTGAGCCCCGAGCTCCTCTTAGTGGTTTTTTTTTCTTGCCTGTGAAGTGGCGGGAAAAAGTTTCTTGGGGAAACCTGAGAGTGACCAGAACTGCTTCTTTCTCTCCCGTGGTGGCCAACGGCTGTATCTGTTTTGCTTTTCAAAGTAGCTGTGAGAGCTTTATCTCAGTGAAAGCCGGCGGTAAACGCCCGCCAAATTTGTGGTTTCTGTACTGTGTGAGCCCTGGAGAGACCATCACTTGGGTGCTGTAAGCGTGGCAAGCCCGTCGTGATCCCGTGCAGAGAGCCTGTTGCTTTTGGGGGTGTGGGGATAAGTGGGATTTATAGCTGATGCAGAATCTTGTCAGCCCAGTCCTTCTTGGACTTAATTCAGGTGTTTTCTTTTCACGGCTCTCAATCAGATGAAGGATGTCTCTGTGTGTGTGTGTGTGTGTGTGTGTGTGTGTGTGTGTACAGGCACACCTGCACGCCCTACCTAATTTCCCACTCCTCCTCAGGGCTTCCAAAGAGGAAAGCGCCACTGTCCTCAGTTGTCCCGGAGCTAAGATTTCTGGGCTTAAACTTGAGTGAGAGCCACCCAGCGTTCTCCGTGAATATCCCAAAGGTGATTGGTTTGTGGCTGAGTGGCGTGAAGGCACGGAGGCGAGCCCAGCCTGTGACAGTTTCTTCTTGGACAGCTCAGGCTGAGCCCTGGCCAAGCGCCTTCCCTTGGAAGAAGAGCATCTGTGTTCAGGGGACCGAGTGGGTGGGATGCTAGGAGAGGGAGGGATGGCCCGCTGGTGTTTTCTTTGGCTGCACGTGTCCACGTACAACTTGAATGGGAGGGCTTGTGCTTTGATTTCTACTTTTTTTTTTTTTTTTTTTTGCTATACGCGGGCCTCTCACCGTTGTGGCCTCTCCCGTTGCGGAGCACAGGTTCCGGACGCGCAGGCTCAGCGGCCATGGTTCACGGGCCCAGCCGCTCCGCGGCATGTGGGATCCTCCTGGACCGGGGCACGAACCTGTGTCCCCTGCATCAGCAGGCGAACTCTCAACCACTGTGCCACCAGGGAAGCCCTACTTTTTTTTTTTTTTTTTTTTTTTTTTAATGCTTTGGGGTTAAAGAAGTCCGTGTATATAAAATACATGGATTCTTGTTTGTAAAAAAAAAAAAAAAAATTCAAGTGGAAGGAAAAAAAGGTTCCCCCCATTTTATTCCCCTCCTGTGATAGTACCACCGTCATCTGAGAGTATCTTTCTAGATTTTTATGGAGATACACATCACGAGCATGGATTTAGACACATTAATATATATATATTTACATATATTGAACTAAACTATGTCAAAATAGCCTGCAGTTTGCTTTTCAATTCACAGATATCGCTTGGGAATTTTTCCGTGTCAAAACATATAAATCAGTCACACTTTTCACTGCTGCATAGTATTCCTTTGAATGGCTGTACACTTAATTACTTACCTGTTTCTCCGTTGACTGATAATTTTCTCATACATACATCTCTGTGTACCTGGATGAACACTTCCACCGGGTACATTTCTAGAAGAGAAGCCTCTAGTCCAGATGGTATGTCCAGTTTGCATTTGGACACAGCCTAATGGCCCTTCTGAAGACTGAGGGCATTTATAGTCCCATCCACAGAGTATGAAACTAGTCACTCCCCTGCATCTCTGCCATTATTGGGATTACCGATTTCTTATTATAATTTTGGGGCGGGGGTTAATCTGATGTGTGTGAGTTACATTTCTCAGGTTACTGATGGGGTTGCATAGGGGTGTAGCTTGTTTTGAAACCGATGTCAGTTTCCAGAGCTCAGGGTTTGCAGACCTGGCTGTGCCATTTGCTGGCTGGGGACCTCAGGCCAGTTACTTCACCTCTGAGCCAGGACATGTGTCTTCAGCTCTGAGGCAGGGGTTGGATTTAGTTTGTTTCCTGGCAGGATGATAAAGTACAAAGGCGGTGACCTGTGTGTGAAACTGCTCTGGATGTACCCGGTTTACACAGCTTGTGGCAGTTTCGGGCAGGAATCCTGACTGCCAAATCTGGTCTACATTGCAGTAGGGGCATAGGAAGTAAAGCAGGAGTCCTTCATCCAGTGGATTTCTAGGTGAAAGTGAGAGAGAAGGAACTAGATATTTACGTTTGGGCACAGAAAAGTAGAAAAAACACATTACTAATTGAAAAAAAGCTTTGAGGCTACTCGTGTTAGAAAAAACCAAAAAAACCCCCCAAAACTCCACAAAACGATACTCTGTCTTTTCACTGGGTTTCTATCAGTGCATGTAAAAGCACAGAAAAAGGTGTGGAAGGGTGTGCACCAGACTGACAAAAGTGGTTACTCTCAGGGGACTGGGGGTGTGGCAGGGGAAATATTTATGCGTTATCTGTAAGGCTCATACTTTTTCTTTGTATTATGTGTTTAGTTAAAAATTAGTAACGAATCCATAGCTTTCCCCAAAGAATGGCCAAATGAGTTAGACGCAGAATGCAGGAGGCACACAGTGGAGGGGCCCGGGAGATGGAGGTAGCTGGGAGAGGCCTTGGGGGAGAATGAGACTAATTTCTTCTCCTTTCCCCCAGTGGGTAGGGTTGGGCAAGAGGTGTTCAGACCGAATGCACTCAGGAGTATAATCGAGGGTGATGGTGTGCTAGGCATCTTTGTAAATGTTAATCATTTCCTTTAGTCCTGGGAGAATTCTGGGACACACATCTCACTCTCATCATCCACCGTTAGAGAAACAGAAGTTTAAGAGAGTAATTTGCCCAAGTTACCTTGCTGCTCTGTGTGTGTGTGTGTGTGTGTGTGTGTGTGTGTGTGTGTGTGAAAATCCTGAGGCAAACCCCAGGAGGACGGGCGCTCTTATATCCACAGCCTAGAACAGAGCCTGGCATGCGTGGCCCTCTGTGTTTGCATGGATTAGGAAGCACAGTCCAGGTCGTGTATTTCCAAGTTACTGGGTGTCTCTGGTACACCAGGGAAGGCCCCGCTGGGCCACAGGGGAAGGGGTTCGTTCGCTGGGCCACCATGTGCCATGATGGGCCTGGTGGCCTTCTCCACGGCCGGGGGTGGGGTGGGAAGCTGAGTCCCCCTCTGCTGTCTTTTATGTTTTCTAGTTGGAATCAGCCTTGGGTGCTATCTCCATGAATTTTTCCAGCTGCCAAGGTCTTCTCCCATCTGTGTCCCCATCTCAATAAGTGATATCTCCATTCATTCCCTCCAAGAGTAGAGGCAAAAACCTTGGGTCATCCTTGACTGCATGCTTTTTGTGATACCCCTGTATCTGGTCCATCAGCACATCTTACCAGCTTACCTTCAGAGGCATATCTGCATTCGGACCCCTTGTCAACGTCTCCGCCACTCTGCCCTCCTCCATCCACTGCTTGGACTAATGCAGTAGTCTCACCTCTGGTCTCCATAGACAACCAGATCATGTGCCCCCTCTGCTCACAACCCACTGAGGTTTCCCGTCTCACTCTGAGTGAATACCAAGGTCATTTCAGTGGCCTGAAGTCCCCCCGCCACGAGGCAGCCCTCCTTCCCTCTCTCACCCCCTCTTGGCTCCTTTGCTCACCTGCCATGCTTATCTCTTTGAAGTCCTTGAACCCGGCAAGCCTGGTCCCACCAAACTCTGGCTTGCTTTCTCTACCGCCCAGAAGGCTCATCCCCAGATATCGGCACAGTTCACCCCTCATGTCCCTAAAAGTCACCCCCTTACGTTATATGTTTATTTGTGCATTCTCTTTCTGCCTCATGAGCAGGGGCGCGGGCTGTCCTGTCGCTCTCCCTGCAGTGTCCCCAGGACCAGAGCAGTGCTTGGGTTCACAGTAGGATGGTGGGGTGAGCAGACGCCGAGCACTTGGAGGTCAGGCTATTTCCTTAGCCTCTCCCCACCCCCACCCCCAGCCTCCGACTCTATTTTGCCCACTCCTCCCTTGGCGAGGGCCACCCAGAGAGCCTTCAGGAATACTGTGCCCTGCCCCCGTGCTTCGTGCCCTCTGGCAAATCTCCTTTGCCTGTCAGTTCAAAGGCAGGGGCTGGGGAGAGAAGACAGTCAGTGGAACCTGATTATGCACTAGACATTCAGTCGCTTCATTTAGTATCTAAATAGCTCCCTCTGCCTCTCTTTTATTGAGGGAAATGGAAGCACAGAGCCGGAAGGACACTTGCCCCAGGTCACACAGCTGACGTGGCGGAAACAAGATTCCAGCGAGTCCGCCCCCTGTGGACCCCGTCCTCCCCACTCTCCGTACAGTATTTCTGAGCAGCTCGACTTGACATTTGGGGGCAGGGCAGGCCCTTCCCCTGTTCTCTGCTTGGGTCCACCTTTCCTTGTCTTTTTCCTGCACAGACAACGGGGCAGTGGGGTCCTTCCCAGGCCTTTCCCCTGATAATCACCTCCCCCAAACTACGATTAGAGTACGTCCTGACGTCTTCCCTCCAGGGCTGTCTGCTAGGCCCGGGCAGCTCTAGAATCACAGATGCCAAGGGAAGCTGGGGAGGGCAGCCTCTCCCTGGCCCTTGGTCCCAGCGACCCTCAGGGTGACCCCGCCTGTCCTGCAGGGTCTGCTCGGCCAGCTCTGTGCCCTGCCGTCCGTCTGGGCCTCCACAAAGCCCCAGGGTTGCGTCTCAGAGGGCGTCACGGCGTCCGCGGGCTGACCGCCTCTGACCACATCAGGCTCCATCTGGCCGCGGACTTGACCCATGGCCACAGACGGGGGGACGGTGCTCCCTTCTCGGGGGGCAGTGGGGTCGCAGGTGTGCTCCGATTCTGCTGTGTTTTTCTTCCTCTTTCCTGCCGGGAGCTTCCTATCCCTCCAGAGCCACAGCTGAAAATACGGGCTATTTTTAGTCTCCCCGAGCGTTGGTTATTTTTGTTCCCCTCTTTGCTGCTGACAGATTCGCTCCTCCGGCTTCATGTGTGTGCACACGTGTGCCGGCTGTGCACGCTGACTGGTGACACAGGAACATGTGTTGGCATGTGCCCATGCACGCCTGCGTGTGGCCATGTGCTGAAGCACGCACACACAGACAAGTGTTGCGTGTCAGCATGTGTTGGCATGGAGCACAGTGTCTGTGATGGCATACAGTGTATGTGCATGAACACATGTGTACACACATGACGTGAGCCCACGTGTGGTAGCCTGGCACACACGGGTTCACACGTGCCGTTATGTATGTGTCTATGTGTGGGCTCACACACGTGTGCTGACACTGGTTGAGTGTATAGTTACACACGGGGACATGTGGACACATGTGTTCACACGTATCCGCATGTGTTGGGGTGTGTGCACACACGTGTGGCCATGTGTCCCACCACGGTCTGGCCTTCCTGAGGCCTGGCACGGGGCTGTGTTCAGTGCGCCTGGCTCTTCCCATTTCAGGACACGTTCCCCATCCCTTCCTAGAATGACTCATACTGGCTGGGCCTCCGCTCCATGACTCATGTGATTAGCTAGAATTTGGTGACAGTTACCTGGAATCATCCTGTTCTGGCTTCAACTTCCAGCAAACGGGACAGAAGTGAGTCAGTGTCGAGGACTTGTTTGTTGAAGAGCTTCCCTTGGGCAGTTTGGTCCTGCTGGAGCCCCGGCACAGGCATGTCCGCTCCATCAAAGACCGTGGGTCCTCCCGGTGGTCATGGTGCCCGGAAGGGTGATCCTATGCCCTTGGTCAACAGCAGAGAGGCCCCTGGGGTCATAAGCCGCCCCCAAGGCTGGTTTCAGCCACAAGGCTGACCTTTCTGGCTCATAATCTTAGAACTAGAGAATTCAGTTATGGGGAGTCCACCCTGAGCACCCACCTCCCTCTCACACCCCGGCCTTTCTGTGCCACAGAGATCTAGCAGCTTCGTCCCCATAAACACATTTATGGTGCAAAGAATTCAACTGTAGCAATCGGCCAGAAATACAAAAGCAAGACAAAAGGTGAAGTCCTTTCATGTGCCTCGTCTCCCTCCCCCTTGGTCAAATGCGACCTTGGCCTCCACTGGCCCTGGGAGTGGCCACCAGAGCTGAAATGCAAAGAGAAATAAAAATAACACACAAAAGTTAATTCTTGGCTTTAGAAATTTCCAGGGCCCAGGAGCTGGTGAGTTATAGGTGGTTCTGATTTGAAGCTCAGGATCATTTTGCTCAGAACCTCCCCAAACCCAGAGGTCCGGGCCCCTGATGGCTCAGGGCACAGCTGGCTTCATTGTCTTGCTTCCTTCCCCCACCTCCGCCCCACTGTTTCCTACTGTTCCCCGATTGCTTCGTGCTGGGGCGGAGGAAGGAACAGGAGTGCCCTGACCTATGCTTACTTCCTGGCATTTTGGGTGAAGTTCCTTCCACCTTTTCTGGAAGCTTCTAGAAGGACTCTTGAGACGCTTTAATGTGGGCTCTCTTGGGCCGCTAGTGGACTCAGATGCTGGCGTCTCCTTATCTCCCTGACCGCCGGCCATTGGCACGTCCCAGGGCTCAGGCCTTTCCTGGCCGCGCTCACCCGGTCTCACGTGTCAAATGCCATCTCTGTCCTGGCACCTCCCAAGTTGATATCCCAGACCCAGACCTTTCCCCTTGAACTCCAGCCTCAAGCATCCAGTGGCCAACTCCATATCTCAACCTGGGTGGTCAAAGGCAGCTCACGCTTTCCCTAGCCAGCGCCTGACTTCCCGTCACTCCCCGTGAAACCCACATTCCCATCTCAGGCCGTCGCTTGTCCATTCTCCAGCTGCCCAGGCCAAAAGCCTTGGAGTCAGCCTTGACTTTGTCTCACTTCTCACCCTGAACCATCAGGATATTTTATGACTTCATCTTCGAAATATAACCAGAATCCAACTTCTCTCCACACCCACGGCCACTCCCCTGGTCCAAGGTGCCATCGGCTCTCACCTGGATTCCTGCAGGATCCCTGCGCCCACCTTTGCTCCCTGGTCAGGTTTTTCAGCACAGCAGCCAAAGGAATCCTATGAAAATTGCCCCGTCCTCCTCTGCTGAAAGCCCTGCAGTGAACCTGCCCCGTCCCCTCCGAGTCAAGGTGAGCCCTTCTGTTGTCCCTTGAGGCCTGTGCCATCTGATCCTGACCCTGCCTGTCCTCCCCTTCACCTTGACCTTGCACAGGGCCCTTCTGGCAGTTCCTCAGACTTACTGGCACACATTACTAAGTTCCTCCCTCTGCCCACAGCTCTTTCCCTGATGTGACATGTGCGTGATTCACGCTCCCACCTCCTTTAGGCCTTTGTTCAGATCTCACTTGCCCACGGATCTCTCTTTTTGAATATTGCAAGTTCCCTTCCCATTCCCTGGTGCTCCGAACCCTCCTTACCCCGTTGTGTTTTTCTGTCGTCCTGTCACCTGCTGAGATACGGCCGACTTTACCTAGGCATCCTGTTTATCACTTATTGTCTGTTTCTCCCTGTGAGAATGTCGGGCCCATGAGGGCAGGGGCCTTAGTGTTTGTTCATCGCTGTGTCCCAAGCACTTGGAACGACGCCTAGCACATAATGGTAGGTTCTCAAGTAGTTACTGAACGGATGTTTAGAAGACGAGGGTGGTTTCACAGGGAGGTCCGTGATGAGTGTCAGGTTGTCGTCCTGTGCGGGGACCTGGGGGCCGCGCCCCTCCCGCTGCACGGCCCCCACTCCACATCCAGCCGTTCCACCTCTCACCTGCTGCAGGAGCTTCCTCTCCTGCCTGCCCGCTCCTATTCCTGCCCCTCTGTTGTCCGTTTCCCCTGCCGCAGCTAGAATGCTCTTTAAAATACTGCACGTTGGACCATTCCACAGCCCTGATGAAAACCTTCTTGCGTGTGGTCTGAAACCCGTCTGCCCGCCATGGCCTGTCAGCCACTTGCCTCCACGCCCTGCACTTCCGCCCTGCTATAGCCTCACAGGCCGTTCTTTTCCTCCAATACACTATGTTCTTTTCTGCCTCAGGACCTTTGCACAGACTGTTCCTTTCTCCTGGCTTTTATGTTAGGTTCCTCTTATGTTTCAGCTCAAATGTGACCTCTTGAAGAAGAGACCCCCTCCTCCCCCCATGAACCCCACCCCATCTGTGTTATAAGCATTCCGTGTTACTGTCTTCCAAGCCGTCACCATGCTCTGGAATTATATGGTTCACTTGCTTAAGGTTCCATGAGGCAGGGGCCTTGTCTGTCTCGTTCATGACTGTATTCCATGGTTGGGGACCCTGGTCCAGGGCAGAGACCTGGCTGGGGTGGGACCTTGGGTCGAGGCAGTGAGACGATTCCAATCGGGATCCTCAAAAGCATGGAGTTTTGAAGCCAGACTCCTTGGCTTCCAATACTGGCTCTTCCCCTCCTCTCTGTGTGCCCGGCACCAGGGAGCATCCGGCACCAGGAGCACCCGGGAGCCTGCTGTCCGTGATGTGTT
Organism: Mesoplodon mirus; assembly: GCF_964341445.2. Lineage (NCBI taxonomy): Eukaryota > Metazoa > Chordata > Mammalia > Artiodactyla > Ziphiidae > Mesoplodon > Mesoplodon mirus. Next base: position 5,578,148 of record NC_138989.1, read on the forward strand.
CGTGGATTCAGGGCCTAAGTCTTAACAAGCCCTGCCTGGATTCCAGAGACGTCTCTCTGACTCCAGTGACTGGGTGTTTCTACTGGCTGAGTGTTGATTGACCCCTCCTCCGTCCCAACGTGAAGGCGGAGTCGCCAGAAGGAAGGGACACAGGTTTACAAAGATGTCGTTGGGGCCATCTGGGGGTGGTGGGTAAAGAAGGAGCATCTGTCCTGTCCAAGGGGTCAGGGGAGGCGTGGAGGCAGGTCTGGGGCTGCCTCGATCTGCCTCTCGGAAGGAGAAGGGATCTTCATGCTGGCATCTTGGCCTCAGCTGGGTGGCTTGGACTGGGGGTGTGGCGGTGTTTCCCTCCTGCTGCATTCAAGCCCAAGTTCAGCCTTAAAGTGGAACCACTTGCGTTTCCCGTCCTTATGAGTGGAAACCTCATGAGGCTGGAGTTGGGAGACCCAGGTCCAGTTTGCTGGTGATACGTACTTGCTCTGTATGTACAGGATCGCACATCAGCTCAACCAGGCAAAATCTTTCACCTGCACTCAGTAAACCACAAGTCGACTGGGTTAGTGTTGGCCTGGAGAGTGCAGAGAGGGTGGGGAGGGAGCTTCTTGTGGCCCTGCTCTTCCTCCTGTGGGGTCCCATAATGGGTCCCGCTTGAATGCAATCCAACAGTTAAAAATTCATTTTTTGTATGCGTGCTTTTGTATCACTGGCCAGCAGCTTTATCTGGGGCTCAGATGGCCGTCTGTACCACATGGGGGAGGAACTGGCTCCTCTGAATTTCCCCAGAGGTCTCCAAAGGGAAACCTTATGGAGGGACCTTCAAAGATAACTAGAGAATTTTCCCAGTGGCTGGGAAAAGTTGTGGTGTGAATGCTCATGGGCTTTGATCGGCTGGGCTTGTCTCTCATGCTTATCCCTGAGCCAATCACTGTAGCTTGAGAAATGGACTGCTCCGACTGGTCAGGCTTGGATTACATGCCCATTCTTGGAGCTGGAGAAGGAGGACTTTTTTCCCCAAAGCAGAGGGACTGAGGTGGGGTGGGATGGTGCCCTAAAGGAAAAGGTGGGGGGGGCACTGTTAGCAGAAGGAGGAAAGGGTGACAGGCAGCAAAAATGATTGATGTGCCCTTTTCCCCAGAGTAGCTTTCTCACTTCATCTCATTGCTTCTTGTTATTATAGTATTAGAGATTATTTTCTTTGGCTTGACCCAAGACCTCTGGAGGAGATGGTAGCTTATCAGCTAATTGTTTTTATCAGGGAAGGTTTCATAAACTCAGATTTCTAGGTCTGGTGCTTGGGTTTTACTCAGTTCCATCTTTTATTTTTTCTTTGGGGAAACCAGAACCCAAAGGGAGCAAAGATTTAAGTAAGGCCACAGAGCAAATTAGCAGTGAGTACTGGCAGGGAAGACTGTCTCAGGTGGGCGGGGGATGTAGGTGGAAGTCAGATGGGCCCCCGGAGCAGGGCTTGGAAGAAGCCAAGTAGTTGTAAAAGCAAGTCATTAGCTAGCATTCTTCAGGCAGAAAGTCCCCAGGGTCCCCTGTCTGTATTCCTGTCCGCCCACCTCCTGGCATGATGGGAAGGAGGTGTTTGTTGTAAACTGGGAGAGGTGTCAGGGCTGGGGTGTGCCAAAGTGCAGGCTTTGTCTGCCCCGGGTGGGAGGCGCCAGTGGTGTGCCCTGGAGGGGATGGGCCAGAGGAGGGATGAGTAAAGACTCTGACCTTTATCATAATCTGCCCAGGTACAGTTGCAGAGGGGTTGATCTGGAATCCCTGTTGCCAGCAGGTGTGTTCTGCAATGTGAACCAGCACCTCTGTCATCAACAGTCCCCCGGATGAACGGCTGCCAGCTTGTTGGCCCTTGCCCCAAACTCTGGGGCACACCCTTCTTCACCTAGGACAGCAAGGAGCTGTGTGTGAGAGGGACCTGCCTGGACAGCCAGGCCCCCAGGGCCTCTGGGGGCATCCCTTTGTGTGCTGAGAGAGCCCTGTGTGCCCACATGATAACCTTCCACCTGAGTGAGAGGCATGAGGCAGACTGGAACATGGGGAGCTGGAAGGCAGTGGTGGCATGTCACCGTCTCAAGGTCAGGCATGGGTTCTCAAACCCGCATGGCTCTCTCTAGCCCTTGGCCAGGGTTTTGGCATCCAGGAGTTTAGGTGGACCCAAGAGCATAGACTTTGGAGCCAGACAGCCTGGGTTCAAATCCTGGTTCTGCCCCTTTCCAGCTGTGTGTCTCTGGACAAGTAACTTAACCTCTCTGTGCCTTATTTCCCCCTCTGTAAAATGGCATTAATGTTAGTATCTCCTGTACAGGGCTCTTATGAAGATGGAGGAGTGGGCACATGTAGAGCCCTTAGAATAACAGCTTGGCAAGTGTCACATAAGTGTTTGCTGTTGTCATCATCTCAACCTTATACACACGCCTATAGTAGGATTAGTTAGTCTGTCATTTTACCGAAACGGGACCATACTACGCCCACTTTCCCACATCTTGCTTTTCTCACTGCGTCTCTTCTCTAAACTTTCCCCGGTTGCTTGGGTAGCTCTGACTGGGTATCTAGATGACTGAACATCCCACGGTGTGGATGTACGAGCCATTCCCAGGAGGGAGCTTTCAAACTTGTGAAATAATCCATAAAGCAGCCGAAAGTGTTCTTTTCCCACCTCGATGTTTCAGTTTGAAAAATTTTATTTTGGAAAAATCGCAAGAACAGTGCAACGAATTCCTGTAAGCCGTTTCCTGAGCTCCACCAATGTTTACAATTTGCTGCATTTTCGTTCTCAGTCTCTGTCTGTCTGTCTGTCTCTCTCGTTGCCAGACCATTTGAGAGTTGCTTGCAGACGCCAGGACACCTCGCCCCAGAATACTGCAGTGTGCGTGTCTTAAGGACAAGACTATTTTTTTCCGTAACCACAGACCACAGTCACACTCAGGAAAGCTCGTAATAATTTACATCTTTGATGCTCAGGTTACAATCAGAGTCTCTTATTGACCCAAGAGCACCCTTTGTAGCAGTTTTTTGGTTCTTATTGTTTAAATCACGTCCTGTGTCCATTTGCCTTGTTTATTTCTCCTCCTTTAATCCAGACCAGTCCTCCAGCCATATTCTTTTGACTGGGTCCTTCACAACACTGGCGTTTATTAAGGGACCAGACCAGTTTTTCTGGCGGAAAGCCTTTCGAGTTGGATTTGTCTAATTGTTTCCTCGTGAGTGCACGTTTTCTTCCGACGGAGTCCTACACAAAAGCCTCCTTGTGTGAGTCAGATGGGAGTAGAGGTCTCCTGGCGGAGTTGGGATGGGCGCCTGGACCCCACCCGCATCCCAGCTTGGTGACCCCATCCCACAGCAGGCCTGCGCCCTCAGGCGAGTTTGAACCTCCCCTCGGACGGGAAGAAGCCAGTGATTCCATCAGGCCTTGCCTCGCTTAGCTGTTCCTCCATCTGCTTCCTCATTTTCTCAGCTCTGATTCCTTGCCCTCATGCCCAGGCATGTGGATCCTTCCAGCAGCCCTCGGCCAGCCTCTCTCCTCCCCTCCAGCCCCCCCCCATCTCCCAGCGCCGTGGACTTGAGGGCCACGGGCTGGGTCGGATGCTGCCTAATCCTCTGGGCTGGGAAGGCGTTGCAGCCCTGGGGTGTCAGGGCCTGTCTGGTGGAGATGGGATGGCAGGTGGGGGAGCTTCTCATCTCTGCCGCCTGTCCCTCTGAGGCTCGCAGAAATTCTTGTGCCAGGTCCCCCTGGCCCCATCTGGCCTTTTGGCTGGCACAGGAAGGTCACTGTGGCTTTACTCGGCTGGGAGCCCGCTGTAGCTGGAATCCCTTGGCAGCTTTGAAAGACTCTCTAGGCCTCAGGACTTCCTTTGACCGCTTGTTCCGAGGGTCCCCGGATTCCACCTGCTTTGGACCTTCAACTTTGATTTCTTTTTACTGTGAAATCTTATGCACTTCAAGGAAAGTGCCTGAGACACACGCAATTAAATAAATAACTAAAACGAACACCAGTGTGATCATCCCCAGATGAGAAAGCAGAACCTCATCTGCCCTCCAGTAGCCCCTGCAGAGGAGACTTGTTCCCAGCTTGCTTGGCTTTTTATCGTGTTACCCCATCTATATCCCTAAACACTGGGCTTAGTTTTGTCTGGTTTTGAACTTCACTTGAACGGAATCACATTGCTATGGTCTGAATGCCTCAGAATTCATGCGTTGAAATCCTAATGCCCAAAGGGATGGTGTTAGGAGGTGGGGCTTTTGGGAGATGATTAGGTCATGAGGGTGTAGACCCTCGTGAATAGGATTAGCGCCCTTGTAAAAGAGACCCCGGAGAGCTCCCTCACCCCTTCCACCATGTGATAACATAGTGAGAAGTCTGCAAGCCAGAAGAGGGCCCTCATTGGACCATGCCAGCACCCTGATCTCAGACTTCCAGCCTCCTGACCGAACGAAATAAATGTCTGTTGTTTATAAGCCACCCAGTCTGTGATGTTTTGTTACAGCAGCCCAGCCCTAACGGAATAAGGCACATGCTCTGTATTTTTTTATTTTGTCTTGTTCTTGCTTCCCATTATATTTGTGAGACCCATCCGTGTTGTTGCAATAAACCACACCCCATCTTTTAAAAAATTAATTAGTTAATTAATTTATTTATTTGGCTGCGTTGGGTCTTTGTTGCGGCGCACAGGCTTCTCTAGTTGTGGCGTGTGGGCTCTGTAGTTGTGGTGCGTGAGCTTAGCTGCCCTGTGGCATGCGGGACCTTAGTTCCCGGACCAGGGATCAAACCCGTGCCCCCTGTGGTGGAAGCGTGGAGTCTTAACCACTGGACTGCCAGGGAAGTCCACAAGTTTTTTAATTAATAACTTATAGAGATGAAATTCAAAGAACATAAAATTAATCATTTTAAAGTGATCCATTCGGTGGCAGTTAGCACATTCACAGTGTGAACCATCACCTCTTTCTGCTTCTAAAATGTTTCTGGTCACCCCAAAGTGAAACCCCACTCTCCATCTTTTCTTCCTTCCAGCTCCCCCCTTCCCTGTCAGCCGTTAGTCTGCTTTCTGTATCTGTGGATGTATCTGTTCTGGACATTTCCTATAAATGGAATCCTACCCTGTGTGGTCCTTGGTGCCTGGCTTCTTTCACTCAGCCTCACGTTTTCAAGGTTCTTCAGATGGTAGCTTGTGTCAGTGCTTTACCCCCCTTTTTTTTTTTTTTTTTTGTGGTACGCGGGCCTCTCACTGTTGTGGCCTCTCGCATTGCGGAGCACAGGCTCCGGACGCGCAGGCTCAGCGGCCATGGCTCACGGGCCCAGCCGCTCCGCGGCATGTGGGATCTTCCCGGACTGGGGCACGAACCCGTGTCCCCTGCATCGGCAGGCGGACTCTCAACCGCTGCGCCACCAGGGAAGCCCTATGTGCTTTACTCCTTTTTATGGCTGAATCACATTTCACTGTGTGGATGGACCACATTCTGTTTACTCATCCGTCAGTTGAGGGACACTTGGGTTATTTCCACCTTTCGGTCATTGTGAATGGTGCTGCTCCGGATATGTGCGTACATGTGCCTGTTTATCTATTTTCCCTTATCTCCTTCTATCTCCTCTTCTCCCCCTTATCCCTCTCATGTCTCACCCCTCCGTGCCCTGGCACCCCTGGGTGCTATGTCTGTAAATAGGACATGTGTGTCCTTATGCCACAGGTGGTGCCAGGAGTCTGCTCACAGGACAGTGGGCTGGAGCTCAATTCTGGAGCCAGGTGGGCATGGGGGCCAATCCTGGCTTTGCCACTTGCCTGCGGGTGACCTGGGGTAGGTTCCTCGGGTCTCGGGTTTGGATAGGCTCCTGTAAAATGGGACACGCCACACCTTCCCGTAGGGTTGAGGTGAGGATTGAGCAGGCTAATAGGTGGTAAGTGCTTTGAGCTGGGCGTGGCCGAGCAGGCCCCACGCGCAACACATGGGCTGCCAGAGCCTGGGGAGAGGGCCACCTCTGCCCTCGGTACCTGACTCCTGCTCTGAGCCCTACTTTTCTCCCATCACGCTCTTGGAAATCTATCTATGGTGCCGTATTCTCATCTGGCTCATGGCTTCCTGCTACTGCCTGGGTTTCCGAGTTTACATTCCTCATGCTTTGTTTATTCCTTTCATGACCAGTACCTGGTTCCGTCCGCTCCTGCCGCCCCAGACAGCAGACATCCTGGAACCTTCCATCTTAAAGTTCCCAAGAATTTCCTCGGGATGTGCGGGGAGTGGAGCTGCCAGGTCCAAGGGCACGGGAGGGGGGAGGCAGGGAGCCAGTGTCATCAAATGTGCCTTCCAGAAGGGCCGTTGCCGTTCCCTCCCACATCTGCTCCATCGCCCGATACCGTCTGGCTTTCTAGTCTGTGTGTGGTTGTGGTGGGTGTTGTTTTGATTTGTACTTCTGAGTTGTGTGTTTGAGCCTTCTTCCTTTTCTAAGTCAGTGGGGGGATGGGGTCTGAGGCTCAGAGAGTTGGAGGGGCTTGCGGGGTGTGGGGGGCACACAGCAAGCTAGGGATAGATCCCGGGACTTGGACTTGGTTTCATCAGAAATCTTTGGTCCTCGGTGACCGAGGTCAGCTGCAGGGAGAGGACAGTGGATGTGAGGGGCCTCTCTTCAGCTGAAAAGGCTCAGAGGGAGAGGTCAGCCTTGTGCAGGACGGGGAGGGAATGTGGCTGACCCCACATACCCGCTTGCTGTCTGCAACTGGCTTAGGGGTCCCCTCCTGCTAGGGGCGGGCCTGTGGCCTCCTTGCTGTGTAACTGTAATGTGTGTATTACTTTCCGAGGCCTTTGTCCTCACATGGCCGTCCCCTCTGTGTCCTTGCCTCTTCTTATAAGGACACCTGTCATTGGATTTAGGGCCCCCCCTAAATCAAGGATGACGTCATGTCGAGATCCGTAAGTTGTTCACATCGTCAAAGACACCATTGCCAAATAAGGTCAGCTTCTGCGGTTCCATGAATTCTGGGGGACGCCATTTGACCCACAACCAGTGTTTGCCGACCTGCAGACCCACAGAACTCCGGGTTGAAATCCAGGTCCTAGTTCTTGGGTTCTCTGGGAACTTGATTTTCTTTAAAAGCCGATGTCCTCTTTTGCAGTTGGGGCTGATTTTCTTACCTCCCACAGATTAAAATTCAGGTAGAGCAGCCTCGGATGGTCGCGTCACTTATGACAGCTGGATAGGATGTGCTTGGCAGGGCCAGCTCTTGCCCAGACAGCCCCCACTGGCATCAAAAATAAGGAAAGTACAGTGGGGTACAATGAAAAAAGATTGAAAGCGTTACAACCTCAAAAAAAAAAAAAAAAGGGCACAATGTGAAAAGTCACCACTGTCTCTCCCCACAGTGGGTCTTGGCTCCAAAGGCAACTTGGGTTAATAGTTCCTTCCTGAAAAACATTGTTTGTGTCCACAGGGACCAGGATATCCTCCTGTCCCAGGCCCACCCTTGAGGACCCTGCATGCCTTTTTCCACCTTGGATTTGGCACTGAGGGGTGGATCTTGGAGACCTTTGTACTGGCCCAGAGCTCACCCTCCTGTGGCCTGTGGGCCTGCCTCTCTGCCCGGCAGGCTTTGTACACGGAGCACTGCAAAGGACGGGGCTGTTTCCCTGTTACTGCTGGAGCAGTGATGCAAGCCCTGTGCGGGAAGGAGTCCTCGTTCCTTGGGACCTGGCAAAGGAAGGTGCAGGTTGGGATCCATTCTAGAAAAAATCTTCCTGCTGGAGATGCCTGTGTGTCTTCTGGAGCTTTCTCAGGGAGCATATGTTTCCTGGGGCTGCCGTAACACGTGATCAGAGATGGGTGGTTTAGAATAGAGATGTATTCTCTCCCAGTTCTGGAGGCCAGAAGTCTGAAATCGAGGTGTCGGCCGTGCTCCCACTGAAGGCTCTAGGGGAGGATCCTGCCTTGTCTCTTCTGCTCCTGGTGGCTCCAGGCATTCCTTGGCTTGTGGCCGCATCCCTCCAATTTCTGCCTCTGTGTATGCTCTTCTAAGGACACTCATCGTTGGATTTAAGGTCCACCCGCATAATCCAGGATGATCTCACTTTGAGAGCCTTAATTAAATCTGCAAAGACCCTTTTTCTAAATAAGGTCACATTCATAGGTTTTGGGGCAGAACTTAGTATGTCCCAGGCACCAAGCTGCGTGTGGTACAGGTTCATTGTCTTCATAACCCCCTCCGAGGTGTGGTTATGCTTATTTTCTGGCTGGAGTCATGGCGGCTCAGAGAGGTTGAGGCACCTGCCTGAGGTCACACAGCTGGTGGTAGAAGCGGAACCTGGAACCCTCACTTTTGTCCCAAGGTTACAGCCCAGCCTCTCCCAGACCCAGACCTGGCTGGAGAGGTGTTTTGTGTGGCCCACGCTGGTATTTAAAAAAATTATACTGGTCGCCAGCATTTAAAGACGGGCAGATTTAGATCCAAATCTACATTTTGAGGCACTCCTGACAGTTTGGAAACTCTACACGGCAGCTGTCGGCCGGGGGCTGCCCCCGTTGGATGAGGTCTCTTCCTCGGCAGATCTCATTCTCACCAGGTTGATGCTTCCCAGCTCCTTGGCCGTGGGCAAGTGACTTGGCCCCTCCAGACCTTGATTTCCTCATCTGTCAAGTGGGGATAATCATGGCCTGGCCTCCTGGCTGTTGCTGCGACGGATAAGTGGGTTGATAAATGGGAAGTGAGTGAGTGGTACTGCATCAGGCTGGCCTTGTGGCTGTTAATTACCAACCTTCTTTTGGAATAACTTCAGACTTAGTTCATGGAGGCCGTCCAGGGTCCTGGGTCATGGACGCGTTCATCACAGAGGAAAACCGGGGAGTCGGGAGCCCCTCAGGGTTCTGATGCAGCTTATGGCCTGAGGCTCATTGTAAGCCTCCTGCCTTAGTTTCCTCATCTCTAGCAGCACCTGTTCTTTCTACCTGCTCAAATGAGGGAATAATGAAAGGAATTTAAAAATATAATTTTTTTTATTTTTTGCGGAACGCGGGCCTCTCCCGTTGCGGAGCACAGGCTCCGGACGCGCGGGCTCAGCGGCCATGGCTCACGGGCCCAGCCGCTCCACGGCATGTGGGATCTTCCCGGACCGGGGCACGAACCCGCGTCCCCTGCATCGGCAGGCGGACTCTCAACCACTGCGCCACCAGGAAGGCCCTAAAAATATAATTTTTGACTGTAATTATTATTTTAATATATGTGGCAGTATATAGAGAGTTGAGGATTCAGAAAACTGGCCATACTTGGGCAGCGACCTAATCTTCCTGAGCCTCAGTTTCCCCAACTGTAAGGTGGGATATGTTAGCATCCACTGCATGGGGCGTCGTGAGGACTCAGGAAGCAAAGTGCTTGAGTGTTGCCCCCTCCTGGTGAGAGCAGTGGGGATGGTGGGGGTGGGGGTGGGGATGGTGGAGGTGGGGGTGGGGATGTGGGGATGGGGGTGGGGATGGTGGGGGTGGGGGTGATGAAGGGTGTGTCAGGCACCTGGAGCTCATGGCCTGGGGGCGTGGGAATGGAGGTGGCTGTGGCCATAGGCCTGGGGGGGAGCCTGTTCTTGGGGGGCAGCCTGGCCCTCCCTGTCCTCTGCTGCAGGAGAATGACGTCACCTCCGTGCTCCCTTGGGCTCCGGCAGCTTGTGTATGGCCGCGGAGCCCAGATAAGTGGGGTACAGCTGTCAGCAGTCCTGGCCATCTGTGTCCTTGGCGGGGGAGGGAGAAAGGCCAGGGGCTGGGGCAGCGTCCAGCTGAGGTTTCAGAAGTCCTTCAACCCCGGTGGCGGGGGGGTAGGCGTGGGGAGGGTGTTCTTTGACTCCTCTTTGTGGTTTGGGACGTAAGCAGCCTTCAGCGCGTGTGTTCTGAGCTCGTACTGTGTGCTGGGCATTGTACCAGGCATGGGAGCTGCAGTCCTGGACACGCCAGGCCGGGTCCTTCTCCTTTGGGTGGGTGGTCAGGAGGGCCTCCCTGCGGAGGGGCCGTTGGAGCTGATGAGGAGTTGGGCGTGGGAGCAGCACGCCAGGCACAGGGTACAGCAAGTGCAAAGGCCCAGAGGTGGGAAGTGGCTATCACATGGGAGTGATCAGCAACTTATCAGTCTAATGTGATAAGCAGGCCGGTGGGCTTGGGGAGAAGGGGGTGGTGAGAGGGGAGAGGCCGGCCGGGCCTTGTAGGACATGGGGAGGAGGTGAGATTTGGGTTTCAATTCCTTGAGATGCCCGTGGAGGGTTCTGAGTGGGGGGCGGGGCATGATCTGATGCCTGTCTTACAGAGCCCTCTGGCTGCTGCGGGGCGAGGAGGCAGTGTTGGGGGGTTGAGAGGAGGCAGGGAAGACAGGGTGTGCCTCGGGCCAGGGCAGAGGCAGTATAATTGGAAGGAGGGAACAGAGTCATGATTCCTCTTGTAGGGAGCATGAACCAGGTATGCCGCTGCGTTAGACTTGGGCTGGGAGGGGAGGAGAGAAATAAGTCTCTTGAACTTCTATCTGAGGGACTCAGTGGCTGGTGGAGCTGTTTTCTAAGATGGAAATATCCGGGAGGGCAGTCAAGAGCAGATGGAAAGTGTGGGCCGTAAATCTGGTCCTAAATTCTTGGTGGGACAGCTCATTCACAACAGAAACCGACCTGATTAGAAAACGGGCCGAGGACTTCATAGAGATTTCTCCGAAGAAGATATGCAAGTGACCAACAGGCACACGAGGAAGCGCCCCGCATCACTCATGATTAGCGGAATGCAAATGCTAACCACGGTGAACCATCACCCGTGCCCACCAGGCTGGCTGCTATCAAAAAATGACAGTGATTAGTCAGGTTGTGGAGAAACTGGAACCCTTGTACAGTGTTGGAGGGAATATAAATGGTGCAGCTGCTGTGGGCAAGTCTGGTAGTTCCTCAAAAAATTGAAACATAGAATTACCATCAGATGCAGCAATTCTACTTCTGGGTACATATCCCAAATAATTGAAAGCAGGGACTTGAAGAGATATTTGCACACTCATGCTCATCGCAGCACTATTCACAATAGCCCAAAGGTGGAAACAACCCAAGTGACCATCACTAGATGGATGGATAAACAGAATATGGTCCATCCATACACTGGAATGTGATTCAGCCTTAAAAAGGAAAGAAATTCTGACACAGGCCATACATGGATGAACTTGGAGGATATTATGCTAAGTGAAAAAAGCCAGTCACAAAAAGACACATATTGTGTGATTCTGCTTATATGAAGCAGAATATTTTGTGATTCTACTTATATGAAGTCCCTATGGGGGGGCAAATTCATAGAGACAGAGAATAGAGGGTGGGTGCCAGGGGCTGGGGGAGGGGAGTTAGTGTTTAATGGGAATAGAATTTCAGTCGGGGAAGATGAAAATTTCTGGAGACTGATGGTGGGGATGATTGCACGACAGTGTGAATGTACTTAATGCCACTGAACTGTACGCTTAAAAATGGTAAAGAGGGCTTCCCTGGTGGCGCAGTGGTTGAGAGTCTGCCTGCCAATGCAGGGGACACGGGTTCGTGCCTCGGTCCGGGAAGATCCCACATGCCGCAGAGCGGCTGGACCCGTGAGCCATGGCCGCTGAGCCTGTGCGTCCGGAGCCTGTGCTCCGCAGCGGGAGAGGCCACAACAGTGAGAGGCCCGCATACCGCAAAAAAAAAAAAAAAAAAAAAAAAAAAAAATGGTAAAGATGGTACATGTGCCGTTATGTGTATTTGACCACAGTTTTAAAAAGTGATGGGGGAAATTCCCTGGTGGTCCAGTGGTTAGGACTCCACACTTCCACTGCAGGGGGTGCGGGTTTGATCCCTGGTCAGGGAACTAAGATCCTGCGTGCTGAGTGGCCCAGCCAAAAAAAAAAAAAAAAACCTCATGATGGGGTTTAACCTGAGGGGGATCAGTACCGGTCCCCCTCCCGCCCCTCCCCCCGCCCCACCAATCCAGGCATCAAGGATCGGTTTCGGGTTCGTAGGTGGTAGAACGGATTGACCAACCCCTGGCCAGGGTGATTACAGCACGCTGAGCCTCTTGCAAAAGATTGAGCTTTTGGAGGAGACAGCCCTGAGCCCCTGATTCCTCCAGGCTCAAACCACCGCTGCGCCATCTTACGAGACCTTGGCAAGCTTCCGCACGCGTTCTGGAACCAGGGCCAAGGTGAGTGGCGGAAAGCTCATTTAGCAAGCGTCCTTGTGGCCCGTGTACACCCGGGTACCTTCTTCAGAGCAGTGCATGTCCTTGTCACTTGATTCTCGGTACTGCCACCAAGGAGGAAAGGGAGGTACTCACGTCACCATGTGGCCGGTCAGGGGACCAAGGGGCAGAGGACAGGGGTTGGCACACTCTGTAAAGGACAAATAGTGAATATTCTCAGCTTTACGGGCCCAACAGGTTCTGTCTCCGCCTCTCACCTCCGCAGCCGTGGTACAGAAGCTGCGTGGACCATATATCTGTGAGGGGGCTGGCTGAGTGCCACACAGCTTTATTTGTGGACACCAACATGTGAATTTTATGAAACTTTCATGTGTCTTGAGTTAGTATTCTTCTGTTTTTTTTTTTTTTTTTTTTGAAACATGTAAAAATGTAAAACCGTTGTTAGCTCCCGGGATGAACAGAAACAGGTCAGATGTGGCCTGCAGGCTGTAGTTTGCTGAGCCCTTTCTTGCGTGCAAACAGGCTGCTTTATGATTGGGGTGAAATTGTGGTGTTTGAAGGAAGGGCTGTCCTCTGCCTGAATTATGTGGAGAAAGTGGGGCACAAGTCAGCCCTGTGCTCGTCCTAAAGAGCAGAGACAGGTAGACTGCCTGGAGTTCCCATCACGGTAGTGTAGTTGGTGGGTCCAGATGAGACCCCCGCTTACAGGTGGAGGGTGAGAGTGTGCTTGATTTGCCTGGGAGCCTGGGATCGGAACTGCGTGCGCCTTCCAGCAGTCATCTCCCTTCCCTGTGATCCTTATCTATCCACACCTGCGGTGAGCCTTTATGGAGGCAGTAGAATGTTAGAGCTCAGGCTTTGGGGGCAGACTGGAGTTGAGGACCCTCTGTCACTACTGGGTTTGTGCCCTTGGGCAAGTAAGTAGTTTAAACTCTCTGTGCCTCAGTTTCCTCCTCAACAAAACAAAGCAAATAATGGTACCTACCTCACGGACTAATGGTCATATTTAGAAGAAAGCAAGCATTGCATCGAATGGGATGTTTTGGGCTGCAAGCAACAGAAAAGCTGCTTCCAAGTGGCTGGTATAATACAGAGGTTTATTATTGTGCTTCATGAGAGACTGGAGGTGGTGGATGTCTCCAGATTTATTCAGCTGTTCAGTGATGTCAGGGTACTGGGTCAGTGTCTATGCAACTCTCTCAGCCTTGCCCTCATAGCCTCATGATGGCTGCCACAGTGCCGGACATCACACTGTCACACACATCATTCAAAGCCAGAAGGAGGGATGGTGCAATGGGAGGGCTCTGTTCAGTTCTTCCTCTTACTGGAAGAGGATCTTTTCTTTTCTCAGAAGCTGCCAGCAGACTTCTTTTTCCTTCTCATTGTTTAGACAGGCTCATGGGCCTGGACTACAGTCTGGGCCCATTTTCTCTGAGACTTAGGGCTTTCTCCCCAATACTAGAAGCAAGTCAGGGTTCACTTAGTGGGAGGAGGGGATAAAGGTGGCCTTTGGGCCTGCCACATCGAATGCTTATTTAGCATATGGCCTGGCACCCAGTAAATGCTGGCATCATTGTCAACGTTAGCCTAGTACATGTCAGGCAGGCAGAACTTTCACAACCGAACATCCCCAAGTAATCAGCAGCACCCCCAGAATCCCCTGTTGCTACCCAGCCCCAAGGGTGACCGCTACCCTGACTTCTTCCAGCATAGCTTAGTTTTACCTGGTTTTGTACTTTATCAAAATGGAGTCGGCCAGGGGGTACTGTTGTGGTCTGGCTTCTTTGTTCAGCATTAGGCTTGTGAGATCCGCCCACACTGCACACGGCTGTCCTTTCTCACTGCTGTGTGAACATAGAGTGATGTCTGGTTGATATTTGGGTTGTTTCTGGTTTGAGGAGTAAAGCTGCTGGGAACATTTGTGGACAAGTCTTTGTGTGGACATGTGTTTTCATTTCTCTTAGGTGATACCCAGGAATGGAATCACTGGGCTGTAGGGCATGGACTTTAGCTTTAGTAGCTAGTGCCCCAACAATATTCCAAAGTGGTTGTACCTAGTGACAGTCCTAATGTTAAACGATGTCTGGTGCTGGCCAGTGGTTGCCAATAAATACATTTGATGAGCTGAGCTCTTCCTGTTGTGTGTCTGAGTCATTTGTGAGTAACCGGTCATTTTTCCAATCCCTGCTCAGCTCCTCTCCGATGAACTTTGCCCCCCATAGCACTGAGGACCAGCTTTGAGCATATTAGATGCTCAGGCAGGGTTGGAATGAATGAATGAATGAATGAATGAATGAGTACCATGTTCTCATCCTGTGTTGCTGTAGGACAGGGATTGCAAACTCAGATACCCGTGAGGGTCATGCAGCAACTCCGGTGAGTGAAGCCACCTGGTGTGAGGCGATAGGGAGCACTGAGGCCTGTGGTAACGTGGAGAGCAGATCCCACACCAGGAGCAGCTGCTGCTCAGCTCAGCAGGCTGGGCCATGTGGGGAGGCAGGCCCAGTGCTGGCACATCTCCTGGTGTTTCAGAATTTATCTGCCATTTTTATTTTTATTTTTAAAAATTATTTATTTATTTATTTTTGGCTGCGTTGGGTCTTCACTGCTGCGCGCGGGCTTTCTCTACTGGCGGCGAGCGGGGGCTGCTCTTCGTTGTGGTGCGCAGGCTTCTCAATGCAGTGGCTTCTCTTGTTGTGGAGCGTGGTCTCTAGGCGCGCGGGCTTCAGTAGTTGTGGCACGTGGGCTGAGTTGTTGTAGCTCGCGGGATCCAGAGCGCAGGCTTCAGTAGTTGTGGCGCACGGGCTCAGTAGTTGTGGCTCACGGGCTTAGTTGCTCCGCGGCATGTGGGATCTTCCCGGACCGGAGCTTGAACCTGTGTCCCCTGCATTGGCAGGCGGATTCTTAACCACTGCGCCACCGGGAAGCCCTATCTGCCGTTTTTAAGATGTTGTCAGCAAATTCAAATATTTTGAAATACCATGTGATCCAAAACTCATCCACTGGCCAAATCGGACAGTTTGTGGAGTTGGCTTCAGGAAGACAGAAGACCTGTCTTTTTCTTTGGGGGTGGGGGAGGAGTTCGAATCTTTAAGTGGTTTAAAAGAAACTTGTTATGAAAATTTCAAATGTCCATGAAAAAAAAGGAGAGAACTCGGGACTTCCCTGGCAGTCCAGTGGTTAAGATTCCGCCCTTCCACTGCAGGGGGCGCGGGTTTGATCCCTGGTCCACATGCCGCGGGGTGTGGCCAAAAAAAAAAAGAAAAGAGAGAGAGAACAGTATGATTGCCCTGTGCCACTCATCTGCGTTAATGGACACTGAGTCCCGCGCCCTCCGGTTTCATGTGTACCACCACCTGCGTCCATTTCTCCTTCCCCGAGTTATTCTGAAGCATGTATCTGACGTCGGTTCGTCTGAGTCTCTAACACGGTGGTTCGCGGACTGTCTCCTGCAGCAGAAGCCCTGGAGGGCTTGTTAAAACACAGATGTCTGGGCCCCTCCCCCAGCGTTACTGAGTCGGCAGGTCTGAGACCGGGCCTGAGAGCCAGCTTTTCTATCACGTTCCCAGGTGATGCTGACGTTGCTGGTCCAGGGACCACGCTTTGAGAACCACTGCTTGAACAGGTGCATGGTAAACAAGGACATGAAGCAGAAGACCCCCTGCCCCTGTTGCTGCCCCGATGCTGTTATCCCGTGAAAACAAATTCCAAGGAAGAGCGATGAGTTTTTGAAATGAGGAACCTGATCAGCTACTCAGAAATGCCCTGCGTCCCCACCCCCTGCAGTTGGGTCCCTTTTGGGGGGCTGAGGAAGTGCGGCTCAGTGGTCGATCGGTCTCTGCCCAGCCAGGAAGCTTCCTGAGGCCCCCTAGCATCGCGAATCTCTGTCCTCTGACCTTTGCTCCCCCCAACCTGTCCTGTGGGAACCTGTTGGCTTTTCGAGGCCTGCTTTGGGGAGATGCCCCCCCTGGTTCTGATGTTGCCCCAGGAGAGGGGAGGCTGGCCTTCCAGGGCCCCTCAGTCCCTCCTGCCCCGTGTTTCCAGCTGACACTGCAGCTGGCTGAGCTCTTTGGGGGGTGTCTCAGTTCCTGTTCTGAGGGACACCCTTGTGTCACCGTGAAGCCAGACTGTCCTTTGGTCTTAGAATTCGGGAGGAGGCAGGGGCCCGTCTGCAGCCCAAAAAGGGCTTCTCTGCAGATGCAAGCTTTGAGAACAAGGTCCCACCCACCCCGCACTGCAGCACTTGCACGAAGTCCCACCCAGATTGTGTTCAGCCCTGCGTTTCTTTTAAGGAAGCTCGGGCTGCAAATAAAGCGCAGGGGTTCAAACAAGGAGGGGTGGACCGAGCATCCTGGGCCGGGTGTGGGGCTGCACTTCAGGACAGGGGGCTTCCCACGGCGGGACCTGGTCCACCGTGTCCCCGGCGGGGGCCCCGCCTGTTGGCTGCAGACAGGGATGCTCTGGAAAGGAAGCGGTACATGAGGAACAGATGTCCCTCTGCCGCGGCATTTGGGTGCTCCTGGGTGTGGAAGGGGCTGTATGGGAGGAAGCCCCGCATCTCTCAGTGGGTGTGGCAGGCGGGATGATGGGCCCCCCCCCAAAGACATCCTGATCCCGGGACCTGTGAATGTGTTGCCCCGCGTGACAAAAGGGACTTTGCAGATGTGATTAAGGATTTGGGAGATGGGGAGATTGTCCGGGATTATCTGGGTGGGACCAGTGCCATCCTAAGGGTAAGAGGGAGGCAGGGGCATCAGAAAGAGTGGGATGATGAAAGCAGAGGTTGAAGTGATAAGGGCGCCACAGCCAAGGAATGCGGGAGGATTCTAGAAGCTGGAAAAGTCAGGGACTTGGATTCTCCCCGAGAGCCTCCAGAGGGAACGGGCCCTGCCGACACCTTGATTTTAGCCCTATTTCGGGGTGAGACCTATTTTGGACTTCTGACCTCCCAAAGTGTAAGGTACTAAATTTGTGATGTTTTAAGCTGGTACGTTTTCGATCATTTGTCACAGCGGCAATAGGAAACGAATGCAATGAATTTGCTTCCATGAAAGCCAGGGAAGTAAAATTCTAACACATTCTGGTTCCCGTTTAAGTAAAATACTTAAACGTAAAATCATATTCTTTTCATATATCTACTTTTAAACATTTCAGTATTTTTTCAACGACTTTAATGTTCTGGAAAAAGAATGTATCTAGGGGCTCACATTTTTCCTTTGCTTCAAACTCTGATGTGACTTGGCCAGGCACTGATTTGAACCTCACGGTAGCCCTGTGAGATAGGTCCTGTTTTGTGTTTCAATAGCTTCCTATTTTAGAACAGTTTTAGATTTACAGAAAAATGGAGGAGATCGTACAGAGTGTACCTCACACCTGGTCTTCCTGTTGTTAGCATCTTTAATTAGTGTGGTCCATTTATTACAGCGAATGAACCAGTGGTGATACTTTAGTATTAACTAAAGTCTGCACTTTGTTGGGATTTCCTTAATTTCTATTTCACCTCCTTTTTCTGTCGCAGGATCCCGTCCGGGACACCATGTCACACTTAGTCACTGTGTCCCCTCAGGCTCCTCTCGGCCGTGCCCGTTTCTTAGACCATGCTTGTTTTTGGTGACCTGGATGATTTTGAAGAGCACCGGTCAGGGGTTTTGTCAGATGTCCTTCTCTTGGGATTTGTCTGATGTTTCTCTCATGATTCGACTGTGGTTTCTGGGTCTGGGGAGGAAGTGCACAGAGGGCAAGTGCCGCGCTCATCCCGTTATGTCAACATGACGCCCCTGTTGAGGCTGGTCCTGTTTCCAATCCCTTTTTACAGATGAGGAAACCGAGGCACAGGAAGCTGTGTCGGGCCCCTGTTGGTAGGAGGAGAAGGGCAGGAAGTTAGGAGGTAGGGAGCAGCTCGCTGCAGACGTAGGGCTGGGTCTCCTTGCTTGGGGGGGGCGCTCCCGGCCCCCCCCTCCCCCTGCCTCCAGCAGTCTCCTCGCTGTTCTCCAGGGGGTTAGGCGGAGAGCTTCGGAGGTCCGATTTGATGGAACGCAGCCCCCTTGTTGAGCCTTTGTGGGCTGAGGCTCCCCTTGAGGGAGTGATAAATGGCTTAAAAGCACTCACCTCCATATTAAATTTTTTGCTTTAATTTTCTTTTTCATTAAAAGAAATCTAAATTTAGGGAATTCCCTGGCAGTCCAGTGGTAAGGGCTCTGTGCTTCCACTGCAGGGGGCACGGGTATGATCCCTAGTTGGGGTACTAAGACCCCACAAGCTGTGTGGCTCAGCCAACATAAATAAATAAATAAATAAATATCTAAATTTAACATCCATACAGGAAAGTGCACAGCCTCAGGTGTGGAGTTTGATGAATTTTTACGTGGGCGTGCACACTTGCCACGCTCACCTGTAGAAGGCTCTCCTGCACCCCTTTCTGTCAACGCCCACCCCTATCACCAGAGATTAGCTTTGCCCGTTCCCTGGAACAGCACAGAAACGGACTCATACAGCGAGTTCTCCTGGGTGTCGAGCATCTCTTCGTCACGTTGTGCTTGTACGGTTCATCTGTGTCCACTCCCTTTCTTTGCTGGGTGATGCCCCATTGTATGAAGGGGCCCCCATTTGTCATCCATCCACTTGTTTGTGGACACTTGCGTTATTTAGCTTTAGGAGATAATGCCACAGTGCTTTCTATGGCAATTGTACCAAATGACTCTTCCACCAGCAGTGTGTGAGCATTCTTTTTTTTTTTTTTTTTTTTTTTTGTGGTACACGGGCCTCTCATTGTTGTGGCGTTGCAGAGCACAGGCTCCGGACGCGCAGGCTCAGCGGCCATGGCTCACGGGCCCAGCCGCTCCGCGGCATGTGGGATCCTCCCTGACCGGGGCACGAACCCGCGTCCCCTGCATTGGCAGGCGGACTTTCAACCACTGCGCCACCAGGGAAGCCCATGTGTGAGCATTCGTGGTTGCTGCACATCCTTGCTGACATTTGTTATTGTCAGTCTTTTTCTTATCCTTTTCTTTTTTCTGTTATATATATGTATTTAATTATTATTATATGTATATTTTTTCAGATTATTTTCCATTATAGTTTATTATAAGATATTGAATGTTGTTTCCTGTGTTATACAGTAATCCTTGTAGCTTATTTATTTTATATTTAGTAGTGTGTAACTGTTAATTGCATACTCCTTATTTATCCCAATAGGTTTTTTTTTTGGTCAGTCTTTTTCATGTTTGCCTTTTTGGTGTATGGTGTAGGATCTCCTTGTGAGTCTAATGGACCTTTCTCTGATGACTACACTGCCCAGGGCAGGTGGGGTGGCTCTGTGAAGTCACGGGGATTGAGCTTCCTGTCTTTCTACTCTACCATCCTTTGTGTGTGGCTTCCATTCTCAAGACTGCCTCATGATCCAAGGTGGCTGCTGTAGCTCAGTCCATCCTGTCTGCAGTCCAGGCAGCAGGAAGGGGGACTTGTCAACAGATACGTAGGAATTGCCGATGTTGATGATGCTGGGAAGACAAAACAGGTGATGGATAGAATGTGATGGGGGAAGGGCTACTTTAGAAAGGGTGGTTTCTTTGTCCATGTCATTCACTGCTAGAGTCCCCAGACCTAGAACAGAGACTGACATGCAGTGAGAAACCAGTAAATATTGTTGAGGGAAGGTCTTGTTGAAAAAGTGACTTCAGACTTGAGAAATGAGGGGGTCACCTATATGGGCATCGGCGGGAAGATTGCCCTTGGAGGAGCAAACAGTCAGTGCAAAGGCCCTGTGGCAGAATCTTGCCCAATGGGCTCAGGAACAGTGAGGCCAGTGTGGCTGGATCAGAGTGAGCAAGGTGGACGGCAAAGGGAGCTACGCTTGGTATAGATGCAGGGAGCCAGACGGTGCAAGACCTTGTAGGTCACTGTCAGAGATTTGGATTTAATTCCAAGATAAGTAGGGAGCCGTGGGAGGTGTTTGAGTGGGGGGAATACCATGATCAGATGTACCTTTTGAAAGGGTAACTCTGGGGCTTCCCTGGTGGCGCAGTGGTTGAGAGTCCGCCTGCCGACGCAGGGGACACGGGGTCGTGCCCCAGTCCGGGAAGATCCCACATGCCGCGGAGTGGCTGGGCCTGTGAGCCATGGCCACTGAGCCTGCGCGTCCGGAGCCTGTGCTCCGCAACGGGAGAGGCCACAACAGTGAGAGGCCCGCGTACTGCAAAAAAAAAAAAAAAAAAAAAAAAAAGGGTAACTCTGATCTATGCGGGAAATAGACTAGGGACAAAAGCAAAAGTGAGAAAACCAGTGAAGAGGTGACTGCATCTGTCGGAGCAAGTGATAATAGGAGCTGGGGTGGTTGGATGGATTTTTGGTGCATCTTAGAGCAAGACTTCCTGATGGATGGTTTTTGGGTGGGAGAGAAATGGAGGAATCAAGCATGACTCAACTTCTTAGCTTAAGCAACTCACCCCGCTGTTTCAGCAATGTGCTTGGGTTTTCTATAAAAAACCTTTTCTTTTATTCTTCTTCCTTTAAAATCAAAAGAAGTTGGAACATTAGCCAAGGGTGTGGCGTTCCCAAATTCCAGACTGAATCAGCCCATGCTGCAGTCTTCCCTGCGTTCATGGGCCCCACGGGGCTGGGGACATCTCTGGAGCCCTCGGATGCAGGGGGTAGGAAGTGACTTATTGGAGTGGGAAGGGTCTGGTTCTGTCCCAGAACCTGGCCTCAGACAGGTGAGTCGGCCTCCTGGCTCATCTGGTCAGACGTGTGTTTCCTGTTATCACTGGGGGAGGGATTGGGTTTTGCAATTCAATGGCCAGGTCAAAATTAATGATTAATTTGCGAAACTCTTGTCCTGTGTGCTCTGAGCCCAGTGGGAGAGCAATGTGAGGACACTGGCCTGCATGTTGATGCAGGACCTGTGGCTTGGTCTCTTCCAGCACCTGCGACATCGGGGTGATGTTTGGCCCTCGATCTTCAGTGTCTGTGTCTGTTCAATGGGCCTTTGAGAATTTAATGAGGTGAGGTAGGTGGAAGTGTTTTGCTACCTGAGCCGTGCTTTACAGATGGTGGATAGGATTCTCCAGCTCCCCGACCCTCCCCCAGCTTCTCAGGGGCCCCGTCTTGTTCATCTTTAAATTCAGAACATATCATCTAGCACAGGGTGGGTGACTGTCCACAGAATGACCTGGGTCCTATATAGGTCAGAGCAAGGCTCATTGTAGTTAGCTCCCCAAAGGCTTCGTGGAGGAGGTGGCACCTGGAGAGTGGGGTTTTGGATTTGGCAGTCAGGGCCATCCTGGGAGCAGGGAGAGTGCCGTGGGAAGGCAGTGGCCACTTGTGGGTTCAAGCGACACCCTGATCACTTCGCTTTGCCCTGGCTTTTTGCCCCTGGGTTGGGCTGAATAGGGTACCCCCCCAAAAAAAATGGTACGTCCAAGTCCTAACCCCCGTTACCTGCGAAGGTGACCTTATTTGGAAATAGGGTCTTTGCAGGTGTGATTAAGGTAAGGGCCAGGTGGGCCCCAAGTCCAACACGAACGTCCTTATAAGGAGAGGACACGTGGCGGGGGGAAGTGATGACAGAGGAAGAGGTTGGAGGGATGCGCCTAGGAAAGCCCGAGACCACCAGGACCTAGATAAGCAAGTTAGGAGCCTTCCCTGGAGCCTTCCAAAGGAGCACGGCCCTGCCCACACCTTGATTCCGGACTTCCGGCCTCCAGAACTGGGAGAGGATACATGTTCTAAGTCACCCAGTGTGTGACTTTGTTCCAGCGGCCTAAGGGGCCTAACGCAGATGCTTTACTGCTCGGGAGATGGGCGAGAGGAGATTTCCTGGTAGGTGGTTTCACCGGGGTCACGGACTTCCTGGCCCTCGAGACCCGGCAAGAGATGCTTTTTCTGGCCTCTGAGGTCCCGTGCTCTGGCTGTTGGCTCCTGAGGGTGAAGGTAGCGGTCCCTGGAGTCATGGGGCCCCTCTCAGCCTCTGCCTGCTTCTCTACTCCAAGCTCGTCCCATGCATGTGCAGGAGGCCTGCCTGGCTGACCTGAGGCCCCTGGAGGGACAGCCGTGTGAGGCCTGGGCCTCTCCCGTGCCTTCCGCTGGCCTCTCTGCGAAGCAGAAGGCTGGTCTGGTGTCCCTCACCCTGCATTCTCCGGGCCTCAGGACATCTGCTCTGCCCTGTCCCCGGGCAGGGTCCTCACTGCCTGGCCTGGAAAGGAGATGGGGTCTGTTGGAGGTGGGACCACCCTTGGATGGGACAGTGGTCTGAGCCTCATCATCCGTTTACCCCAGTCCTGAGGCTGTGGCCTGGCCTGTGAGGTTGCCGCTCACATTTTTATTAAAATGGTGATTTTTAAGGTGTATTTCATTGACACATGAAATTTTCATTTGTTCCATCACACGTCCACTGAGCTGCTTGGGCCCCAGATAGGCCATGCTCTCTGTGTATTTAAAAAAAAAAATTATCTCGGGAATTCCCTGGAGGTCCAGTGGTTAGGACTCTGCGCGTTCACTGCTGTGGGCTCGGGTTCAATCCCTGGTCAGGGACCTAAGATCCTGCAAGCCATGCAGCACAGCACGCCCGCCTCCCCACATTCCCTCAGTTAAGAGCTTTTAAAAACATACACAAAGGAGAAAGCAGATCACCGCCCCCTAGATGTTTCTACTTTGATTCTATTTGTTCCCGAGCTCACATTGCTGAGCACCTGCTGAGTGCCAAGCACTGTTCCAGGCCCTGGAGATACATCAGTGAGCAGCTGAGGATCCAGTCCTGGTGGGTTTATGATCTAGCGGGGCAGACAGATGAAGAACAATAGACACAATTAATTATAATTATGCTGGAAGGTGACAAGGACTATGGAAAAACCAGAGCAGGTTGGGGGGGTGTTCAGGAATTTTGAAGGTGGATGGGGTGGGTCTTCCTGAGAGGGGGCATGTGAGGAAAGATTAGGAGGGGCGAGAGATTTGGCCATGCTGCTACGTCAGGAAAAACATTGAGGGCAGAGGGAACAGCCCATGCAAAGGCCCTGGGGCAGGAGTGTGCCTGCATATACAGGGGACAGCAAGGAGGCCAGCATGGACGGGCTGAGTGAGTGACAGGGACATGGTAGGATGTGGGGCCTGGAGAGGCCACAAGGGCCAGACCAGATGGAGGGACGTATAGACCAATGCTGAGCTGGCAGCTTTTAGGTTAATATCATTTCCAAGATATAAAATGTTCCACATTATTTTGTGTGTTTGAAAAATTCATGTGAAGAGCCAATAGTGACTGTTACCTTTCTGCAGCTTGCCTTTTTTTTCACTCAAGATTCTTTCTCTACCTTATCCAGGTAGACCCAGTCCTTTCATTCATTTTGCCTGATATAGTTGTGTGCAGAAGCCCGATTTATCTCTGGCTGAGAATCTGCTGAACCGTCTGATCCTTTTTGAGATTCGACGATTCTGAGGCATGCAGGATCTTAGTTCCCCGACCAGGGATAGAACCTGTGCCCCCTGCAGTAGAAGCTAGGAGTCTTAACCTCTGGACCGCCAGGGAAGTCCCTCGACGATTCTTTTGCAGCCCTCTCGCACACACGTGGGACTATCTCTAGGGCAGAGTTGTCCAGCTGTGGGCTGTGATCCGATAGAGGGATGTGAGATGACTGGGGTCAGTGGGGACCAACACTGTAAAAACAGAATGGACTGGGAGAGAATATCTGAGGAGCAAAGAATCCGCTGGGAGTGTAAGTGACATCATATTGGAAAGGCGGGTGTTCTTTCCTGAAGCTTGTTTCAGTCACCCCAGGTGTGTAGGTTGTGGTCCTGGGCGGGGCCAGCAGTGTCTGAGAGCCAGTGTGCAGAGCAGGAGACTGCAGGGTCATGGGGGCGTGCCTCACGTTCTGGGGCACCTCTGTTTCCCCACACCTTTACCCTCACTTGGTTTTCTCAGGTGACTTAATTTGTGTCCATCTTTTGGGAAATATCTCCTTTTAATTTGCAGCTAATCTTTTTTCTTTTTTAAATTGTGGTAAGTTTCACTTAACATAAAGCTCACCATTTAAACCGTTAAAAAGTGTACAATTGAGTGGTGTTTAGTACATTCGCAATGTTGTGCAGCCATTACCACTGTCTAGTTCCAGAACATCTTCATCACCCCAAAAGGAAACCCTATACCCATAAAGGAGTCCCTCCCCAATGCTCCCCTGGCATCCACCAGGCTGCTTTCTGTCCCTATGGATTTGCCTATTCTTTTTTTTTTTGGCCGCGCTGCGCAGCTTGCAGGATTTCAGTTCCCCGACCAGCAATTGAACCTGGGCCACAGCAGTGAAAACCCGGAATCCTAACCACTAGGCCATCAGGGAACTCCCTTGCTTATTCTAGACACTTCACGTAAATGGAATCATACAGTGTGTGTCCTTTTGCAACTGGCTTATTTCACTTAGTAATGTTTTCAAAGTTCATCCATGGTATATAGCCTGTGTCAGAATTTCCTTCTTTTTTTTTTTTTTTTGCGTTATGCGGGCCTCTCACTGTTGTGGCCTCTCTTGTTGCGGAGCACAGGCTCCGGACGCGCAGGCTCAGCGGCCATGGCTCACGGGCCCAGCCGCTCCACGGCATGTGGGATCTTCCCGGACCGGGGCACGAACCCGTGTCCTCTGCATTGGCAGGCGGACTCTCAACCACTGCACCACCAGGGAAGCCCAGAATTTCCTTCTTTTTAAAGGCTGAATAACATTGGATACACCACATTGCATTTATCCACTCATCCATCGATGGACACTTGGGTTGCTTCCACCGGTTGGCTATTGTATATAATGCTGCTGTGAATATAGATGTGCTCACATACCCCCTTTTAAAAAAGGCTTGATGAAAATGTCCCATCTCTTGATTTTAGTTGCCACGCTGGTGAGGTATATACATTGGATAAAGCTCAACAAACTACACGTAAAAAGGATGAATGATCAGGACCTCGATAACATTTTGCTAAGTGAAAGAAGACATATGTGGCCTTTTGTGTCTCTGCTTGTTTTTAAGAAATAGAGAATTATGGACACATTTGAAGACTTGTATGATTCTCTTTATCGGAGAAAAGGCAAATCCGTAGAGACAGAAAGTAGACTGGTGGTTGCCAGGGGCTAAGGGAGAGAATTGAGTGCTAACGAGGTTCTGTTTCAGGTGATGAAATGTTCTGAAATTAGACGGTGGTGATGGCTGCGCAACTCTGAGAACAGACTAGAAACCATTGAGTCGTACACTTTAAATGGATACATTGTGTGGTATCTGAATCAGATCTCAATAAAACTGTCAGAAAATCTTAGTGTTGTGTTTTCAAGGTTCATCCATAACATTCATCCTTTTTAAGTGCAGTTTGATGAGCTTTATCAAATGTATACATCTCACCAAAATCAAGGGATGGGACGTTTTCATCACCCCAAATAGCTTCCTGGTGCCCTTTTGCAGTCAGCTTCCTCCCTCCCCCGAGTCCCTGGCAACCACTGATCTGGTTTCTGTCCCTAGAGTTTTCCCTTTTCCACAATGTCATATAAGTGAAATCATATAGTATGTAGCTTTTTGTATCTGGCTCTTTCAATTTAACATAGGCTTTCTTGTCTAATTTTTTTTTTTTTTTTTTTTTTGGCCTTGCCGTGTGGCATGTGGGATCTTAGTTCCCCGACCAGGGATCGAACCTGTGCCCCTTGCATTGGCAGCTCAGAGCCTTAATCACTGGACCACCAGGGAAGTCCCTAACATAGGCTTTTGAGGTTCATCCAAGTGGCATTTTCAGCAGTTGGTTCCTTTTGATTACCGAACATTTATTCTATTGTATGGATGCACAGTAGTTGGTTTATCCATTGTGGATGTTTGAGTTGTTTTGAAAACAAATTTGTGGGCTTCCCTGGTGGCGCAGTGGTTGAGAGTCTGCCTGCCGATGCAGGGGACACGGGTTCGTGCCCTGGTCTGGGAAGATCCCACATGCCGCGGAGCGGCTGGGCCCGTGAGCCATGGCCACTGAACCTGCGTGTCCGAAGCCTGTGCTCCGCAACGGGAGAGGCCACAAGAGTGAGAGGCCCACGTACTGCAAAAAAAAAAAAAAACCAAAAAAACATATTTGTGATTGACGGACATTTAGGTAAGTCATGCTCTTAAAGGCTTCCTAGCCTTTGCGAGGCTGGGCCCCTGCCAGGACCGCCCTCCCCATCTTCTTTCCCTGGCAAAGCCCAACTCCTTTGTTCAATCCCCAGCTCACATGCCCTCTCTTCCAGGCAGCCCTCCTGACTGTCCAGAATGAGCCTGGAGAATCTGGTTGGATAAAAGGGAGTGGCGTCCAACGAGGGATCACCTTGGCCTTCTCTCTCAGCCTTTGTTTTCGGGCTGTGATCTTTGACCTTAGGGGAGGGGGCAGCGATAGAATCAGTTGTTAGTCAAAAGGCCCTGAGCTTGGCCTGTGCACTGTTATCTAATCAGCTGCCTGGTCCTGATGCCTCTGGTCCGTTGTGACCGAAACAAAGTTATCCTGTGGATCGTAAGCAGTGCAAAGTCCAACCCCCACTGGAGGTGGGGCAGTGACAGGGGGAGGAGGAAGGGCTGGTCACTTCGTGCCAGGTAACTGCGTGGCTGATCTTCTGGGTCCCCAGGCTCTACCGGACCCTGTTCTAAGCACTTTACCTCTACATACCCACTTATTTTGGACGCTATCATTATACCCATGTTATGGATGAGGAAACTGAGGTGCAGAGAGGATCAGTGACTTATCCCAGAAGGCAGAGCTGGGTCACAGGAGATTGCCCAATGAACAGGGGTGGGACCCCAGGGCCCCAAAACCCCTTCTGTTGGAGGGAGAGACACATGGCTTCATCGGGTGACTCATCGGTTTGGCGCTGATTTATCCCTGAACCGGGTGGGCAGGCCAGGAGATTAGGAAAGCACAGAGGAATTCCGGAATTCCAAAAAAGCCTTGTCCGGGTCAAGGTTCCTTTGCCAAGAAACAGGGCTGGGGGAGGGAGGCAGGAACTGGAAACTTTTTTTTATTTTAAACCACTTTATTGAGGTATCGTTGACATTTGAAAAAACTATATGTATATAATTATGCAACTCGATGAGTTTGGAGAGAAGTATACACCTGTGAAACCATCACCACGATCAAGACGTCCATCACCTCCGGAAGTTTCCTCCCAAGCTCTTTCTTTATGTTTGTTATTATTGGCAGTAGTAGTAATCGAGGTTATGCATGATGAATAAGAGTTAGCAATACTGCGTTGTATATTTCAATATTTGCGAAGAGGGTAGATCTCATGTTATATATTTTTGCTACCGAGTCCAAGCTCGCTCTGCTTGCCGCACGACAGGCCAATAAATCAGAGACGAGGTGTTGAGGCAGGCAATACGAATTTTGTTTTAAACATCTTTATTGGAATGTAATTGCTTTACAATGGTGTGTTAGTTTCTGCTGTATAACAAAGTGAATCAGCTATGCATATACATATATCCCCATATCTCCTCCCTCTTGCGTCCCCTTCCCACCCTCCCTATCCCACCCCTCTAGGTGGTCACAAAGCACCGAGCTGATCTCCCTGTGCTCTGCGGCTGCTTCCCACTAGCTATCGATTTTATATTTGGTGGTGTATATATGTCAGTGCTACTGTCCTTCCCCCTCCCCGTGTCCTCGAGTCCATTGTCTATACGACTGTTCATTCGTAAAGCCAGCAGACGGAGAAGACAGCCGACTAATGTCTCAAAGTAACCATCTTACAGGGTTTGGATGCTAGTTTGTTTTATAGCACAGAGAGGGGGAGGAGATGAGGAAGTAAAGTAAAAAGGCCATACGTTTTGCGAATATCCCCTGGAATGGCCAGCCTCGGTGAGGGGACGTGTTCATTTCTTCTTTCTTGCAGCCATCCCCAGGTGGACAGGGTCAGGATGCTTCCCTGAACAAAGGCACTTTGGTTTAACATTCAGGCAGAGGGACCGGGTTCCCCGAGGCAGGCCGTTCTGTATAGACAGAGTCCTTTAAGTGAACGCAAGCAACGGAAAGCAAAGTTTAAAGTAAAAGAAACAGATCCAACATGGAGTCCGATTTGGCTCTTCCCTGTTACATTTTATCCCAAACACGTCAAAAGAAGGAAACTGGATTGATGTCGCGTTTTCTCCTGGCCGAGTGCGCTGACTGAAGCCAGGACAGGCGGGCCCCCTACCTACTAGCCCCGGGTGTACCTGTTCTGTGGATGGGGGATGGAGAGAGGGCATGATGGCACTGCCCGTCTGTCGCTCCTCCCCGTGGGCCTGTCTTTGTTGCTTTGGGTTAAAGATTTCCATCCTGCATGACTAACAACCGCCCCCCCCCATGCCTGCAACCCCATGAGCAGCCTCCAGGCTGACATTTGAATTCCACTCTCCAAGCCTGTGGCTGGTGGGAGGGAGCTGGGGGAATGGCCTCTGGGGTGGGACCTGCTGTGGGCCAGTGGGGAGGGGGAGAGCTACCCAGCCTCCCAGGCCCCAGTCCCGCCCCCGCCGTAACATGGAAAGGTCACCCCCTCCGGGAGATGGTGCAGGTGAGGTGCTCTGGCAGGTGTGGCAAAGGGGCATCCCGGCGGTCCAGCCGTGGCCTGAAGATGTGTGACCTGCCTCCTGGGTGTGTTTGTTTTTTTTTTAAATGTGATGGAACTGCACATTTAAAAAATTTTTTATTTTTTAATTTATTTTTATTTTTTGGCTGTGTTGGGTCTTCGTTTCTGTGCAAGGGCTTTCTCTAGTTGTGGCGAGCGGGGGCCCACTCTTCATCGCGGTGCGCGGGCCTCTCACTGTCGCGGCCTCTCTTGTTGTGGAGCACAAGCTCCAGACGCGCAGGCTCAGTAGTTGTGGCTCACGAGCCTAGTTGCTCCGCGGATATGGGATCCTCCCAGACCAGGGCTCGAACCCGTGTCCCCTGCATTGGCAGGCGGATTCTCAACCACTGCGCCACCAGGGTTTGATTTTGAAAAATAAGTTGCTGCCATTGAAACAATTGGGAGATGCCATAGAAACATCTGGATTTATGGCAGCTCACAACATGGGAGGAGCTGGAAAAACCCAAGCCCCGGGGACCTCAGGGGCCTGGAGGGAAGTTGCAGATGCTGCCTTTGTTTTGGGGGGGGTGACCCCTTCCGTCCACCATGTCCTCCCCACCTCCATGCTCACGTGAATTGCCCTCTTGGTTGTATGTGTCAGGACTGAGCTGGGGACGGGCCCTGCCTACAGCTGTACACGGGGACTGCCACTCCATTCCTCCTCCCCTTCTCCTGGCCGGCCCCAGGATGTGCCCTCACTGGGCTCTGCAGCTCCAGAGCTGGGGGCTGGGAGGCCCGGATGCTGGCTTCCCCCTCCCTGCCTTAAACTTGGGAGAGGTGCGCTCAGGGCTGGCCCCCACCAGGGTCTTGTGGCCTTTTCCCTCGCACTGAAGAGGTCAGCAGTCACCTGTCAGAGTGGACCCTCCTGCACCCCGCACCAAACTCCCTCACTTACGTCTTCATTAAAACTGACAAAGGAAACCAATAATAATAATAGTAATAATAATTATAATCATCATAATAATAATAGTGGCTGCCTCGAAGGATCGTGGTGCTAGTCAGGGAAGTGACAATGCAGCTAAGAGTCTAGAACAAGCACCTGACACACAGGCCCGCTTGGGAAATGCTCGTGTTTTTCTTTTTTTAGTTTTATATTGGAGTATAGTTGATTTACACTGTTGTGTTAGTTTCAGGTGTACAACTAAGTGATTTATATATAGTAGTGTCTATATGTTAATCCCAACCTCCTAATTTCCCTTTGGTAACCGTAAATTTGTTTTCTGTGTCTGTGAGTCTGTTTCTGTTTTGTAAATAAGTTCATTTGTATCATTTTTTTTTAGGCTCCACATACAAGTGATATGTATGATATTTGTCTTTCTCTGTCTGACTTACTTCACTTAGTATAGTAATCTCTAGATCCATCCATGTTGCTGCAAATGGCATGATTTTATTCTTTTTTATGGCTGAGTAATATTCCACTGCATATGTGTACCACATCTTCTTTATCCATTCATCTGTCAATGGACATTTAGGTTGCTTCCATGACCTGGCTATTGTAAATAGTGCTGCAGTGAACACTGAGGTGCATGTATCTTTTCGAATTAGAGTTTTCTCTGGATACATACCCAAGGGTGGGATTGCTGGACCATATGGTAGTTCTATTTTTAGTTTTTTGAGGAACCTCCATACTGTTCTTCATAGTGGCTGCACCAATTTACATTCCCACCAACAGTGTAGGAGGGTTCTCTTTTCTCCACACCCTCTCCAGCAGGGAAATACCCTTTTTTGTTGCTTTGTACGAACCATGTTTACTAGTCACCTTTATTTGCAGGTACTGGATGCTCGGGTTATAAAAATGATCCTTGTGACTCCCGTAGCTGGTAGGAAGACGTGTTTATCAATAAAGGATTGTTACACCTGAAGGCAAGTCTCTGATCTCCTGATATTTTCAAGAGAACCCTGAAGTCCAGATTTTATGTTCAATCTCCCAGTTTTTTGTTCTTGGCAATGAGTTCAACTTTTCTTCATTTAAATGCCACGTAGGTCAAATGAGGCACAGCTGAGGCTATAGAGTCACTGGTCCCATTGTACAGATGGGAAAACTGAGGTTCAGGGCCGACTAACTTGCTCGAAGGGCCCTCAGGTCAGACTCCCTCCAATCTGCTCCTTCCCAGAGCCTGCCGGTTGGGGACCTGGGGCCGAGCCTGACCTCCAGCTCCAGTCTTCTGCCTCCTCTGGGGCTGCTGCCCATTGGTTCTGGGACAGTCTGTTTGGGGACAGTGGGGATGGCTGTCCTTGTCCTGGAAGACCACGTTCAAAGAAAGGGTGAGGGTGACGCAAGCTGCCCAGACATCTAGCTTTGCAACATTGAGTGTCTGTCTGATGGGCTGGGTCAGGCTGGGCGGGGGCGGGGTTGGGTGGCACTGGGGGGACCTCCTGTGTCACTGGGGCAGGGAGCTCAGAGCTGAGGAGCGAAGCAGGGATTAGAGGCCAGTGTATCTGACAGACTCTCCGAGTGAGCTTCAGACCTGTTATCTTCCGCCGTTTAAGGAAATCAAATTTTGGCCAAGCTTTATAAATCTGGAGATTTATAGTTTATATAAATTTCTGCCTTGCTGGCTTTTCGTGGAAAACTGCTTCTGTTCTCATCTCCTTCTGCTCTCCCCCTCATAGACTCTGCTCTGGCCACGCTGGCCTCCTTGCTGCTCCTGAATGCTCGGTCTCAGCTCCTCCCTGCCTCAGGGCCTTTGCACGGGCTGTGGCTTCTTCATGGACTTACCCACCACCACCAAATACACGTGTTCCCCTCAGTGCCCTTAGTTTTTAATTTTGGTTTAGTTTTGGTCTTTTTTTTTTCCTTACATTTCACCTGCCTGACTCCTCTGTTTAAAATTGCAGTCTTCTTCCCTGTTCCTGCTGTGTTTTCACTATGCCCTGTCACATAGCATGCACTTTACCCTAATTATTGAAGACCTTTCCCTTACTGGAATAAGAGCCACACAACGGTGGAGATCTGGGTCTGTCTTGTTCACTCTCCTATCCCCAGCTCTTAGAAAAGGGCCTGACTTGTAGTAAGTGCTCAATAAATGTGTGTTGACAGACATAGAAAACAAACCTATGGTCACCAAAGGGGGAAGTGGGATGGGGAGGGCCAAATTAGGAATTTGGGAGTAACAGATACACACTACTGTATATAAAGTAGGTAAACAAGAAGGACCTACTGTATAGCAAGAGGAACTATATTCAATATCTTACCTATAATAGTAAAGAATCTGAAAAAGAATATATATATATGTAAAATTGAATATTTTGCTGTACACCTGGAACATTATAAATCAATTATACTAAAGTTTTTTAAAAATGTGTGTTGAATGAATGAGTGAATGAATGAATGACGCATTTGGCCCACTTTCTGCTGGGTGCCAAGTGCTGTGGTCAAGCAGCAGCCACCTCCTGGTCCCCCAGTCAGGCTGCCGTTATGAAAACACATTTTACAAATAACACATAGGGGCTTCCCTGGTGGCGCAGTGGTTAAGAATCTGCCTGCCAATGCAGGGGATACGGGTTTGATCTCTGGTCCAGGAGGATCCCACATGCCGCGGAGCAACTAAGCCCATGCGCCACAACTACTGAAGCTCACGTGCCTAGAACCTGTGCTCTGCAACAAGAGAAGCCACCGCAATAAGAAGCCCGCACACCGCAATGAACAGTAGCCCCCGCTCGCCGCAACTAGAGAAAGCCCACACGCAGCAACAAAGACCCAACGCAGCCAAAAGTAAAATAAAATAAATTTATAAAAAAAAATACCATGTAAAAATAATATTACCTATTAACATTAATTATGTCAACTCCAGAGCAGCATTCCCACCTCCTCCTGCCCCCAGAGCACCCCCCTCCAGGGAGCCCCTTCCCTGATGTGCCTGTGGAGTCTGCAGCACAGGCTGGCACCGTGTAGCTGTTTTGGAGCCAGGTGGGTAGGTGGGCGGGGGCCCTGGCCCTCCTCCTCACGGACCTGTTTGTCTCATCCCCCACAGAATGTGCGCATCGACCCCAGCAGCCTGTCCTTCAACATGTGGAAGGAGATCCCCGTCCCCTTCTACCTCTCTGTCTACTTTTTTGATGTCGTCAACCCCAAGGAGATCCTCCAAGGCCAGAAGCCGCAGGTGCGGGAGCGTGGACCCTATGTGTACAGGTGAGGATGGAGGGGGCTGGGCTGGCACTCAGGTCATCACCCCATTTTACAGATGAGAAAACAGGCCCCTCGCAGCAGTGGGGCTTGTTCAAGGTCAATCTGCTTCTCCCAATCTGGTGCTCTAGTGCTTGAGACTTGGAGCGTGACTGCCTGGCTTTGCCACTCAGCAGCTCTCTGACCATGGGCACAGGCCTTTCCTTCCCTGTGCCTCAGTTTCCCGCTCTGTAAAATGGGGGTGACAGTACGCACTGTGGGTGGTTATGAGGATTGGATAAGATGGTTAACGGAAAGCCCAGCACAGTGCCTGGCATGTAGTAAGTGCTCAATAAACATTAGCTGTTAACATAGTATTGTTACCTGAGTTCAGCTGCTCGCTGCTCAGAAGGCAAGTGTTGGGACTTCCCTGGCGGTCCAGTGGCTAAGACTCTGAGCTTCCACTGAAGGGGGCACAGTTCCCCTGGTTGGGGAACTAAGATCCTACATGCCGTGAGGTGCGGCCAAAAAGTAAAAAAAAAAAAAAAAAAAGGCAAGTGTTGGTTGGAAAGGAAAGGTTGCTTTATTCAGGAGGCCGGCAACCTGGGGAGAAGGCAGACTCATGTCCAAAAACCAGTTCCAAAGATTCTGCTTGACCATGGAAGTTTTTAAAGGGAAATCATTTGGGGAGCGGGTCAGAGCCTTCATCACCTCCCACTGTGTGCAAAACTTTCTTCTGATTAGCTGGTGGTGAGGTTAGAGGACAGTGCATCAGGAACCTTGAGCTCAGCCTGAAGTTACCATCCTCCACCTGGGTGGGGGTCTTAGTTCCTACAGAAGAACTCAAAGATATTGTTCTGTGTATCCCTTGAGGGGGAACCAGGACCCTGCTCCAAGGCCGCACTCTTGTCTCCTGACTGCTCCTCCCTTATCTCTGCATCCCCTCCCTCCCCTGATTAGCAACTGTTTGAATCTACCCTTTGGAACTCAGGGGAGGTCAAGGAAGCTGAATGAAGCCTATTTCCTACAAACAAAAAATGGGGGACATGGAAAGGGTATGTTGGGGTCCTGCTCCGTTCCATTCTGACCACTGCTGCTACAGCCTCTTCGTTTGATCGTTTTCTTTGGGAGGGTGCATATCTCCAGTGGCTACTGAGCTCGTTGGATTGGCCCGAGCGGTTTTCCAAGAGGCAGGGAGGCCTGTTGGAATAGGAGGCCCGATTTCTTGTTCTGCCTGTTGTGCCTTCAGGAAACTGTGATCCTGGCTTAGCTCACCCATGAAAAGCTTCTATATCAGAGCTGAGTCTGGTTTGCCAAAGTTCCTATTTATTCCTTCGTTCCGTAAGCGTTTATTGAGTGCCTCCTGTGTGCCAAGCACTATGCCAGTTCACTGTTTTTGTTTTGTTTTATTAAACATTTATTTATTTATTTATTTGGCTGCGCTAGGTCTTAGTTGCGGCAAGCGGGCTCCTTTGTTGTGGCATTCAAACTCTTAGTTGTGGCATGCATGTGGGATCTAGTTCCTGGACCAGGGATCGAACCCAGGCCCCCTGCATTGGGGGTGCGGAGTCTTAGCCGCTGGACCCCCAGGGAAGTCCCCCAGTTCACTGTCAAAGGCAGACAAAAGCCCCTGCCTCACAGAGCTGACATTCCGATGGGGAGCGAGCGGGGAGGGAATAAACAAGTGGACAAGTAAGGTAAAACCAAGCAGCGTAAATGCTGGCGTGTTAGGAGTGAAGGGGATAGTGGGAGAGAGGAAGCCCGAGAACGGGATGGAGTCAGATGGTGAGGACCCCGGAGGCCACAGTAGGAGCTTGATTTTATCCTGTGTGCAAAGGAGGGTAGTGGGCGAGAGGATGACGTGATCTGATTTCCCCTTTCCAAAGATTCTTCTGGATGCTCTGTGGAGAACAGTTTGCAGAACAAGAGAGAATAATGACAGCATAACAGCAGTGAAACTTGCAGCTGATTTGTAATGTTTTCTTTGCATCTGACAACCATTTTAATTGCTTGATGTGCATTAACTCACTTAATCCTCACAAGTAGGGGCCTAATGAAGTAGGTTTTGTTATTACTCCCATTTTATTTTATTTTATTTTTGGCCTCGCCCTGCGGCATGTGGGGTCTTAGTTCCCGACCGGGGATTGAACCCGTGCCCCCTGCAACGGAAGTGCGGAGTCTTAACCACTGTACCATCAGGAAAGTCCCATTACTCCCATTTTATAGGTGGGAAGACTGAGGCTGGGGTAGTAAATGATGGAGACAGGATTCAAGTCCCCACCCTCTGTCTTCAGAGTGCATATTCCTAACCACCATCCTCCCCGCCTACCCTGGAGGAGCAGGGAAGCCCGGGAAGAGACTGATGAGGGACAGCGGCGGCTTGGCCAGGGGGAGGGGGGCGTGTTGGGATTTGGTTACAGAGGCTTTGGTGCCGTGTCCTGCAGTGGGCAGGCGGCGGGAGGACAGATGCAGGGGAGGCAGACAAGCTCGGTGCAGACATCCGAGGGCCTCTGGCTCCCAGGCAGCTGACCCACCGGCTTCCTCGCCCACAGGGAGTTCAGACACAAGAGCAACATCACCTTCAACGACAATGACACGGTGTCCTTCCTCGAGTACCGCAGCTTCCAGTTCCAGCCTGACAAGTCCCGCGGCCTGGAGAGCGACAATATCGTCATGCCTAACATCCTGGTCTTGGTGAGGCGCCCCTTCCGTCTCTCTGTCTGCCCCCTGCACCAGTCAGTCCCTTGAGGGCACAGCCTGTGGCTCCTGCAGTGACATTAAGCCCAGTGGGCTTCCTGGGCGCATCCTGGGCTCTGGTTTGGGGATATTGGCCAAAGTCATGGTCTTCCTCTTTTCAATTCTGTAAATCTAAAATCTCCAAAAGGAGGTACTGGCGGTGGGGAGCTGAACGGGGGTCCGTGTTGTCGTCTGTGGTGTTTAGGGGGAGGTTAAGGGCAGGGCGTCCGTTCTCTGCAGGTGAGAGTCATGGTAGTAGCTGGATTTACTGCCTGCCATGAGTGTCAGGGTCCCCAAGACCACCCCCAGGTTCGCTGACTCACTAGGAGGGCTCACAGGACCCAGCAGATGTGGTCCTGCTCTTGGCTATGGTTTGGCAGAGTGGAAGGAGACAGAACAGACTCAGCAGAGGGAAGGGGCACGTGGGGTGGAGACCAGACACAGGCTTCCAGAGCCCTCTCCCAGGGGAGTCACACGGCGCATGCTTCATTCCTTCAGCGGTGATTCGTGACAATACAGTTGGGTGTCCTCCACCAGGAACGCCCACTAGAGACTCAGCGTCCAGGGTGTTTATTGGGGGCTGGTCACGTAGGTGCCCTCTGCCTGGCACAGACCCAGGTTCCAGGAAAGCAGGTGGTCTGCATAAACCACGTTGGTACAGTCCAGGAGCAGTGAGCCCCTCTTAGTTAGGGGGTGTGAGAGCCCTCCTAAAGCCAGGATCTCAGACACCAGCCAAAGGCCAGCCTGGCCAGCAGGCCTTTCTAGAGAGTCTTAGGCCTGCTGGATGAGCATCTTGCTAACACTGCGTGTTAGAACTTGTGTTTAAGGCTGTACACATGTTACCTTGTTTACTTGTCAGCGATCCCATGGTCATTAGGGACCATTATTTTCTCCATTTGTAGAGGAGGAGAACTGAAGAACAGAGAGGTTAGGTGACTTACCTAAGGTCGCTCAGCTAGTAAGTAGCAGATTAGGGTTTTGAACCTGCGAAGTTTGGGCTATGAGTCTGCCCTCTGTGGCACTCAGCCCTCCATTCAATCCTCTGTCCACCCAGTTGAAGGTCATCCGGCATTTGCTCTGGGCCTGGCCCCGGGCTGGGCTCAGGATCAGACGTGAAGGCACCTGGTAAGTCCGTTGGGTGGGTGGAACAGAAGCTCAGAAAATGCAGCCCAAAGCCTTGCAGCTGCCCCCCTCAGAGATACGCATGTTTTGGCAGTGAAGTCATTTTCTCCCACCGAGCCGGTTGGCAAAGACTGTGTGATAACGCCCAGGGCTTAGGAGCGTGTGTGGAAACAGATACTGTCGTTAGGCATGGAACTGGTATGAGGTGTTGGAAGGTAGTGATTTTCAATGTAAATTGCACACGCCTTTGACCTCAGAAATTTCATAGGTAGGAATTTGTCCTCTTGACAGAATAACACATGTGGGCAAAGATGTTTGTTCTCAAGGATATTTATTTCAGCAACATTTTCAGAGCAAACGTCTAGAAGCAACCTAAACGTGTGTTATGTGGAGTTATGTTGTGAGAATCTACTGCGGGTGGGCAGTGGACTAGTATACAGCCAGCAAAAGGAGTCAGGGCTGCAGGGTGTGTCATGGAACAGTCTCTTAGTTAAATCTAACTGGGGAAAAGCAAGGTGCAGAACACATGTGTGAGGCCCCTACTTATAATATTTCTAAAGGAGAAATACTTGCACGCACATACCCACTTCCACACAAGTGCTTTTACGTGCCTAGACCAGGGTGGGCTTCTTCGGTAAAAGGCCAGATAGATATTTTAGCCTTGGATGCCTAGATGTTCTCTGTTGCAGCTGATCAGCTCTGAAAGTATAACACAAAAGCAGCCCAAGACAAAAACATAAATGAGTGGGTGTGGCTATATTCCAATGGAACTGTTTCATGGATACGGGAATGTGAGTTTCATATAATTTTCATGTTTTTCAGAGTAGTCTTCTTTTGTTTTCCTTTCAACCATTTGAAAATAGAAAAAAACATTCTTAGCTCCCGGACTGTACAAAAGCAGGCCGTGGGCTGGCTTTGGCCCATGGGCCATAGTTTGCTGACTTCTGGTGTAGATTCTCTCTGCAGGAATACTCAAGACCCCAGAGCAGTGGGTTGCCTTGGGGGAGAAGAATAGGAAGAGGAGGGTCGGGGTTGGAGAGGGACTTCTGTTTTGTATCCTTTTATGATTTTTAAAAACCATCTATTTATTACCTTTAGAAAATCATAATGTTAAGGAGACCCTTGTGAGTTCCCATGGAATCAGACCTCTGCGTTTTAGGAAATGCTGGCTCTGTTCCCGTTTCTACAGGTGGAGATTAGCTTTTGGATGAGGTGCCTTTAAAAAATAAACCAAGTGCCAAGACAGTATCTCCAGAGGAAAGCAAAAATTAGAAAATAAAATCACCTAAGTTCTAAGCACCCAGATATTGGGTAGAACAGGTGCTTGGGGTCTTGGAGTTTGGGAGGGAGATGCTAAGGACGTAGAGTCGAGTCTCCATGAAGATTCTTTTGGTTACAAGGTTATAGTAAAAGGTGCTCTAAATTGGCATAGGCAAAAAGGGCATATGTGGGCTCTTGTTACTGAAAGGGCAGGAGTTGGTCTGGTTTCAGATGTGGCTTGATCCAGAGTGCAAACAAGGTTGCCCGGATCTGTGATGGTTCCATGCTCTGGCCGACCTGCCCCTCAGGGTGGCTACAGCCTTGCACACCCCACGTTCAAGGACAGCCACAGGCACTTCCCCTCTCTACCCAACAGTCCCAGCCGACTGGCTCCTTGGGGCTTGTTGGCTGTGATTGGGCTACATACACATAGAGAGGAACGTTTCTTGCTTACTGTTTTTTTAAAAAATACTTATTGCTGCATTGGGTCTTGGTGCGGCATGTGGGGTCTTTCGTTGCGGCGCGCAGGCTTCTCTCTAGTTGTGGTGTGTGGGCTCCAGAGCACACAGGCTTAGTTGCCCTGCGGCATGTGGGATCTTAGTTCCCCAACCAGGGATCGAACCCACGTCCCCTGCATTGGAAGGCAGATTCTTAACCACTGGACCACCAGGGAAGTCCCGAGAGGAACGTTTCTTATTGGCCAGGCCTAAGGCACATGCCTGCCTGTGGGGCTAGGGTTGGAGTTAACTCGGCCTGAACTCAAGAGCACAGGTGGCCCTATTCCTGAAGGATCAGGGAATGGTTCCGGATGACCCAGACGCCCTGCATGTCCACTGCAGGGACCCTTCTAGGCCTGAACGTTTCTCTAGATGGGCTGTGCCTTGAAGCCTGGCTTGAAGTTCAGGGAGCTCAGATCCGCTCTGTCTGGCCTCTAACCCGTGGTGTCCCCTGGCTCTGCAGAGTGCAGCAATGATGATGGAGAATGGGCCCATGAGCCTGAAGCTGATCATGACCTTGGCATTCAGCACCCTTGGTGAACGTGCCTTCATGAACCGCACTGTCAGCGAGATCATGTGGGGCTACGAGGATCCCCTCATCCACCTCATCAATAAGTACTTCCCAAACATGTTCCCCTTCAAGGGCAAGTTCGGGTTATTTGCTGAGGTAAGTGTGGCCCAGTGAGAAGCTCAGGGCCTCTGTCTTGTCCTCCACTGGCACAGCCTGGGAACCGGTTACCAGCTCGCTCTTGGAGCTGGCTGGGGGCCCAGGAGCTGTGGGTTGTAAATTACAGAAAATCTAACTCAAACTGGCTTAAGCAAAAGAGAGAATTCATTGGCTTATATAATTGAAAACTCTAGGGGTGGTTTCAGATGCAGCTTGATCCAGGCTCAAATGATGTGACTGTTGCTGAAAGAAAAGGGAGTGGCTGCTGGGGAGGCGGGTCACAAATGTCAACTATAGCATTGCTCTGAGTTGCCTGCTTTTTCTTAATCTTGACCCCTGGTAACCTAGTAGGGTCAGTGATTGGGATCCTGAATCATGATCTGATGTAGAGTCAGATCCCTGACCTTGGCTCCCTCAACCACGAATTGTAACCAGCCCTCTGAGTTGCTCCAGCTTCAGCCTCCTTTTGGGGCTCCGCTGACCTGGTGTTGGGGGCAGTGGGAGGGAGAAATCGTGATTCTGTTCTGGGCACATGATAGCTGCTCAGTACCTTTTTGACTAGGATGACAGGTTCTGGGTGTGTGGGTAAGTTGGCAAGTTTAAGGTAAGTGACATGATTCTTGTCAAAGCAAACTGTAAGCTTGTAAACAAATGAAAGTTATTACCAATTGAGTAGCATGTTAAAACTTATTTTTGAGTATGTATAGTGGAAATCCCAAAATAACAGTCCAGCAGGGACTGTTCAGTGTTCCTGTGGTGGTTTCACACTCTTCAGGGATCTAGAATTCTTCTACTACACTGCTCTGCCCTCCTGAGGGTGTGGTTTCCATACTCAAGATTACCACATGGTCCAAGATGGCTGCCAGAGCACCGGCTATCACATCCACATTCTAGGCAACAGCAGGAAGTAGGAAGTGGTGGGGGTTTTAGGGGCAGTCAGGGGAGTTGAGGACAAAACAGCATGTACCAGCTGTTTCCCTCGTTAGGAGGGAGAAAACCAAGTTCCACTTGCTTTCCATTGCCCAGAACTTTGTCATGTGGCCACACTTGGCTGCAAGGCAAGCTGGAAAATGTTACCTTTTAGCTGGTGTGTTGGTGCCCTGAGTAAGGTTTGGGTTTTGTTCTGAAGGAGAAAGGGGAGAATGGACTTTGGGTAGTGACTAGCAGTCTCTGATACACTTTGTCTATTATAATTACTGTGTTAGTATCCTTTTGGGTGAGCATTTATTAATAATAATAACAATAATAATAATAAAGCATTTTGAGTTCTTATCATCTCTCAGGCACTGTGCTCAGCAGTTTTACACATTAGCTCTTTTAATATTCACATATTTAATAGTGGCTCCTGTTACAGTCCCCTTATATTGGCTAAAGTTTGGGCTCATGAAGCTCTAAATGGACAGGTGACAGAACACACAGATATTAGGAAGCTAGGTCAGGCTTTGAACTTGGGCCCTGTTGGCTTAACCAGTCAGTAATCGAGGTAGCTCTTCGGCCACTAAACGACCCCTATTGAGTTCCTAATGGGCGCTACACCTTACATTGTATGGCGTCCTCGGAGGTAAAAGGGTGCTTTCTAGATTTTACCCAGCAGCCACTCATTTCTTTGTACGCTTTGCATGTTTTTGCTTTGAATTAGAAATCTTTTTCTAAGAAATACCCTCAGGGTGCCAAAGCCTGTCTAGAAAGTACTTGATAAACATCAGGTCCTGTGTGCCTGTATGCTTCAGGATATGCCAGGTTTAACAGCCCTCAAATCTCAGTGGCTTAAAACAACAAAAGTGTATCTCTTGCTTATATGCCATGTCCAGTGCGGGTGACCCGTGGGCCTCTGCTCTTTGCTGTCACTCAGGGACCCAGGCTGAGGGAGGCTCCAGCTGGACACACACTTCCCTGGTTTCTGTAACAGCGACAGAAACATGCACCGGCTCTTAAAGCTTCCACCTGGAAGTGACAAACCACTTCTCTCCTCATTGATCGTTTTCACTGATCAAAGAGGTCACGTGGCCATGCTTTATTTTAACTTGGGGGGAGTAATGGGGTGACCCTACCATTCACCTAGGAGGAGAACCAGACTCTCCTAGAGTCTGGGAGGGACGGTGGGACTCTTTCTAGGACGGATGCTGTCATCAGGGGAGTGTCCCTCCTAGAAAGCCCCCAAGTCCTCCTCCTCTTGACCCCCAGGTGCTGGGGATGCAGCGGTGAACAAGATGACGAGGCCCCTGTCCTCTGGGTGAAGAGGGAGCCGCCTGTAACTAAGCGGGCTGGCTTGACTACTAGTCCCCGGGTCCTTTGTCTCCATCCTGGGGCTTAAAGGTGTCATTCTCTGCCGTTGTCTGCAGCTCAACAACTCTGATTCCGGGCTCTTCACGGTGTTCACGGGGGTCAAAAACTTCAGCAGGATCCATCTCGTGGACAAGTGGAACGGGGTCAGCAAGGTGAGGGCAAGAGGCGCCGGCCGTCCTGTACAGGGGCCGGGTAGGGATGGCAGGGGCTGCCAGGGCAGGCCACCTAGTACACCTTCTTCCTCTTAAAACAGGGGTTTGGGATTGACATGTACACACTGCTATACGTAAAATAGATAACCAACAAAGACCTACTGTATAGCACAGGAAATGCTGCTCAATATTCTGTAATAAGCTAAATGGGAAAAGAGTTTGAAAAAGAATAGATACACGTATATGTAGAACTGAATCACTTTGCTGTACACCTGGAACTAACACAACATTGTTAATCAACTATGCTCCAATTAAAAAAACAAAACAAAACAAAAACAGGAGGGGGTTGCACCCGCAGGAGAGATGCTCTCAGAGTTGGGGATTTTACCTATGTTTAAGGCTCAACTAGGACTTCCCTGGCGGTCCAGTGGTTAAGACTCCGGGCTTCCACTGCAGGGGGCGCGGGTTCAATCCCCGGTCGGGGAAGTTCCACATGCTGCAAGATGCGGCTAAAAACAAAAACAAAAACAAAAACGAAAAAAAAAACAAACCCAAAAACCTAGCTCTTTGTTCCAGGTGTGTGTGGGGGGGCATAGACACTGATTATTTACGTGTATGCTAGGAACAGAACTGTTTCTTTGATACTTCACTTATAAAAATGCTTCAAAAATATTACACTGATGATATAACCATCCGTTGCAGTAAAAGATTATTGAGTAAAAAAAAAATTACGCTAGAAACACAGGAAGACATTCGCATGAAAAAATAA
The DNA here is from genome assembly GCF_964341445.2 of Mesoplodon mirus. Lineage (NCBI taxonomy): Eukaryota > Metazoa > Chordata > Mammalia > Artiodactyla > Ziphiidae > Mesoplodon > Mesoplodon mirus. Next base: position 5,620,458 of record NC_138989.1, read on the forward strand.
AATAATAGGTATAAAGTGCACTTTGTATAACTTCACACACCCAGCCCCACTCCCACCTGAGTCACAGAGGAAACCCAGAGTTATCAGCGTTGGGTATATTCTTCCTGTCTATTTGTATCGATTTGCACGTGGGTTTTTTTTTTTTTTTCTTCTTGGAGCAGAGTGAAATCATCCTATGTGCGTTGTTTTGCAACTTGCTTTTTTTACCTGGTGGCCTTTTGTTATGCACAAGAATGATTGTGCAGTGGTGATGCTCACACCTGCCGAACGCTTATCTGGGTGATGGTGGCAAAGACCTGGGGGGGGCGGGGACAGGTTATTCCCCATCAGTGCCCAGAGTGGCAGGGTTACCATTTGCAGCCATTAATAACCGTCCCGAATGGGCGCTACTGAACTTCTCTTTGGCTTGCGTTTTCAATATAAAAATGTACAGGGACTTCCCTGGAGAGCCGTTGGTTAGGACTCTGTGCTTCCACTGCAGGGGACCTGGGTTCGATCCCTGGTCGGGGAACTGAGATTCCACATGGGACACCCCCCCCCAAAAAATATATATATATATATATAAATGTACACATGCTTAAAAACCTTCTCCTAGGACAGAGGGGTAGAGTGTGAGACGTCTGTTTTTTTTCTGTCCAGGTCTCACTCCCCAGAGGCAACTACTGTTTTGAGATCTGGTAGCCACCATTATTATTTTAAATATTTTCCTTACTGGGCTACCTTCTAACTTCATCTGTTTTCAGGAAGTGTCCTTCCTCTCTGAGAGGTGAGGAGGTCAGTGTCCCCTGCTCACTGTGCTCCTTGGAGATGTGAGTGACAGGTCCATTTTACAGATGAAGTAACTGAGTCCCCAGCAAAGTTGCACATTCAGGGATCCATGGTTAGGGAGTGGGGAGCTGCCGTCGACAGTGTCTCTGGCTGTCTACACAGCCTGCTCACCTTGCACCAGGCGGGGACAGGCTTCTGTCATTGGGTAGTGACATCCCCCAGGGCACATGGCCCGTGAAGTCACAGCTCCACGTCAGGTAGGAGATGCCCAAGAGCATTTCTTTAAGAGGTCTTGCGTCCCTACAGGTCAACTTCTGGCATTCCGATCAGTGCAACATGATTAATGGGACTTCCGGGCAGATGTGGGCACCATTTATGACTCCTGAATCCTCGCTGGAATTCTACAGCCCCGAGGCCTGCCGGTAATTGCCCTGACGTGGGACATTCTGGGCCTCCTGGGAAATCTGCCTTGTGGCTGCTCAGAGCCGAATCAAGTGGCTTGTGGTGTGAACTTGCAAAGCGCTTGGCTCTCTGTGTGTCCACCGGCCTTTGGCGCCATCTTGAATTCTCTTTGGTGGCGCCATCTTGAATTCTCTTTGGTTGCACCATGAAGAGCCAAACGCCAATTGCTTGTGCTTTTGCAAGGCCCAGAGAGAGGTCGTGGTGGGCAGGAAATGGGCAGGATTTCAGGGGACCGTGCAATAAGGCAAGCGATGGCGGGGGGCTCCCTGTGCTGTTTGCCTGGCTGCCCTAATTTCCCATTGGATGCTGTGACATCTGGATGCCTCTCCTGAAGCCCCTTCAGCCTCCAGAGTAGCAGCCTCGGAGGTCAGCTTGTGGCTGAACAATTGCAGTGGCCCCGGCCGAGGGGTGAGAAGAGACAGTGGCTCCTAGAGCTCTTCTCTGGCTGCTGCCCTGTCCTTGGCTTCTCTGTTCAGGCCACTCTGGAAAAACCCTTTGCTTGGGATCTCACTGATGTGAACTCCGACCCACCTGCCTCCCCAGCAAACCTTGATGGAGCCCTGTCTGTGCGAGACACTGGGGTCCCCGCAGAGACAAGCTGGGCCCCGTCTCTGTTCCCTGGGAGTCATGTCCTGGCGGGGGACTCAGGCCCACGCACCCCAGGGGAGTGTCAGAGAGCGGAGGTGCTTTTGCTCTGCGTGTGTTCACTTCTTAAAATTAGGAATTTCAGCCTAGAGGAAAGTTGCGAGAATGTGTAACTTTCTCCGCATTGCCTTCCCCGATTTCCCAGTTGTTTCTCTTTGGCCCCTTCTGCTTTATCCTCATCCCACACTTCTCTCTTTCTCTCTCTCTCCTTCTGTATATTTTTCCTGGACCCTTTGAGGGTACATTGAATGCCTAAATACTTCAGTGGGTGTTTTCTAAAAATGACATTTTCTTACATAACCTCATCATGTCACCAAAATGAGGAAATTTAGCATTGACGTGATACTATTGTCTAGGCTAGCACTCTCCAATAAAAATATAATTCAAGTCCCATCTGCAGTTTAAAACTTTCTAGTGGCCGCATTGAAGAAAAGTAGCGAGAAATAGGTGAAATCAATTTTAATGATGTTTGTTGGACCCAGGAGATCCAAAATGGTATCATTTCACAATGCGTAAACAGATGTAAAATATTGAAGAGCTGTTTTCCATTGTTTGGGGGTATCAAGTCGTAGAAATGTGGAGTGCATTTGACACGTAGAGCTGCATCCTGACTTGGACTGGCCCTGTTTCAAGGGCTCTAAGGCCACGTGTGCTGAGTGGCCCCCGTGGACAGCACGGGTGGAGCGGTTCTGATCCACAGCCCATGTTCGAGGTTAGAAGTGCCTTTGAGAAATACGGCAGGGCGAGCGGAGGAAGAGAGAATAGGGTGTCGGCCACGTTGCTGCTGCCTACGGAGCTGACAGCCGCACCGTGACCTGAGTGGAGAACTGAGGTCTGATGTGGCGATGAGACGGAGGAACATTCCAGGCTCCAGGAGCAGCAGATACAAAGGCCCTGGGACAGGATGGAGCATGTGGGAGGAATACCACCTGTGGGGTGCAGTACAGGTAGGCAGGGGCTGGACCCTCTACAAGCTCGTGGGCCATGGTGAGGACATTAGATCTTATTCTAGATTAGACTGGAAGCCATTGCAGTGTTAAGTGGGGTCGAGATATATGCTGTCCTTGTTTTAAAGCTCCGTCTGCTTGCGGAGAATGGATTGGCGTAGGCGGGGGAGGCAGGGAGACCCATAAGGGAGGTCATTGCAATTCGCCAGGCGAGAGACGGTGGCTGCTGGGACCCGGGAGGGCGGGCCGTGCCTGTGGGGCGTGGCTCAACTCGGGCCACCCACTTCCAGCCACCTCATTCTGGGGTGTCATCCTCCCTCGTTTGTCCCCGCAGGTCCATGAAGCTCATCTACAAGGAGCAGGGGGTGTTCGAAGGCATCCCCACCTTTCGCTTCGTGGCTCCGAACACCTTATTTGCCAACGGGTCCGTCTACCCGCCCAATGAGGGCTTTTGCCCCTGCCGGGAGTCGGGAATTCAGAATGTCAGCACCTGCAGGTTCAGTATGTGTCATTCCCCATGGGAGGGCGGGAGGGTGTGGCCCGTGATGAGGGGCTTATCTGTCTCTTTACTCCATGGCCTCTGATAATCCCATTAGGCTGGAGATAAAGAGGGCAGCAGAAAGATAACCTGAAAAAGAAAATACGCTTTGGGTATATCGGTTGCTGTCGTAATAAATTCCCACAAACCTGGTGGCCTAGAACAGCTCAAGTTTATGACCTTAAGCAGTCCCGTAGTTCAGGAGTCGGACACAGGCCTCTCCAGGCTAAGACCCAGGTGTCAGCAGGCTGCGTTCCTTTCTGGAGGTTGACGGGGAGACTGTTTTCTTGCCTTTCCCAGCTTCTAGAGGCCCCTAGAATTCCGCGCTCAGGTTTCCCTTCCTCTGTCTGCAAAACCGGCAACATCACAAGGCTTTGATCCCACGCCTGTGGTCCCGCCTCTTTTCCTGAAGCTCTCCTGCTTCCCTTGTCCAGTTTTCAGCGCCCTGGAGACTATATCAGGCCCACCTGGATAATCTAGGCCACTGCGCCCTATTTTTAGCGGATTAGCAGCCTTCATTCCTCCTGCGTGCGACCTAATTCCCTTTGTCGTGTAACCTAACAGGTTATGCACAGGTCCCGGGGATGAGGACGCAGACATCTTTGGGAAAGGCATTGTTCTGCATCCCAGGTCCTGATAGGTGGCTTGAGGGGGAGGCTTCGTGGGGAGGACCTTCCACTCCACCTGGGGAGGGGAGGAAGCTGGCAGCAGCCCGATGGTTCCGTGAAATCGTGTTCCGCAGTGTGCAGTTGTGGGCTTGGATGTGGGCCCTGGCGCTGGCACACAGTCCTCTGACATCGTCAGTGTCTTCCAGCTGTGTGCCAGTCCCCGAGACGGCCCCGCCTCACATGCTCAATTTGGACGCTTGGATGTCAGCTCGATTTCCCTCTCCCAACCCTCATCCGGGTCGCCAGCAAGCCCCGTGCGCCCTGCCTCCAAATTAACTCCTGCATCCTTGCTTTCTTCCACTCCCCCGCCGCCTCGTGGTCCAGGGCCCTTTAGTTGGCCCTCCTCTTGCACTGTGGCCGTCCTGTGTACCATCCGTTTCCCAGACTGTCCAGTGCGGTCACCGCTGGCCTCGTGTGGTTATTTAAATTGAAATCGGGGACTGCCCTGGCGGGCCGGTGGTTAAGACTGCGCTTCCACCGCAGGGAGCACAGGTTCGATCCCTGGTCGGGGAACTAAGATCCTGCATGCTACACAGTGCGGCACCCACCCCCCCCCACCAAAAAAAAATAAAAAAAATAAATTGAAATTGGTTTGAATGAACTCAAATTAAAAAGGCAGTGCGTTCCTTGCACTGGCCACATTTCCAAGGATCCCCACCCACACGTGCCTAGTGATTGCCCTGTGGGACGGACAGTGAAAAAAGAGGATATTTTCATCCTCGTAGAAAGTTCTGTTGGACTCGCTGTTCCAGCGAGCAGCCCAGGGGACCTTTCAAAAACTCGGATTGCCACCCAATCCCTTGCTTGAAATGTCTACTAGCGCCCCGTGCGTTAGAGCCACATCCCTACAGAGGCCCCAGTGCTGTCAGGATCTGGCCTCTGCCAGTGTCTCTAATGTCATTTCTTCCCGTACTTTCCCCACTGATATTCTTCAGCCCCGCCACCTTCTCCCTGTTTCTAGGAAATATCTCGTTTGGTCCCGCCTCAGGGCCTTTGCATCAGCTGTTCCCCAGGCTGCCGCAGATCTGTGTGAATCATTCCCTTACCCGCTCCTGGTCTGTTCGGATGCCACCTCCTCAAGGAGGCCTGCTCTCTGACTTCCCGTCGTAAAGTTGCTCCCCTGCCCCACCTCCCAGCTGCTCCTGTCATTTCACCCTTGATTGTCTTCCTGGTGCTCATCACTCCCTGAAATCACTGAGTGTGTCTTTTATTTTACTTATTGTCTGTCTCCTGTATTGGATTGTAAATACTCTATGCAGGGCTCCGTCCTTAGCTTCTAGAATTGGGCCCAGTATGTAGTGGGTGCTCCCACAGTATGGGAACATACGGATGTGTGGGTGTACCTTGCACTGAGGGAACTGAGGCTCAAGGCTAGGGGGTGACACCCTAGCTGGTAGGACAAGAAGCCACTCCTTGTCTTCCGAGGTCTTGCCTTCTGGGGCCTGTTTGGTCGGAACCACATTTCCAGCTGGAGATGGGAATTTGGGAGGGGTAGTTTGCTGCAGGGTTGGGGGGGAGGGCTGTCATCAGGTTGGACGGGTTCCCCAAGTTCGGGCAGGATGAGGTGCTCCGTGGGTGAAGGGCTTGGAGCTGGGGCCTGGGAGTGCCCACCTCCGTCGTGGCCTCTTCTGGCCCACCTGCCCTTGTCCCCCGTTTGCTTAATTCTTTCTTCACTGGTGTTTACGGGAGTTTCTGCTCGTAGGTGAGCTGACAGTGCAGAGACCTGGCAGGCTGTGTGCTACACCGTTGCCGTGGCAAGTGGCCGGTGCTACACCAGCCTGATGAGGCCTAAAAGGGCACTTCTTGGTTGACCTTTGCATTAGGCCTAGCTCTAGAGCTCAGCCGTTGTCCGAAGCTGCCTTTCGCCGTGTGCCAGCTCAGTTTTCCTCCAGCCTGGTTTGTTGCCAGGCAGGCTCTCCCCTCCAGCCTCCAGCCTCACCTCTGGGTCCTGCAGAAAGGGGACAACTGGCTCCTCTTCACTCCAGCAAAAGTTCCAGAGTTTGCTCTGATTGGACTGGCTTGCATCACATGACCAGCTGTGACCCAGTAAGTGGCCAAGGGTGGCCTATGCTGATTGGCCAGGCTGTGTCACATGCTCAGCCCCTGGCTCCAGTGAGTGGGGTCAGCACCCACATGACAGGAGGCTGAAAATAGGGGAGGGGCCTTAACGGGGTATAGGTTCCAGGAGAAAGAGTGGGTGCTGGACAGGCAGAAACTACATATCCACCCACTCACTGCCAAGGGCTAGGGATGAAAATTGCACTGCTTCATCTTAGCACATGTGCCAAAAGAACTTCAAAAGTGCAAGGGAGGGCCTCCCTGGTGGCGCAGTGGTTGAGAGTCCGCCTGCCGATGCAGGGGACCCGGGTTCGTGCCCCGGTCCGGGAAGATCCCACATGCCGCGGAGCGGCTGGGCCCGTGAAGCCGTGGCCGCTGAGCCTGCACGTCCGGAGCCTGTGCTCCGCAACCGGAGAGGCCACAACAGTGAGAGGCCCGCGTACCGCCAAAAAAAAAAAAAAAAAAAAAAAGTGCAAGGGAATTATGTATGTATTATGCAAATAAAAATTTTTCTTTTACGTTGAAATAGACGTATATACAGAGAGATGCCCAACTGACACGTGCACTTTGAAATTCCACCAAGTGATGCAGAAAGAGGACAGGAGTGACCCCCTCCCTCCCAGTCACTGGCCTGACTTCTGGCAGCACAGCTTTGCTTGCCTTTGGTGCTTATGTGAGCGGAATCATAAAGCATATATTCCTTTTTCTCTATTTCTGTCCTCTTTCACCCATTTTTGCATTGGTGAGGTCCATCCCTGTTGTTGTGGGTGCCCTCTTCCTTGCTGTATAGTATTCCACGGTGGGACCACACCTCCATTGCCTTACCTCTTTTGCTGTTCACGGGCATCCGACGAGGTTCTGCTTGTTGACCATTACCCTAGGGCTGCTAAGAACATTCTCTCATACATGTCTTTGGGTGCACCTGTGTCTGTATTTCTGTGGCATTTTATCTGAAGATAAGAAATACCCACACATTTCCCTTTCTGGGCCTTGAGCAGTTCTTGGACCCAGAGAACTCTTTCTCCTCCAACCTCTGTGCTGTGCAGGGTCCTGAGACTTGCTCAGTGGAGGCCCTTAATCTGTGGTGATCCTGGGCAATTAGATCTGGTTAGATGTGCCATAAAGCTATAAATTAATTACCACTTATTACTTGGGTGTTGTCTCTCAGTCTGTTTGGAAATAAAGTAGAAAGAAACACATACATGCATGCATACTATTAAAGAACCAAGCAAGTTGGGCTTCCCTGGTGGTGCAGTGGTTGAGAATCTGCCTGCCAGTGCAGGGGACACGGGTTTGAGCCCTGGTCTGGGAGGATCCCACATGCCGCGGAGTAACTAGGCCCATGAGCCACAACTACTGAGCCGGCGCGTCTGGAGCCTGTGCTCCGCAACAAGAGAGGCCGCGATAGTGAGAGGCCCGCGCACCGCGATGAAGAGTGGCCCCTGCTCGCCGCAACTAGAGAAATCCCTCACACAGAAACGAAGACCCAACACAGCCAAAAAAAATAATAAATTAATTAATTAAAAAAAAACAACCAAGCAAGCTGAAGCAAGGGAAGGTGATGGCAAATTGGCCCAGCCCATGTCAGTCTCCCCCGAACCCTGCCACCCTGGCCTTGGAGGCATGATGGGGCTTGTTTGAGATTCGCCGCCTTCAAGGGCCTGGCTCGGTGACTGCTTCCCTTACGGGGGGTGGGGGTGGGGCTTGTGTTTGCTCTGTTGATCTCCTTTCACAGTGAGATGGGAGAATGGGAAACAGGGTTTTCCAAATTGTGAAACATTGTCCCTGGTGGTGCCCAAGACTTCAAAGGTCCAAAGAGGTAGCTTTAAATACCATTGACTTACATGGTGAGAGAGGTCTGCTCTCCATTCTCTTTCTGTCCTTCTGATCACCTCCAGAAGAAAGTACCTTTCTAACACTCGTCTGTCTTTCTTTTTGACAGAGAAAGAGCAAGTCTCAGGGTCCAAGCCTCATGTAGGTAACAGTCTCTAGTTAGAATCTACAACATTCATTCGTTCGCATTGTATTTATTCCTATATTTATTTTCTAATTCTGGCGTGTGTTTGCCAATTATGCCTCCGATAGCAAGCTCCTCCTTTAAAATATAGCTGTTTATGTAAAGCAATAGCAGTTGCTTCAGAGAAGCACATTATGTAACAGGGCAGGGGGTATCTGGATATGACAACACATCAAAGAGGTACTAGGCTGAATAAATTAATGTCAAGAAGCATTAAGGCAATGAATGTAAAAGGACTCTGGGAAAAATGAAGTCAGACAGCAGCTAAATCCCAGCTTTTATTCCAAACCAGTGCTTGGCTTTGCTAAGAAAAGCAGAAAGAATCTAGACATTTGAGGTTGCCAGACACACATAAACAGGAATGCGGGTCACCTGGCTGGCAGCAGATGGGCTGCTGGTTTTAGGAAGAAGACCTTGTGAGTTTTGTTTGTTTTTTCTTTCTTTTTTTCGTATCGAGGTGAAGTTCATTAATCCGCAATTAGCCATTTTAAAGTGCACAATTCAGTGACATTTAATACATTCAAAACGTTGTGCAGCCACCACCACAATCTGGCTCCAGAACATTCTCATCAACCCAAAAGGAGACCCCGTACCCAGTTACACTCACTCCCCATCTCTCTGCCCCGGCCCCTGTCACCACCAGTCTGCGTTCTGTCTCTATGATTTGCCCGTTCTTGATCCTTGTCAGTTTTTGAGAGGCTTATTCTTTTCCTCGTTGACTCATTGTCCATCAGGCCTGTTGTATGTTGACCTGAGCACAGGAGGATGCATTGGTGTTTGCCTGGCTTGGTCAGTTGATGGAGAGGTTCAGCCTCGGGTGTCTGGGTGTGAATTTCCCACTCAGAGGGACCCAAGTCAGTCCCTGTTCTCACACGTTGGCGTCCATCCCACAGATCAGCTGCTGGGAGAGAAGGAGCAAAACAGGTGTGTCTTCTCCCCTCCCGTGGACGTTAGGGAGACCTGGCTGCAGGTGTGCACACCTGAGCATCTCTGATCATTGCCGTGTTGCGTGCAGAAGACAGTCCGGGCTGCTTGGCTTGGCGATCCAGATGCCCCTCCTCTCACCCAAGTTCAAGTCTTTCTAGCCTCAACTCCCATCATTCCCCTCCAGGCACTGTCTGCTCCATATGCACTGCGCATTTGCCCACCTCCCTGCGTTTGCTTCTGCCATCCCTTCCACCTGCAACGCCATTCCCTCACCTTCTCTGTCTGGCATCTTTGAGCCAGCTTCTTCTCCTTCCTTTGATCTCTCCTGACAGAAGCAGCAGCTCCTATTTTACCACTCCTGTGGCACCGAGCTTGTCCCCTGCTGGGTGGGTTCCAGTCCCTGGTGCCTCTTGGGCGCTTGGTAAATATTTGCAGACTGAATGAATTCTCTCTGTCTAGTTATTGTTGTTTGCATCTTGTCGTCATCATGAGGGGGGTGCACTGCAGGCAGTGGCTGTGTTTCATCACCTACTCATCCCCTTGCCCAGCTCAGGGTGTGACAGGGGCAGGTCTCTGGATGTGCCAACATGCTGTCTTTGTCTGACATCCCCTCTCTGCCCCTCTGCCTTCTAGACGCACCCTTATTTCTCTCCCATCCTCACTTCTACAACGCTGACCCAGTCCTGGCAGAGGCAGTGTCTGGCCTCCACCCTAACCCAGAAGAGCATTCCTTGTTCCTGGACGTCCACCCGGTGAGCCCCTGCCTGTCAGCCTGTGGGTGGGTGCGGGGATTTCTGTTTGGTGCACACTTGGCTTTCTCCTCTCCCCACCAGGCACCAAACTGTTCCAGTGTGGGGGTGATGGGAAGCCTGGATTTCTTTGGCAGTGATAGCTTCTAGGCTATCAAGCCTTCAAATTTTGCCCAGACTTCATAGTGCAAGAACTTTATCTCTTTATAAGGGAATTGTCTCTATAAAAGGATTGTAAGAAAGTAAATTAATTAGGAATTATCAGCCTGCAAATTAGCCAGAGGCAGCCCTCTGGCTGTGCCAATATACCATAAAGATCTTGGGGTACCGACAAGAGCCTGGAACATCTTGTGGATAAACTGGGTTCTGGGGAATTGGTCCTGTGTGTTGTTTTGTCTATAAACAGGGACCAGGAAGGTATCAGACCTGTACACGTGGCCCTCCCGTGGGCATGTTTTTACCCAGTTGCTTCTTTTCTTAGCGCCTCCGTTCACTGGAAATTTGCCCATTTGGACTCGGTGGCTTTTTATCATTGATTAAATAAATTCTGTGGGTTTCTGTTTCCTGAGTGGACACTTGTGGTCTCCTCCACAGGCCCTTCTGGAAGCTCTTCTACCTGGGGCCGTTCCATCCTGTTTTCCTTGGTACTCTTCAGATTTTCTTAGCCGCTGACTCAATCCTCAGCCCCCAGCACTCCACCTTCTAGCTCTCTCTCTCTCTCTCTCTTTTTTTTTTTCACTAAAAATCCAGGCTGAGACTTCCCTGGCGGTCCAGTGGTTAGGACTCCGTGCTCGCACTGCCGAGGGCACGGGTTCAGTCCCTGGTCGGGGAACTAAAATCCCACAAGCTGTGCGGCTCGGCCAAATTAAAAAAATAAACAAAATAAAATAAAATAAAATAAATAAAAATCCAGCTAGTGAAGTCAGCTATGACTGCACACACTTCACATTCAGCAAATATTTCTAGAATGCTCATTATGCTCCAGGCATAATTCTAGATTCTTCCACCCACACCAACTCATTTAATTTTCGCAATAATCTGAGAGGTGGGCATTGCTATTCCCATTTTACAGACGGGGAAACTGAAGCCCAAATACTTTCAGTGCTACAGCTAGTAAATGGGATTCTTGGCTCCATAAGGGAAAGGTCTGTTCTGTCTCGTTAATCGCTTGGATTCTAGTCGTCACCACAGAAGTACTAATATCTCAGTAAATATGGGTTTGATTTCCTGAGATATTAGTGCTTGAGAGTGAGTGAGGGATGAGGCCAAATTCAAACTCAGGTCTTCTTTGTGTTTTAATTAAAATTTTTTTTATTATTTTAAAATTTCCTTTTTCTTTAAACCTGAATACTCAATGGCATATGTCTGTTTTTTTAAAAAAATTAATATACTTTCATTTTTGTTTGTTTGGCTGCACCATGCGGCATATGGGAATCTTAGTTCCCTGACCAGGGATCGAACCGGCACCCCCTGCAGTGGAAGTGCTGATTCTTAACCACTGGACCGCTAGGGAAGTCCTTACTTTGGTGTTTTAGAATAGTTTTAGGCTTACAGAAAAACTGAGCAGAAAATACAGAGAGTTCCCAGACATCGTTTTCCCCTGGCACGAAATTTGTCACAGTCGATGAATGAACATTATTATTAACTATAGCTTACATTAGGCTTCATTCTGTGTTGTTCAGGTTTATGGGTTTTGACAAATGCATCATGACCTGTATCCACCATTACCGTCTCCTACAGAATGGTTTCACTGCCTTAAAAATCCCGTGTGTTCTACCCATTTATCCCCCTACTACCTTCACTCCCATCCAACCTTTGGCAGTGACTGATCCTTTACTGTCTCTGTAGTTTTGCCTTTTCCAGAATGTCATATAGTTGGAACCATAGAGTATGTAGCCTTTTTTAAAAAATTGAAGTATAGTTGACGTACAATATTATACAAGTGACAGGTGTGTAATGTAGTGATTCACAATTTTTAAAGGGTATACTCCACTTACAGTTATTTAAAATATTGGCTGTACAAACAGTTGTTTTAATCCCCACTACATTCTGTCCTGTATTAATATGTAGTTAATTAAGTGGGTATTAATGAATTGATAGTCATTTATTCATATGAATCTATTGCGTGCTCTATGTTAAATTCATTCTTTATTGTTAGATGTGTTAAGGCTTTTCCATACTGTCTTAAACTTTGAACCAGTTTTTAAAAGGCTTTTATTATAAAGCTAACAAATGGTTTTCCACTGTCTCTTTTAGTTCATTCACTTCACTGCTTCTCTCTCTCTCTCTCTCTCTCTCTCTATCTCTTTCTCTCTCTCTGCTGGCTTCTGGGCATTCCAACAAGAGCAAGATCTTTTCTCTGTTCTCACTGGTGACTTTCATTGTGCTGCATGGATTTTCTTTTTTTCCCCACATTGAGAAAGAAACAGTTAAGTTTGGGAGGCTGGAGAGATGCAAACAGCTGTTTAGCAGCAGCCCCTCAGCTGATGCAGAAGTAGGCTTCTCCTGCTTCTCATTTCAGGTCAGAGGCAGACGGGGAGAGGAAGTGGCCTTGGATTTTGTTGTCGATTTGGGGAGGATGATCATGGGGTCGATTTGCTGATTTCTGATCTCATTAGCCCGGAAAACAAAATGCCTGCTGGAAGCGGCTTCTCTGGTGCCTTCTTTTCTGCTCCTGAAACCGGGATGGGGGGTGGGTGTGTGGTGACAGACGGGGCTCACGGGTCCAAGTTTCTGTTCTGAGATTGCGGGATGGTGGGGGACAGGCGGGGCTTTGCCCAAGAAGAGGTGGCTGGACAGCAGCTGGAAGGACAGCCAAGGAAGGAAGGAGACACATTTCCTGGAGAAGGAAGTGGCCTGAGTGGAGACCCCAGAATGTAGAGTCTAGAAAGCAGGATGTGTCGGGGTCTGCAAGATCACCCCCAAGTTGGAGGATTTGCTAGGAGGACTCCCAGGACCCAGCATATGGTGGTACCCACAGCTGTGATGTATTGCAGTGAAGGACACAAGGCACAGTCAGCAAAGAGAAAGGCACATGGGGTGAAGTCTGGGGGAACCAGGCACAGGCTCCCAGAGCCCTCTCCCAGGGGGGTCACACAGGACACCCTTCATTCCCTGTGTGAGGTGTCTTCTACCAGAGACGCCCAGTAGAGACTCAGAGCCCAGGATTCTTACTGGGGCTGGTCATTATAGGCGCCGTCTACCTGGCACAGACCGAAATTCCAGACTCCCGGAAGGAAATCAGGTGTCGGCATAAACCACAGTGTTTGTACAAACTGTCCTGGTGCAGTGAGCCCCTCTTATCTGTCAGGGAGAGGTGGGAGCCCTCCTGAAATCCAGGATCCCAGACGCCAGCCAGGGACAACCTTGCTAGCAGGGCAGCCTCACCCCTGCTGGCTCTTTTGCACACGGGTGATCTCACTCCCGTCCCACCGGGTTCTCAAGTTCAAGCTCTCCCCCGTCCTGGGAGCATGGCCCTTGGCCAGTTGCTCTGTGCCCCTGGGGTCCCAAAAGACCTCAGGATGCCAGGCTATATTGGAAGATAATGCCCTCTCCCACTGGTGTATGTGATAACAACACAACATTTATGGCTCTGAGTGTGGCTGTCTTGCATCCCCTATTTTGCCCTTGCAGCAACCCTGTGAGGTGGGGAGGATTGTCTCCACTTTCCAGAAGAGTCTCAGCTAAGAAGCAGCAGTCTGTCCTCAAACCTAGGTTCCTTTCCTCTCCTCTCCTGACATCATTCTGGAAGCACCTTCCTGGTTTTGGTCCTATACGTGTGTCACTTTTTGTGTTATTGACTTACTACTTAAAAAAAAATGATCTCATCAAAAAAAAAAAAAATCCTGCACAAAGGAAGCTTTCTATCATGACCTCAAATTGGAAATTAAAAATTTCTCTAAATAGGGAATTCTCTGGCGGTCCAGTGGTTAGGACTCCGCGCTTCCACAGCAGGGGGCACGGGTTCGATCCCTGGTCGGGGGACTAAGATCCCACAAGCCGTGCAGCACCGCCAAAGAAAAAAAAAATCTCCAATAAAGAACGCAAAATATCACTAGGCTCTCTGTAAAATACCGTCGCCTGCCCTTGGCATGAGCCTGAGGCCAGATCTGTTGAAATGGAGATTGGGTGGAGGTGTATTGCAGAGGCACTAGGGGCCGAGCAAGCTCCCTGCAGGCTTTCTCTCTGAGACGCTGGTGGGGAGGGAATGGGGGGTGAATGGAGAAGATAGTGACCTTATTAACATGCAAATCTATTTTATTTTATTTGGAGGCTGGAGGGAGGGGCGATGACTGGGAAAGGTCCTTCTGCACTGGGGGAGGCATCGTGCAAGAGAACAGATGGAAAGGGTTAGTTTTTTTTCCATCCAGAGCGAGACTGGCTCACCAGAGGGGATCCCTCGAGGTCGTGGACATAAGAGCCATTTGGGGAACATGTGTTTACCCATCAGGGCTTTGAATAGGTAGCGGAAGCCCCATCGGATGGGCAGTTAATTTGGGATACGCACCCTCTTGAGCGTGACCAGGGAGAGGGCTGTTTGAAGGGGTCCCCAGGGCTCCAGGGAAGCCAGACCCCTCACTGCTCTTTTTGTTGCAGGTCACTGGAATCCCCATGAACTGCTCTGTGAAACTGCAGCTGAGCCTCTACATTAAGTCTGTGAAAGGCATCGGGTGAGTGGGGTCTGGGAGCCCCGGGCTGCCTTGCTGTTGAGAGATCAGAGACTCGGGACTCTGGCCACGTCCTTGGGAACCTGGCATCTGGGGAGATAGATGGTCCTTCGGGATATGGAATCTGGTCCCTGCCCCTTGAACCCCTGAGGGGGGTCTCAGCTCTCAGCCGAGCCCAAACTACATCCTGACATCCCTGCCCTGTTCTCTCGTGACATTTGTCCCCCCAATTAGCCAGACTCTTCCATCCAAGCTGTTTCCCATTCGACAGAGTAGCAAAAATTAAATCCTGCCAAAACCAAGTGTTTGAAAGTGGAAACTTAGCAAACAGTCTTCTGAAGTGAGACCATTCACTTGACGGGAAGAATTCTTTAAGCACTGGTTTTCTTTTTCTTTTTCTTTTTTTTTTTGTGTGTGTGTTGGTTTTCAGTAACCGCTTTATCAAGATTTAATTCACATAGTATAAAACCCACCCTTTAAAAATGCACAATTCGGTGATTTGTGGGATATTCACAGAGCTGGGCAGCATCACCACAATGAATTTGGAAACATTTCCATCCACCCCCTGGAAAGAAACCCCACACCCTTTAGCAGCCACTGCCCATTTCCCCAGCCCCAGGCAACCCTTAATTTACTTTCTGTTCCTGTGGATTTACCTATTCTGGCCATATCATGTGAATAGAATTATATAATATGTGTCTGGCTTTTTTCACTTAACATGATGTTTTCAAAGTTCATCCATGTTGTGGCCTGTGTCACTGCTTCATTCCATTTTATGGCTGAATCATATTCCATTGCATGGAAAGACCATGTTTTTATTCATCAGTTGACGGACATTTGGGTTGTTTCTACTTTTCGGCCATTATGAATAGTGCCGCTTTGAATATTTAAAGTTTCTGTGTGGATGTATGTTTTCTCTTGGGTAGATACCTTGCAGCAGAATTGCCGGGTCATATGGTGACTCTATGTTTCAGGGTTTCAGGAGCTGCCAGGCTGGTGTCCAGGGCGGTTGCGACATTTTACACTCCCACCGGCAGCGTGGGAGGTGCCAGTGTCTCTACATCCTTGGCAGCTCTTGTTATAACATCGAGTTAGGGTAGAGCTGGGTGAGGGAGCACGCTGGTCGTTACGTCAGGGTCTGTACTTCTTTATTTTAAAAAATTCTTTCGGTCGCACTGTGTGGCATGCGGGTTCCTAGTTCCCCAACCAGGAATCGAACCCGGGTCCCCTGCCTTGGAAGCACGGAGTCTTAACCTCTGGACCACCAGGGAAGTCCCCTGTACTTCTTAGCATATTTGAAATAGTTTCATTAAAAAAAAAAAATTCCCCCGTAAAGATTCCTGGGCTGCAGGAATGTGAGCATCTGTTTGGCTTTGTGAGACTCCGCTCAGCTGGAAAGAATAGCACTTTGTCTGAGCGTGGAGAGGATCGTCAGCGCAGCTCATCCTCACTCCCCCACTAGCTTTTCATTTTTACATCTTGAGGCTGCTCAGAGAGTTTGTTCCTGAAGCGTTTGTGGCTGGTGAAACGGCCCCACGCGTGCATTAGGCGTCTGCTGCCCAGACTTGAGCTCCACAGGGCTCCCGTCCCTCAGTGCCTGGTCTGCTAACTTGGATGTGCAGGGCCGGCAGGTGACTAAGTGGAACCCGTGGGGGTGGGGCCGAGGGCCAGCCTCTGTCCAGCACCAGGGCCCATGCACGCAGTGTGGCCACATCCTATGCATTTGCAAATGCAGTTTTCAAAATCTGGATGTTAACACACGCTCTCTCAATTTCACCTGTGGGGAGTTCATTCAGATTTTTGACAAATGCTGCTCAAGCCGGCAGTCTCTCTGGGTGGCTGGATTCTGCCTGCCGGTGGCCCTGAGCCACCACCCTGATGTCTCTGGGCCTCTGTGTTCCCATCTGTTCGGAACCAAGGCCACACAGCTGCCTGGCTGCCCCTGTGGGCTGGGATGGTGGTCTCAAGGGCGGTGGTCT
The DNA here is from genome assembly GCF_964341445.2 of Mesoplodon mirus. NCBI lineage: Eukaryota > Metazoa > Chordata > Mammalia > Artiodactyla > Ziphiidae > Mesoplodon > Mesoplodon mirus. Next base: position 5,636,883 of record NC_138989.1, read on the forward strand.
AACAGCAGTGCTTATCAGCATCCCCGAGGGCTGTTGAGGAACGCATGTGGGAAAAGTCCGGAGACACCGCCGCCCGGAAGCAGAGCTGTCTAGCTGTGACTTGTCTGAGGAACTGTTGTCCTGTTTGCTCACAAGATAAGGGCAGCAGGGTTACACACGCTGTGCATTCAATTTACATCAGTTCTTACAAACTCAGATGAAAGAGGCTGAAGTGAAGGGGATGTGCCGTTGTATTTCCAGAGCGTTCTCTGTGTCTGTGTCTGTCTCTGTAGGTGATACGGTGTAAATTCATTTCACTGCACAATACTCTACTGAATGAGCGCTTTTTGAGAATTGTGATTGAGGATTTTGACCTTTTGTGCTGACTCTGGTGCCTGTCCCCTGAGAGGGTGCCAGCTCCCCTCCAGCTGTGCCTTCTTTAAGCAGACCCAAGAATGGTGACGTTACAGAATATTTGTTTGTCCGGTTGTTTGCTGGCACTTGACAATAAGACAACAATAATAAACATCAAGCAGTATATGTCTTTTTTTTTTTTTTTGGCTGTGCCACACGGCTTGTGGGATTTCATTTCTCTGACCAGGGATTGAACCCAGGCCACAGCAGTGAAAGCCCAGAATCCTAACCACTAGGCCACCAGGGAACTCCCCTAGAGCACTTTTTATATGCTGGGTATTTTTCATGGTGTCGCGTTCCGTCCTCACTAGAGCCCTGTGAGGAGTTCCATTATAATCCCCATTTTACAGAGGAGGAACAGAGAGGGTAAGTAGCATGCCCAAGGTCACACAGCTATCTAGTAGCTGACTGTGTCGGGGGCCCCCAAGACCACTCTCAGGTTTGATGATTCACTGGGAAGACTCAGAGGACCCAGCATGTAGTTAATAGTCACGGCTGTGATTTATTACAGAGAAAGGATTCAAAACATAATTGGCAAAGGGAAAAGGCTCACAGGGTGAAGTGTGGGGAAACCAGGCACAGGCTTCTAGAGCCCTCTTCCAGGGGGGTCACACCAGGACACGCTTCATTCCCCCAGTGACAAGCTGTGACAACATGTGTGAAGTGTCTCCTACCAGAGATGCCCAGTAGAAACTCAGCACCCAGGGTGTTTACTGGGGGCTGGTCACGTAGGCGCCTTTTGCTTGGCATGGACCCAGATTCCAGACTCCCCAAAGGAAAGCAGGTGATCAGCATAAACCGTGTTGTGTGTTAGCTGGGCGTATTGCCATCCTGAATAAAATTGGGATTCTGTTTCTAAAAAAGAACAAATGGATATCAGCTAGGTCCCTGGCAGCCCCTCCACATAAGAATTTTTCATTTAAAAAGGTATTGTTGGATTGTCAGGTTGCGCCCCGTCAGGAGAGGCCCATTCCTCAAGCCCATGCCGATCAAGTTGCTGCAACATCAAATCCCTCCTGACCCTGGGGCTTCCGATCACAGGTCCAGAGCTGTCTGATCTAAGACACCCCGACAAAACTTCTCACTTGCTTGGTCTCGCTTATTTCCAGACAAACTGGGAAGATCGAGCCTGTGATTCTGCCACTGATGTGGTTTGGAGAGGTAAGGCTGCTTCCCTCTCCCTGGGTACTGGGCACCCAAGGGTGTGGTGTCTGATGCCTCAGTGAGGAGTTGATGTGGGTATTTGGGGCAGGAGGCTGTGTGGGGTGGGGAGGCTGGGCTGGGGTAGCTGGACTGGGTAATGCAGAACAATGTTAGAAACTTCGCCCTCTCCAAGCACTTTATGTCAATTTTCCCACTGGGTTGAAAGGATCACATGAGATGAGGAACACAGGAGCTGCATGAAACTGTAAAGTCCCTGGTCAGGGTATAAAATAATTTTGTTAATGCACGTGGCCCCTTCTCCTGAGATGAAGGGAAGCTGGTTTTCAGGGTGTCAACTTGTTATTGAAATTTCTTCTCTCCCAGCTTTTCAGGGTTCCTTCTGGCTTAGCTCGTTTTAAATCAGGGCGAGCTAACAGCTGGAACAGACAGGCTCCAAATGTGAATTTCACTTCCCACTCACATCACGGTCTGATGGGGGGCAGGCGGAGCTCTGCTCCACGCAGACATTCAGGGACATCCAGGCTCCTTCCATCTTCTGGTCCTGCCCTCTTGGAGATCTTCAGAATCCGTCTCCATTCAGTAAATTGGGAAAGAGATGGAGAGAATCACATGGGAGCCAGGCGTGGAAGTTGTAGCCTCACTGTGCCCCCATCCCATTGGCCAGAACAGGTCACATGGGCCTGCCTAGCTGCAAGGGAGTCTGGGAAATGTAGTCCTGTTGTGTGGCCCCAGAGGAAATAGAGGCATGGCTGGCTCCATCCATCGCATGCTTTGGCCAGTGGGCTTGAGATGGGAAAGGGGTTGGGGGACAGAGGGGTGTGGTGTGGGGTGGCGTCTGCACCCTCAGCCCACAGTATGTGGCACCAGTCCATTTGTTTGTCCTTCTCCTTCCCCAGAGCGGGGCAATGGAGGGTGAGACCCTTCAGACGTTCTACACCCAGCTGGTGTTGATGCCCAAGGTGCTGCATTACGCCCAGTACGTGCTCCTTGCCCTGGGCTGCGTCCTGCTGCTCATCCCCATCGTCTACCAAATCCGGAGCCAAGTAGGTGGTGGCCAGAGCGTGGCCGGGGCCGAGTGCCCCTTGCTTGCCTGCTTGGGGGAAGGAGGGGCTCAGATCAGATTCCCCAGCCGTCCCTTCCTGCTGTGCCCACGGACACCTTCAGCCTGCAGCCCACCTCGGGCGGCAGTCCTAGGTCTCTGCCTGGCTGGGGAGCTGTTGCTGCATCCTTGCTTCTGTTGCATATTCTGTTATCACTTCTCTGCCTATTCTGGGAGGCCTGGGGGCCCTCCCTTGGAGGGGCTGCAGGTGGTTTTGGATCATGAGACCTGGTACTTGAGTGGTTTGCTCTTCAAGTCAGCAGCTGCTGGCTTTCAGGCTCTGGCAGGTACAGGGCATATGAGAGTGAACAAGGCAGTTCCTACTCCGGGGGAAGGGGGGTGCGGGGACTAGCATTCTAGTTGGAAAGACAGGTGGAAACCAAGTAAATAAACAGAAGAGATGATTTCACCGATGATAAGGATCATAGAAAATGTGATGGGCTTAGGGCAGTGCTGTCTGATACAAATACAACATGAGCCATGTGTGTGATTTTAAATTTAAATTTTCTAATAGCCACCTTAAGTAAAAGGGAATTAATCTTAATCATATCTTTTATTTTATCCGAATATATCCAAAATATCAATATGACCATGTCAACCTGGAATCAATATAAAAAATATAAATTTTTTACATTTTTTTTCGGGTTAAGTCTTTGGAATTCGGTGTGTATTTTACATTTACATCAGGTCTTGACTGGGACTCGCCCCTTTTCAAAGCCTCAATGGCCATATGTGGCTACCAAGCTGGACACCGCAGCATCCAAGGAGGCTGGCGACAACTATAGAGATAATGTCAGAAAAGGTTTCTCGGAAGAGGTTGAATTTAAGCTTAGAAGTGAATGCTCAGCACAGAGTCAGGGAAAGAGTGCCCCGGGTGGAGGAATGGCCAGTGCAAAGGCCCTGAGGCAGGGGTGGGTGAGGTGTGTTGGAGGCTCCCGCAGGGCCAGGGTGGCTGGAGGGGAGTGGGCATGGGGGCAGCGGGGGAGGAGGTGGTGTCTGAGAAGCTGACGTAGGTCATGCCTGGTCCTGTAATGCAGGGTGAGCAGCTTGGAACTGATTCTGGGGGTGATGGGAAGCTGTTGGAAGCTGTAAAGGAGAGGAGTGACTGGGTCAGTTAACGTGTGGCCACTTGGTCTTCAGATGGGAGAGCGGAAGCAGGGGGACCAGTGAAGAGGCCCAGGTGAGCGAGGATGGTGGCTTGGACCAGGATAGGAGCAGGTATTTGGGGAAGGGAGCACAGATGGAGAAGAGCCCTGAAGAGCCAGCCCTGGGGCCTCTACCATTCAGAGGCAGGAAAAAGAGGGGGCGACAACAAATACCCCCCCTTTTTTTGGCCGCGTTGTGCGGCAGGCAGGATCTTAGTTTCCCAAATAGGAATCGAACCCATGCCCCCTGCAGTGGAAGTGCATAGTCTTAACCACTGGACCACCAGGGAAGTTCCAACAAATACACCTTCTTGATTTGGCATCATTCATTCATTCATGGCATTCACTGACACCTTCATAGCTTATTGGGGGGGGGTCACTGTGCACAGTTTTGGGGATACAGACATGAGTAGGATGTGAGGTCTGGAGACCAGGGGGCTTTAAGCAAGTTACTGCCGTCACATGGTGACAAGGCCTGTGGATGCAAGGCCCCCGGGGCAGCGGGGATGGGTGGGCAGCTACCTGGTGGACAGGGGACACTGCTCAGTGGCAGGGAGTCTTGAAAGGCCATTTTGAATCCATGAACCAGAACCTCCCCGCCCCGGGTGCCCCCTGCCCCCCGAGTTGTCCTGGAGCCACAGGCCTCAGCCTCGGTCGGGGGCTGCCCAGCTCCCTTGTTGCCCCTCGGGCCACCTGCAACGCCTGCTTTCTTGCTTTAGCTCTGGCAAACAGCTTTTTCTCTTTTTCCTCTTCCTCGGAGGCAGCTCGCACGCTTGCTTGCTTGTTTGCTGGGGCGAGGATAAACCTTTCCAGGCTCGTAACCTGGGCTTTCAGACCCTTAACCTGATTTCCCTTCCAAATTCCCAATCCTTTGGGGGAAAAGGTTTGCACTGGTGTGAGGGTACCAGGGTCTCTGGTGTTTTGAGCCCCCAGTGAACGCTGGGGGCCCGGTCCTCTGTCACTGCCCCAGCCAGAGCAGAAGGGAACTCCCTAGGGTTTTTGGAATGAATTTTGCTGGGAGGACACAGGGGCCGGGAGCCCTAGCCCCCAACCCGTGGATGCCTCCCTGGGGCCAGCATCACCGTGGGTTTCCAGGAAGGAGGCCCAGGGGAGCAGCCGGTGAGGGGCTGGACCAGACAGCCTCTGCCCTCTGTCTCTCCTAATGGTCCATCAGAAGGGGGAGGGGGAGGGGGGGAGGATGCACAATGTGAAAGCTTCCCTGCTTCACATCCCCCATCCGCGTCCCCCAAATCCGATAAGAATATCATTGTCTACTGACCATGGTTGAGGCACCCTCCCCGCAGGTTTTGCTGGAGGCCCAGTCCTTGAAATTTATCCCATTATGTATTTTTTTGGTTTAGCAGGGGTTAGGCCTTACATGTTTTTATGTATCTGTCCTGATAGGGGAAAAAAAAAAAAGAATGGCATGTCATTAAACTCAACGTATTTTAATTTCTCTTCAAAGACATTTTTCTTGTCAAGTCATTCTTGAAAGAAAAAAAATTTGTTTTTAGACAGAAATGTCGCTGTTTCTGGTCGATTTAAAATGCCACCTACTAGCTCAGTCAGTAGAGCGTGAGACTCTTAAAATGCCACTTGCACAACTCTCTGAGTCTCGGCCAATCCACCTTGCCCAGCACGGCCCATCTCCCCTCCTGGATTCGGCCTAAATTTTCAGGCTGACAAACCCTTTTTCAGCTCAGCTTGCCCGTCTGACCAAGTGCGTTTCCTGAAGATGCTCGTATTTCTGTCTTTGGTGAAAGACACCATCACTCCCCAAATCTCAGCCAACTCCCGTCATTAATGGTGGTTGGACTCTACAATTCTGTACCCCACCCTCTGCTTTTTGAAAATCGGAGAACCGTATAAAAACCGTGTGTGTTCAGCTGCAACGTCAACTATAAATTAGCTTGGTTATCTTCTAGGAGAAGTGCTATTTATTTTGGAATAGTAGTAAAAAGGGCTCAAAGGATAAGGAGGCCATTCAGGCCTATTCTGAATCCCTGATGACATCAGCTCCCAAGGGGACTGTACTGCAAGAAGCAAGACTGTAGGTGGGTACCAGGTAACACCTCTCGCCCCCCCATCCCCTCCCATAGCGAGTAGAACTCTGGCGGCTTGAAACGCTTTGGATCTTACACATCTCTTCAGCCTGACCTTCACCTGGAGTGTCTACAGATTGAAAATACGTCTTTGTATATTTTGCTGTCTTCTTACGTTCCGAGGGATCCCAGGCGTGGTAGGCGATGGAGCGTGACTAGTGGGCTGGCATCTTATTTGCAAGGTTGTCTTAGAAAGGCAGGATCGAGGTTTAGGTCTCAGCTGCTTCTCAAACCTCTGGTGCCATATAGACTCTTCTGGGAAAGTCTGCGAAAAAATGCAGATCCACGGACATCCTTCTAGACCTCCTGGAATAGCATCATGGATGGGGCCCAGGGATCTGTATTTTAATGGCCCCCTAACAGGATTCTGATGTAGATAAGTTTAAATAAATCCGGATGACTGGCCAAGAAAAAAGAATTTAGGCATCACCTGGGCACCAACTGTAGATCTAGGACTCGGTCTGAGGGTATGGTTGCCAGATGGAGCAAAAACAAGCAAACAACCCCAAGAAACAACAGCAACAAACGGATGCTCAGTTACGTGTGAATTTCAGGTAAACAGTGAATGATTTTTAGCCTAAGTGTGTCCCATGAAATGATCAGGACAGGCTTATACTGCAAAACTGTTTGTTGTTTACCTGAAATTCACATTTAACTGGCAGCCCTCTTTCATCTGGCAGCCTACCTGCGGGAGACGGAGGCTAGTGCCTTTGGGGGTTCACCTCCTGGGCTGTGTTCCTTTAGGTCTGAGGTCTTAGGAGAGCTGAGTCCCCCCAGGGGATGTGACAGGCAGAGCTCTGGGCCCTACAGTTGGGGTTTGGGCAGGGGTGAGTCGCTCTATGGTTATACCTCTGATGATAGTTATTTTGGTTTCTGAAAAATGTGCCACCCTCTCCAGCTTCTGGGGCTGGGCCTGCTCGGGTTTAAATAGCTTTCTTGAGAGCCACAGGCTGGGGATGAGGTGACAGCCCTACTCTTTGGGACCAGTTGGCTGCTTCCAGTTTGCTTCGATTGCCAGGGCTGGAGGAGGAGATAAAATAGAACATGGGCGCTGGGCGTGGGTGTGTTTGCTGGCAGGTACTGCCAGCCCTGCAAGGAGTGGGAGGGAGGGACTGCTGTGTCCCCAGCCAGGCTCTGGGGGGCTCCCCCTGCCGATCTGGGCATAAGAGAGCCCGACCACGTCAGGGCTGGGTGTTAAGGGGGTGTCTTCCTGAGCTTGGGGGGCAGGGTGTCCTAGCTGGAGACGAGGCCCCCGTTGCCTTCCTCTCTCCCAGAATTCCTCTTGGGCTGCCTTTCTTGTGTACAATTTGGCCTCATTGGCACCCCTGCCCCCTTGCAGCCACGATTCCCTTCTGCAGAAACTTGCTTGGCGTTCTTGCGGTGCAGGGGTGGGGTCTTCAGGCACAGAGATGGGGGTTATTCGCTTTTAGCACAGATAGAGCTGGTGTTTGTGAGGTCTCAGCCCCGTGGCTGCACCTCCCTGGACACAGCCAGGGTGTCCTGCTCCCCGCCCCCCCAAAATAAAAATAAAACAAAACCAAAGCTGGAGTCTCTTCATGATTTTACCAACAGAATCCAAATGTCAAGTTATTAGGGAAGGTTTTGATTAAAGAGATGCTACTGCCTTGTCTTCTGGAAGGCAGGTCAGCCTTTGGCCCGGATGAGACCCCTACCCCCGGTCACGTGTACTTGGGGAAGGCAGTGTCCTGGAGTGTCCTGTCGGGTCTACTTTAGGGGACCAGGCACCTGGGAAGCGGCAGTGGTCCTGGAGACCTGGAATCCCTGCAGCTCGGCCTCCAGCCTGTGCTGAGTCCCTGGGGGAGGTCCTATACCTTGCCCCACGTCTGGGCATGGGGGTGGCCTTGAGGGGCTGCTTTGCTCCAGGAAAGGGAGGACATGGGGCCTCCACTAGCCCAGAAGGGTGTTTTTATGTGAATAAGAAAAAACAGCCCCTCTGTGCAGACATGGCCTGCTTTAGGGCTGAGCGCTTGGCAAACAGAGTACAACCCATTTATACCCACTTGGCTGGGTGCCCTTGTGCAGTGAACAGCCTGGACAATGGTACGGGGCAGCCCTTCAGTGACATGTTCCAGGAACTCTCTTGCTGTCTCATGAATCTTTCTCTCATTAATTCCAAGTCCTCATTCCTCAGTTAAACGGAAGTGTATTCCTTGAGGGTTTGTACATGCGTCTTTCTTGGGAAGGCAGTTTCCCCTTTGCACTTTTTTTTTTTTTTTTTTTTTTTTGCGGTACGCGGGCCTCTCACCGCTGCGGCCTCTCCCGTTGCGGAGCACAGGCTCCGGACGCACAGGCTCAGGGGCCATGGCTCACGGGCCCAGCCGCTCCACGGCATGTGGGATCTTCCCGGACCGGGGCACGAACCTGTGTCCCCTGCATCGGCAGGCGGACTCTCAACCACTGCGCCACCAGGGAAGCCCTCCCCTTTGCACTTTTGAGCGAGGCTTTCTCCAGTCGTGGCTCTCTGGGCCCACATCGCTAAGAATCCCCCCACCCCGACCCCCGCTGTCCCATGCTGCCTCTGTGTTGGGGGGTGTATTGACAGGGGCGCACACCCACCCCCCCTTGCCCCTGGCTGGAATGTGGCTCGGTCCGGGGAAGCCTGAGCTCTGTCCCCGAGGAAAGGAGTCAGGACTCCTCCAGCCCTCCCCACCCAGAGTGGGGTTTGATTTACCCCACCCCGCGGTGAAGCAGGCCCCTGGGGGTTGTGAGCAAGGCCCAAGAGGGTAGGGACGTCTGGGGTTTTCCGACCACAGCTGCTGGGCAAGGAAGCCTCTCCATTCTTCGAGGGGAAGGAAGACAGAGGGCTTGGGGGGATGAAAAGTTGCCCCCAATTCTTATCATCATGGCTGCCTTTAAAATTTTCCTTCAATTGAGAAACTTAAACATGTAAAACTAGATGAACTGCACGCTCTGAGCTCCCTCTCACCCAGACTCAACAATCCTGCTAACATTTTGTCCTATTTCACCTTTTCCCTGTGTGTCCTTTGCCCCTCTCCCCAAGTCCCACTGCCCCTCCCCCTCTCCCCAGAGACATCCATCGCTAGGATTTTGGTGTTTGCATGTTTCTTCCCCTCTAAATCTGTATATATGTATCCGTGAACGATAGATAATTTTTAAAAAGCTTACCTCCGTGGTGTCCAACTCTATGAATCACTGCGCAGCTGGATTTACCCTCTTCAGTTTTCTGTGTGACAACTGTGTAGGTTGACTACCATCTCGTGACTCTGTCTTTTAAATGCATTTGGATATCCGTGGACATTTAGGTGGTTTCCAGCTTTCCTGTGTTAACGGTATTACTTATATAAGCCCTGGACTCCTTGCTCTGACCTTCTCACTGTATTAGGCAAGTCTCTTAGGGTCTCAGTTTCCCCATCTCTAAGATGGGTGAGAGCAGGGCAAGATGGTGTTTCGTGAGATGAGGAGACCCTTTGTAGTGGAGTCCCAGGAGTCTGTAGGTCACTCCAGTCTTCTCTCATCTCGAGCTTGATAGTGGGGGGGGCTGCAGATGGGGGCTCCAAGGGGGGTTTCCATGCTGCTGGAGGATGTATAGGGGCGGGTCCGGGGTCCGGGCGGGGCTTGGTGGGCGGGGCTTAGTGATGCAGCCCCTCCCCTTTTCTCCACAGGGTCCCAAGGATGCCGCCAGCCAGCCCAGCCTGGCTACTCAGCCAGACCAGCTCACCAGCCCCTACACCCCGCTTCTTCAGGACTCTCTCAGCGGACAGCCCACTAATCCCAAAGTCTGAGCCACCCCCTGCTACCACATGCCTGTTGCACACTGCACACACCCCCAGCACGTGTCCACGTGTGTGCACAGGTGTGTGCAGACACTCAGGGATGGAGCCGCTGCTGAGGGGACTTGGGGAGAGGCTCGTCAACAAGGACTGTTCCGGAACCTTCTCTCCAAGTGATCCACAGGCCCGACCACAGGTGTTGTGGGCACGGGGTCCCCTCCCTTGGGTGAGCAAGCCTGGGCTCTTAAGGACTCAGGTCACCTCTCCCCAGCGGTCTTCTCAATCAGTCTTGAAACACTGCAGCCCCCACCTGGTGGCTCGCCCAGGCAGGACACGGCCTTTACTCCGAGGGGCTGGCCACTGTCCCGAAACCTAGCCCAGGAGTGCAGACTGCTTGTGCCCCAGCCAGGTGGGCCGTGGGCCGTGGCTCAGCGCCCAGCCCGGACCCAGCTGTGGCCACTGGACACCCATCTGGGCCTCAAAACGGAGATGCCTCCGACCGCAGCCTTAACTCCCTGCAGGATCGTGATCTCCCTGAAGTCTACACAGGCGCCGGATTTGGGTGTCTGCGCCCCTTCCCTGCAGCCTGAACTGACATCCTCATGTATGCTGAGCCGGCCACTCCCTGGCCAGGGTGGCGGGAGCCTGTGCCCCGAGCCGCCCCCCACCAGGGTCCTCAGCTCTTCAGTGCCGGGGAGGAGGTGGAGAGGCCCTGGGTCCATCAGCCTGGGTGTCTGGTCGGGTGACCCGTCTGCCCGGGGCTTCTGATCTCTGGGGCAAACCTCTGTCTCTTTTCTACTGGAAGAGAAATGAATTTTATCATCTTTTAAAAATAATTCACAGTTGAAATAATAAACCTTTTTAAAAAGTGACTGATTGAGTCTGTGACAGCCTGTTTGAGAGGGGACGGGAGGGCTCCCTGGGAAGTTCTGGGCTCTTCTTTTCTTAGCCAGTAGCTCCTTTCTGGTTAGTGCCATGAGTGTCTCTCAGGGACTGGGCTGCAGACTTGCCTTTCCCTTGTTTTAAAATTTACTTATTTATTTATTTACTTATTTATTTTGGGCTGCGTTGGGTCTTCGTTGCTGTGCGCGGGCATAGATGTGGTGAGCGAGGGCTACTCTTCGTTGCGGTGCGTGGGCTTCTCATTGCAGCGGCTTCTCTTGTTGCGGAGCACAGGCTCTACGTGCGTGGGCTTCAGTAGTTGTGGCGCATGGGCTCAGTAGTTGTGGCTCGTGGGCTCTAGAGCGCAGGCTCAGTAGTTGTGGTGCACGGGCTTAGTTGCTCTGCGGCATGTGGGATCTTCCTGGACCAGGGATCAAACCAGTGTCTCCTGCATTGGCAGGCGGATTCTTAACCACTGCACCACCAAGGAAATCCCTAAAGTTTAAACTTGTGTATATTTAACATTTTATATAAATTCTGTGTGAATTCAGTTCTTGTTTAGAAAGCATAGCATCCACGTGGACCACTACCCCGACCCCCCTTTTGATTGTTGAGCAGAATTCCATCGTAGGCACGTACCACAGGTTTCCAAGCATTCATGAGTTGAAGGACATTTCAAATGTTTCCAGTTTTTGACGATTATGAATATAAAGCTGCTACAAACATGAATGTACAGGTTTTTGTGTGAACATATATTTTCTTTTCTTTTCCTTTTTTTTGTTTTGCTTGTTTGCTCTTAGTTCCCTGACCAGGGATCGAACGCGGGCTGACGGCAGCAAAAGCCCCGAGTCCTAACCACTGGACCTCTAGGGAATTCCCAATTTTCATTTCTCTTAAGTAAAATACCTAGGGGTGAGAGTGCCAGGTCATATGGTAACACGTGATATAGGTCTGTGTTTAACAATATTCACAGTAGCTGCACCATTCTGCATTCCCACCATCAAGGTATGATCGTTTCACCTGCTCTGCATACAGGCTGATACCTTGGTACTTCCAGTTTTTAAAAAACTGTCGTCATGTGTAGTGATATCACACTGTGTTTTTTATTTGCATGGAAATACATCTCCTAATGAGATGGCGATTTCCTCTTCACCCCCAACGAATTTATGTATCTATGAATGACTGTTACTGCCAGGATGCGACCAATTTTGTCATCGATTCTATTCTTATTTTGTATAAGTGCAGAGAAGCCTTGTTTACATAAGTAAATAGCTGGCAGTGGAAGGAATATCCTGATAGAGTCACTCAATTCTTATACTGCTGAGTAATGGGCAAAAATCAGGTGACAATCTGTCATCAAAAAGTATTTTTACTGATTTATCAGCTGACACGTCCATCTGACCTTTCTTCACGTTTGTAGAAGGCAGCAAAGTGGAAACCACAGACTTGCAAAAGAACTGCAAAAAGATTACTCAATCTTTAGATCAGTTCTCGAAACCAGTGTTTGGGAGTGTCCCTCAGGTCGGGGCTGGAGGGCTGGGGAGAGCTGCGCCTGCCTGCTGCGGGGTCGGGGGCCTGGGGAAGGGCGCCTGCCGCCTGGCCCTGATCCCGGGGAGACCCGAAGGTGAAAAGCGTTCCCCAGCTTGAGTCTGATGACCACTGAGAGGATTGTTGACTTTCCTGTGTCCAAGCCGCATCACAGACACTTGCAACTTTTGCATTCAGCCCTGCCTGCTCATAAAGAGAAAAAAGAGGCAATCTCCATAAAGCATTCTGGTGTGTGTGTGTGTGTGTGTGTGTGTGTGTGTGTGTGTGTGTGTCCCAAGGGAACATGGGAGGTGAATTTACCCTCCACGTCTCATTGTGTGAGCATCTTGCTTCTGAACATCTTGACAAGGTTCAAGCTGATTTTTTGGGGGTTTTTTTTGGTACAACTGTGGTCCCTAAACCCAGCCAATGACTTCATCCAGGGCTCAGAGGGAAACTGCCCTCTGGTCCCACATGGGAAGGACGGGCTGTGAGGCCACCTTAAGGGACATGGCCTCAGGTCTCCTCGTGGCCTCAGGAATTCTCAGGGGTGTCTTTGACCCTGAGGCTTGATTCCTACCCTCTCACTTTACACCGCAACCCCACCCACTATGTGACTCTGCTAACAATATTTTTTTATTCAATTTGATCCACCTTTTTACTTAAATTTTCTTTTAAAAGAAAAATTTTCTGTAAAAAGTTTGTTTCTTTTGAAAAAGCAGTTTTATCTGAACTTGTGGGTCCAAGCGGCAAGTTATATTTTTCTAGTATCCATGAAAATAAATACTTAACTATGTGGAATCTAAAAAATGAAACAAACTAGTGGGACTTCCCTGGTGGTCCAATGGTTAAGGCTCCCCACTCCCAATGCAGGGGGTCTGGGTTCAATCCCTGGTCAGGGAACTACATCCCACATGCCACAACTAAGAGCCCGCATGCTGCAACTAAGACCCGGTGCAGCCAAATAAGTAAATAAATATTAAAAAAAAAAAAAACCACTAGTGAATGTAACAAAAAAGAAACAGACTCACAGATGTAGAGAACAAAGTAGTGGTTACCAGTGGAGAGAGGGGAGGGGGGAGGGGCACGATAGGGGTAGGGAACTAAGAGGTACAAACTACTGTGTATAAAAAAATTAGCCTTAAGGATATACTATACAGCACAGGGAATACAGCCAATATTTTACAACAACTATAAATGGACTATAACCTTTAAAAATTGTGAACCACTATGTCGTACACCTGCAACTTACATAATATTGTACATCCTTTACCTCAATTAAAAAAGAAAAAAATATTTTAAAAAATACTTAACTGTTAAAGCTTAAAGATGTTCCTCCAGGTGCTACCAGACCTGCCCTATTTGAGAACACTTCACTGTGCCTATCGTGTCCTGCACTCCCTCATCTTTCCACTCTGCCTGTGGAATAAGTGTGTGGAAGGTTCCCCTCCTCTGTCTGGCTCAGTCCTGGCCGTCATCAAAGACTCAATTCCAACCACGCCCCCTCCTCCAGGAAGCCTCCCTGGTCACTTCTGCTCACTCAGCTCTCCCCCCTCTTGGAATTCCTGGGTTGCTGCGTCTGTACCCTAGATGATACTAGAATGTTCTAGAATACTACAAGTCCTAACTCCAGTTGCTGGAGCCCCTAAACCCCATGGGCCTGTAATGTAATCCCTGGTACCTGCAATCGCACGGGAAACTGGAAGATTGCTTAACCGAGATGGTTACTCTCTATTCCTTCGCTAAGTCACATGGTCACTTTTTCCACCAGTATTTATCGAGTGCTCGCTATGCACTGTGACTAAAGTTACTAGGGTGGCTTTTCTCGTCTGAGAAAAAAAGGGGGGGTGGGAATAATCTAATACCTGCCTGGCAGGGTCAGTGTGGAGTTCAAAAGAGTTGGCGGCCCCGCGTGATGGGTTCAGCAGTGGGGACCCTGCATTCAAGCCAACTGTTCCAGAGCTGTCCTGATTGACACCCCTGGGGTCTCTGCCAGCCTGGCCCACTTGGCTCCCACAAGTGTCCTGTGCGGTCAGTTCTCCAAGCAGCGGCCTGAGAGGTCTTCCTGTAATGTAAACTATCAGCAGGTTCATCCCTTGTTTAAATCCTTGTGCGGCTTTCCCGCACCTGGAGGATCAAGTTCCTTTCTCGAGGGCTGCTGGGAAAATCCTTCCCGGTTTCTGGCTGCGATTCTGGGTTTCTGGGCAATTCCCGGCAATTCCGGGCTCGGCCACTGGGGGGCGAGCTGCGCACACAGGTTGTTCAGAGGTCCGCGTTCTCAGAGGTGCTGAGATCACCTCTTACATTCCTTAAATTGGTGGGGTGTTACCTGGGGTCACAGTCTGGCTTCAGGAAATTGCAACCTCCAGAAATTTCATTTTATGCCTATGTCTGAGCTTTTTTTTTTTTTTCTGGGGAGCGTTTTCTTAATATTCTTCAGATTTTCAAAGGGACCTTGACGCTCTCCAAGGGTCCCGTGGGCAAGAGTGACACTCCTAAAATAAAAGCAGGGTCATGGCATATTCGCGCTTCCTTAGCATGTAAAGGAAAGGGCTCTGGCCTTGGAGGCAGGCTACCTGCATGCTAATCCAGTTGTGCCAGCGGCTGGGCAGCCTTGCAGCAATCTGTAACCTCTCTGAGCCTCGGGTTTCCCACCCATGGGAGTGAAGATCGCTGCTCTGTGAATCCCCAAGAAGCCTTGTGAGGGTGGAATAGAAATGGCTGTGTGAGCATTCTCTACGGGGTCCAGGACTATCGTGAAAGATCTCAGATGCTGAGCCTCCAGCGAGCATGTATTAGATGCCTACTGGGTGCTGAGCACTGGCTGGGCACTGAGAGAGTCAAACTCAGAGGGCTGTGTAGACTCATCCATCCATCCATCCATCCATCCATCCATTCAACAAATGTTTTCTGGGTGCCCACTATGTGTCAGACTCTCGAGTATATATTAGGAGTTGTCTTGGGTTGGCGATGCTGACACATAGATTCCTGGCCAAGAGCTGTCCCAGGAAGGCAAACGGCTCCAGCAGCCAGAGAGGGCAGTTTTCCGAGGAAGACCAGCAGGTACTGGGTTTTGAATGCCAAAGTGTCCGGAAACCAGGGGGACGCAGAAACAGTCAAAAGGTGTCTATTTGGATTTGTTAGAGCACCAGTGTTATCTGCCTCAGAAGTACAGTGGTGGAAAAAGCAGGAGAGGTCCCTGCCCTCGTGGGTTTATCTTCGGGTGGGGGAGACAGTGAACAAGTAAATGAATAACTTATTAAGTTATCTCATAACTTATGAGATAACTCCAGAGAGTGATGGGTGCAAGCAAAGAAAAAAAACAGGTGCCTGAGGAGAGGAGGTGTTTGGGGGAGGGAGGTGCTACTTAGATGAGAGAAGTGTCCTCTGAGGAGGGCCATTTATGCTGATTCCCGAAGGATTTTGAAGGGATCAGGAAAAGAGCCCGTTACGAACTGAGAGCTGCACGTGCAAAGTCCCTGGGGTAGCGACACGCAGACCAGAAATGAGTGGGGCGTGGCTGGAGTGTGGTAAACTGAGAGGCTGACGAGATTGGAGAGCTAGGCAGGGGCTAAACGCAGAAGGGCTCTGTAGTTTGGATTTTAGTACAATGGGAGCCATTGGAGGGTTTAAGCTGGGCAGCAACGTGATCGCTGATTGGCTGTGTGGGGAATTGCGGTGGGGGGCAGGCGGGATGCAGAGGCATTCGGCAGGAGGCACTCTACAGTTTACAAAGTCTCTCTTGCCCCCTGCTCTTGCCACGCGACCCTCGGAGCCCCCGTGAGATGGCGGGCAAGAGAATCAGGCCAGTTTTACAAGTGGGGAAACTGAGGCACCTTCCTGGCTTCTCCGTCCTTCTTGCTGCGTAAGTGGTCCCTTTAGGGGAGGCTGCATCCCTTTGCTTTTCACTCTCAAGGCCCCTGCCCTTTGGGCTTTGATCTTTATTTGTGTGTAAGCATTTGGTTACGCTCTGCGCACCGCCGCCCCCCCCCCGCCGCGTCCCGTCCCCAGACTGTAAGCCCCTGAGGGCCGGTGCTGGGTCTGTGAGGCTCCCGGCTGCATCCCCAAGAGCCTGGCTGGAAGGTGTGTGTGCAAAGTCTCTGTGGAATAAAAGAACGACTCGTTGGGGAGTGGTGGCGTTGGGGGTGTGGCTGCCGGAGGAGAGAGTGCAGAGCCCGCCCACGTGCAGCTGCCCCGCTCCGCCCGCTCCTTTCCCCCCCTCACCCCCCTCCTGTATTCAGGCCTCAGAACCCGCCCAGGGCGCCGCCAGATGCTGGAAGTGTAGGCTTTGGTCACCAGGGGGCGCTGTGGGCTCGCCCTCCGAAAGGCAGCTCTTGGTCTAGCGTACAAAGACCTGGGCTCACCTTGGGCCTGTCTGGCCAGCCCGGGGGCCTGAGCCACGTCTGAGCCACGTCTATATTTTGAGGATCTGGGTATATTAAAAGTAAAAAAAAAAAAAAAAAGAAGAAAAAGAAAAATTGACAGACCAGGGCTGCATGACCTGTGCTCCTTGTATGTTTCCATGGAACATGTTAAGAGTCTCTACATGTAAAAATATGTGTAGCATTCCCGTGTGAAAAATAGGGTCTATAAAGTTATTAATTAGCAATGTCCACAGAGGGCAGGATTAGCTGATGGGAAATGACTACGATTCTTTCAGTCTGGGTGGCCGGGCTCAAGGACAGTACATTCAACCTGGTCTGGAGAATGGCTCCTGGAGAATGCAGGGCCCAGGCCGCGGGGCTGGTCCCCCAGGGCTGGGCTTGATCCCCATCAAAATCTTAGATACGGGGGCTTCCCTGGTGGCGCAGTGGTTGAGAGTCCGCCTGCCGATACAGGGGACACGGGTTCGTGCCCCGGTCCGGGAGGATCCCACGTGCTGTGGAGCGGCTGGGCCCGTGAGCCATGGCCGCTGAGCCTGCGTGTCCGGAGCCTGTGCTCCGCAACAGGAGAGGCCACAACAGTGAGACGCCCGCGTACGGAAAAAAAAAAAAAAAAAATTCTCTGATGCTGGTCCATCTCGGCCCAGTCATCTGGCCCTGGTGGACCGGCATCCTCTCCTAAAACAGGTCGTTGGTAACATTTACTGAGTGCTTCCTATGTGCCATGCACTTTTTTAAATCCTTGATCTGAGTGCATCTCATTTTCCTCACAACCCAGGTAAACGCTATTATCGTCACTGTCCTCCTTTTACAGATGAGGAAACAGGTGCAGAGAGGCAACGTAAACGCCCAAGTTTTTGTTTGTTTGTTTTTAAAAATATTTGTTTGTTTTTTATTTATTTGCATTGGGTCTTAGTTGCGGCCTGCGGATCTTTAGTTGCGGCATGTGGGATCTAGTTCCCTGACCAGGGATCAAACCCTGGTTTGATCCCTGGTTTGATCCCTGGCCCAATGCAGGGCCCCCTGCATTGGGAGTTGTAGCCATTGGAGCCCCAGGGAAGTCCCCGTCCAAGGTCTTATGGTTGGAAAATGTCAGGGTCCAGATTTGAAGCTCAGGTCCAAGGCACGTGTGCTCAGCGGCTGCAGTCTTCATCTCCTCGTGATCCAGTTAACCAGGACTCGTGACTGTTGCTGGCCACCAGAGACTCCTACTCTCTTGTATCCCCTCTGGAATCACGCTGGGGAAACCAGCTTCGAAGAACGTCATTTCAAAGCAAACTGTACAGACGGGTCCTGATTCAATCTGAGATTGAAAAACTCATTTACTCCGAACTGGATCCCAGCTCCATCCAGCATGTGCCCAGCGACTGACTCCTCCGGAAAAGCCTCCAGCAGGGAACATCCAGGCTCATTCCAGAGAGGTTGAGAATGGGAGGGGAAGGAGAGGATTAAGAATAAACATTTCTAAAAATAGCGCTTGGCTCTCTCATACCCACAACAAAACTCCAAAGGGAGGGCAGGGGAGACTGGAGGAAGCCACCCAGGACTTTTGCCAGAGGGGCGGCTACAGTCCACTGCTTCGGTAGGAGCCATTTCTCTGACTTGTCTCAGGTGCCAGCTCCTGAGGATTCCAGGTCTGGCGTGTCTTCCCAGGGCGGGAAGGCCAAATGGCTGCGTCTTGGAGTCTGGAGTCATGAATGTTTCCAGATTTTATGGACACATTTGCCGTGAAGCCTGAGCTGCTGCAAACTTGGCAACATCCAGAGGTCCTCGGCTAAGCGGGAAGGGGGGCCTTCGAGACGGAGGTGTTTGTTTTTGACTTTAAGCGACAGATGTGTGAGCAACATTAGCCACGATGCACATTTCTGCAAACTGGATCTCATTCACCTCCTCAACTTCCAGTACAAAATGGGACTTCCACTCCCCTGGGAAAACATCTCAGCAGATGTGTTGGAACACGGCGGTGTGGAAAGCATTCATGTGGCGGCCCAGCCTGTGGCAGGCTTTCAGAGCTGTGGAACATTCTTCTGGTCTCTGGGATCTTCTGTCTGTGTGTGTCATCTGCTCTTCCATCTGCTCTTCCCTTGGCTGCTGGAATTTCTTCCATTTTAGGGGACAGGAACTCGCAGAGGAGACACTAAGATCTCTGGTCCTGTTCATGGTATACTCAGCCCTAGGGTCTCCGGCTGTAGCAGCAGCAGCTGTTTGGGGGAAGGATGTGGTTTCTCCCATGATATCAGCCCCAGAGATTAGGCAGGTGGTGGGGTTGGGAAGCCAGAGCTGTTTGCAGAAGAGGCCTGGACATGCTGTGTCCTGCAGGCAAGTCACTTTGGCCCCCTCGGCACCCCTGCTCTCTTCTTTCCAACAGGCACTCTAACTCCTGCTGCGTTGATTTCACAGGTCCTCGTGGGGGTCACACAGAAGGACATTTTATGCACTTCAAGATGAAAATAGTTTGAAAATACTTTATTTTATTTATGATTTAAGAATTTTTTTTAGCCACATATGCAGGAATCTTAGTTCCCTGACTGGGCATTGAACCCATGTCCCCTGCAGTGGAAGCACAGAGTCTTAACCACTGGACCACCAGGGAAGTCCTGAAAAGACTTTCAAACGTGTCACAAAGTACTCTTGAAACAAACACGAACGTTCAGGGTTCAGTTTATCTAAATATTTACACGGTCTAGTAGAGCCGAGCTGTGAAACGGTACATCATCAGGAGATGTCACTGTCACACACGGCATGGGCATTCTCACACTTGAATCATCCGGTGGATATCCTACTGCAAAGAACTAGCTTCTTTAAATGGTGTGTGTAGATCAGTGGAGGTGAGTTCAGCCCACAGAGCAAGGCAGCAGTGTCAATATGCCCAGAAGCCCAGATGTTTGGTCTCTGAGCGGTAGGGTAGCTAGTGGGGGAAGGTTTTACCTGCACAGAGCTTAGCTAGACAGCTGGTGGGTATGAGTGGGGACGGCTGATGCTTTCCCTCCCCAAAGTGGCACATTTTCAACATTTTTAAAGGTACACAGTTGACACCATTTTTTTTTTTTTTTTTTTTTTGCGGTACGCGGGCCTCTCACTGTTGTGGCCTCTCCCGTCGCCGAGCACAGGCTCCGGACGCGCAGGCTCAGCGGCCATGGCTCACGGGCCCAGCCACTCTGTGGCATGTGGGATCCTCCTGGACCAGGGCACGAACTCCTGTCCCCTGCATCGGCAGGCGGACTCTCAACCACTGCGCCACCAGGGTAGCCCGACACCATTATTGCTAAGACTTCAATGAAATTATGTTAAAGTGTGAAAGTGACGCTGTTACATCTGTAGTTAAAGAGAGCAGCATTTTGTGTCTTGGGTTCTGGGCTAATTGACACCCCTCCTTCCAGACTCCAGTCCAGGCTGCCTTTCTGTCATCTGAGAACCTAGCTTTGTCTTCAGTCATGCTGACGACTGCCTTATGGGAATGCAGGCTATTGCTGCCAGGTCTTTCCACTTTTTTTTTTTTTTTTAATTTCAAGAGAAGATGGTTTTTAAAAACCTGAAATCTCCTGATTTTTAATTATTGGCAACATATTCCAATTAAATAAAATACTCTGTGGGCCGAAGCAAACATGCCTTGAACAGGACTTCGTCTATTTGTTTTTGAGCCGTATTTGCCTTTGCTTGTTAGTTGTGTAATTTAAGTATAAGTGACTGTGGTGATACACCCCATTCTGGAGGTGTGTAGGTAGGTGTCTTGCATCAGCCCAATTCACTGAAATGAATTTTAATCTTTTTTTGGGGCAGCGTTGCACAGCTTGTGGGATCTCAGTTCCCTGACCAGGGACTGAACCCGGGCCACGGCATTGAAAGCCCGGAATCCTAGGCCACCAGCGAACTCCCAGAATGAGTTTATCTTATGTACAAACAGGGTAGAACAGCTCATACTTTGGGGTTTATAAATGGTAAGGGCTAAGTTACTAGTTTCTAGAGTCAGACAGAGCAGGGTATTGAATCACAGATCTGCTGTTTACTAGCTGTGTGATCTTGGGCAAGTCACTTAACCTCTCTGAGCTTCAATATCCTCATCTATAAAAATGAGGATAATAAAAATACCAATGTGGTAGCCATTGGTAGTCTGTACACCAAATCTTTTTACTTTCACCTTCTGGGCACCTGGGAGGAAGGTACTTCCTGGCCCCTGCATGGTTGGGTAGGATCATGTGATTCATTCTGGCCAATGAGATGAGAGTGGAGTATCACTTCTTGGGCTGCAGCATTTAACTGTGGGGTTGAGAACCTTCAGAACTCCTTTTCTCTCTGCCCTTGTGACAGGCAATGTCTGAGATTTTGGGTGCCCCACTAGCCCAGGTCCTGGAATGAGGACTCCACAAAGTATGGCCCTATGTTGACTTCTCTAATGTGAGCAAGATATAAACCTTTGTTATTTTAAACTACTGAGATATGGGGGATTGTTTGTTACTGCACCATAACCTAGACCATCCTGACTGATACAACCCACCTCCCGGCACATTTTCAACATTTTTATTTTATTTTATTTTATTTTTTTTCTTTTTGCGGTATGCGGGCCTCTCACTGTTGTGGCCTCTCCCGTTGCGGAGCACAGGCCCTGGATGCGCAGGCCCAGCGGCCACGGCTCACGGGCCCAGCCGCTCCGCGGCATATGGGATCCTCCCAGACCGGGGCACGAACCCGTATCCCCTGCATCGGCAGGCGGACTCTCAACCACTGCGCCACCAGGGAGGCCCTTTCAACATTTTTAAAGGTACACAGTTGACACCATTATTGCTAAGACTTCAGTGAAATTATGTTAAAGTGTGAAAGTGAGTGTTACATCTGTAGTTCAAGGATTCAATGAAACAGGCCCTGGGGGATAGAGTAGTGAGCAAAAGAGACCAAAATCTCTGACCCACTGAGTCTCCTTTCCAGCCACCCGGTGGCTGTCTCCTCCAGGTGGATTGAAGGAAAGTCCACAGATACAGGGAAGCAGGTATTGGGGAGCCCCTCCCCTTGGAGGAGGAAGCAGGCAGGTTGTGGTCAGGTTACCCCAGGCTGCCCACCGTGACGTCAGTAACAACCAGGCCTTGGGCAGAGGCCAGTATTGACACTGCCTGGGGAGCAGGAGACACAGAGCTGGTACAACACACATCTGCGCGAACTTGGGGAGGAAGGCACCGCACATCTCAGAAAATCTAAAGGTGTAAAGCTTTTAGTTCAAGCTCTTCGATACCTAAACCAGGAAGCGGGTAAAAGAGGATGTGGGGAATTTCTGAGAGGACGCTAACATTCCAAGTGCCTTTTCATGTGCTTAGTGCTTACTTAATCTTATGCCTTTCAGTCCCTACAAATTCCTCCTACAAGGAGAAATTCATCCCAGATTACAGGTGAGGAAACCAAGGCTCAGAGAGGTTGAGTGAGCTGGCAAAAGCTGCACAGCAGGGTTGTAGGGCAGCTGGGATTCAAACCCAGGTCTTCTACCCTCAGGTCCTATGCTAACCTCTCATGATATTCTTGGGAACAAGAGGAAAACACAGACAAGACAGTCTTGGGGCCCCTTCTCTTCTCCCAGAGGATCCAGCCAAGGCCATTTTTTATTGTTCCTTTTGGTTTCGATGATTTTTGCCCTGGTGACTGAGAACTGCTGTGTGCCGGGCCCTGCTGGACACCCTCATTCCATGATCACAGTGCCTCACAGAGGCCCGTTATACAGATGAGGGCACCGAGGCTCAGGGAGGTGACCTGACTTAGCCAGGTGGCCAGCTGGCTTGGGGCGTCTTTGTGGAGATGATTTGGCTCAGAGCTCTGGGGACAGGTAAAGGGTCAGCGAGCTTCAGGTGCATGTTCACTGGCGCCCATTGGCAGGGAGCCACCATGGCTGTGTCTCTGGCCGTGACCCGGGGCAGGTGAGTTCTAGGGTAACTCCAGGCCAGTGTGGGGTCATCTCCCAAGGGAGAGGAGTGGCCGTGGACCAGACCAGAGGGTGCAAACCCGTGGCCTATAGGCTTGTTGTCTTTGGCTTACGCAGTGTTTAAGGGGGGTGGGACCTGAATTAGTGGTCAATACTTAAAAAGCAAGGGACTTCATGGAAAAATCTGCATTTCAGCTACTTTTGCAAAATCTAGTAAGGATCTGGCCACACTGGGCCCTCATGCCTCCCTGGCAGCTGTCCCCGTCCCCCTCCCCTGGGGTCGTGGCTGAGAGTGACATTCTCCGTGTCACTGCCCAGGCCAGCTGCGCTCGATAAATGCTGACGTGCCCTGGTGGCATCTGAGCCCGCAACCTTGCACTGAACCTGAACTCTTGGAACAGACTTTTAGAAGCTGGCAGGGGGCTGTCCAGGCTGCGGGGACGCGTTCTGAGGAGCAGGGCAGCGCCTCATTGCCATCCTGCTGCCACATTGAAAACGATCCCTCGATGCTCCAGGTTTTCTCTTGAGAAGCAGCATTGAACTGTGGGGAGCAAACCAGATTGGGGGGCGTGGGACCGAGCCAACGGTGACGATGATGACTGTGTGTCCCCTCCCTCACAACGTCCACGTCCTGATTCCCAGAACCTGGCTTGGTCGCTCCCCCGCCTCCATGCATGATATTCCTTCCCCAGCCCCTTCCCCTGTTCCCCTGGCAACAGCTCCCCACTGGTGCCGGCCCCTGGCTGCCTCACCACCCCTGCCCAGCATTGCCCACGTCTCTGTCCATGGTTCCTTTGATTAAAATCTCTTAAACCACTGGAGCTGGCTTCTCGTTCCTGCTTGATGTATAAGGGCCATCTCAACTCATTCCTGGGGCAACCTCGTGGGGCAGGTTTATGAGCCCATTTTACAGATGAGGAAACAAAGGCCCTGAGAAGTCAAGTTGCTCACCCAGTGTGACCAGCTGGCAAGTGACCAGGATCTGAGCCCAGGCCACCCTCTTCCCGTGACCCCTGTGTCTTCCTGACTGCTGTTGTGACTGGGCATGCCCACCTGGGGAACCTCCGTTTCCTGGTCTGTAAAATAAAGAGAAAACATAATAACAGTCTCAAAGGGCAGATGAGAAAACTTAACTGAGACAGGGTTGGTTTTTGTATTTATACTCCAGGATAGGCTGCTTTCTTTTTTTCTTATTTTGGCCGTACCACGCAGGATCTTAGTTCCCCAACCAGGGATCCAACCCGTGCTCCCTGCAGTAGAAACGCAGAGTCTAAACGACCGGACTGCCAGGGAAGTCCCAGGATGGGCTTTCATAGGCTCCCCTTTCCCCGCCATCTACAAACTATAGGTTGTATTCCATCCCTTTAGAGGCTCCCCCTGGATGTTTAAGCCACGTATTTGTACATTCTCTTCACAAAGTGGGCAGCTCTTTCTAGATTCTTCTCAACCACCATCGAGGCTCTTTGTCTCCAACAAACTCACCAACGCCTCCCCTCTCATAACCATCACTGTTGACCTTTGGACTGGACAGTTCTTTGTGGTGGGGCCATCCTGGGCATCAGCATCCCTGGTCTCTACCCACTAGATGCAGCCTTCAGCAGCATCCCTGGTCTCTACCCATTAGATGCCAGTAGTGCCCAAGCCTTGGTTGTAACAACCAAGGCTGTTTCCAGATGGTGCCAAATGCCCTCCTGCGGGGGGAGGGCAAAACCACCCCTGGTTGAGAACCGCTGGTTGAGAGTTTGAGTTTTCACTGGTTTGTGTTTGGAGCACTGAGACTTCCAAAGCGTGAATTCACTTGACTCTTTTTGCTTCCAAAGTGTCAGGTTCCCATAATGTTAGCCTTATGAGTCTGACTTCTGGTTGACCCCTTTCCGCTGTCCACCAGTTCCACAGGGGTGTCCAGGTTTCTTTCCTGCGTTGTTCCAAAGCCTCTGCCTTCCCTGTCCCCAAGCACCCCCTCCCGGAGCCCTGTTCCCTCTGAACTTTGGCAGATGTTTCTTCGGCTCTTGAGGACCCAGAGGAGTTGCAAAATGGGATTTCCTCCAGACGTTCTTCCCTCGACCTCTTTGCCCCTGAACGGAATTAATTTCCTGGGGAAAAAAAAAAAAAAAAAAGCACTACCTTTCTCCTCTATGCTCATAGCAAACCGCTTTGCAGGACTGGAGTTGAAGCCTTATTAATTGTGATCAGGGTGAAGTGCGCTCCGATTTGGGGATGGGGATGGATGGGACGGGGTTGGGGTGCAAGCCCAGCTGATGCCCTGACATCATCACTTCCCTGCCACGTCCCGCCACCCTGCCAGCCTTGTCATTGAAGAGGCATGACACACACGGAGCCCCCAGAGATTCATTTGTCTCCCCTCATTTGCAAGCGCTGAATGAAATCGTTCAGCATTTCCTCGACAGGACAGAATGCAGCAACTCCAAACGAGCTATTTATGGGCCATTTTTTTCAGCATTACTTGCATATTATAATTAAGAGATAATGTCAGTGGAATAGAACATTGTCACCGGGTAATGGTTTCCCGCTGCTTCCGAAATGTCAAGGCAAAGTCACAGCATTTATCAAAAATAAATGTTGGCGGGAAGACGCGACGTTTGTTTTCACAGCAGGGACATTAATCCTGGGACAACGCTACGGCAACGTCTTTATTTCTTTTCTCTGGAGTGATGGATGCCAGCGGATGGTCGTGTTTGACGGGGTCTTGCGGATACAGAGGGAGGCCAGCTGGGGCAGGGGCGCCGGGGGCAGGGCCAGGTGGCCACGTTTGGATGGGGTTGGCAGGAGGGTTCTGGCCCTGTCACTGCCCAGAATCAGCAAATTCACTCTCCACCCACGCGCTGGAGGTGGCCCGTGGGGAGTGTCCTGGGTCCCGATTGGGCAGGGCGACTTCTGCAGCTGGTGGTGGCCTGCTGATTGGGTGGCGAGAGGGCGGACATGTGGCTGAAGGCCTCCTCTCTGCCGCCTCATTGGTGCCTGGGGACAACCTCAGTTTCTGCATCGCTACCCCAGAGGGAGCCAGCCCGGGAAAGGGCAGCCGAGACAACGGGGACACTGGCGACTCCTGGTGAGCCAGGCACTGTCCGCACTGCACTCTGGATCAGGGACCTCTGACTCTCCAGGCAGCTTTCACAGCTGGGCTTAAGTGCATGCTGGGCTAACACCCCTTCCTCACCGCTGCCCGAGTGATCTTTCTCAAGTGCACATCTGATCATGCAGCATTCGGTTGAAATCCACCCGCCCCCGGGCCCTCAGGATAAAGTCCGAGCTCAGAAATGGCTCCAGCACAACTTTCTCAACGACCTTGCCATTCTTCCAAGCAGCCAGGCTCTGTCCCCGCAACCGGCCAAGGCCTTTACCCCTGTTCTTCTGCCTGGGACACCCTTCCCTGATTCTACCTACACACAAACGTCACCTGGCCGTCTCCCACTTCTTCAGGCCTTCATTTCAACAACTGCTCTTCCAGGAAGCCTCCCCTGACCTCCCAAGCCTGAGATATGTGCCCTTCCCATGTGCTTCTCCCACAGCCCCTATACTTAAGACCTTCACTTAATCACATCATCATAAGTACTTGGATCTTGGTCTGTCTCCCCCCTTTCGACAGTGGGCTCCAGGAGGGCCTTGCCAGCTGTTCTGTCCTGGATACAGAATAGGTGCTTCAAACGTAGGTGTTGGTGCAGCTGAATAAATGATTGAAGGGCTGGAGGCCTTTTATGTGAGTTTGTATCAGTCATCTATTGGCAGAATTATGCTGTGTAACAAATCGCCCCAAATATTGATGACCTCAAACACTAAGCATTTATTTGGCTCATGAGTCTGCAGGTCAACAGTTGGGGCTAGACTTGGCTGGGGCTTCTTCTGTCTCAGCTGGGCTCATGCACGTGTCTGGGGGTGGCTGGCTGTTGGCTGATCTCGGGTGGCCTCTGCGTGGATTGCTGGGAGGGCTCTGCTCTGTTCCGTGTGTCTCTACCAGCAGGCTAGCCTGGATGTGATCCACGGTGATGGCGGAGGTGCAGGAGGGCAAGCAGGAAGTTGTGCATCTTGCAAAACTGGAACTCTGTCCCCATGAAACACTAACTCCCCATCCCCTTCCCTCAGGCCCTGGCAGGCACTCTTCTACCTTCTGTCTCTATGAATTGGACTCCTCCAGGGACCTCATGTGAGTGGAATCATGCAGAATTTGTCTTTTGGGGACTGGCTTATTTCACTTAGGATAATGCCCTCAAGGTTTACCTATGTTGTAGTGTGGCAGGATTTCCTTCCCTTTTTCAAGGTTCAATAATATTCCATTGTATGGATAGACCGCATTTTGCTTATCCATTCGTCCACTGATGGAAATCTGGGTTGCTTCCACCTTTTGGCTGTTGTGAATAAAGCTGCTATGAACACGGGTGTGCAAGTATACCTTCGAGACTCTGCTTTCAATCCTTTTGTGTATAGAGTTGATCCTTGAACAATGTGGAGGTTAGGGGTGTGGACCCCCCCAGTTGGAAATCTGAGTATAACTTTGTAGTCAGCTGTCTGTATCCAAGGTTCTGCGTCCATGGGTTCAACCAGCCTTGGACCGTGCAACCCCGTAGTGTACATGGTACATTTATTTTTTAAAAAAATCTGCATAGGGCTTCCCTGGTGGCGCAGTAGTTGAGAGTCCGCCTGCCGATGCAGGGGCCACGGGTTCGTGCCCCGGTCCGGGAGGATCCCACATGCCACGGAGCGACTGGGCCCGTGAGCCATGGCCGCTGAGCCTGCGCGTCCGGAGCCTGTGCTCCGCAACGGGAGAGGCCACAACAGTGAGAGGCCCGCATACTGCAAAAAAAAAAAAAAAAAAAAAAAATCTGCATAAAAGTGGACCCATGCAGTTCAAACCTGTGTTGTTCAGGGGTCAACTGTATACCCAGAAGTAGTTTTGCCGGCTCACAAGTGGTGTGGCTTTTAGCCTAGCAGGGAAACCCTTTGGGACATAAAAACGGATCCACACATTTGACAGAGCAGCAGTTAATTGGACAAGCTCTGTCCTGGGGCCTGTCTGGTTTGGATCCCAGCTCTGCTGCTTCCTAATTGTGTTTTCTCAGCTGCGTCACCCACTCTGAGCCTCAGTTTCCTCCTCTGTGAAAGGGGGATAATATGGGCATCTATTCAGAGAGTCTGAAGATTAAATAAGAAGGTGTTTAGAGCCAAGCCTGGCACAGAGTAAATGACACCCATGTGTTGTTTTATGCAAAGTTCTTGCCTTGGCTCCTGCCTTTGACCCCACCCCTGATGTATTGCTAAGAGTGATGCTTTTCTTCTCTTTCTGAACATAGCCAGGGGTTATCTGTCCTGGGCAAACCCCAAGGACAGCTGGGTTAGTTCTTGGTGACAGGCACTGACACACTGCCCCTCTGCTGATGTGTCCGGCTGGGTCCTGGGGAGGGGAGGGGGCTGGGGACAGTGCAGCCTTGGTTGGGGGGGAGGGTTTCCTGCCACAGCTGTTCGGCTCCCCGATTCAGGCCTCCGTCGCCTTCTCTTCCCCTGGTGCAGATTGCAATTTGGGCCCGCCAGGAAGAGAGAAATGAGCTTGCATAATAGAGGAACATTTGGTTCTTTCGGGCTGGGCCTGGAGAAGGTTTTTGTGCTGAAGTGTGCAGTGCGGGGGCAGAATGGAGATGTTTCCTGTGTGGAGGGCTGGTGGGAGCCCAGTCCACCTGGAGGGGCGGAGACACTGAGGGCCAGATGGACGTGAGGGGTGGGCAGCTCCCCCAGGAAGGGCAAACAGGGAGGGGCGCAGAGGGTCCGTGACTTGGCTGTTTCCAGCAGACGGGAGGGCGGGCTCGAGGGAGACCACACAAGGCGGCACTGTGGCCTCAGGGGCTCTGGGCCAAGCGAGCGGCCACAGAGGGCTGTCTCTCCTGGGGCCTTTCGGGGCACTTCCTTCTTACCCCAGAGAGATCTGTGTCCTCGGCGTGCAGTGGAACCTGAACTTCCCAATCCAAGGGAATGGGTCTGAGCTGCACCGTGGGGCCTCTCCAGGACCACCGGGCCAGGCTGAGAGACACAGACTGACCAAGATGTGGATGTGACGCCGCCACCCACAACTGGACCCCTGGCTCTGGACCCCGTCCCGGAGATGGGACGGTCACCCCTGTCCCCTGCAGAGATTTAAGGTGGAGGTGGGGTCAGAATCGTGACTCTGGGAGGGCTTCTGTAACTCCCAGAGTGTTGCTTGCGTGCCTGACCTGGTTTAGTCTTCATGACAGTGTAGGGAGGTTGGGGACAGCTTCTCGTCTTTTGACAAGTGTTTACTGAACACCACTGCTGTCCCAGGCCCTGTTCTAGGGGCTGGAGATACCACCACCGCCAGGAGCGGAGCAGGTAAGGAGCCACACACAGGAGGAGGTTACACTCCGGTGGAGAAGCAGACACTGAGCAAAGAAACAGATAAACAAAGACGGTCACATCTGCGTGGAGGAATGCCCGCTTGGGCTCTGTTTTTCAGCCCTCCCTGCATCTATGCTCTTTGCTGTGTGACTTGACACTTCTGCTCACCAAAGGGATAGAGCGCACTTCTCTACCCTTTGACTTTGGGTGTGGCCATGTGACTTGCTTTGGCCAAAAAAAGAAGTGGAAGTGATTCTGGGCTAGCTCTGTCCCTTAAGGGGCTTTGTACTTTTCTGCACCTTTGCCATGATATGTGACAAATACACCCTGGATTAGCCAGCTGATCCAAGAGGGTGAGACACAGGTGGAGCAAAGCTGACCAGCCAAGCCCCAGCCTGGATCAGGTGACCCCTCAAATGCAACTGACAGATGTGTGAATGATAATGCACCATTGTTGTTTTAAGCCACTGAGTTTAGGGGTTATTTGTTACACAGCGTATTGGTGGCAATAGCTCACCGATATAACCAGCTATTGGTAAATGCTATTATTAACTCCATTTCCATAGGCAAGGAAACTGAGATGAGGAGAGATTCTTGATGTTACAGAGTCGATTTAGCCGAGTCCAAACAAGAACCCAGCTGTCTTGACTCCACCTTGCTAACTCATTCATTCAGCCCATTTTTACTGAGCACCTACTACATGCATGTAATTGTGCCAGCAGCTAGAGACAGCACAATGAAAAAGACATTCCTTCTGCAAGCAACCTCTGTTAAAAGGGAACTTCTCATACACTACCAAATGTAAAATAGATAGCTAGTGGGAAGCAGCTGCATCACGCAGGGAGATCAGCTCAGTGCTTTGTGACCACCTAGAGCGGTGGGATAAGGAGGATGGGAGGGAGGGAGATGCAAGAGGGAGGGGATATGGAGATATATGTATACATATGGCTGATTCACTTTGTTATACAGCAACAATTAACACAACGTTGTAAAGCAATTATACTCCAATAAAGATGCGAAAAAAAATTTTTTTAATAAATAAAATATTAGATCTATAGTCAAGAAAATAAATAAATAAATAAATATACTCCTCTTATTTAAAAAAAAAAAAGACAACTCTTTTCTTAGAGTTTCAACAGAAATCTGAGAATCGAGTCCCATCATCCCAGGGTATATCCCCACCCTGAACCAATCATGGCGGTGACAGGACGTGGGGCTGCGAGTGGCTGGACTAGATCATGTGTCCACTCTCTGTAGCTGGGTGGAAGCCATGACCCCACCTGACCCATACTGACTGAGAGTGAGGAGAGATGATTTTCCCCAAAGAAAAAGTGTTGCTGTTAAACCTTAAGAAGGGGAAATAGATGCTGAGAAGATTAAAAACCAATGACGCTCACCCCAGACCTCTGGGGTCCTGAGGAAGACCTCCCAGCAGCTCTGTGGTCCTTAGTGAAGGCCCCCAGTGTCTGTGGCTGCTCCAGGCCACCCCCCTGCCTCTGACGTCCCTCAAGGGAGCTCGACCTGACTCTCGGAAGATCAGATGTGATTTATTCCTGGCATCTGTGCTGCCACTGGCTGCGAGGTGCTTTGCAGCAGAACAATAAGTTACAGGGCCATTTATCTTGTTGGCGGCTTCTGATAAAATGAGCAGCCTGAGCAGACAGGGCCTCCAATGAACATGATCGGGGCTGTTCATTTAGAAACCAGAAGACCCTGAAATTGGCTTTAATTGAAGGGGTTAGCAACAAGGGGCTTGGCTGGATGTGTTGAGAGTGGAGACACCCCACCTCCGGAAAGGTTGCAGAGACGGGCAGGCCTGGCTTTGAGTCTTGGCTGTGCTTCCATGTTTGACTTTGGGTAAGCTATGCGACCTCTTCCAGACTTTGTTTCTGCATCTGTGAAATGGAGGTGTACGACTTTGTTTCTTCATCTGTGAAATGGAGGTGTACAGGTCAGCGTCAGCTCAGTTATGTTGCAGTAACAAACAACCCCTGGAATCCTGTGGCTTAAAACAACCAAAGTTTGTGTCTCATCTATGCTCCATGGCCTCCTCATTCTGGGACACAGACTGATGGAACATGCCCTGTGCAACATGGACCATCACTGGGCATGGGGGAAATTGTTCACTGGTTCTTAAAGCTTCTTCTCAGGAGCAACTTACATCACTTCCACTCACATCGCGTTGGTCCAGGCAAGTCACATGGCCATGCCTGACTTTTGGAGCAGTGGTGAGAGGAGAGAAGAAAAATCCTACCATGTGACCATTAGCAGGAAAGCCAGAAGGGTTAGTATTTATTAGAGATAGCTGTTCTGCTGAGCCATCATAGAAGTCAGGGTTTTTCTTCTCCCTTCTGGAGATGCTAATTATCTGAGTCTAATCCATTATGCATTTCCTGGCCAGCTTCGTCACCCTCCCCCCACCTCTGCCACGTCACTCCATCTGCTGTGCACGTCCATGTCTGTTGCTGAGCCTTAAAGCTGGTCAGCCTGGCATTTAAGAACCCCTGGGCTGGCACCTCTCAAGGCCCCCAAATCCAGCTCACAGAGGACTGTGACTAGGTATTTCTTACCCCCCACTGTATCCGCAGAATCTAGAACAGTGCCTGGCACACAGCAAGTGTTCAGTAATTACTTGTTGCCATTGTGAAATGATGTACCCAACATCACATGTCCTGGAAAGCATCAAAGGCAGGATCCTACGTGCTCGGTGCCCCTGCCCCCAGGTTCATTGCCACTTACAGGGCACTCAGTGCGGGCCAGGCCTCATGAGCCAACTACCCTGTGTGCACGCATTCCCCGCTTCATCCTTCAAACAACCCTCCACAGTAGGCATGGCTGTAGCAGGATTCTTTTGTTTTTCAAGTTTAATTCCCCTCCCGCAGTTTCATTGAGATATAATAGACATAAAATATAGTATTCCCCTTTTAGGAGTTCCACATGATGATTTGACATATTTATACATTGTGAAATGTTCACCACAATAAATTTAGTTAACATCCACCCCCTCACATAGTGACAACTTTTTCTTTCTTGTGATGAGAACTTTTAAGGTCTACTCTCTTAGCAAGTTTCAAATATATGATACGGTTTTGTGGACTATTGGCAGGGCTCTTCATGGAGCTGCTCACTCATGTTTATTCACCCTGTAATTTTCTTTCCTGGATTCCAAGGCAGACTTCAGCCCTTTGTATTTTCTTGATTTCTGTTTTTTTCCAAGTAGAGGGTAGAAGTTTCTGGAAGCTAGTCTATTTGCCTTGTATTAATCTGGGCTCTTTAGAGACACAGACTCATAGGATACTGTATACCTCTATCCCTAGCATCTCTACCCATCTATTTATAAGGAGATTTTTTTTTTTTTTTCTGGTTGCACTGTGTGGCATTCGAGATCTTAGTTCCCTGACCGGGGATCAAACCCATGCCCTCTGCATTGGGAGCATGGAGTCTTAACCACTAGACTGCCAGGGAAGTCCAAAGAGATTTATTATAAGGAATTAATAAATAAGGAATTGGCACACATGGTGTTGGAGGCTGAGAAGTCCCACAATCTGCCATCTGCAAGCTGGAAACCCAGGAGAGCTGATGGTGGGAGCTCCAGTTTGAGCCTGAGTCCCAAGGCAGGAGAAGATCAATGTCCCAGCTTGAAGACAGTCAGGCAGAGAGAGTCAATTCTCCCTTCCTCACCTTCTTCTTCTACTCAAGCCTTCACATGGTTGAATGAGACCCACCCACATTGAGGAGGGCAATCTGCTCTACTTGGTCTACTGATTCAAATGTCAGTCTCCTCCAGAAGCATCCGCATGAACATACCCAGAATAATGTTTAACCAAATATCTGAGCAGCCCAGGGTCCAGTCAGGTTGACACATAAAATTAACCATCACAAGCCTTTTGTGAAAACCCCACGTATTAGTCAGGGTATAAGCTCAGCTGCTGTAACAAAGACCCACCCCCCCACCAAAAAAGCCAAAAAAAGAGAAAAACCACATAGATTAAAACAAGAGAGAAGTTTGTATCTCTCTGAAGAGGTCTGAGGGAGGGGAGTATGCCCAGGAGGGCCAGAAGTTCAGCTCTGCAGCCATTTGGGGACCCAGATCCTTCTGTCTTATTCCAGCACCTCTAGGATATGGTCTTTCACGGCATGGTTGAAGCAGAGTCAAAACCAGATCCACGTGCTCTCAGAAATGGGGAGAGGGTTTCCCTGGTGGCGCAGTGGTTGAGAGTCCGCCTGCCGATGCAGGGGACACGGGTTCGTGCCCCGGTCTGGGAAGATCCTACATGCTGCGAAGTGGCTGGGCCCATGAGCCATGGCCGCTGAGCTTGCGCGTCCGGAGCCTGTGCTCTGCAACAGGAGAGGCCACAACAGTGAGAGGCCCGCGTACCGCAAAAAAAAAAAAAAAAAGAAATGGGGAGAAAGAGAAAAAGTGGAGGCAGGCAACTTCCTGTTAGGCAAGTGGTGTGCAAGCTGCACAAACCATTCCCGATCGCACCCCAGGGGAGCAAGAGCTGCTGGGTGAGGGCGTCTCTGGCTCAGCAGCCAGGTCCCAGCGGAAGTTCTCTTCCTGTAGGACAGGAGGCATCCCGGAACTGGCTGTGAAGTTGCTTTTGGTTCTGGAGGGAGAGAGAGAGAGGGAGGGAGATTCGCACACGCTGGAGTTGGCAGGAGGGAAGCAGGCCTGATGACCTCATTTGGTAGCAGTGCTCCTGGGAGGTGACAGGATCTAGAAGTTACATTGTGCACCAGGAAGAGGGTGCCCTGACCGAAGAGGTCCCAGGGCAGGCAAGCTCCCTCCCCCCGGCCCCACCACACAGATGCTGAAGAATTTCCCACCAGAAGGGGCCACATGGTCCTGGATCCCAAACATCTCCCGGGTCCTCAGTGGGAACCAGTGGCCAGAGGGACCTCTCAGATTTGGTCTCTGACCGGAGCCAGCATGGAGGACCCACAATCCTGAGACTGAGACTAAATTTTCTATCATATTGGGAGGATGAGGGCTTGGAATTGACTCTGCGTCGATTGGAAAGAAATCAAAATTGGTTCTATCCTGTAGACCTGGATTTGGGGCCTGGGATGTATAGCTGCTGTATCGATGTCCCCATTTTAAGTGAGAAGATAGGCTCAGAGATGTCAAGTCACCGTCCCCCGGTCACACAGCGAGTCCGTAGTAAAAGTGGGATTTGGGGGCTTCCCTGGTGGCACAGTGGTTGAGAGTCTGCCTGCCGATGCAGGGGACACGGGTTCGTGCCCCGGTCCGGGAAGATCCCACATGCCGCAGAGCAGCTGGGCCCGTGAGCCATGGCCGCTGAGCCTGTGCGTCCGGAGCCTGTGCTCCGCAAGGGGAGAGGCCACAGCAGTGAGAGGCCCGCGTACCGCAAAAAAAAAAAAAAAAAAAAAAGTGGGATTTGGAGCAAGGCCTGTGGTTAGTAGACCCCGCGGGCATCACTGCTGCACCCTCCTGCCCCTGCTTGGTGGGCAAGTGTCGTTCGGAGTTCAGACACAAGGCAGGAAGGAGGCGTTGGGGTGGTGGAGGATTCTCGTTGCCTGAGGAGAGGGCTGTGATGTGTGATGTGGGTTTTGGCTTAACGTTCTAGAAAGTTCATCAGGCCCCAGGTTGGGAAGACTCTTGGAGGCGCTTCCATATGTATGTCTCAGAAACAATGGGCTGTTTTCTAAACAAGCTGTCACCTGCTGTCAGCTCCGCACCCAGGCTGGGCTGGAAGCGGCTTCTGTGCAAGCCCCCCTCCCCACGCCCTTGCTGCTTGCAGTGCGTCTGCCTGGGGAAGCCTGTCACTCACGCTTGCAGGGGAGTTTGCTGTAGGATGTGTGGCTGAGAGCTTATGTCTGGTCTGCCCCTCCTGGGCCAGGCCAGTTCATTCACTTCTCTGAGCCTCAGCATCCTCATCTCTTAAAATGGGTGAGAATACAGGTAGATATTTAGCCCAGTGCCTGGCGTGAGTAGAAAGTCCTTAATACAACGGCTGGCATTTTCTAGTAAACTTTCCTGCTCCTTGTGACTCAGTCATTTTTCTCTTAGGTACGTGCCAAAGTGAAACTCTTGCATGTGGGCCCTGAGTGATGGGTACAAGAATGTGCACGGCAGCTCTGTTCACTGTGGCAAAATCTGGGACCAAACCAAATACTCACTGGCAGGAAGATGGATAACTACCTCGTGGTATGTTCACACCATGGAGTATTACACAGCAGTGAAAATGAAAAGGCAGCAGCTCCAGGCCCACACAGGGTGAATCTTAGTAAGAGAGTGTATTGCAGAATTTCTCAACTTTGACGCTATTGACATTTTTCTCATTATTATTATTATCTTCTTTTTGGCCGTGTGGCATGTGGGATCTTAGTTCCCCAACCAGGGATTGAACCTGTGCCCCCTGCAGTGGAGGTGCAGAGCCTTAACCATTGGACTGCCAGGGAAGCCCCTCATTATTGTTTTGTTTTTTGTTTTTTTTCGCTACACGGGCCTCTCACTGCCGCGGCCTCTCCCGTTGCGGAGCACAGGCTCCGGACGCGCAGGCTCAGCGGCCGTGGCTCACGGGCCCAGCCGCTCCGCGGCATGTGGGATCCTCCCGGACCGGGGCACGAACCCGCGTCCCCTGCATCGGCAGGCGGACTCTCAACCACTGCGCCACCAGGGAAGCCCTCATTGTTGTTTTTAATAGCAATTTTATTGAGATGTAATTCACGTACGACGCAACCCACTCACTTAAATCGTACAATTTGATGGATTCTAGTCCATTCACAGAGTTGTGCAACTATCACCACCATCAGTTTTAGAACATTTGCATCATCCCTGAAAGGAAGCCCCCTCCCTATCATCAGTCACTCCCCTTTCCCTTGTTCCCAGCTCCTAGAAACCACCAATCTACTTTTTGTCTCCACGGATTTGTCCTTTCTGGGCATTTCACATAAATGGAATCATACAATATGTGACCTTTTGTGTCTGGCTTCTCTCACTCAGCATCACGTTTTCAAGGTGCATCCACACTGTGGCATGTGTCAGAACTCCATTACTTTCTATGGCTGAGTCATACTCCTTCGGATGGATAGACCGTATGCTATTTATTCATCTATCGATGGACATCTGGGTTGCTCCCGCTTTTCGACTATTGTGAATAATGCTATGATGAATATTTGTGTACAAATTTTTGTGTGGACAACTGTTTTTATTCCTCCTGAGGCTGTTGACATTTGGGGCAGGATCATTCTGTCGGAGGGAGCTTCCTGGGTGTGGTAGGATGTTTTAGCAGCATACCTGGAGCCGACCCGCTAGATGCCAGTAACACACCCCGCCCAACCAGTCTTGATAAGAAAAATGTCTCAAGACATTGAGCAACCGCCCCTGGAGGCAAATTTGCCCCTGGTAGAAAAATCACTGGGGTTGAGTGACAAAACCTAGCCACAGAAGACCACCTATAACATGACACCCTTGTTATGAAGTTTGCAAACAACTAAAACTCCGTACTATATGATTTAGGGCCGTGGTTCTCAAAGTGTTGTCCTCGGAGCAGCAGAATCAGCGTCCCCTGGAAATGTGTTAGAAATGCAGATTCTTGGGCCCTGCTCCAGACCTGCAGAATCAGACACTCTGGGGGTGGGGCCCGGAATCTGTTTTCAGAGCCCTCTGGGTGATTCTGAACACACTCAAGCCTGAGGACCACTGGTGCGGGCACACGTACCCACAGACGCAACCAATGACCTTGATCCAAAGAAGCAAGGGAATGGGGACTTCCCTGGCTGTCCAGTGGTTAAGATTCCACGCTTCCAATGCAGGAGGCGTGGATTCAGTCCCTGGTTGGGGAACTAAGATCCCACAAGCTGCGTGATGCGGAAAAAGAAAATAAAATCAAGGGAATGACCAACACAAATTCAGGATTGTGTGCCTGGCCCGGAGTGAGGACAAAATAAATACTTATTACATCAAGGAATGGTGCTCACTCCTGGGGAGAGGTGAGGGAACACATGGGTACCTGTAGGAGTCATAGCCTTGTTCTTGCATTGGGGAGTGATTCACATG
This sequence comes from Mesoplodon mirus, assembly GCF_964341445.2. Lineage (NCBI taxonomy): Eukaryota > Metazoa > Chordata > Mammalia > Artiodactyla > Ziphiidae > Mesoplodon > Mesoplodon mirus. Next base: position 5,673,614 of record NC_138989.1, read on the forward strand.
AGTGTCCGCTATATTATGGAATAATAAATTAAATGGTACAGAAAGTAATAAAGAAATAGACAAACCTATAAAATAAAAACAGGCCAGGTACCCACCAACAATGGGAGTGAGTCAGGAGATTATGATTCACCCTGTTTTGTGCACCTGAGGTCATTCAGAACTAATGCTGGCTATTACTGCTACATCTGAGTTTATTCATCAAAAGGGGAGGAGGGGGTCTTGATGAGTCCCACAAATAAGCCCTGGCTTCTGCTGCCTGTTGGTTATCCCTCCCCCCTTTTTTCAGACATCTCTTGGCCCTAGAAATTAGGAGTATTGGCTGTGATTTATTGAGCTGTTACTGTGTGCCAAGTCTATATTAGCTTAAGCCCTCCCAGTCACGCTGGTGGGCATGGTGTCCCATTTTACAGACGAGGAAACTGAGTCTCAGAGATTAAGTGATTTGCCTGAGGTGTTCAGTGGCTTGGGAATGGAGCCAGACCTCAGTGCAGGTCTGTCTATGGCTGGACCTTCAGGGGCTGGGGCAGGGTCACTCTGAACATCCAGGCCAAGGCCTTGCTGGGATTTCCTCCAGTAAAAGCCAAGTTCAGGATGTCTTGGTTTCCTCATAAATGGCCCTAATCCTGTCTATTAAGGCTTGGCTGACTTGGACTGTTTTTCTTGAAGTCCCCAATAGATGACAAGGGCCAGAGAGGTGCACATATTGCCTAAGATCCCCAGCAGAGGCAGGATTCAAACCTGGCTCACCTCCTCCAGGAAGCCCTCCATGCCTGCTGCATTCCCTCAACTCCTACAGAACTTGGGGGCCTGGGGATGCATTCCCAGAGCCTGTTTGTCTTCAAACCCAACTCAGTTGGTTAGAGCAGAGTCCAAACCTTGCAGTTCTTTTTATGTACCTTCTCTTACCTCCCTGTTTTTCTCCCATCGGCCTAAGATGGGCACACACCAGACACCCAGTAGATCCTCTGGATGTGAGTGCTCAGAGCAAGAAGGCAACCCCGGGGCTCACACAGAGGACCCTCTCTGAGCATTTGCCCTTTACTCCCCCACCTCAGAGTGGTCTGAGGCAAAGACATTCAAGTCTGCAAACTGAAACAGGGAAGCGCCAGCTCCCTAAACAGTAAATCCAACGATCACCAGCTGTTACCAAACACTACATGCCCAGCACCCTGCCTGGATGAACACATTCAAGACAAACTGTGGGGGGCTGGGTGGGGGAGGGATAAATTGGGAGACTGGGATTGACACGTACACACCACTATATATAAAATAGATAACTAATAAGGACCTAACTGTATAGCACAGGGAAGTCTACTCAGTAATCTGTAATGACCTATATGGGAATAGAATCTAAAAAAGAGTGAATATATGTGTATGTATAACTGACTCATTTTGCTGTACAGCAGAAACTAACACAATATTGTAAATCAACTGTACTCCAATAAAAATTTTTTAAAAAGAGAAAGAGGATTTCCTGTAGACAGACAAAAAATAAAAATAAAAAAGACAACCTATAGCCTTTCCTAGGATTATCATCATCCCCATTTTACAAATGAGGAAACTGTGGCACAGAGAAGTTAGGTGACTGGCTCAAGGTCACACAGCTACAAAGAGAAGGAGCCAGGACGTGAACCCCTCCTTTGTCCAATTAGGACAATATTTTAGGTTCCCCGTAGGTAAGGGTACGAACAAAGCCTGGGAGGCCTGTTAGGCTGTTTTTAGGTTTTTGTCATGATCCTCCCGGGTTAGCCAGCCTGGGCGGGCAGCTCTAATCCATGCTCAGCCCCAGCCAAGGAATGTCACCGCGGCTGTCGCTCAGGGGGCGGGCGTGGGGGACAGAGGAGGGAGTGGCATCTTGGCAGCTGTGACAAATAGAAAACAGATTGTGTTTCCCTTCGCTTCCACCCCCAGCCGGGGGAGGGGATGCGCCGGAACCCAATTACCCACTTACAATGGATGCTCTATTGTGGGATGAAGCAAGGTCAGGGGCAGTGGGGCGGGGCGCCGTGTCCCTGGCACAGCCGGTTGGTTGGGCTCCGGCTGACCTGGCTTCCTCCTGCCAGCTCCACCCACCCCCTCCTGGCTCACAAAGGCCCCGTGTCCCTTTCCAAAACTGGGGTTTGCTCTCCAAGTAACCTTGGCACTCTTACTGTCTAGGACAAGATCTATGGATTCTGCTCTGAGTGCTTCAGACTCTAGAAAAGCCTTCTGTTCTTCATTCATTCATTCATCCCTCCCCCCTCCTCCATCTCCCTATCTCCATCTGTCTTGTTAATGATCTAGAAAGGTTTGAACAGCCAGGCAGCTTGACTTCCATTGAGATTCATTCATTTATTCACCAACGATTTGTGCAACACCTACTAGGTGCTAAATGCGAAGGCCATGTGCATTGATTTGCCAAGTGTCTTTGGAGCACCTACTGTGTACAGGTGGTGGGAATGCTGCGGTGAACAAGACAGACATGTGCTCTACCCTCAGGCATCTTATGGTCCAGTGGGGGGCAGTCACTCAGTGACGATTCGATGTGATGTGCGTTCATTGCACACTGACTGTGTACAGGGTCCTTAGGCTCTTTGAGGGCAGGATTGGTGATGCGTGACGGTCAGTGTTGGCAGCAGGAGTATGAGTCAGACTCAGATGATTAGAACCCTGCCTCCCTCATGAACTAAGTTTGTCACCTTGAGAGACTGACTTTACCTCCAGGATCTCAGTTTACTCAACTATAAAATGGGTGGTAGTGAAACTTAGCAAAGCTGCCTGGGAAATATGAGTTGGGGGATTTCCCTGGCGGTCCAGTGGTTAAGACTCGGGGCTTCCACTGCGGGGCTCCTGGGTTTGATCCCTGGTCGGGGAGCTAAGATCCCACAAGTCACGCGGCGTGGCCAAAAACAAAGAAAAGAAAGATAACAGAAATATCAGTTGGCTTCTGTAGGGAACAGAAGTTGCTTTTGACGGCTCAGCACCTGTTCCTCCTTCTGAGAACGGACCCCTGAACTTGTTTGGGCAAACGATTCCCTTCTCTCCTCTCCTCTCCGCGGCTGTGGTTCAGGTAGGGCGGGTCCCTCCGGCTGGTCCCTCCCACCACACTCCTGGAGAAACACATGAGCAAACCTGGCCAATCATCTCATTCCCTCCCCTGACCACAGTCATTGGTTGGGAGGGGTCACATGATCCAGACAGCATTCAATGAGATTCAGTTTTGGAACATTAACGAGAGAGAACCGCTTTAGGCTGGGCTTGGCAAGTGGAAGGGATGTAGTGCTGCCATGTTGCCTCATGAGGGGAGAGCCTCCCCGAGAATGAAACTAACCCGGAACAAAAGGAGAGGATGAATACTGATGGTGTCCCTAGATCCAGCTATGCCTGAAGCTTGTGCAACTCCTGGACTTTTCAATAACATGGTCCAATACATTCTCTTTGTTGCTTCAATCCTTTTGAATTGGGATTTTATCACTTGGAACCAAGAACCCTGACTCATAACTAGGTCTTTTCTCTTCCTTCATTTCATAAAACAGAAATGCTACCTCACCATGCGCAGAACAGGTAAAATTCATTCCCTTGCTTTCTAAAAAGCTGATGAGAAATGGATAATGAGAGAGGCCGCATGACCACTCCTTTTTCTTTGGTGTGTGAGGACATCCATTTTCCCGCGGCCCCTGACCTCGCCTCACGGAGCTGGAGCAGAAATCACTTAACCTCCTGGGCCTTGGCTTTGAAAGGTTTATGATGGATCATGCTTGGCCTCATGGGCAGAAATGGAAAATTCTCTGCTGTCTGGTCTGTCCCTGCTGTCTGGTCTGTTCTGCATTTCCCAGCTCGTCCAGGCTGGGAAAGTTGTTCTAGAGCTTAAACGGGTGGGATACAGAGGCGGCAGACTTTTTCTGAAAAGGGCCAAATGGTAAATGTTTTAGGCTTTGTGTGCCGTAAGGTCTGTTGCATGTTCTTCTTTGTTTGGTTGATTTTTTTTTTTACGACCCTTTAAAAATGTAAAAAAAAAAAAAATCATTCTTAGTTCTCAGGCTGCACAGAAACAGGCTGGGTTTGGCTTGCAGCTATAGTTTGCTGACTCCTGGATTAGATTATAGTTATGGGGACCGAACATCTCTTCTTTCTTCTCTCCTTATATTTTTCTTTTCCCTCCCTCCCTCTTCCTCCCTCTCTCCTTCCCTCCTTCCTTTTTTCCTTTCTTTCTTTTTTGGGACAAAAATCCTCATTCCCCCAAACCCAGGAAATATCCTGGAAGTTCTAATATTTTGGTGTCAAAACTCATATTTACAAGTAACCACTGTCTCCTTTGCCTGCCATTTCTTTCTGTGGAACTTATCACAATTTGTAACTATAGATTTCTTTCTTTGATTGTTTGGGGGTGTCTGCCTCCTTATTCTAGAATATAAGCTCCATGAAGAAGGAAAGCCCTAGGAGGCCCAGGGTCTGGGGTTCCTGGCAATTTGGGACTGATTTCAATGGCTGTGGGGCTGGGGGAGGATGAGCAGTGAATTTGACAAAGCACAGAGATGCACTTGCAGCTGTGTGAGCAGAGCTGGGCGAGCGGGTGGCTGCTGGAGTCCTCTCTGCAGAGGTGAACTCAATTCATGGTCCTGAGTCAGGAACTCAGAAAGGAGTGAGCTCCCCGTCCCTGGGGGTGTGTAAGTGGAAGTCAGCTGCCCGCTGGGGCCAGCTTGCAATTGTGATTCCTGTCCCCAAAGATAGGTCGCTCCTCTGCCAGAGTATGCCCACACATGCTAGCTTGCTTGAGAACCCCTGGCTATAATTTGTCAAGATCCAGATTTGGCTTCTTTAGGATTAGGGAGCTGCCAGGAGTCATCCTACGATCTTACACTTGTTAAGCAGAATCAGAGAGACACGTGGGTTCAGAGGCTCTCTCTGAGCCCAGCTCTCTGAGGGACTCCTGGCTTGGTGAATTTCAGCAACCTGGACTTCTAAAGTCCCGAACCATCCATGGGACCCCTCTAGCCGCTTGCCTGAGCCAAGGGAGAAGCCCTGCCTGGCGGGTATCAGGACCAGGCAGGCCTCAGAGTCTCCCCTGGGTGTGGGGAGGACAACCTGGGTGGAGAGTGGAGGGTGCCCCCCCACCCCATTTTTCCCAGGCTTGGCTGCTGCCCCTGGAATCTGCACAGGGCCCCAGTGACTCACTCATCCTGGGCACCGTTCCTGCTCCTCTAAGGTCCCCCTGGCTTGTCACAATGCAGGTGTGGGCTGGTTGGAGCACCCACCTGGCAGAGCTGCATCCCCTGGCAGGTGCCCGGGGGCCCCAGTTACCTGGATCCATGCCAGTCCACTGTCCTGGGTGAAGGTTATGGCCAGTTTCGTTCTGATGGTGGGTGCCTAGGCCGGCAAGCCTGTTAATATTTATAACATCACCCCTTTGGGCCTCTATGGGGCAGTGTGACCTCAATCACAAACTTAAAGTTGTGTTTTGAGACCACCTCCCCATCTCTTGTTCGAATCACTTTTGAGAGCCCCCTGAGTCCTATAAGAGGAGGGACTCAGGTCCACCCTTGACAAGGTGGCTGCTCTGATCATCCCCATTTCACAAAGGAGAAACTGAGGCACAAAAAGGTCAAGTGCCCAAGGTCACGTGGCTTGACTGCATCCTCAATTATTTATGTATTTACACATCCATTCAGGGATGGTGCTGGGTTCAGAGTTGAATGAGGCCGTTCCTGTCCTCATGGAGCACAGGGTCTGTTGGGGGCTGGTGGCGGACACAGCAGAGGACTTGACTAAAATGCAGGGGTCCAGGGAGTCTGCCCCGAGGATCACAAGTCCCCAGCTTGGTACAGCTCAGGGGTTAAACAACCAGCCCTGTGGACAGCTCTGTCCGTCTGCCACTCACCAGTTGTGCCAGTTTTCTCATCTCTTAGACTTTTGGTGAAGATTAAGTAAGTTATGTGTATCTATAATAGATGGAGCGGAGTCTGGTACACCCTAAGTGCCATATATACATGCCATTAATTCTTTGTATCAATCTCAGTTGATTAAATAAACAAAAGTGACACATCTACTTATTCTTCGAGCATCAGTAGGAGACAGTAGCCAGTCAAAGGTATAGCCAGTGTGGGGAAGGGTGTTCCAGGTAGAAGGAACAGCATGTGCAAAGACTTACATTGTTGTTACACCTAAATGCACTATGAGCTGAGTGCAAGGCTTAGTGCAGATGTGGCAAAGGCTGAGCCCTGCCCTTCGGAGTTCACAGAGGAGACATGAGACCCTCTAGTGTGGGATGGGAAAGGTTCAGGCAGGTGTGTCTGGGGTGGGATGCAGGAAAGAGAGAAGGCACACTCCCTCAGACCTCATTTCTCAGACGTGTGTGGGAACAAACATTGCAGGGACTTTGTTGATGAAAATGATAGCTCAGTTCTGAGGACAGAGACTGAGGTTTTCCAGGGAGATTTTTCTTCTCTCATTTCCTCTTCTTGCTCCGTGAAAACCCTCCTCCCCAGGCCTTGGCCGGCTGGCCCTGCAGCCGCAGAACATGAGGAGTCTGTCTTTTCCGGGTGCTCAAAGGGACCTGCTGTGATTCTCATTTAAGAGCGAGGCGCTTCCTGACCAGAAATGACTCAGATAGATTTGTCGGTGGAGGGCTGCAGCTGCCATTCCTGGAGTAATTTGGAAGTGCTGGCTCAGGATGGCAGGGCTGCTGGCTGCCCACGAAGGTCAGGTCTTCTCTGAGCCTTCTGTCTGGGTCACTCTCAGGGCCTCTCTCTGAGCAAGCTGCCACCTCCAGAGAGGAAAGCACTGGCCTGCAATTCACCCCTGGAAAATTCTGCTGAGGCTTCTCTCTGCCCTCTTGTTCTAGCGATGGCGCTGATGGAGGGCACATGGGAGGGTGTTTATACGGTTGTTCAATCAGCAAATTGTTATTCAATCAGCAAACACTTGTTCAGTACCGCCTGTTATGCCAGCACTGTGCGTGGTCCGAAGATGCAAAGTTAAATAAGGTATTGTCCCTGCTGTCAGAGAACTTCCGCCTCACGTGAGAGAGACTCTCAAGACTCTTACTCATTGTGACATTCTTATGGGTTCAGGATTGTATTAGTCAGCCTCTGTTTGCAAGTGATAAAACAAAGCAAAACCCTCAAACTTCGTTAGGCAAAAAAGGGATGCGATAGTCATCATGTAACTGAAAGGTTCAGGTACAGCTTGACTCAGGGGCTCAAAACATTGACCAGGATTTACTTTCTCTCCAACTCAGAACTCATGGTTTTGATTTCTGTGGTAGGCTGAATAATGGACCCCTCCAAAGATGTCCATGTCCTCATCCCAGGGAACCTGTGACTGTGGTACCTTACATGATAAAAGGGACTTTGCAGATGTGATTCAGTTTAGGATCTTGAGATGGGCAGATTACCCTGGATTATCATATGGGTAACATGATCACAAGGGTCCTTATCAGTGAAAGAGAGGAAGGAGAACCAGTCAGAGAGAGGAGGTGCGACTCTACGGAAGTAGACATCAGAGCGATGCCATTGCTGGAAGGGGTCACGAGGCACGGAAGGTGGGCAGCCTCTAGAAGGGGCTGGGAAAGGCAAGGCATGGCTTCTCTCCTAGGATGGCCAGAAAGAACACAGCCTTGCTGACATCTTGATTTTAGCTCAGTGAGGCTCATTTCAGACTTCTGAGCTCCAGAACCATAAGATAATAAATCTGTGTGTTTTTTTAGGTTTTTGCAACTTTATTTTTTAATTTTTATTTTATATTGGACTATAGTTGATTTACAATGTTGTGTTAGTTTCAGGTGTACAGCAAAGTGATTCAGTTATACATCTCCATATATCCATTCTTTTTCAGATTTTTTTAAAAATTTAATTTTATTTTATTTTTGGCTGCGTTGGGTCTTCGTTGCTGCACGCAGGCTTTCTCTAGTTGTGGCGAGTGAGAGCTATTGTTCGTTGCAGTGCGCGGGCTTCTCATTGCAATGGCTTCTCTTGTTGCGGAGCACGGGCTCTAGGCATGCGGGCTTCAGTAGTTGCGGCACGCGAGCTCTAGAGCACAGGCTCAGTAGTTGTGGTGCACAGGCTTAGTTGCTCCGAGGCATGTGGGATCTTCCCAGACCAGGGCTCGAACCCGTGTCCCCTGCATTGGCAGGCGGATTCTTAACCACTGCGCCACCAGGGAAGCCCCTTTTTCAGATGCTTTGCCCACATAGATTATTACAGAATATTGAGTAGAGTTCCCCGTGCTCTACAGTAGTAAATCTTTGTTTTAACTCACGTCTGCCTTGGTTCAAGTCTAGTGGAAAAGATGGAACACTTTCTCCCCTGTAACTCCTAAACAATCCTAGTCTTTACTCTCATTGGACCAGCTTAGGTCACATGCCCATCTGTGAGCCAATCACCTGGCTAACAGTGCTCTGATTGGCCACGTGTGGGTCAAGGCTCTGCCCCTTGAGGGGGTGGAGCCGCACAGGACCATCCTGTACTGAAGAGTCTTGGCAGGTGAGGGAAATCCAGGGTTCTGCTCCTATTAGAAAGGGGAGTGTAGCTAAAAATAGCAACCATTCTCTACAACAGGGGAGGGAGAATTCTCCCCTCGTTCTAAGGTAAGAGGAAAGAGCGTTGGGGGGGCATTGGGAGACTGGGGTTTTATTCCCAATTTTCTGTCTCATGAGCTGTGTGACCTCGGGTAGGTGGTGCAACCTCTCTTGTCGCCTGTTTTCTCACCTGTAAGGGGAGCCTGATGGCCACAGCCCTGTGACTGCCTCAGGCTGAATCATTCTCGAGTAACAGGCCAGCTCTGACTCATCCTCAGTTACCGTCAAACCAACCCCAGGGTCCTGGGGGGTGTGCGTGCTCAAGCTTAAGCGGTTTCAGTGGTTTTGCTTTATCGGGGCTTTAAAATAGAATCTTCATCTGGTGACTCAGACTTCAAAGGAGATTGAGCTTCTCGGCAAATCCTCCCTGGCCTGTTGGTGGCATGGGAGAAGGAAATGTGGCTCCTTCCGTCTGTGGTCTAGTGACTCCTGACCCCATCTGCATGCTTCTTTTGCTGGCGTGGGCGCCAGCCATCTTTGTGTGTCAGGGGTTCCTGTCAGAGGAAGGCTGGGACTTCGGCCCATTTGTTGAGAAGGGATGGGCTCATTGAGGGCCAGCTCACCCCCTGGTTTGACTCAGAGTGGGTGTCAAGGGTTGCACGATCTACTAAGTAGGACTTACTGGCTGATTAAAAAACCAGCCAAATCCAATGTGTTCAAATCCTAGTGCTGCCACTAACTAGCTGTGTGACCCTGGGCAAGTCACTTGACCTCTCTGAGTGTCAGTTTCTTAACCTGTAAAATGGAGGTAACCTTCTGTGGGCAGCTGGCTTTGTTTTGTATTTACAGACTGCAGCCACTAGAAATTCCCTGTGGATCCACGCCCTGCTCAGTAAATGGATTTTCTATTACACGCAACCTCTTAACTTCACATGTCTCTGGCCCTTTGTCCTCTGGTTGTGGTGGTGGTGCCTCCTCTAACCCTCTTGAGGCTCTGTCTTTTATTTATTTTATTTTTTTAAATTTATTTTATTTTTGGCTGCATTGGGTCTTCGTTGCTGTGTGCGGGCTTTCTCTAGTTGCGGCGAGCGGGGACTACACTTCGTTGTGGTGCACGGGCTTCTCATTGCGGTGGCTTCTCTTGTTGCGGAGCACGGGCTCTAGGCACGCGGGCTTCAGTAGCTGTGGCACGCGGGCTCAGTAGATGTGGCTCGTGGGCTCTAGGGCGCAGGCTCAGTAGTTGTGGCGCGCGGGCTTAGTTGCTCTGTGGCACGTGAGATCTTCCCGGACCGGGGCTCGAACCCGTGTCCCCTGCATTGGCAGGCAGATTCTTAACCACTGCGCCACCAGGGAAGTCCTAAGGCTCCGTCTTGAGTCTGGCTTTCTCCAGGCTTGTCCCTGCTTTCCTTCACTTCTCCTGGATTTTTCAAGAGCGTCTGGGTCACGCAGGGTGAGGAATCAGCAATTTGTTGCTCAAGATCGGCCGGTGGGGGATTCCCAGTGAGACTGTGGACACCACCCTGGGGGGGGGGGTGTCTCTGTGCCCTCCCGGGACTTGGGGTTTGGCATCTGTATCAGGCCAGGCCTCCACCAAAAGCTTTGTCCTCTGCGGTAGGCAGAATCCTAAAACAGCCCCAAGACCCTCGCTCCTCTTGTGTGCGAGCCTTGTGCAATCCCCACTGCTGGGGTGTGTGTATGATGGGATGGGTATTCCCTTGATTAGCTGATGTTAAAGGTTATAAATAAATAAATAAATGTATGTATGTATGTATGTATGTATGTATGTATGGTCACCCCCCTGGTTACGTTATACAAAAGTTTGTATTAGCGGATGGGAGTGAGACCACCCCCCCTCCCCCCCACCGCCCCGCCCCACTGGCTTTGAGGAATTAAGCTGTACGCTGGGCGCAGCTTAACTGGTCTCTGAGAGCCAAGAGCCAGCCCCAGCTGACCACCAGCAAGAAGGTGGGGCTCTCAGTCCTAGCGAATTCTGCCAACAACTGAAGGGGGTTTGCAAGAGAAACCGGAGCCTCAGATGGGATGACAACTCCGCTGACACCTGGATTCCAGCCTGGTGAGACCCTGAGTGGAGGACCAAGCTAGCCTGGGCCTGCATTCCTGCCCCACAGAAACTGTGAGATAATAAATCTGTGTTGTCAGCTGATAAATTTGTGGTGATTTGTTTCCCAGCATTGGAAACGAATACACTCTTTGAATTCTGGGAGAATCCCAGTTTGGAAGGAGTGAGAAGGAAATGGCCACTTGGCTTGGAGGGTCCTTTGTACCCTGACCCATGAATCTGTCTCATGTAATGGTCTCCCCTCTCTATCTAAAGTGTATAGCCCTCCAACATCCCTTCCTTCTCCTGGAGAAACCCACAAGGCGAGAGAGAGGAAAGAAGTTTAGACTTTGCTTAGTGTTTGAGTTAGGATTAGATTTGGCTGAGTAAGAGAAAATCCATTTAAGAGTTGATTAGGTAAAAGAGCTTTTTCTTTTACTATAAGAAGTCTGGAGGCAGGTAGACAGTTGAGGGCTGCTGTCTTCAGGTTTCTCCTTCCATTTTACACTACCATTCTTATTGTGGCCTCTGTTTGTCTCATGGTGACAATATGGCTGCTGTAGCTCCAGTCATCATGTCCACATGTAGGTGGGAAGGAGGGGAAAGGGGCAAGGGCAGGTTCAGTAGGTGAATGGATAAATAAACTGTAACGTACCCATACAGTGAAATAAGAATGAGCCACTGATTCATTCAACAACATGGGTACATCTCAAATTCATTTTGCTAAGTGAAAGAAGATGTGTGATTTCATCTACATGACATTCTGGAAAAGACGACACTAGAAGAACAGCAGACAGATCAGTGGTTGGTAGGGACTAGGGTGGGGGAAGGCTTGACTACAAAGGAACGAGAGAATTTGGGAGGTGATGATACAGGTTCTGTATTTTGATTGTGATGGATACACAAACTCTATGCATTTGCCAACATTCATTGAACTGTTCATAAAAAGGCTAAAATGTATATCAGTTGCATCTTTTAAGTCAGTTTTTTATTTTGGGTTGGGGGGAGTAGGAACAGGTAACCGGAAGTCCTGATGTGTAGCCCTTGCCCATTTCCGTGGTGTAAATACTCCCAGCACTGCCGATTTCAAGATGCCAACAGTTTAACCTCTGCACAAAATTCCTGAAAACTGCTGGAATGCTACTGAACACTGTGTATAAATTATGCCTCAATAAATCTGACAAAAAAAAAAAAGCACAAAAACAGAACGGTTTCCAAGAAGTCTGTCCTAACAACTGCTCACCACTCATCGACCACCTATGTCTGCAAGGGAGGCTGGAAAAGGAAATCTTCAGCCAGGAGCACACCACCCACGGCCCCCCAGCCCCGAGAGTCAAAGACAGCTTCTTAACTGCTCCAGCTGCCTCCAGGGTTTCCAGAAAGAGTAAATCTTCTCTGACAAAGCCCACAGAGTCCTCCTGGTCTGATTTGACTTCATATCCAGGCCCTCCAATCATATTCACACACAGCCTCAGCGGCACACACGCTGCCCCCCACACTCACAGACTTTCCTTTCTTTTCCTTGGTTACTTTCCCACTTCGGGGCTTTTGTGTTCAACGCACTTTCTACCTGGAACCAGCCTCCCCAGGGTCTTAGCACAGCTGGCTCCTTCTTACCTAGTTTTTGGCTCAGATGTCAACTGTGCAGAGAGGCCTGCTCTGACCTCTTAGGCAGAAGAATCTAAGGCCTCATCAGGCTCTCCTTGCATCCCAGCATGGAGAAGTGTTATCTAAAATGACCCTTTTTTTTTTTTCTTATTTATTGTTATCTCTTTCCCCAGGAGGATGTAAGCCTGCTAGCTGGGGGTAATCTTGTTCCTGCTATTTTCTTGGAAACTCAGAAGCACCAGGCACCAGGTTGGTTGTTTGTCAATCCTGGCCGAATGCATGAAAAGAGCAGCACACACCTGTCAGGGGCTGTCCACGCCCCCTGCAAACACAGACCCACTCACACACGCTTCACCCACTCCCCCTGAGAACACATAATGGCAGATGTGGACAGACTCTTGTACATAAACCCAGCTGGGCTCCCCTCACCTGGGAGGGGGTGGGATGGAGTTAGGGCCGACATTCGACGAGTCCTGTTGCAGGTTGACCTTCCTCTTCAGAGCTGCATTCTGGAATCGCTGAGATGTTTCCCACAGGGAAGTGAAAAAACAAAGAGTTTTGCAAGAGAGGGGACTGGCTGAGTGCCAGTGGCTGGCTGGACTAGGGTCGGTGCCAAGGAGGATTTGAGCTGCCACCAAGCCCAGCCCCCAGCTCCACTCCAGATGTTTCAGTGGTGCATGGACAGGGTGGCCCTGGACCCTCACTCAGAAAGCCTCGGGGTGGGGCTTCCCTGGTGGCGCAGTGGTTGAGAGTCCGCCTGCAGATGCAGGGGACACGGGTTCGTGCCCCAGTCCGGGAAGATCCCACATGCCGCGGAGCTGCTGGGCCTGTGAGCCATGGCCGCTGAGCCTGCGCATCCGGAGCCTGTGCTCCGCAACGGGAGAGGCCGCAGCGGTGAGAGGCCCGCGTACCGGAAAAAAAAAAAAAAAAAAAAGAAAGCCTCGGGGTGGGCTCATGTAACTCACCCCTTGCTTCCAGCTGTGCCTCCCACTGGGCCCTCTTGGGAGAAACAAGTCTTGGCGTATGAAATGAGGCCACCTGGACTGTCCTTCAGTTTTTGCCATGTTGCCTTAGGTGAATTCCCTCAGGCCAGCAACCTAAACATTCCTAAGATGGCAGCCAATTCAGTTAAATAGTAATCTATGAGCCAGGCAGGCCCAGGTGCCAGCAACTCTTCCCTGTTTTTCTTTTCCAACAGAGCCTGGATTTTATTTGGGGGATGAGCTGCCCTCTCCCAGGAGATTAATCAGATAGGTCCAAGGAAGTCCTATTTCTTGTTGATCTGAGGTGGGCATGAGAATCAGGTCTAGCCAATGAGATGTTAGGGGAACTCTGCTGGGGACAGACTTCCCCCCTTAATAAGAGAGAAGCACATGAGAAGAAAGCTCTTCTTGTTACCACACCCTTCTTTCCTGCTCGGTTCACTGTTGTGTGAGAGAGTGTTGCCTGGAGCCACAGCAACCTTTTTAAGGCTATGAGTCTAAACATGGCTGACCCACTGAGTTTGGTAGGGCAGAAAGTAAGCTCCTAGGTTCTTTTTTTTTTTTTTAATATTTATTTATTTATTTAGTTGTGCTGGGTCTTAGTTGTGGCACGTGGGATCTTTTAGTTGCAGCATGTGCGATCCAGTTCCCCGACCAGGGATCGAACCTGGGCCCCCTGCATTGGGAGCATGGCATCTTAACTGCTGGACCACCAGGGAAGTCCCTTGACTGTGGAGCCAAAATCATCCTGAAACTGATGCTCTCCAGGCTTCTTATTTATTATATGAGATAATTAAATTTCTTCATAGCCGTTACTTGCAGCTGAAGGCATCCCAGTTCATTCATGGCCTTTGTATGTGGAGTTCTCTTCCCTGCCTCCTTCCCCCTCAACTAGGTAGTTCTTCCTCATTATGCAGAGCTCAACTCCTATGCCCTTTCCTCAGAGGAGCCTGCCCCGATTCCCTCCCCGCAAGAGCAGATCATGCTTTCCCGCTTCACACTCTCCTAGCATCACGTGCCTTTAAAGCTCCTGTGCTTCAACAATTGGTAAATTTCAGTCTCATACACAAAGCATGCCACAAGATTGTGCTTGCTTTCCTTCATAACTGTGCAGTGCCTGGGGCTTTCTGAGTGCTCAGCAAATATTTGTTGAATGCATCAGTGAATGTCTGGACCTGAAAGATCTCGTAGTCCAAAATCATGATGAGATACCACTGCACACCAACTAGAATGACTAAACTTAAAAAGACAGACAGTATCCAGGGTTGATGAGGACGTGGAGGTACGGGAACTCTCATCCACAGCTGGAAGGAATGTAAGATGGTGCAACTGCTTTGGAAAACAGTCTGGGAGTTTCTTAAGAGGTTAAACATATACCTGATATACCATAGGACCAAGCAATCCCACTTCTAGGTACTTACCTAAGAGAAATGAAAGCGTATGTTCACAAGGAGACTTGTACGTGAATGTTCAGAGTTGCTTTTTTCGGGATAACTAAAAACTGGAAATAGAACAATTGTCCATCAATAGGTGAATGGAGAAACGTACGGTGGTTCATCCACACAATGGAATGCTTCTGCAACAATAAGAAATGAACTATTGATATACATAACAATATGGATGATTCTCAGCATAACTATGCAGCATGAAAGAAACCAGACAAGAAGAGGACAAAGTGGGCTGAGAATGGACTGGGGAAGGGGCAGTGGAGACCAGTGAGGAGACCAATACTCTCCGAGTGGGAGCCCAAGTCCTTACAAAGTCCCACAGGATCCACAAGATCTGGCCCTGAGACCCCTCTGATTTCATTTTCTCCCCCTCGTCCATCCACTCCAGCCCTCCCCACCTCTGCCCTGCTTCCTGGACCCACCAGGCATACTCCTGCCTCAGGACCTTTGCACTGCCTAGTCCCTATTCCCCTAGATCCAAACATGGCTCAGACCCTTATTGCTTTCTAGTCTTTGCCCAAATGTCACTTCCACGGAGAGGCCTGCCCAGATCTCTTCTCTGTCTAAAAGAACTCCAGACCCCTCTTCGGCCTTGCCTTTTGTGCTTTATTTCTTTGTTAGCACTAACCTCCATTTGGTTAAAATTATAGGTATATAAACACACAAAGGAGCAACATGGCTGACTCTCAAAATAATTATGCTAAATGAAAAAAGTTAGATACAAAAGGAGGACCTACTCTGTGATTCCATGTACATGAAATGATTCTATTTATATATATTTTAATCGTCTCTCTCCTGCCTTGCCCCAAAACAATAGCTGCATGTGGCTATGGAGCACCTGAAATGTGGTTGGTGAGACTGCAAAACAATTTTAAATTCTACTTAATTTTAATCAATTTAAATTTAAAATGAAAAACCCAGCTGGTTTTGACAAATGTGGACGCAAATATTAAAACAAAAGGATTTTTGGATATGCAGTGCTTGGAAGACTTCAGTCTCTGCAGAGCAACTCAGGTGGGTCCATCTACCTTTCTAACTGTTCATTTTATGAAATCAAACTATAGATCAAGTATTTCCGAGGAGAATTGACCATCCACATTGGGATGGGCTGCAAATGTAGAATATACAGTGGATTCCAAAGTGTTCACATGAAAAAAGGGAATGTAAATATCTCACTGATAGTTTTTCATGTGGATTGGATGCTGAAATAATAATATTTTCAATCGATTAGGTTAAATAAAACATTAAACTTAATTTCATCTGTTTCTTTTTTTTAAATAATTTTTTATAATTTAATTTTATTGGAGTATAGTCGATTTACAATGTTGGGTTATTTCAGATGTACAGCAAAGTGATTCAGTTATACATATATTCATTCTTTTATTTATTCATTCATTCATTCTTTCATTTATTTTTTTTTTATTTGTTTATTTATTTATTTATTTTTGGCTGTGTTGGGTCTTTGTTGCTGCGCATGGGCTTTCTCTAGTTACGGAGAGCCGGGGCTACTCTTCGCGGCGGTGCGTGGTCTTCTTATTGTGGTGGCTTCTCTTGTTGTGGAGCATGGGCTCTAGGAGCACGGGCTTCAGTAGTTGTGGCTCGTGGACTCTAGAGCACAGGCTCAGGAGTTGTGGCACATGGGCTTAGTTGCTCCGTGGCATGTGGGATCTTCCCGGACCAGGACTCGAACCCGTGTTCCCTGCATTGGCAGGTGGATTCTTAACCACTGCACCACCAGGGAAGTCCCATATATTCATCTTTTTAAGATTTTTTTCTCATAGGTTATCACTGAATATTGAGTAGAGTTCCCTGTGCTATATACAATTTCATCTGTTTCTTTTGCCTTTTTTTTTCCTTCTTTTTCCTTTTTTCTTAACGTGGCTACAGGGAATTTTTAATTCTGCATGTGGCTCACTTATATTTCCGAGCTACTCTGGAATGCCAGCTGGGTGAAGGCAGCCACTGGTCTCTGGACTCACTTCTTTATCACCAGCATCTAGAACCTGGGCTGCCGTGTGGTCTGCCTCCTCGTTTCTCCCAGCGGAAGGGATCATCCTTCATTTGCTGACCGTGGGCGTCTGTCCTCAGAACCAGGGCATTCCCAGCCCACAGGAGGAAGAGCAGCTGCTGGGGGGGGAGGGGGCCCGGGCAGGGTGACTCAGCTCCCGCGCCGGGAAGGGGAATTGGGCTTCTCATGGGACCGTGTCACCATGGCTCCTTCCCAGGTCGGGTTTGCCAAACGCCTTTCTCCCTGCCCTCCCGCCCCCTGGACGGCCACGGCCCGGTTGCTGGGACGCCTCCCTGTTGGCTGCGGAAATGGTTTGCATCATTTCGTACCCGAGGCCTGTGGGCATCTGAAGTTCAGATCCACTGGAAGGAAATCAGCCTGTGCCTTGTTCTCTCCACAAAACAAGAATCAATACGGCATTGATTCAGAGGAGACCGCCTCCCTCATCAAGTGCCTCCCAGCAGGAGTCTCTAGAACCGCCCCCTTTGGGGAGCGGGGTCAGAAATGGGCCACTGGGTGGAGAAGGCTTCGTGTGTATTGGCTCTCCCCCGCCCAAGCATTTAAATAAATTGTGGTAAAATAGACATAACATAAAATGTACCATTTTCACCGTATTTAAGTGTGCACTTCAGCGGCATTAAGTTACACTCACGTTGTTGTGCCAGCATCAGAACTTTTTCGTCTTCCCCAACTCACTGGCTTTCCGGATTTGGGGAAGGTCAGGTGGGGTCGGGGTGCCTGGGGGCGGGGCCGGGGCACGAGGATCACGGGAGAAGGCAGGTGTCCCGGCCCGGACTGGATTTCCTCTCGGCATCTTTTCTGGGAGCCAGGCTTCAGGAAATGGAGGCGCAGTCACAGAAGGGTAATTCCAGGAGGGTTGAATAAAGGGCCTATTTGCAAAGGTGTGGGCACGCCCGGGGGAAATCCTGGATTAGAAATGGAGGAGCTGTTATCACCCGGGGCTGGAAGGGAGGAGGGGAGGGAAAATTGCAGAAACCAGCAGGAGAGAGGATGTAGCATCTGCTGCCTTGAGAGGCCTTGTGCCCCTCAGTGGAAGCAAACAGCCAGCCCTAGGGAGCCCTTGACCTCCCTCTCCCCCAGAGCCCTGCAGGGGCTCCGCATCGGCCAAGTGCATACAGAAGGCAGAGAGCAGCGGGCTGCGGGGGGTGTAGGTCAGCGTCCAGGCAGAGAGCCGGGGGCAGGAAGGAGAAGAGTGAGGCAGGCAAACAGAAGATGCCGGCACACAGTGTCTGATTCGCTTCCTGGCCCAGTGAAATCTGTGTCTGTCTTCACAGCACCTGCTCCTCCTGCTCTGGCAGCAGCCCTATCAGTCTTCAGGAGATCCAGCCTTCCACTCTTAGTCCAAAAATGGTGCACCCCCAACTCCAGGGAGGAGGATCCTGATCTAAGCCAATCAGCTTATTGCATTCCTCTGACCTCTGTGATTGGTCGAGGATAGCCAATTAGGGCTGATCCTGGAGACTTGGCTGTGGGAGCATCTCTTTTCTGTTAGAGCCCCATCTCGGGGATGTAGCATAAAACTCCTGGCAGCCATTTTGCCACCATGTGGCATCTGTGAGTGAAGCCAACATGGAGAGAGGAGAGAGAGAGAGAGAGAGAGAGAGAGAGAGAGACCCTCAGGCCTGATGACATTATCTAAGCCCCTGGATCCAGCTACGCCTGAAGCTGAAACTATTCCTGGAATTTTAGTTACTTGAGCCAATAAATTCCCTTTTCTGCTTAAGCTCGTTTGATTTGCATTGGCTTGCAAGAAAGATTCCTGACATTATCAGTTTTTTCTTTTCTTTTTTTTCATTTTAAGCAAGCTACAGCTCTGGTTCTGGCATTCTCAAGGATTTTTTTTTTTTTTTTTAAGTTCAGCAAGAATGCTGAGCAAGCAGCAGATGTGAAAAGCACCAAGCCATCTTCTGCCTCTGATCTTTTGGGTCAGCATTATCTCAGCAGAGAGTGGCAATGGGCCTGGAAAGGGTGGGGTCCACTGGGGCCTGTCTGGTCAAGCTGCATGTGGCACAGTGAAGGCGAAACCCATTCACCTCTGGCCTGGCATCAGGTGCTCCCGGGAAGTGATGGGGGAGCCTGGTGGTTAGAACACTGGCTCTGGGTCGAATAGGTATTGAGTCTGCTTCCATGCAGCTGTGTGGTCCTGAGCAACCTGCATCACCTTGCAGAGGCTCAGTTTCTGCCTTTGCAAAATGCGCTAACACGGGAAAGAAAAGAGGTAAGGCCCAGAGAGGCAGTGGAGTGCAAGGTTAAGGGCACAGGGCTCTGTGCTGGAGTCCCAGCTTCGCCACTTCTTAGCTATGGAACCCTGGACATGGCACTCCACGTTTCTGCGCCTCAGTTTCATCACCTGGAAAATAGGGATGATGATAACATTTCTTCCCTTCTTGGATTGTCCTGAGAACTAAACAACTGCATACAGACAAAGGCCTGAAAACAGCACTAGGCACATGGTAAAAACAGCTGCTGTTTTTAACCAAGGCCGGTAGTCAATGTTAATTTTGGCAAGGTTCACAATCTCTCATACTCTTGGCAATTCTCTATACAATCTCACGAAGTTTCCTCCCGCTGTGTCTGAAGGCCATTTGCCTCTTGCTGCTGGCCGGGTATTCGCCAAGCCATTTGATCTCTACATGCCCCAATTTCCTCATCTGCAAAATGGAGCATGAACAGTCCTAACTTCACAGGGTTCTTGTTGGGATTAAATGGGAAACTACTGTCCAGTGCTTAGCACAGCACACACCCTACGCACACACGAGGGCTCACTAGATGTGAACCATTATTAATAACAGTATTACTATTCCCAGCAAGATCTCTGGGGAAAAAGGCACATGTTAGTTCAGTGGGCACCAGAGCCCAGATGGCCAGTTCCTTCATCCCATTTCATTTTAAAGAAAATAAAAATTTAAAAACTATATGTATTTGTAGTTCTTAAAAGCAAAAGGAAATGGTTGGAATTTCACCCAGGGGATATTTTCAGCAGAAACAACATCAACTTGGCCCCCGAGTCAGCCCCTGCCCTTGTTCCAGCAAATTCTTGACCTTAACCAACCCCTTAGGATCCGCTGAAGCTTTATTCAATTCCTTGCTTGGTTTAGGAAGTCATATGGGGCCAGGCTCTGGTGTTCCCAGCCTGGGTCTGCCTCCCAGGCTGACTGTATCAACTGGGGGACCTTGGGCAAGGTGCTAGAATAAGCCCCAATGTTCTCATCTGGAAAGTAGGGATAATTTTACTTACCCTGCAATGTCACCGTGTGCATCAGAGCAGTGTTGCTCAAAAGGCACTGAAGTGGTTTCTCCCCGTGCTGGATTTATCAGTGCCTTCAACATACCCAATGTGCATCTCTAAGTGGAGCTGCAGTTTTCCATTGAATCCCTTTTTCAAAGAGCATCTTTGTGCTCCAACAAGTTTGCTGCTTGGATTAGTGATGTGAAAGGCACCCAGAGAATGGAGTCTATTTCAATGATTGCATCACCTCTCTGACCTTCACCTTCCCAGCTGCATTTAGGAGGGAACAGTTATCTTGTGTGACTTGAAAGAAGATAAAAACCCAACAAGCAAATGAACTGATAGATTAACGAAGCATGTGAAAGCACTTTGATAAAAACAAAATTCCATCACTTCAGTGAAGGATTGAGAGCCCAGTGGGATGAGTTATCAGGTTAAGCAGAAGAGGAACCTGAAGAATAATGTAGGTCCTTGAAGTTCTCCCAGAAGAATATCTTGAGAATATGGAAATAGAAGCTTTTGTGCTGAGCATCAGCAGAAGGAAACAAAGTTGGACAAGTGTGCTGATATGACTCATTGTTCATTGTCTACTGCTGCTTTTCAAATCACCACAAAGTGAGTAGCTTAAAATGACCCACACTTCTTATCTCACAGTTTCTGTGGGTCAGGAGTCTGGACTCGGCTTAGCTGGTTCCTCTGCAAGGCTGCAATAAGGTGTTGGCTGGACTGGGTCTCATCTGGAGGCCCAACTGGGGAAGGATCGCTTATGTGCTCACATAGTGTCGGCAGGACTTCAGTTCCTTGTGCGCTGTCAGAGGAGGGTAACCAACCATTATGGGATGAATTGTGTCCCCTCCAAAATTCATATGTTGAAGTCCTAACCCTCAGTACCTCAGAATGTGACTGTATTTGGAAATAGGGTCTTGGAAGGGGTAATTAAGTTAAAATGATCTCATTAGGGTGGGCCCTAATCCAATAGGACTGCTGTACTTGTAAGAAGATGAAATTATCATACTAAGGGAAGTAAATCAGAGAAAGACAAATATCATATCACTTAGATGTGGAATCTAAAAAAATGATACAAATGAACTTATTTACAAAACAGAAATAGACTCACAGACATAGAAAACAAACTTATAGTTATGAAAGTGGGAAGGGGGGATGGGGGGATAAATTAGGAGTTTGGGATTAACAGTTACAAACTACTGTACATAAAATAGATAGCCAATAAGGACCTACTGTATAGCACAGGGAACTCTACTCAGTATCTTGTAATAACATATAATGGAAAAGAATCTTAAAAAATATATATATATTCTTGAGCAGCTCTGCTGTTGGTAAACAGAACATTTGAAGGGAAGTGAACGCAGTGAATCATGGTGCACCGTGCATGGGCTCTTAATGCGATACTATCACTCCCATTCATGTTTCATTGGTGGAAGCAAGTCACATGACCTCAGTTAAATTCAAGGGGCGGGGAAACGTAATCCTACTGTGTGCTGGGGAGGAGAACCAGAAAGGCAACAAATGGTTTAGGGATGAATGCTACCACACTTCCTCCCCCGCTGTGTTATGAAGTAGGTGTAGTTATTGTCGACATTTTTCAGATAAGAAAACCAAGGCTCAGAGAGGTCACGTAACTTGCTCAAGGACACACAGCTTTTCAGTAGCTAAGCAGAGAAATCGCCCGATGTTCTCAACCTTCACATTTCTCATTCATGCCACGTCTGTTTATGGTCTACTCTGGGACACAAACACACACACATGTGCACACACGTGTGTGCACACACACAGAGCAAGGTGATGATTTGGAGCATGCAGGGCTGTGAGGGTCCCTCCACCCTCCCCTTGTTCCTTCTGCAGCTCAGCTGAGATCACTGTGATTTCCTGTTACTTTGTAATAATTTATGGCAAATCTAATGTGCCTGCCGCTGTGTGAGCTCATCCGAATCCCCTTCTATTGTCTGAGCCTCATACCAGGAGACGTCCTCTGAAGGCCCTGGCATCATCACTCGGTGATTTATGGCGCCAGCTGCCCAGCCGATTGAGGCCGACCCAGTTGGAGGCTTGCTGCGCTCAGGAGAGATGGTGGAGAAAGATCTGGTCGGTTTGTTTTATCCCCAGAGGAGAACAAATCTGACAAGTGAAGATTTTCAGAAGCTTCAACCAGACAGTGCATTACATTTTCTGCTGCTGTGTCCTTAGAGGAAAACCTGGCTGGCTGCAGATGCCTCATGGGCAGCTCACGCTGATCGTGTTTAAAATTGACCTCAGACCTGCTCCTGCTGCCGTCTCCCCATCTCTGTGGACGCTAACTTCATCTTCTGGTTGCTGGGCTAAAATCCTCAGTCATCCCTGACTCCTCTTTTTGTCAACTGCCAGCAGCCTGAGGCTCTCATTCCCGGTTTCCAATTCATTAAGAAATCCTGTTGCTTTTCTGTTCACAATAGATCCAGAGTCTAATCACTTTACCTAACCTCCACTGCCGTCACCCAGGTCCCAGCCTGGACTGGCCCCACTGAGTCCATTCCCCACATGGCAGCCAGAGGGATCCTCTTAAAACCTGCTCTTCTGCTGTAGAGTCTTCCATGGCTCCCACTTCCCTCAGAGTAAAAATCAAAGTTCTCACTGTGGTCTCAAAGCTCTGTACGCTCTCACCTCCTGTGATGAGAAAAACAACTGTTTTTGTTCTGAGTTGCTGCCCAGACAATTTATGGTTTGATAACCCTGCTCACATCCAGAGTCCGGACATTTAGAGTTTAGGCTGAGTTTAGGCTGCCCGCCACGAGTTCCCACTTTGATCTTCCCGGGGCACATTTGAAAATAACCACTTAGAGTTAAGCCCGCAAAAAGTTAGCGATCTCTGTCCCAACCACCGTTGAAGTCATCAGTGCTCCCTACCCTGCTTTCTGTCTTTTGCTGGCTGGTGACCTGGGGCAGAAGACCGTCCTTCTCTCCCCAACTCATCATGTGCCCTCGCTTCTGGGATGCGTAAGGAATAAATCTTGTGACTCCGCCTCCTTTGTAGGGGTGTATTGAAACTGCATCTTCCATGAGAACAACCCCGTGGGTTTCACTTCCCCAAAATGGGAGCTTGGATGCTGAGGGAACCACCTGTCTCTGACCCCCGTTTTGGGTGGCTTGCGCACATTTTTTTTTTCTTTTTTAAGCCACACTGCACAGCTTGCGGAGCTTGCGGGATCTTAGCTCCCTGACCAGGGATGGAATCCAGGCCCCCAGCAGTGAAAGCACCAAGTTCTAACCACTGGACAGCCAGGGAATTCCCAATCTACACATTCTTTTTTTTTTTCGGCTGTGCAGCACGCGGGATCTTAGTTCCCTAACGAGGGATTGAACCCGTGCCCCCTGCAGTGGAAGCGTGGATTCTTAACCACTAGACCACCAGGGAAGTCCCAATCTGTACATTCTTAATGCAACATACCAGCTCAGGCTTCTCAGCACACGCCCCCATGCCCTTTCTGCCTTCGTTTCCCAATATTGGCCCCTTCGCTGACTCAGCACCAGCCACACTGGCCTCCTAACAGTTCCTGACATTTTCCAGGCACATTCCAGCCTCCGGGCTGTGCCGTCTTCCCCTTTTAGGTGAACCGACCCCTTCTCGGTGGCGACGCCTCTGCTACTCTGCTTAAAATTGCACCTCCTGGGTTCCCTGCCCTGTTTTATGTTTTGTCCTTAACGCTTACCAACATCTGACATAGTACATGGGGGAGATTAATAGAATGGGTCTTAGAGCACTTGAAGCAGTGCCTGCAGATGGAAAAGACTACACAAGTGTAAGCCAGCATTAGGTTTAAGGTATATGTAGTGAGAAGAAGAGGGGAAAAGCACACCTACTCCACCTTCTGGGAAGCACCAGCCCTACCACTACTGTGGTTTAAAAGCAGGGACCTCTAAGAGTTGCTTTGAGCTGCGCATGACTTGTTAACAAAATACAGTTTCTGTCAAGATCCAAGTTGACAGTTATTAACTTCAGTTCTGCCACTCTTTTCTATTTTAGAGGCAGCATATGCTCTGTTTAAGGTCCTGGACATTGTCACCAGCCCTTAGAGCTGCCAGATTCTGAGTGCTGTGCCCACTGGGCGATCAGCCGCAGTGCCCTGGGGGCTGGTGTTCATAGCATGCTGCCTGTACCCGCGCTCCGCCACCAGCCTCCCCCGCCACCAGCCTCCCCACCCTTCTCTGCCTCTGCAAGCAAACTTCTCCTTGCAGGACCTTTGCACCTGCTGAGCCCTCCTCCCAGGATGCTTTTCTCTTCCCCCTTCACAAGGGCATTACCACGCATCTCTCAAGGTTCAGCTCCATCATCGATGGTTTCCTTAGGAGAGCTTTCCCTCAGCCCCCAAGGCTAGGTCAGGTGCCGTATTATAGGCGTCCCTAGCACAAGCGCCTCTTGTTTACAACGCTAAGCATAGCTGACATTCATGCACGCGGTACATTGTTTTGTGACCTCCTCCCCCTACACACCCTGTGAGGACCACCAGGGCAGTGACTTATCTGTTTTTGTTGACAAGGGTTTCTCCAGCACTCCACGGTGCCGGTTCCACAGTGCTGGCTGGCAGGCGCTCAGTAAATATTTGCGGAATGTATGAATAAGTGGCCCACACTCGGTGTCTAATAAACAATGGCTTCCTCAAGCAAACAGCACAGAGTCTGGCACAGAAGATGTGCGAGCAGCATATTTTGGCCTTGGCTTCCAGTCCTCACCCTCTACGCCTTTCCACCTCCTCCCACTGCCCAGCTCCTCCCACTCTTCTAGCTCCTCCCACTGCCCAGCTCCTCCCACCCTTCTAGCTCCTCCCACTGCACAGCTCTTCCCACTCTTCTAGCTCCTCCCACTGCACAGCTCCTCCCACTCTTCTAGCTCCTCCCACTGCCCAGCTCCTCCCACTCTGGGGGCGGAGTTTGCTTTTCTACCGCTTGATTTTGGCTTTAACCACGTGGCAGGTCCGAGCATACCCCTTGCTGGATTTTACTTGCGCTCCTGCTCCTCTTCCATCCCCACGAGGAGAGGATGCTGGTCCCAGAGAGAGGATGAGAGAGCTGAGCCTCTGAGCCGCTCCATCACCCAACCTGCAGCGGCAAAACCCGTCCAGGTGACGCCTCCAGAGACTGCCAGGTGAGCCAGCCTAGAGCAGTGGGTCCCGGCCACCCTGCACCCAGCTAAATCGATGCTTATTGTGCTATGCGCTGAGCTTCTGTGATTGTTTGCCGTGCAGCTTATAGTAGGTGTTCAATAAAGCTTTGTTGCATATTTGAACATACAGCCACAGGCAATGAAAGGCATGCTGATAAAGCACCCAGCAGGGACGTAGTAGGTGCTTAACACGCGATGTTCCCTTCTCCCCACGTCTTCTTCTCTAAACACCAGTAGGTCATGGAGGGCCATATTTGGAACATCTTGGCAATCTTTACACTGTTAACACTTGACTATTAATTAGGACAAGGGACCCGGATTCCACCAGCCACCCGACTGCCCTCAGTCAAACAGGGCATATCTATCTTTCTCGATTTCTGGTCCAGCAAAGTCTCTTGTCCCCCTAGTGAAGAAGCCCACGTCCGGCCAGAAGTCACTCCACAGCCCCAGACGGGGGTGGCTGCCTTTCTCTCTGCAAAAAAATGGAACGCTCTCTCTTTATCCAACTGGGCTCCTGCTATTTACTATAAATAATCAAATAAGATCTTCTCCCTTCCTCCCCTCCCTCCCCTTTCACATGCAAAAGCCATAATTATTTCAGTGCAACATCCTGTCACCAGTCCTTTCAGAGGAGAAACAATTAGTGCTGTCTGGGGACCCAATATTTCATGTTTGTACACAGTGATTATTTCAGCAAAGAAAGTCGAGAATGAAACCTGGAGCTGTGTGTATCTTTGAGACACCCCTGCTTGCTCTCTGCCACCCAGAAATGAGACTTCCCAGGCCAGGCCCCGGGCCCTGTGATTCCCTTCCCCTTCCCCCTGTGTGCTCTGTGCTCACGGCTTCAGCTGGTAACCCCTTGGTGAGGTCACGGGGCCGCGCCCCTGAGATCAGAGTCTGGGTCAGGCGTGCTGACTGTGGATTTAATAAGACACGGTTCGCTTCCGGCAGGCGGGGCCCGGGGGCAGGTCCCAGGGAGCAGAGACCTGCTGTTCCTGGCCGTTCCTGGCCATTAGCTCTCAAACCAGATTTTCCACAGGCTTCAGAAGGACTTTTGGACGCTGGGGACAGGCTGGTGCCACATCAGCTTTACACTTAGACAGCCAGGCCGAGCCTGCTGCAGGTAAAGAAGGGGATGGGGGGACTTCCCTGGTGGTCCAGTAGTTAAGAATCCGCCTTCCAACGCAGGGGACATGGGTTTGATCCCTGGTCGGGGAACTAAGATCCCACATGCCCTGGGGCAACTAAGTCCACGCCGCAACTACTGAGCCCGCATGCCCTGGAGCCCGTGCCACAACTAGAGAGAAGCCCAGGCGCCGCAACGAAAGATCCCACATGCCACAACGAAGATCTTGCGTGCCGCAACCAAGACCTGATGCAGCCAAATAAATAAATAAATGTTAAAAAAGGGGGGGATGGGGAGGTGGACGCCCAGGGCTGTGGTCTGAGTCCCCGTGTGGCCCCTGCACCCCTGCTCCTAATAATTGCAGCCCGAGAGAGAGGGATACTTACAGGAGTGATTTCCTGGGGCAAAAGACCACAGAGAGAGGCAGGATGGAGCACAGGAAAAGCACAGGAAAAGTAAGCGTGTGGTCTCAGCCTGGTTGCACGCAGGGCTCTGGGCTCCGGAGCGTAAATTGCACCAGGGTCATTCCTGTCTTCAGCCAGGCGGGTCAGGGTTTGTGCGTGTGTGTTTTATATATATACAATGTTTTTTGTGGGGTTTTTTTTTGCTTTATTTTTTATTGTAGTAAATGTACATGCTATAGACTGAATGGTGCTTCCCCTACAAAATTCACACATTGGAATCATACAGTATTTGTCCTTTTGCCTCTGGCTGACTTAGCGTCACGTTTTTGAGGTTCATCCATGCCGTAGCACGTATCAGTACTTCATTCTTCCCCCCCCATATACACTCTCTCTCTCTATTTTTTTTAATAGACTTTATTTTTTAGGTTCACAGCAGCTTCATTACTTTTTATGGCCAAACAATATTCTATTGTATATGTAAACCACATTAAGTTCATCTGTTGATGGACTCGTGGGTTACTTCCACCTTTCGGCTATTGTGAATAGTGCTGCTGTGAACATGAGTGTGTAAGTATTTGTTCACATCCCTGCTTGCAGGGGCGGGGGGGATGTCTGTTGTCCCCACTGCCATGTCAGTCATTGGTCATATTGCCAAGCTGAGAGAGAACTTCATGGTCAAAGTTAAGAATTTTTATTGAGGAACAATACACAGGAAGGTGCACAAATCTTAAATGTGAAGCTAGATGGATTTTGCACATTTACGCCAAGGTTATTAGCACCCTGATCCAGACGTGGAAGATTTTGATCACCGCAGAAGTTGCCCTCATGCCCGGCAGAGCCCACCCCTCCCTTCCGGGGGTCCCTATTGTTGGGACTGCATCACGTGGATCCCTTATACCCATTCCCAAACCTCACTTCAATGAAACGACAGCGGATGAGCTCTTAACAGACACGGTGTCCGGCTTCTTCCGCTTTCCGTTGGCGGCGAGAGTCATTCATGTTGACATGTAAACCAACAGTTTGTTCTTTTTAAATTTCTGTGCAGTTTTCAGTTGTATGAATAGAGGGGCTATTTCAGAGAAAGCTGCTGTGGATGTTTTCGTCTATGTCTTCTTTTTTTTTTTTTTTTGTGGTACGCGGGCCTCTCACTGCTGTGGCCTCTCCCGTTGCGGAGCACAGGCTCCGGACGCGCAGGCTCATCGGCCATGGCTCACGGGTCCAGCTGCTCTGCGGCATGTGGGATCTTCCCGGACCGGGGCACGAACCCGTGTCCCCTGCATTGGCAGGTGGACTCTCAACCACTGCGCCACCAGGGAAGCCCCTCGTCTATGTCTTTTGATGGTCATTTGTAAGCATTTTTCTTGGGAGCATGTCTGGAATTGGGATTACTGAATCATAGACGAGGCATGGGCTTAGCTCTAGTAGCTACTGACAGTTTTCCAAAGTAGCTCTCCCAGTTTTCACTGCCATCTATGACATCTGGGAGTTCCAGTTGCTCTACTTATCAACACTTGGAATGCCAACCAAATGTACATAGTTTTGATATGACATGGCCCCCAAACATTGTTCAGTGCGTATCCGATCAGAGTCCAATCAGGAAAACAGAAATCACCCTAGGTGTTTCAACAAAAGGAGTTTAATGCAGGGATTTGGTCACACAGGTGACGGAAGAGCTGGGAAGCCCAGTGGTCAGTAACAGCAGGAAGCCACTGCCGTTGCTAAACTAGAGGGACAGATGGAGGAGGTGGTGGTACCCAAACTAGGAGCTTGGTTCATCCAGCGGAACTAGAGCCCTGGCAGGGCTGTCTGGCAAGAGCTAGAGATACAGTAGACATGCAGCAGAGATGCAGCCACTACTGGAGAAAACCACCAAAGGAGGGAATTCCCTGGCAGTCCAGTGGTTAGGACACCTGCTTCCATTGCAGGGGGCATGGGTTCAATCCCTGGTCAGGGAACTAACATCCCGTAAGCTGCGTGGCCAAAAAAAAAAAAAAAAAAAAAAAAAAACATAGAAGAAAGAAGGGGAGAAATACTCCGAACACTCTGGGTGCTCCCTTCCTCCCGCCCTCCAGTTCCAACTGGTGCCTCCCATTGGCTGACACTGGGTGGAAGCCAGCTGATTGCACAGCCCAGCAAATAAAGGTCACAGCCAAGGGTAGAGCAAGCAGGCAAAGACCTGCACACACAACAGAGGAGCCGCTTGCTGTGCTATACTTCCCTGGCATGGTCTTCTACTTTAGGCGTGATTTAAGGATAACTGGTTATATTAACTTTTTTTAACTCACTGGTTCACTTTAGAACCTAATCCACAGGTAAAGATTCTCTACTAGTATTTAAGGTCCGACTCGTTATGGGTGCCCCTGCTCTCAGGCCAAATGTCAGCGGGTCCCATGTCACAATCCCTTCCCAAGATGCCTTAGAAAACAGAGGGTTGCCCTTTTCCTGCAGGAGGGCTGAAGGGCACTGGCTAAGTAAGCGTGTGGGCTGAGAGCTGGTCAGCCTGGGTTTAATTCCCGCCTCCCCTTTGACAGCTCTGTGACCTTGGCCTTTTCTCAGCCTCTGAGCTTCAGTTGTAAATGAACAATAACACCACTTCCTGGGCTGTTGTGAGGCTTAAATGAGCTAGTCTGAGTAAAGCAGCTTAGAACAGCCCTGGAACACAGTAAGCATTCAATAAATGCTTGTTTGTTTGTTTTTCAGCAGCACCTGGGGTGAAGGAGTGCCCTCTACACCTGTCAGAACTGCAGCGTGAATAAGCCCGGGCTAGCGACTTTAAGACCAGAGTACCTGGGATTAACTAAAGTAACCCTCATGAAATGGACAAGTGGCTTAAACGTCTCCCTGCAGAGAAGCGACAGACGGAGGATAATTCCAGTAATACAGGTGAGCAGTAAGAAAACGGCTGAGTAATACCAGAGGACATATGCATAAATTACAAGTTAAGAGATATTCCTATCACGGGGATTGGTGCTCAAGTTTTATTTTTATTGTCACAGGGTACGATAAGAAGTGTCTGGAACATTCTAGTTTGGCTGACCTTCGGAGGAGAGTGGGGTCACAGAATCCAGCTCTCATGGGGCTGGTTAGATTGTGTTCCCAGCTGGTAGGGTACTGTTGGTGGTACGCAGGGTAATTTTAGCTGGTACACAGTTCAGCTGTTTCTTTTAATTTGAATAACTTACACATTTACTGTAACATGGACTAGAGGAAAATAAAATAGCACATATGTCTTTGGGCAATATTGGTGGAATAAAATTTCCCCAAAGACCTACATCCTCCCAATGGGCTCAGTAGTCTTACATAAATTGCAGTAAAGTGATGGCTTCAACTATGTATGAGCAAATGAATTTAAATAGTTAGGATAAGAAAGCGGTTTTTACCACACCACCTATGGTTTATGGAGACAGTCTGTGTAGGAGAAGTCTGGGTTTGGAGGCTGGGGTGTGGGGCTGGAGGAGAGGATGCTGTGTATGTTTGTGGGAGAAGGAGGGCTTTAGCTGGATCTGCAACCTTTTAATTCTGTAAAAGGAGAGATCTGAAGCAAATTTGGCAAAGTGTTAATATCTGTTTAATTCGCGTGGTTGGAGATAGACAATCTGTTACTGTTATTAACTTTACCCTTTCTATGTTGGAGATAGTTTGCAATTTACAAGATACTGAGAAAATGAATTTGGAATAGGGATGATGTAATAGCTGCTGGAGTTTAGTTTGCTATTTGAAATATTTTTCCCTATGGTGGGTAACACTTGATGGGTTAGAGGTATTTAAATCACATTGCCTCTACACACAAGTCCAAAATATACAAGCATGGCTGGGTCCTTCTGTCATTCCAAATGTCACCTCTGTGATCGGTGCTAAGGCCTCAGGAATACCCTCAAAAAAGATCACTTCCTTTCAAACAAAACAAGGCTACTTGGAGGCTACCCCCAAAACCTTGAAACCCTGTGACTGCTTGGACACTTTATTGTCATTATGAGTTAGGAAAACATTTGAAAGAGAACCCCGGAACGGGAGTTTAAACAAGATAGAAGTTTACTTCTTAGAAGAAAAAAATCAGGAGGGAGTCGTGGCTTGCATCTCATGGTCTAATAGGGCTGCTGCAGCTCCAGCCACCATATCTGAATTCCAGCCAGTAGAAAGGAGAAGGCCAGAAGACGACCATTTCTCTTCCCTTTAAGGATCCTTCCCAGACATCAAACATACTGCTTCCACTTACACCTTGGTGGCCAGTACTGAAACAGAGCAGTATGCCTGCGTGCCTGTGGTGCAGGAAGCCAGACTGAGAGTGGGAATTTGCAGCAAAGTAAGAATTTATTGCACGGCACCAAGCAAGGGAGTGGGAGACAAGCCTCAGATCCACTCCCACTTGGTGTTTGAGTTAAGGGTTTTTTTTAAAAAGAGGAAGAACAATAGAGGCTGAGATTAATCATCATCATGTGACATTTCTTAATCAGGATTCAGGATGTCTCTGGTTTATGATTTTCTGGTCAAATGATCCATGGCTCAGGTGTCTGTGAGCTCATATTGCCCTGGAGAAACACCCTGAGTTTGTACGTTAATGATGAGATCTATAAGAGCAATTTTAGTACATTAATGATGTCATCAACAACTGCAATTTTAGCATCTGACTCTGGGTGATTAGTGTTCAGTTAGCACAGGATTGAGGTCAGAGGGGACAAGAAAGGGAATAAAGGTTTGCAGAGTGAGATTAATCATAAACTCAATAAGGGAACTCAGCGTTAGGGGGACTCAGTTTCAGGACTGAATTGTTCGGCCACACCTAGCTGCAAGGGAGCCTGGAAATGTTGGCTTTATTCCCGCCAGCTGTGCGCCCAGCTAAAAGTCAGGGTTTCTCTTACTCAGGAAGAAGGGGCCATTGGATTTGGGGGGACAACTAGGACGGTCTCTGCCACTGTGCTGCCGGGGTGGGGAGCCCAAAGGGCCCTGGCTCGTTGCCCTCCAACCACCTCCTTTTCTCCTGGAGCTCAGGGGAGGATCTGGGGGCTGTGGCCATGAAGTTTCATTGGAGTAACTCTGCTTTGCCCACCACACTGTTCTTGACTAGGACTGGGGATTCATAGGGTGAAAAGGAGGTGGTACTTGGGGGAGTGCAGGTGAAAGGTCCATCTGCCGGGTTCCAACTGTGCATCCTCGGAATTACTGCCTTGTTGTAAATGGGAATAAAAGTTGTACCAGCCCCCGAGTTGTCAATCCGTTTTATAGGATTTAATACTTAGGACATTAGTGACCGAAAACTAACTTCCTTCCATCCTGTCCTCCCCTCCCCTCCCCTCTCCTTCCCTCCCTCCATTCCCTCCTTCCAATGAAATATACATACATATGCATTTACATATATATGTAAAGGGAACTAATCTTAAGGTGCAGCTTGATGAATTTCCCCATGTGTGTATATACCCAAGTAACAACCCCCCAGCTCCAGATACACAACATTTCCAGCCCCCAGAAGGCTCCTTTGGGTCCCTTCCTTGTCAGTAGCACCCACCCTGCTGAGTGAACCACTATTCTGACTCTCTCCCCGTAGGTTAGTTTCCTGGCAGAATTTCATAGAAATGGCGTCATCCAGAACGTGCTTTTTTGTGTTTAGCTTCTTCCGCTCAACATAACATCTGTGAGATCATCCACGTTGTGTGTATCCGTGGCCCCATTTCACGGAGGAAGAAACAAAGGCTCAGACAGACTAAGGGAAGTGGTGTCAGAGGAAAGCCCCAGCTCTCCAAGGACGTCCCGTTCTCTGTTTGAGCACCGTCCCCTGATGGTCCATGCTGATCGCCAGCCCAGGCATTCCTTCCTGTGCTGAGGCTTCCTGCCACGCACAGTCGATTGGGGATCATTCCATCAGCAAAGGCTCTGACCTGCTAAATCTCATCCATCAGACTGGCCATATTCCTTCCAACTGAGCTGGTAATGTGATCATGTGATCACGCTGTGGCGACTCGGTTCCCGTGGCCCGTTCGTCATCACTTCACAGGCGCTTTCTGTGGACTCGGGCCAAATCCTCTGTGTCAGCACCGTGTGTACCCTGTTGCACCCCACAGGTGGCCCTGCAGAGGTTCCTGGCTGCATCTGTGCACACAGACGCGTGTCCACTTGCGCATGTGCCTCTCTCTCTGGCAGAAAATCTTTGAGGTGGAACCCAATGGGCTGGGTTTAAATCCTGACTCTACTACTTACAGGCTGTATAACTTTGCCCTAGTTGTCCTCTCTGTGCCTCAGTTTCCCATCTGTAAAATGTGGATGAAGACAGAACCCACTTCTTGGAGTGTATTCATTTCCTGGGCTGCCACAACAAAGTACCATAGACTTAGTGGCTTAAAAAACCGAAATCTAATCGCTCACAGTTCTGGAGGCCAGAAATCTGAAATCAAGCCATCAGCAAGGTTGGTGACTTCTGGGGTCACTGGGGGAGAATCTATTCCGTGCCCCTCTCTGAGCTTCTGGTGGTTGCCGGCCGTCCTTGATGTTGCTTGGCTTGTAGATGCATCACTGCAATTTCTGCCTCTGTCAACACATAACTGTCTTCCCTCTGTGTGTCTCTGTGTCCAAAGTTCCCTCTTCTTATAAGGACAGCCATCATTGGCTAAGGGCCCACCCTGATTGGTATGACCTCGTCTGAACTTGGTTACATCTGCAAACCCCCCATTTCCAAATGAGGTCACATTCACGGGTTCCAGGTGGATGTGAATTTTGGGGAGACACTAATCACCCCAAGACATGGGTTAATATGAGTTCATCTCTGTGCCATGCTGAGAACAGCCCTGGGCACCTGCATAAGTCATGTTCCACAGTAGCGTTTGTAATCATCACTGGCACATGGGAGGAATATAAATCCCACTCTCTTTTAGGTGGCTGTCGGGGAGGGAGCTCCCCGGCGGCCCAGTGGTTAAGACTCGGCGCTTTCACTGCCGGGGCCCCGGTCCAATCCCTCGTCGTTTGGGATCGAAGATCCCACAAGATGCGAGACTTGGCCAAAACAAAGGAAGAAAGAAACAAACAAAAAATGGCTTTGGAGGGGTTCTGTTCCATGTGGCCAAATAAAACCCTGACAGGGATGTGAACTTCACCATGCCTGAGGCTGGCCAGGTCCTTCCCAAGGACCCTCCTCTGTCTCCAGGCCCCTCCCCCTCCCCCTCAGCATTCAGCTGCATCGTTCAGCTGGGGAGGGTGCAAGCAAGCAATAAAACAGAGGAAGCTTGCTCCAATTCTGGCTTTCCAACAAGGAGAGCTTAATGAGGCAATTAAGCAGAACTGTTTTCTCTTTTATCTCCCTCTCCATCTTCCCCAGCGATGTCGGTGCCCGGAGCTGGAGGGCCCTTGAAGATGAGAAGAGCCTGTCCCCCTCGGTTGCAGGAATAGGTGTGAGGAGGACTCAGAGGGGGGCAGCGGCTGGGCCAAGGTCACACAGCGAGTCGGTGGCATCACCAGCTTGGCCAGCCCTGGCAGGAGAGGGGTTGGAACGGCCCACGTGGGGACTGTGGCAGGCTGGGATACACGGGGCCTGGCCAGAGAGCGACGTCACTGTGAAGTGGCACTGCCCAAGTGGACGACATGGACTCTGTGTATGAGGTCAGCTGAGTTTTCAAGAGAAGCTAAAATCCACCTTTAAAAGGGTGCCATCTAGTCATTCAAGGTTCTAGAAAACCCAGCGTAGGCCACACAAAGTGGTCCTAGCTGAGAACAGTGTCTTCACTCAGCTCCTGGGGTGCCCGTGGTGGGCACAGCCCAGAGGGCAGGTGCGGAGTAGCGTTTGGTCCTGTGTGTGCAGGGTGTGCCTGGGCTTCTCCTGGTCCCCCGCGTAGTGAGATGGGAGCTTCCTGGCCCGCCTGCATCAGTGTTCCGTCCAAAATCCCCTTCCAGCCAAGCGGTCTTCAGCAGCCTGCCACGCGCAGTGTGTGTGTTGTGCGCTGCACAAAGGCGCCCACTGGAGAGGGGACTGGGGTGCTCTCGGGCCGTGCTCGGCTTGCTTGCTCAGCTGCTTATCCTGGAAGAAGCATTTGATTGTTGTAATGCATCCACCCAGGGAGTTCTCTTTTTCTAGTTCTCACAGTGCTGGGTCAGTTTGGGTCCTTCAAGAAGATGCCAAGGGACTTCCCTGGTGGCGCAGTGGTTAAGAATCCACCTGCTAATGCAGGGGACATGGGTTCGAGCCCTGGTCCGGGAAGATCCCACATGCCGCGGAGCAACTAAGCCCGTGTGCCAGAACTCCCGAGCCTGTGCTCTACAGCCCGCGAGCCACAACTACCGAGCCCGCACGCCTAGAGCCGGTGCTCAGCCACAAGAGAAGCCACCACAGTGAGAAGCCTGCGCACCCCAACGAAGAGTAGCCCCCACTTGCCACAACGAGAGAAAGCCCGCGCGCAGCAATAAAGACCCAACGCAGCCAAAATAAATAAATTTATTAAAAAAAAAAAAAAAGAAAGAAAATGCCGAGATGAGGGAATTCCCTGGCGGTCCAGTGGTTAGGACTCCGGGCTTTCACTGCCGCGAGCACAGGTTCGATCCCTGGTCGAGGAGCTAAGATCCCGCAAGCCACGTGGCACGGCAAAAAAAAAAAAACAACAAGGAAAAAAGAAGATGCCAAGGTGAGATTCGATGTGCAACTGGGTGATTAGGGAAAACAGCTCTAGGGGAAAAGGAGGAGGTGGGAGAGGCTTCAGGCTGAGACGCAACTCTGGCCTCCATGCGGAGTGAGACAGGAGGGGCTCAGGCCTCAGCACAGTTCTAAGGAAGTTTTTGTGCAGGCTGATGGGGCATCCTGGAGCCAGGGTCCCCCATCGGAGGCACCCCACATCCTGCTGGGATAGGCCTACCTTTATTTCCCTTCCTCGCTGGGTCATTGGTGGGAGCACCTGTGGGGCTCAGGGTGGGTTCAGAGCACAGCAGTGGGGCTGTCAATCAGTCACGCATGTGCCCCGCAGCGGGAGACCCCAGGGGATGACGGTCAAGGCTGTCATGGTGCTGAATCTGCTAGTGGATGCCCTGATCTGTGAAGACACAGGTAGAAACAGCCGGCCTGGTAAATCAGACAGAGAAAGACAAATATCATAGGGTACTGCTTGTATGTGGACTCTAAAAAAAGGGTACAAATGAACTTATCTACAAAACAGAAAGAGAGTCACGGATGTAGAAAACAAACTTACGGTTAGCAGGAGGTAAGGAGAGGGGAGGGATAAACTGGGAGACTGGGATGGACATACACACACCACTATATATAAAATAGATAACTAATAAGGGCCTACTGTACAGCACAGGGAAGTCTACTCAGTACTCTGTTATGGCCTATATGGGAAAAGAATCTAAAAAAGAGCGAATATATGTATATGTATAACTGATTGACTTTGCTGTACCCCCGAAACTAATACAACATTGTAAATCAACTACACTGCAATAAAACAAACAAACAAACAGCCTGCATGCAGCCTGGGATGTCTTTGACGGCTTATATTTTAGGGTAGCCATTCAAGCAAATCTTGCATTCTGGACCCTAGTAGATCTGAAATTGTTGCAGCCTAAAATATTTTCGCTCTGTTGTCTTTGAAGTCTCTCCTACCCCATGGTAGGTTTGATGCCTCATGCCCAAGGGGAACGCATGGTCCTACACACGTGTATTAGTTTCTTCTCACTGCTCTGACAAATCTCAAGAACTTAGTGACTTAACACCATCTATGTTTATTCTCTTACCATTCTGGAGGTCAGAAGTCGAAAATGAGTCTTGCAGACTAAAATCCTGGTGTCGGCAGGGCTGGTTCCTTCTGGAGGCTCCAGGGGAGAATTTGTTCCTTGCCTCTTTTAGCTTCTGGAGGAGGCCTGCATTCTAGAAGGGCCATTGCTGCTTCCTCCATCTTCAAGGCTGGGAACTGCCCCTCTCCTGCTTGCCGTCCACCTGCCCCACGTGGATCTGACCATCCTCTTCTCTCTAGCTCAAGGATGAGTGAGGGGCCCGAGCCTAGCCCATCAGAGTGGCTCATGCCCTTGGCCAGGTCAGTGAGAGATTTACCTGGGATTTGGGGTGTGCTCTCTTTCTGCGAGGTGGCTACGCCGATAGAATGAAAATCTGGAGCTGCTGGTGGTTATCTTGATGGAGAGTAAAGTCTATAGAGAAGAAAACAGACTTAAGAAGGAGAGAAAGGCCAAGTCCTATTGACCTTGAGCACCTGGATTCAGCTGTACCTGAAGCTTGACAAGCCCTGACATTTTCAGATACTGAGATAAGAAACCCCTTTTCTGGCTTAAGCCAGCTTGAATTGAGTTTGTAATTCTTGCTACTAGGAGACCCGGATGGTACTCCCTTCTCCAGTTTTGAGCCCCCAGCCCAAAACGGCAGAATCAACACACCGTTTTGTGTGCAGGCACAAAGCTCACATTGGCCTTGCTTCTTTTCCATCCCCTCCCTTCTCTCCTCCTGCCAGCTATGCTACTGGGTGATACATCCTAATGTATATTTAACAGTGGCTCAAAATCGAATTAATTTAGATTGGTTAATAAACTGTAACATCCGTTTCTAAATCAAGCTACATTTTCCTCTTGAGCAACTAAATTCATGCCTGTTGGTTTAATTTGTTGCTATTGTAATCCTTTAATGCTGATGAAATTATGGAAAGGTTTCTAGTGAAATTATCCAGATTTGATTAGGGTTGAACTTATTAATATTTTTTCTTCCCAGTGGTCGTTGGAGAGTGTACAAGCTCCCTGTGTTGTGGAGCATGATCTCAGGAAGCAGACTTGTTCGGTCCCATTTCAGATCATACTTTCTTTGGGTGTGCATTTATTGAGCACTGACTGTATGCCCAGCCCTGGCCCTTAACATTCTTAATGGAGCATCTGCAGGAAGAGGAGGTTCTGGGCTTCTATGCGACCGTTGTTGTAAGGGATTTAGGGGCACCAGGGGTCCCCTCAACTTTGCCTCCCAAACGGCCCCACCTCCAGGTGTGGTGGAGCCTTTGCTGTCTGGTTCCCCGTAAACCCAGTGCTGGCCTGAAGCAGGTGCTCACATGCAAATCAGTTTGACCTTGAGCCTGACCCCGAAGAATTTCCCGCCGACACATAGCACCTCTCCAAGACCCCATGGCGAGCTGGAACAGGCTGAGGCCAGAGCAGGAAAAAGGTGAAGTTCAAAACTGGATCCAGACTCAGCAGGGAAGAATGGGACCCAGACGGGTGGGTCTCCATGTGCCCCCTCTCCTCTCCTCCCCTCTAGTCCCTGCTGAAGGGGTGCCAACTCCCCCCCGAACCCCCCGCTAACTCCATTTGTTCTGGAATGTGCCAGGCTTCGCCCCAGATGCCCCAAACAGCACATAATCGCACAAGAATCTGAAGTGTGTCCAGGTTCCCTCCTTCAGGAAAGAGGGGCATGGGGCAGGGCCTGGGACCTAAGACCTGGGTGGTGGATTAGGTCAGGCCCAGAGAGGCCCAGAAGAGGGTCCCCCAGTTCAGATTTCCAGCGGGTCCATGGGGAGGGTGTCTCCAGGGTAGCCTGATTCACCCTCCACTTGCTGGCATTCTGGTTGGTGATTCCTGAGCTTGGCACAGAATTCTCTAGAAGGGTTGCCCCTTTTTGCCACGCGGGTGAGAGATGGAACAAGCAGCCCTTGTGTTGGCAAGGGATCTGTGTCGTGCTGGACGCCTTTCAGGTCCCTAGGCCAGCAGGTTAAAGTCCCGCTGCCGAGCCTTTGCTGATGCTGTTCCTTCTGCTGGGCCTGCCTGCAGGCCTTCAGGTCTCAGCAGAACCATCTCTTCTTCAAGACACTTCTCCTTTCTCCTCAGAATGCACTTTCCCGGCTCTCAGTGCTTCCCCTTTAGAGAATGATAGCAAATGGTAAATCCAGAATTGTGAAATTTTTTCCTTGTAGCAAGCTGCCCGCTGTAATGCCCAGGCTGCACAGTCAGCGAGAGCGGAAATCCCATGTTTCTCACCGAGACGTTGCCTACGGGTGGTCCACAAAGGGATTTAGTTGCCCTTGCATACAGTTTTATCATTTTTAACAAATTAATTGGCATCATTGTAAAGTTAGGGGATTTCAGGAATTCCCTGGCAGTCCAGTGGTTAGCGCTCCGTGCTTACACTGCAGGGGGACGCAGGTTCGATCCCTGGTCAGGGAACTAAGATCCCACATGCTGCGTGGCACGGTG
Source organism: Mesoplodon mirus (assembly GCF_964341445.2). Classification (NCBI taxonomy): domain Eukaryota; kingdom Metazoa; phylum Chordata; class Mammalia; order Artiodactyla; family Ziphiidae; genus Mesoplodon; species Mesoplodon mirus. Next base: position 5,712,296 of record NC_138989.1, read on the forward strand.
AAAAAAAGATAATAAAGTTAAGAGATTTCACATTAAAAATCTGGATCTGTGGCTTTTGTTAAAAAAAAAAAAATCAGGAGATTTGGTAACCTTGGGCCCGACATTCTGACATGATGACAAGTAGCCGGAATTGGCCTTTAAACAAGGCGGGTGCTCTCTTGTTCACGTCACCCCACTCCCCACCAGTCCCTATTGCCCCACACCCAAGCTGTTTTACTCATTTACATTACCTGTCTGATCTCTGTAGGTTTTGGATTTCAACCCCTTGTCTAGTCCTTTGTGTCCCTGGCCCTGACTGTGCCTGGTGCATAGTAGACCTTTCATGTTCATTCATTCCTTGCAATAGCCTAGTGGGACACAGCTTCCCATTTTCAAGATGAGAAAACTGAGGTTCCCAAGATCACACAGCCACTGAGTGGCAGAGCCAGGATTTGAACCACTGATTATCTGGTTCCCAGTCCTGGGTTCATACCACACCATCCCACGCCCGCACTGACCAGGATGGAGAAAGCTTCTTTTCACTTAAAGTGCCACCCGTAACCTCATCAGAACTCCTGCTCACTCCATTTAGAGAAGGGATTGAAAACTCAGGTGCTGTCAGAGGCCATGTGGGTACATAAAGGAGGGGACAGGAGTGACCTGGAGAGCAGAGACCCCAGCCCTGCACAGCCGGGCAGGAATCCGCCCCAATGTGGCAAAATCTCCGCGATGTTTCCAGAGAAGCCAGACATTTGGCGTATGTGTGAAATACCCCAATCTGTCGGCAGGCTGGGTTCCCCCACCGTGTTGCCAGGTTGTGCCCTTGGTTTCAGAGCTGGCTTTTCATCACTGGCTGTGGAGGGCAGGCAGAGGGGAACCTGGCCTTTTTGCTCACTTTTATCAGTGTAGTGTGGTCAGCGTCATCTCAGCTGGGCTGAGGATTCTTCATGGGGGTCCCCGAGTGGCCGCCACCTCCAGACCCAGAATTGCCACCAACCCTACCCGTATACCCACTGTGGCTGGGCCCTTCCCTTCTGGTGTTTGGTGGTTTACCGTTCATTTTATTACAACAAAGAAAAAGAGAAGTGTTGACCTATGTACCAGGTACCACACGAAGCCCTGCATAGCTTCCAAAACGAAATCAGAAACTACTCTCAGAGTCTGAAACAGATGAGTTCTCCCACCTTCTAGAACGTCAGCTCCATGAGGGCAGGGATGTTGTCTGTCTTGTTCCCCGCTGTCTCCCCGGTGCCTAGAACAGAATCTGGCACATAGTAGGCGCTGGGCAAATGTTTGTCAGCAGCAAGTATTTCCCGTGCATTTGCTAATGACGGTTCCACAAAAGGAGCTCCTGTGATTAGCCTTCCTTTCGGGGGAGGCGTCTAAGATGATGAGAGGGGAAGGAATTGGCCAGCATTCGCCCAGCTGTTCAGGATGGAGCCCACAGCAGAGCTCGGGCCTCTTCCTGCCGCAGCCGAGGAACAAAACCCACTCTCTTCCCTCTCTGCGCTCCATCACTGCAACTTGAGCTTTTATACGCAGTGGATTTTCAGAGCCTGTGGTGGACATCCAACGAATAAATAGATGGGTGGAGAATAAATACCTCTTGTAACAACGTCAGCAAAGCTCTTCAAGACCACTCTAGGGGGCTTACTTCTTGGAAAGGGGCCTCACCTCTTCTTTCAGAAAGGGCTTCATTCTGGAATCCAGGCAGCAGGCAGGACTGGCTCCTGGAAGGGTATTTCAACATTCATCAAACGTAATTATTTCCTCAAGTAAAATATTTAAACAGAGCTTCACAGTATCCAACAAAAGAAAATGAGTTTTAGGGGAAATACACACGCACACGCACACGCACACACACACACACACACACACCCAGACACACAAACCAAATTCTTTCCTCAAAACATAAGCTGGAAGGATTTTTATCTGCTCTCAGAGGGAAAACTCAAGAGGTTTAATTTAAAACTTGGGCGGGCTCACGGCTTTTCAATGGGGTGATTGTTCCATAGTCAGGGAATGAGATAATAAGAAAACGTTTTCGAGTCCAGTGTTTGGTTTGGCTTCAGAAATTCAAACTGGAGTTCTTCTGAAAGCTCTCGGAGCCCTGTGAGTGCCTCGGCTGGAATCTCCTCAGGTCAGAGACCAGATCTGCAATAACATTTATGCAATCAGAGACTTCCAAGGGAATGCAGGCCAAGTGATTGCCTTGTGCACGTGTGCAGAGCTGGGACAAGGACGTGGTTACCTACCCTGGGGGCTTGTCACCCAGCCCCCAGGTGCCCAGAACCTCTGTATTGGTGTGAAACATGTACTGAGCAAGACTTAAGAATCACCTGCCCTTATCTGGAAGCCCCCGGGGCAAGACAGCATCTTTTGACCTGTCAGGAGTTCATCATTCTCCCGCTGCCTTTGTCAGCCCACTAGCCGGGAAATCCAAAACTATCTTCTCAAAAATTCAGCCTGCATCCTCCCAGCTTCCCTGGGATTCTTTCCGTGTGGATTTTATCGGGTGGAAATGGGCAAAACCGTAGCATGAATGCTGATGACCGTCTTTCCCCTTGGCTTTGCTTCTTTCGTTCTGCTTTGGGCTGTCTTGGGAAAATGCTCATTTTCTATGAGAACAGGGCTTCCCAGGGTCAAGTTCAGGGTGCAAGGGAAGCCGGGCAGGACGTCTTGGTGGCTGTTATCCTGGATGTAACCGGCACTTTGGGGATGGCCTCTGATCCGTGGGTGGCTAGGCGGGAAGGCAGCTTTGGGGTGGACACCACCCCATGGTGTCTCCCTAGGTCATCTCTTTCTTTTTTTATTATTTTTAAAAATTTTTTGGCCGTGCCCCGCAGCATGTGGGATTATAGCTCCCCGACCAGGGATCGAACCCGCATCCCCTGCAGTAGAAGCGCGGAATCTTAACCACCGGACCGCCAGGGAAGTCCCTCCCACGTCATCTCTGATTCTGGGGTATCAGCATCCATCTTGACGGCTTGGTTAACAGTGGTATCCTGCCTCCACCATGCTATAAGGAGACCGGGGGATAGATTCCAGCAGGGGCAGGTGGCACCCCTCTAAGAAGCTGCTTGTTTTTCCTTCTGCAGCTGGCTGTTGAGTCTAGAGGCCTGGGCACCCGTCCCTCAGCTCACCCTGGGACTGGGCCTCACTTAGCTTCTAGCCCTCACCCACCAAAACCCATCCTTGACCCTGACCTTACCCTCCTGAAAGGCCTAGGCAGCTGGAGGTGAGGTCTGACTCTTATGATGGCTGCTAGAGAGTTTCCGTAGCCCCTTGGGTCCCTTGACCCACTTGCCCTCCTGAGCGACTCCGTTATCACCCAGCAGTGATCACAGGGCCTTCCACTTGTCCAACCCTCCCTGTACTAGTTTCCTCAGGCTGCTCTAACTAATTACGCCACAAAGTAGGTGGTTTAACACAACAGAAATGTATTCTCTCTCAGTTCTGGAGGCCAGGAGTCTGAAATCAAGGTGGCAACATGGCCGTACTCCCTCTGAAGGCTCCAGGGGAGGGTCCTTCCCTGCTTTTCTTCTAGGTTCTGGCGGCTGCCGGCAACTCTTGGCATTTCTTGGCTCGAAGCTGCCGGGCTGGCTGTCTTCTCTCTGGGTCCCTGTGTCTTCACAGCCGTCGCTGAATTTGGGGTCCACCTGAATCCAGCGTGACTCCATCTTAACTTGACTCCATCCGCAAAGAGCTTATTTCCAAATAAGATCACACTCACAAGTTCTGGGTGGACATGAACTTGGGGAGGACACTATTCAACCCAGGGTAGCCCCCGAGGGCCTGCCCTGAACTGAACTTTCTGTGTCTCCCCACTTAATCCCCACAGCAACCCATGGAGGCAAGTGTACAATTAAAATCCCCATTGATGGGATGAGAAAACTGAGGCTCAAAGTGGTGACATAGCAAGTACCCAAGGTCACACAGCTGGAAAAGCAAGGGAGCTGCGATTTAAACTCAGGTTAGCCTGACTCTGGAGATTCTCTCTTGTCTAAACCTTTACAGTCTCTGGCCCCCTGAATTTTTTTTTTTTTTTTTTTTTTTTTTGGCTGCGTTGGGTCTTGTTTGCTGCATGCGGGCTTTCTCTAGTTGCAGCGAGCGGGGGCTACTCTTCGTTGCAGTGCACGGGCTTCTGATTGCCGTGGCTTCTCTTGTTGCGGAGCACAGGCTCTAGGCATGCGGGCTCAGTAGTTGCGGCACGTGGGCTTAGTTGCTCTGCGGCATGTGGGATGCTCCCACACCAGGGATTGAACCCATGTCCCCTGCATTGGCAGGAGGATTCCTAACCACTGTGCCACCAGGGAAGTCCTGGACCCCTGAATATTAAGTCCAAGAGAAGCCCGAATAAGAATGATCACTCTTGCAGCCTCATTTCTTCCAGGCACTTGGGTTTTAGAGCCTCTGTTCAAAATACATGGACTCAACCAGCCGATATTGGGGTTACAAGGCATTACGTTTTTCTAGGGGAGTTCCCTGGTGGTCTAGTGGTTAGGATTGCAGGCTTTCACTGCCGTGGCCTGGGTTCAATCCCTGGTCGGGGAACTGAGATCCCGCAAGCCGTGTGCGGCCAGGCCAAAAAAAAAAAAAAGTTTTTCTAGGCAAATACTTAGAGAAGACACAGACTTCCAGGGGCTGGGGAGAGGCGGCAATGGGGAGTGACTGCTTAATGGGTGTGAGGTCTCCTGTTGGGGTGATGAAAATGTCCTGGGACTAGACAGAGGTGGTGGTTGCACCTTTTGAATGGGCTAAATGTCTCTGAGTTGTACACGTTAACATGGTTAATTTAGCGTTATGTGAATTTTACCTAAAATTTTTCTTTCCTGTCTTGATATCTTTCCTTTATCTAACGTCTCACCACGAGAGTTAATCTTTGGTCTCAAGGTGTTGTCAATGCCACCTTTGGGGTCACTTCCTTTGTTGGAAGGTGCTGAGCTAATACCCAGGCATAGGTTGGGGTATCTCATTGGCCAGCTGTCCTTTTAGAAAACACAGGGAATGGGATGTCAGACAGGTAAGTTTTGCCGTTTTTTTGTTGGGGGGAAAGGGATACAGGAAAAGTGTGGTCAGCCAGAAGGCAGAATGTTGAAGTTCACCTGCTTTTCTTGTTTGGGCTGCTGGTCAGTCCAGTACATCCCTGTCCTCAGTCCATCAACTGTCCCCAAGACCCTGGCCCTGCCCGCCAGGACAGCTGGGCTTCCTGAACCATCAGCCCTAGGAGCACAGCTTCCTGTGTATTTGCTGAAAGGCCTGATACAGCAATAGCTCAATTTTATTGATCGTGTCAAAAGCAGTAACTCAAGAAAGCTATTTAAATTCACCAGAGGAAGCCAGAGCAATTATCCGCGTCTGCATCAGATTCTTCATCATTTTTGTTATTGGCTATTGAGCGTGGAGACAGACATTTTGTGTAAGGCTGATATGGCAGCACAAGGGCCGCTGAAGGCTAGGGGAAACAATGATAATAACAGTTCGCCGGATAGAAATCTATATGCATAAAGGGTTACGGGGTGTTACCATGGGGGCGTGCGGGCACCCAGCGGTTTCAGTGCATTTTGTCCCTAATCCCAACCAAATCCCCCCAGCATAGTCCCACGGCCCCTATTTCAGCACATAACATTGTGATTTTTGATGAAGCAGGTGATTTTTTGTTGTTGTTGCAGTCTTTCCCCCGTAGTTAAACTTTAATGAAAGCTTAAATCACCCCAAAATTCTTGTGGGTGACAAGTGAATGAGATCAGTGGAAGGGACAGTGAGTCTGGCTGGTGGGGCTATGGCTGCAGGGAGGCAGGGGAAGGGGACCCGCCCCGGCCTCTACCACAGTGCCTTGGACCCCAGAGGACAGCATCCTCTCTGGGCAGGAGTCATGATTAATTCAGCCCTAAATCCCTGGCACTTGGTAGAGTGCCTGGTACACAGCAGGTGCTCAATGAATAATCGAATGAATGAATAAAGGAACTCGGTGGCTACTTACTTTATTACCTTTTTTTTTTTTTTTTTTTGCGGTATGCGGGCCTCTCACTGTTGTGGCGTCTCCCGTTGCGGAGCACAGGCTCTGGACACGCAGGCTCAGCGGCCATGGCTCACGGGCCCAGCCGCTCTGTGGCGTGTGGGATCTTCCCGGACCAGGGCACGAACCCGTGTCCCTTGCATCGGCAGGCAGACTCTCAACCACTGCGCCACCAGGGAAGCCCTGGGTGGCTACTTACTTTAAATTGTGGTTTGCCAAAATCAGCTACTCCTGTATATCATGATGTCGTGATATTTTCTCTGTCTGTGCTGGACATCTTCCGTTTGTCTCTGCAGGTCTACTCTCCACCCCTTTTCCATTCTGTTCCATACAGGCTGACCCCTGTGGGCTGCATCCCCCAACCTCCCAGCCCTCTGGTATCCAGCTGGATTCAGCCAATGGGAGGTACCAGCTGGCAGTTGGAGGCTGGTGGAGAAAGAAGCCAAGGTATTTATTCCCCAGCTTCCTCTCTGCCTTGCTTCAGGTGGGCTGTGTCCCTTCAATAAAGGATAAGACTCCTATTGCGTGTTCCTCTCCTATAGCACCCGGCTTCGGGTTCTAGTAAGGCTCTCACCCTTGTCCCTTTCACGGGCTGTAACAACTCCCCATATTGCTATTGGGGGAGGGGTACTATCCCCTGCCCAGACTTTTACAAATGGTCGCTTTGTTAAGTTTTCTCGGTTTCCCATCTGACTGTGCCCTCCTCTATTTTCTTTTGGGGTCCTGGCTAATAATATAGCTAAACCATTGCATTCTCATTATTAGTCCCTTTAAAAACAATTCATGGGCTTCCCTGGTAGCGCAGTGGTTGAGAGTCCGCCTGCCGATACAGGGGACACGGGTTCGTGCCCCAGTCCGGGAAGATCCCACATGCCACGGAGCTGCTGGGCCCGTGATCCATGGCCGCTGAGTCTGCGCGTCCGGCCGGAGCCTGTGCTCTGCAACGGCAGACACTATAACAGTGAGAGGCCCACATACCGCAAATAAATAAATAAATATAAATATAAATAAAAACAATTCATGTATTTTTATCTGAGTACTGACTTTGCCTTGCCGTCAGCAGTTCTCTAAGTGTAGTGTCAGACCAGCAGCCAAGAGTCACCTGGAAGCTTGTTAGAAATGCAAATGCTTGGGCCCCACCCCAGGCCTACTGAGTCAGACACTCTGGGGGTGGGCCCAGCTACCTGTGTTTTCACAAGCCTTCCAGGGGACTTTTGACGCATGCTCAAGCATGAGAACTGCAGCTCTAAGCAATAATTCCTGCGAATCATAGGTTTGGTGTGCGTAGTCCACACTACGGGTTGCTTTCCCATTATCCGTTCTTCTTACCTTTCTTTGTAATAAAACCCTAGTTTTCTTTAGGACAGCACTGTACCCAGTTTGAACTCCACCTTTCCCAGCTTCCTTTGCACGTAAGGGTGGCTCATGATCCACCTCTGGCCAAATGAGATGTAAGTTAGCTGTGGTTAGGTCTGTGAAAGTTCTTTAAAAAGTAAGGGATGGGGGTGGGGAACAGAAGGAACTAAGGCTGATCTCCTTCCCTTTGTTCTTTCCCTTCTTCCTGCCTGGAATTTAGATGCAATGCTGGCTGTAGAGCAGCCGCCTTGTGACCATAAGGTGATCATTAGAATAAAAGGCTTAGAAAAGGGCTCGAGTTACGATGGCATGGTGGAGCTGTCTCTTAACAAAGAGAAAGAAATCTCTTATTTGAGTAAGTCACTGTGATTTGGGTTTTTAGATATATGTAGCCAAATGCAATTCCCAGTTAAAATAAATACATAACTATGACAGTAAAAAGTGTTCCTCTGTGTGTGCCACTCCAAATCATGCAGGCCATGAAACTCTGTTTGCATGAAAGCCTCATCATTAAAGGCAAAGACACTGCTTGAAACTGGAAAAAAGAGGCTAGCCTAGGAGAGAGCTGGGTACATAGCAGATGCTGGGTTTTATGTGTTTGTTTTTACCTACATCCTTGCAAACGTGGATTTGAAAAGATTTCTGGAATCAAGTTAAGCTGAAATTAAATTGGGAGAAGAGTTAAGGACACCTGGGAGGTCTCAAATGACATTTTCGCCCATCATCATTATCATCGTCATCATCATCAGTCTCAAAATCTCTAGAATACACACTGTTTACAGGGCCACATGCCAGGCAGTAGGGACTCTGAAGGCACACTGGCCTGATCTGAACTTCCAAGAAGCCAGTGTGCAGGCAAGAGGGCATCAGTGTTGTATAATCACAGAAGACTGCTTGGAAGAGGTGGCATTTGGACTGGCAGCAGGGGTAAAGGAGAATGCCCATTGAATGAATGTCTACTTTTCCTAGACACAGTGTAGAGGCTATTGGCAGCCTCATAACCTCTCTGTGATCAACGGATTATCACGAGGGAACTGAGACTCAGAGAGGCAAAGTGACTTGCCCAGTGTCACACAGCCTGTTATGTGTAGATCTAGGGCTCAGCTCTGAACTGTGAGAACCCAAGCTGAACTTATCAGCATTTTAAATGGGGTTTCCCTAGGACACTGAGAAATGCGAGGGAGAGGACCCCAACCCCAGAGAGACCCTAGCCTCTTAATACAGCCAAAGGCTTAGAATCTATCAGAGCCCTCCAAGGTGCTTTTAATTATTCACATTTCCAGAAGAGGAGACCAGCTCAGAGAGGTGAAGCCACTTTCTCAGGGTCACACAGCTGGAAGAGCAGAGCTGGAGCTGAGGTTCAGGTCCGTGGGGTTCTAGAGGCTCAGAGTGCACTGGGGGTCCCAGGAGGTCTTCCTGGAGGAGGAGGGCTGAATGTGGCCAAGGAGGTAGTGGAGGGAAAATCTAGGCAAAGGTGTGGCAGTGGGAATATGCAGGGTCTATGTGGCCTGGATTAACAAAGAATCCAGTGTGTTTTTTAAAAATTAATTAATTAAATTTATTTATTTATTTATTTATTTATTTATTTATTTATTTATTTTTGGCTGTGTTGGATCTTCGTTTCTGGGCGAGGGCTTTCTCTAGTTGTGGCAAGCGGGGGCCACTCTTCATCGCAGTGCGCGGGCCTCTCACTATCGCGGCCTCTCTTGTTGTGGAGCGCAGGCTCCAGACGCGCAGGCTCAGTAGTTGTGGCTCACGGGTCTAGTTGCTCCGTGGCATGTGGGATCTTCCCAGACCAGGGCTCAAACCCGTGTCCCCTGCATTAGCAGGCAGATTCTCAACCACTGCGCCACCAGGGAAGCCCCAATTAATTAATTTTTAACTGCATTGGGTCTTCGTAGCTGTGTGTGGGCTTTCTCTAGTTGCAGTGAGTGGGGGCTACTCTTCGTTGCAGTGCACTGGCTTCTCATCATGGTGGCTTCTCTTGTGGAGTATGGGCTCTATGCACACAGGCTTCAGTAGTTGCAACATGTGGGCTCAGTAGTTGCGGCGCGCAGGCTCAATAGTTGTGGTGCACGGGCTTAGTTGCTCCGCAGCATGTGGGATCTTCCCGGACCAGGGATCGAACCCATGTCCCCTGCATTGGCAGGAGGATTCTTAACCACTGCGTCGCCAGGGAAGTCCCAAGAACCCAGTGTTCATTGCGTCTTTCCTATGTGCACCATTCTGAACCCTTCACAGTTATTAACCCCTTTAATCTTCACAACCTTATGAAGTTGGTACTATTTTTGACCCCATTTTACAGAAAGGAAACTGAGGTGTATTATTAAGCTCTCTGCTCTTGACTTTCAAAGCATTTTTCTTATTGCTCATTCTGCAGGCAGCCCTGCACCCTGAGCATGATTTCTGTGCAATTTCAGGTGAGAGTAGGCAGCAGGGACCATGCGGTTTGATCACTTGAGGCTTCTCCCCTAACCTCCTAATCTCACTGGTGGATGCTGTTGTACAACTGTTCTCTTCTTCCTCCTCTTCACCTCAGGGCCCCACAGTGGATGTCTGTGGCCCTCCTGCCTAGGGTCTTTCCTTCTGGAAGGAAATTTCTCATGTCCCACTGGGGAATCACCCTTCCATTATACTTCACCCTTTAAGTGAGTCAAACTCTCCCCATCGCCACAGCCATTGGGTCAGGGACAGTCTTGTGACCCAGTCATGTGACTCAGGCTGGGCCAATGAGAACCTTCCCTGGGACTTTTGCTGGAACCACTTGGGAAAAAGATCTCTCTTTCTATGCTATGTTGCTATGCTGGTGGGATGTAATTGAACCTGCCTGAGAAAGAAACCAGCCTAGAGGAATGTAGCACCAGGAAGGAGAGACAAGTGACGACATTATTTGCATCCCTGAATCCAACCAGGCCTGAAATCCACCCGGGACTTTTCAGTTACATGAAACAAGAAATCTGAGAGTTGGATGTCTATCTCTGGCTATACAATTGTCCGCTCCCTATCCCCCAACCTGGATCATTTCTGGTTGCAGCAGACTTTGCTGAGGTTTGGGGAGCAAGGGAGAGGTCTGGCAGCCAGTCTTTTTTCTCAAGACTCTCCCACTTTCCTGTTTTCCAGTGTTTTCCTTCTCTCACTCCCCAAGAAACTCTATTATCTAAACATTCCTATGCAGCCCCCTACCAAGGTCAGGCTCCAAACCCTCATCATTGTGTCCTACAAAAGAAATGGCCATCCACTCTTTCCCCATACCCCAGCCTCACAGACAAACCAGCTTTGGCCTTTGCCATGTCCACTTTCCCCTCCCTTTAGCGAGTAAGTTAATGGCACCAGAAGATCTAAGTTCAAGTCCCAAACCCTCTGTTCAACAGTTGTGTGACCTTGGGCAGGTTACTTAACCTCTCTCTGCCTCCGTAACCTGGTCTGTAGAATGGGAATACGGATAATGCACTTGTCTTAGGGTTGCTGTGAGGATTAATTAAGTGAATTTATGGAAAACATATAGAGCGATTTCTCTATAAGCATTTGTAGAGAATGGTATAGGATGGTAAAGGAATCAAGTGTTTTGTACCACCTCCATTAGGAAGCAGAAGTAGTTAACCAATGTGTTCTAAAGTAATCATTCCCCTAACCCCAGTACATCTGGAGGTCTTTGAAAAAAATGACTCCTGCCCAAATAGAAAGGAGGAAGCAGGGGTGGGGTTAGGGTTAGGGAACCTTCAGCATGGGATGGAGGTGGAGGGCTTTGGACTTGATTCCTGGCTGGGAATGAGGTGCTATTTCTAGTTTTTCAATAGAGAGAGGAGTTATCCCAAGCGTTTGCTGTGTGGGGTGGTATGCAGTGGCGCCACATTCTTGCCATAACTTAAGGACTCCACCCACCCCGCGCCAGAGCTGGGTAATAAAGGAGCAGTCACCCTGTGTGAGCTGAACAGCCTAACAGCTGACGTGGAGATGAAAAAAGGACCCAATCAAGCTAACAGCCCTTCCTGGCTGCCCTGAAATGATTGCGCTTTGTGCTGAGCTGGGGAAAATATTGGCCATTTAAGCTTTCACACTCTCTGGGGAGCAGCTGCAAGAGGAGGGGCAACCGCTGGGTTGGACTGGAGAGAGTTTGAGCCGCTGTAGGCAGCAGAGAGGGGAGTCTTATTCCAGGCAAGTCCAATGCCCTTCCACGTCTGAAATAACTGCATACTCATGTTCATGCAGACGGCAGGCTATGGTGGTCTTGCTTTGCCCCATTTTACAGATGAGGAAACTGAGGCTCAGAACGAGAAGTGAGCCACTCAAGTTCAGATCAAATGCGGAAAGTTCCAAATATGGACCAGGTCTGTCTGACTCCAAATTCCATGTAATTTTTGTTGTGCAGGTGGCCTCACAGATCTGGTAGGTACAGGATGGAGGAGGTGGTGTGGGATTGGAGAAGCCAATTTGGGAAGCAAACCAGAGAGGGCTGAACCTGGGGGCTTTGCACGTGAGAGCAACCTAGATGCAGGCAGTTGGAGGAAAAAGTGTGTGTGTGTGTGTGTGTGTGTGTGTGTGTGTGTGTGTGCACGCGCGCATGCACAAAAGAGAGACAGAATTTTCAGCCTCTTTCTTGGTTCTTCAGAATTCCCTGATGTCCCAGATCACTTTCAGGGCTGTGAAATATCCACTTATTTCTTATACTACATAAACCACAAACATATATTTAATTGAGCACCTACTACATACCAGGCACTATGCTAAACTCTGGGAAATCTAGCAGAGGACAGGACAGTCAAAAATCTGATGCTTCATGGAGTATATATTCTAGTTGGGGGTAGAGACACCAAAAAAGGTAAATAACCAAGAAGGAACAAAGTAAGGTAAGTTAAGAGCAGAGTCTCAGGCAGTAAGGCAGAGGGGATAGGAATGAAAATCTCTGGCATGGGCAGGGAGGAGGGGATGTTCAAGCTGGGATCCGTGTGTCAGGAAAAAGCCAGAGACTGGGTGTCTATAGGCTGGGACTGGATGAGCTGACCTCTGACGCCTTTTACCTTCACCTGAAGGGAGAGAGATTGAACAGAAACCCCTCGGATGATAGCAACTACCGTTGATATCTTGACTGCAACTTCCTGAGAGACCCCGAGCCAGAATCACCCCTGAAGTCACTCCCAGATGCTTGACCCACAGAAACTGAGATAATACTTAATTGTTGTTTAATGCTGCTAAGTTTGGGGGACTTCTGTTATGAGCAATAGATAACTAATACAAGAGCCATCTTGGATGGATTGTTCCTCTTTGAGGGTGAGAACAATCTTTCTTAGAAACTTGCCTGCCATTGGCCAGATTGTGTCACATGATCACAGCTAGCCCAGTCTCTGGTTGGGGGGCATGATCATCCTGGACCAATCAGGACCCAGGCCCTGGGGCTGACTGTCTAGAAACACTGAGGTTGGGAGATGCTGGAGCAAAGCCCCGGAAGAAGATTTATAAACACTTCCTCCAGACCTCTAAAGCCTCCCATGGTGTAACCCCCAATATACCCTTTACAATGACCATTTATGGAACACAAACTGTATGCCTGCATTTGTACCCATACTAAGTTCTGGCTCCACAGTATTCATGCCCGAGTTCCCAGTTAAAATCCCACCCTTCCTTCAAGGATGGCTCCAGTCTCCATCTCATCTTAGAAGCCTTCCAAGGCCCCCCACAGAGGTTCATCAGACAGATATGGGTGATGTAACCACTTGCTGTCACCACCTGGAGTTAGTTCGTCACTTGTTGCTTTGTTTATAGTTGGTTCCTCCTCTCCCAGCCCCATTAGAATGAGACTCATTAGGACTAAAGGTCTTGTTACCTCTTTATTGCTTAGAAACACTGGTTCAGGGGTCTGGGCACTTGGGTTAGAACCATGGCTCCTCCAGTTATCAGCTGTGTGACCTTGGACAAGCTGCTTCACCTTTTTGTGCCTCATTTTCCTCACCTTCAAGATAGAGGTGGTAATAGTACTTCTGTCAGAGGGCTGTGGTGAAGGTTCAATGAAGCGTGTGTATCCAACGCTTGGCACTTAATACATTGTCATTATAGGATTAATTAATTCAACAGAGCCCCTTCCCCTCCACTTTTGGAGGCTGACTCCCTTTGTTGTGGCCTGGGGCTCAGAAAAGAGATGTCTTTTTCTCTCCCTCCCTCTCTCCCTCTCTCCCTCTCTCTCTCTCTCTCTCTCTCTCTCTCTCTCTCTCTCTCTCTCTCTCCCCCTCTCTCCCCCTGCTGCAGTAGCTGGCAGCCACCCTGGCATGGATCGAAAGGGTGATTTCCAAGCCCTGTGCACTGGCCAGCCTTGACCGTGATGCTGACAGCCAACCCCTGAGCCCCTGAGCCCCTGGCAGGAGACAGCCTTCCTTGAATGTGTGCTCCTCTCCAGACAAGGTGTCTGGCAGGAGCTTTCTTCCTCAGGTGGCTCCTTGCAGGAAGCCTTCCAAGGTGTCACCCAAGGGCACACCTGTGCCCAGGCTGGGGGAGTGTGAAATCAGGCCTGGCTCAATGGAAATCAGACGCTGGGTTCCCTCAGCTTCTCCTTTCCGTTCACTGCTGCCCTGGGGAATTACTCTTGGGGACAGGACTCTGGGTATTTAGTAATAATAATGGTAATAATAAGAACACCGTCTGTTGAGAGCTCCCTATGTGCCAGGCTCCGTGCCCAGTGGATTATTCCACTGAATCAGCACAGCAGCCCTGTGAGTGGGTCCTAGCGTCATCCCCACTTTACAGATGAGAATGCAGAGGCACTGAGGGCAAGGCACTGACCCTGAGCGGACAGGAGGGAACAGAAGCCTGGAATCTGACGAGTTGGAGAAGTTCTTGAGGGCTGTACCGTGGGTCATGGGTCGGAGCAACCGCAGCTGAGAACAGGAAGACCCTGCGGTTGAGGTCAGGCTGGCCTGGGTGAATCTGCTCCCCACCCACTGGGCAAGTTCTTAAAGTCCCAGCACCTCAGTGTCATCATCTGTAAAATGGAGCCAAATGTGGTCTCCCTCCTAGGCGGTAAGAGTGTTGATGGAAAAATTAACCTGGAGCCCATGATACACATGGATACGTGGAATACAGTAGGTGCTCAGTAAACGAGAGCTGGAAAGGGACTTCCCTGGAGGTCCAGTTGTTAAGACTCTGCACTTCCACTGCAGGGGGCACGGGTTCGATCCCTGTTCGGGGAACTAAGATCCTGCATGCTGTGAGGCGAGGCCAGAAAAAAAAAAAAAAAAAAAAAAAAAAGCTGGAAAGGCTGCAGGAGGCTGGAACTCCATATCGAATAGTCTCAGAAAGAGGCCTCTCCCTGTCCCCTTACTTCTTCTAAGATGCTGGCTTTTAACAACCAGTTACTTTCAAGTGGGAGTAAGAGAGAGGAAGGGAGAAAAGAATATTTGGTATGATCTTTGGCTACAAGTAACAGAAGACCTAACCCAGTGATGTAAACAAACAGGGTTTAATTTTCCCATTCAAAAAGAAGTCTGGGAGGTGGGAGTCAGCTCCAAAGCTCAGGTCATTTCAGGTCACTGTCTGTGCGTCTCTTGGCCGCTCCCTCAGATCACAAGGTGGCTGCCATGACTCCAGGCATCACATCCATGTTCAAGGCATGAATAAAGGGCACAAGGGCATCAGCTACCTTTGCTTCTTTTATTAGGGAAAGCAAAACCTCTCCCACAGTTTCACCAGTTGGTCTCAGCCTCCATCTCATTGGCCAGAACTGCAGAGGATCCTGAGGGAGCAAATAGTTAGCCTTTCTGGACATGGTGGTTGATGCAGGAATGGAGAAAAGGCTGGGAATTTGTGATGGGTCAGTCACAGTGTCTGTCACAGAGAGTCCATTTATTGCCAATATCTTTAGATTTGATACAATCACACAACACTCCCTAGAGTTAAGATCACAAACCATGGAGGTGGGTCTCCTGGGTTCAAATCCCAGCTTGGCCATTTTCTAGCTGTGTGACCTCGAGCAAGTTACTTAACCTTTCTGTACCTCAGATTCCTTATCTGTAAAAGGGTGATCATATTAGTACCTCCCTTGTTGGGCCATTATCTGAGTTAAATGTTAATTCATGCAAAGTGTTTGGACAGGGCCCAGCCTGTACAAAGCTCTTCATAGGTATTAGCTACTATTACCCCCACCGTCTCCCATCCCAGTACCGTCAAGGCTGAAAACTGACATAGGTCACGTTGTCCTGGTTTTTATATGACTCATTATGGATTAACATATGCACCAAAAATATACTCAGTAGGACGATGGGGATCGAGCCAGCCCCACAAGGCAAACTGTAGTGTTCTGAGATTACCTTGTGAATTCCCTCATATAAATAAAACCAGGAGCTAGAAATGGCTCAGCCTTTTCCCCATCTACAAACCAGTCAATTTCCTCCTCCTCTATGGGGTGCACAGGGCTGCAGAGAATATTACTGAGAAGAATAGAAAAGGCATTCCAGAATCCAGTGCTAATAACATTACTCTAAAACATTTCTCCCCTGTTCAAAGTTAACCCTCCCCTAATGATGATAACCAACCCCCTGCCGCTGCCTGGCCCCACCAGTGCTGAGGAGGCTGGATGATTCTCCAAAGGAGTACGTTTCAACCTCCAGCCAGGGTCCTGGTTTCCTATGTGCTCTGGGGCAGCCTGGGTGCCAACGGTACCGGTTTGGTCCCTGGCAGGAGGCAGGTGCTGGGAGCCATGTAGAAACTGTCTGAATGTTGTCCTGGGGAAGGAAATGGCCACCCTCCTGTCTCCTGACCTCCTGGGTTCCTCTTTATGAACTTTCAAAAGCAAAAGCCACAGGGAGAAGACAATGCACCATTCACAGGTACCTGAGGAAGATGCTGGAATGTTTGGCTCATTTAAGCTGGATAAGACCCAAATCTTGGAGGCAGCTCTGCAGATTTTGACACTTGGAACAATATTCTGGTTTTCACCGGGTGAGTCACTCTTGGGAGACAGAGAACTGTGTTGTTGGCAGTTTCGTTTTGACTTTGTGACAACTCATGCCCTTCCCCCCTCACTCCCTTTATGCCAGCCCAAAAAAAGCATCCAGGGCCTGAAGTGGAGAGAGGACTTGTTTCTCTTGGTCTGCTCAGGGGAGATTCTGAGTAGGACTTTCTTTGGAGGTGTGGATAAACTGTGGTGTACCTAGGGCTGCTTTGTGAATTACCAAGCATCGTTGTTCAGGGAATGAGTCACAGTACTTTGAAGGCTTGACATTCTGGAGTCCTTAGACAGGTAGCTGATCAGCAAAAGGGACGTTTCACCGTTGTGGCCTCTTTGGAGCTGGGAACATTCTGGATAATAGTGCATTAACTCTCTCCACCAGCACCATCTCAGACTTAGCCTAGAGTCTGTGGGTGACAGGGAAACTCAGACCTTCTACTGCCCAATAAGCCCAGATCTTACCAGTTTTCCCCAAAAGTACTCACTGTATCACATATTTACTATAGGGCACATTCAAATGAATTATGCACTGAGAATTTAAGATGATCACAAATGGACCATTTTGACCCAAATGATCATAGTAGTTCTGTGCTGTGTGTCAGGGGCTAGTGATACAACACAGACATTGAAAAGGATGGGGTGACCTATGTGTGTCTGCCATGAATTTTTTAAAGAAATATTTGTTTATTTTTTTGGCTACACCTCGCAGCTTGCAGGATCTTAGTTCACTGACCAGGGATTGAACCCGGGCCCTCGGCAGTGAAAATGCCAAGTCCTAACCTAACTGGACTGCCAGGGAATTCCCTCTGCCATGAATTGATGTGCCAGACGTGGAGTGTTAAATGAGAAAAGCAAGTCAGAGAACAACATGGAACAGAAAATGGGAAAAAAAGAAAAAAAAAAGTTAAAAACCAAATCAAGAAATTTTCTGCCAAGAAGTGGTATGGTGTAGTGGTCAAAGTGAGGATCAAAGCCAGACTGTCTGAGTTCACCACTGCCCACCATTGGCTAGCTCGGTCCCTCTCTGAGCCTCACTTTCTCCATCTGTAAAATGGGGGTAAGAATATAACAGCCCTAGAGGATTTGCTAGGGGCGCCATACAAGAATGTGTTAAAGGAATCCAGTCCTTCCCAAGGGCACCACCGCCTTTGACTGTGGTTTTCATCTCTATGCTGGAGGTTGGAATCTGGGGGATGATGATCTACTTCCCACTAGAAATGCTGGCATTTTTCACTGTCAGCACATGTGGATTACATGTGTAAATTTTTAACGAGGAAAAAAAAAAAAGAAAATTAGTAATGCTATTTTTAAAGGGAGTTTTTAAGATCTCCTGGCCCGCTGAAGGGCCATCGTGCAGTTTGAGGGGTGCCGGCTGGGGAGTGAGCACAGGGTGGTCTCAGCCTTTGGCCACGGCTGTGGGTGGAGGCATGCTTCCTGGAAAAGGTGAGGGGGCCGCTGGATGCTTATCAGGGGTGGGGTGGGGAGCTGTGCTTTCCTCTTGAGAGGCCCCTCTCACGTTACCTGGCAGCTTTAGGACAGAAGTCCTTTAGCAAAGCAGGTTCCTTCCTGCCCAGCTACCGAGCTGAGATTAAACGCCTGGTTGAAGCACAAAAGGAACAGCTTCATCTGGAAAATTCCACTGCAGGGCGAGGCTTGCCAGACCTTGGATGCAGGGGCCTGGGGATGCCTGAGTGTTCCCTAAGAGGTTGGCTGGGTTCCAGTGGGAAACGGGTTCATTAAGTCAAGTAGCAAATTTTTCCTGAGCACCTACTCTGTGCTAGCCACTGTTGTAGGCACCGAGGACATGGCCAATGGATCAATAAATGCCTGTGAGAACTCCACACTCCAGTTGTGAGTTCTATCAAGACACTAAAGTAGTTTGATGGGACAGTGTGTGACTGGGTATTGGTGGGGTGGAGGTAGGGGTGGAGTGAACGTGTCTACTTTGATCACGTGGCAGGGAAGGCCTCTCTGGGGAGGTGCCATCTGCACAGATATCTGAATAAAATAAGGGAGCCAGACCTGGGCCTCTGGGGAAACGCATGCCGGCCGAGGGCGTAGTGTGTGCAAAGGTCCTGAGGTTGGAGTGGGCTTGGCATGTTTTGGAAAGCACTTGGAGGTCAGTGGAGTTGGAGCCTCATGGTTTAGGGGGGAAATGGTGGGCATGAGGCCAGTGACGTGAGCGGGACCAGATCATGCTGGGCCTTGTGGGTCACGGTGAGGAATTTGGATTTGGGAATTTACTTCCTCGTTCACTCAATATACCTGGCTTTTCAACACCAGGTAGGTGCTCAGGGTACACGTCTGGATGTTTTCAGTTTATCTAAGTCAGACGGACTTTATCTGTTCACACAGTAGATGTTGGGGCAGAGCCCACCTGCTCCCCACCCACAACTGGGAACAGAGGCCCAGAGAGGTGTTTGGGATGACAGGCAGAGCTGAGGACCAGCACTGGTCAAGACGTGAGGTGAGCAAGGCACTCAGGGCACAGAGTGGAAGGAGGTGCGCCCTCTCCGCAGAGGCGGCACCTGAGAATGAACGAGCGCTTCCTTGAAACTTGCACCTGGATGCCTTGCCTGTCTCATCCTCATCCAGGAATTGCTGAGGATTCTTGGACCTGGTTTCGACAGACCCAGGAGGTCCCTGAAGCAGCTCAGGCCCTTGAGGGCGGCAGTTGAGGGGGTAGAGATGCTCTCCTGGAGGCCACCTTGGGCCAGCTACCTTCAGGAAGCTTCCCGCATAGCTGGCCAGCTGTTCCTCCATCAGCCCTGTCCTCCCCCCAGACACAAACATGTGTGTCCCCTTTTCACCTGCGTGTCATGTGTGGGTGGTGCCACCACCTGTTATGGGTCGAATCGTGTCCCTCATAGAGATGTGTTGAAGTCCCCGGAACCTGTGAATGGGATCTGACTTGGAAATAAGGTTTTTGCAAATGTAATCCAGTTAAGATGGGGTCATTCAGGGCCCTAATCTAATATGACTGGCGTCCTTAGAAGAAGAGGAAAGATACAGAGGGAAAAAGTCACGTGAGGATGGAGGTGGAGGGGGGAGGGATGCAGCCACAGCTGGGGAACGCCTGGGG